>NC_083433.1:24674263-25274263 GCF_020745735.1 Hemiscyllium ocellatum | reverse complement strand
TGTGCTAAATTTTAATGTGGATCTATTTCCTGATTTGTGATGAAATGAAACCACGTTGGAATGAAATCTAATGGTTTAATATTTGTCCAATGCAGATAACTGAATACTTAACAAATTTGATATGTGATGTAATTTACTGTTCCATATCCTTGCTCTGTTTTGCAACATTCACCCATGATGTCTCATCCCTATACAGGAGCTGCTTCAAGAGGAGACTCGACAGAAGTTGGCTTTTAGTACCAAGTTGAGACACATGGAAGATGAGAACAATCGCCTTCAAGAGCAGCTGGAAGAGGAAGAAGAGGGAAAGAGAAACTTGGAGAAACAGATTGCCAGCATCCACACTCAAGTAAAATGCCTCCTAACACTTCTGTTCTATTTTGTTTATGTATAAGCACTTCTGTCCTTTCTCCAAGTCTGCTGCCACTGAAATGTGGTATAATGTCATTTCTAGTAATTTCCTAAATTTCAGCACTTATCATCGATACAATCTTGTGTTGGACAGTTAAAATAATGTGTTTTAAATTGTTCTGTTGTTGTTCAATCAAAATCCTCCTTTTTGGAGGAGTTGGAGTAGACGATTAATTTTTGTGCACAATTGTCCACGATAGTTTTTCACCCCTCACTTCAAGCTCTAGTTTTGCTGGTGTGGTTGTCCTGAGCTTGTAGTTGGCAAAATTTAAAGGAATTTTTCATTATGATGTGCTATTAAAAAGCTGTTTTGCAGGGTCTTAAGGTTTAAGATTTCAGTTTTTGTAATTACCAAAATGCACAAATTATTCCCTCATTGCAAAATTATCAATAAATGCAATGCTAGGGACATGATTATACATTTAATTAACATTAATATTTCTGTTTGCATTTTTCATTGTTCTTCATCTGGCTTTAAATGCCATACTGTGTATCCGAGTAAGCCATTTTCTTATTGTGCATTACTATAAGTTGTGTTGAACAGATTTAAGCTATAATAATTCATATACATAGGTAGAATACATTACAGTTGAAGTTTTACTCACTGCAATTATTTCAGTTAGCAGAATCCAAGAAACGCCAGGAAGATGGAAATTCATCATTGGAACTTGCTGAGGAAGGTAAGAGAAAGCTGCAAAAAGACATGGAAGTCTTGAATCAGCGTTATGAAGAGAAAGTAAGTGCCTCTGACAAGTTAGAGAAGACCAAGAACCGTCTGCAGCAGGAGCTGGATGATCTGATTGTGAGTTTGGACCACCAAAGGCAGATTGTTTCCAATCTTGAGAAGAAACAAAAGAAATTTGACCAGGTGAGGATTGATCCAAAGTCTGTTATTTGATTTTTAATCCATTCAATGTTTGTTTATCCTAATGTGAAGATAATATTGAGAACAAATTGCAAAAAAGGAAGATCCAAAAGTTAAAATGTGATGCATATTTTGAAGTATCCAAAGGAACCAATTCAGCATCTATGTTTTCAGTTCTAGAGATCGAAATGTACCTTTCCTATCGCCTATGAATTTGGTTTGAAATTGAGGTTTATTGAAGGTGTGAAATCCGAACCAATATTCTTGACTTATTTGCGGACAATGTGTAAACTTGTCATTTATCAGAAACTTATCCATTAGAATCAATAGGTTCTAGTGGTAGAAAGGAATCAGAAAATGATTTTTCAACTATGGGTGTAGTTACCCATCAAGATTCAAATATGTTGTACCAAGAATGGTACATCTGAACGTGATACATCAATTTTAAGATAGTCAACGTCAACTTTTATCTTGTCTAACCCTGCATTAACCCAAATATTAAGTTTCAAGAATATTCTCAAAAGTATTACATTAATAGCTTGAGCTGTGTACTTACCCTTTATCTAAAAAAAAATTAGTGCAATCCTGTTAAATGGGTCACATCATTCTGTTTCAGATGCTAGCTGAAGAAAAGAACATTTCCTTAAAGAACGCAGAGGAACGGGATCGTGCACAAGCAGAGGCACGGGAGAAAGAGACTAAAACTTTGTCGCTTACTCGTTCCTTGGAGACAGCTATGGAGCAGAAAGAAGAGATGGAGAAAATGAGCAAGCTACTGCGTGCAGAGATGGAAGACCTTGTTAGCTCCAAGGATGATGTAGGAAAGAATGTAAGTCGATGCCCCAAGGGTTTAGAGATCTATCCTTTTTAGGTTTCTTCCCTGTTCCAGATTCGCAGCACTCCAGTATTTTTTGTATAACTCTGCTTCATCTTAGGCTATTCGACTATCATTTGATTTCACAACCAATCTTGATTATCATGCCTACCCCTCACTTGCACACTTTCTTCGAGGGGTGGTTTAATAGTGATCAAGGTTAGCCTCCAGTTGTGCAGTCTTTATATGCTGGATGAGAAAGCTAAGACCAACTGTTGCTATTAACTGGCATCTCCTAAATCGGTGAAAACCTCAAGAATACAAAGACCCTCTGGTTTCTGTAGCTTAGTGTGACTTTCAGGCAGCTCTGGAACCAACTCAAGCATGAAATCCACCATTTGGTATCACTTTGAAATGTATTTTATTTTTGATCTCTTAATGAGGTGCTTGTTAGGTTACTATGGAAAATTGTCTCCTCAGCACCCTCCAAATGGAGTGAGAAACACTTAAATGGCCATTCTTTGTTACTAAACTTATTGAAAGGAAACTTGGTTTGGCAATCTATTGTAACTTACATAATTTTATTTATTTGTGGGCAGGTGCATGAGCTGGAAAAGTCCAAACGTGCTCTGGAGCAGCAGGTGGAAGAGATGAAAACTCAGCTGGAAGAGCTGGAGGATGAGCTCCAGGCCACTGAAGATGCTAAGCTACGACTGGAAGTAAATCTGCAAGCCATGAAAGCTCAGTTTGACAGGGACCTGCTGAGTAAGGATGAGCAGAGTGAAGAAAAGAGGAGGCAGTTAATTAAGCAGGCAAGTACATTCCTTGAGTTGAGTGTATCAAGAACTTGACATTAACCTGGAGAAGCTGATTAAAAATACTTATGACACATCTCTGGAGCAAATGGGATGCTACCACTATACCACAGGAGCGCTCAAATGTCATGACTAGGAAAAGCTGGGCAAAGAACAGACTTTCTAATACCTAATTGAAGTTTTTATCTTAAATCTAGGCACTTCATTCACTGTGACTAGTTGAACTATACCTAATGGCTTCATCCTGTTCCTTGCCCATCTTAGTGGGAGTAATTTTTTTTTAGTTGATTAGTACACCTTTACTGAATATACCTTTTAGAAAGAAACATCATGAATATCTTATTTGCTGCTGATATTTTCCAGGTCCGTGAGATGGAGAGTGAACTGGAAGATGAACGAAAGCAGCGTTCCATGGCTGTTACCGCCAAGAAGAAGCTGGAAATGGATTTGAAGGATATGGAGGGGCAAATTGAAACATCAAACAAAGGTCGTGAGGAAGCCTTGAAGCAGTTCCGCAAACTACAAGTAAGCTTTAGCATAGGGGTATGATAGACTACTCCGCACTGGTCTCAGCACTCTTCTCAGTTTGAAATGTCATGAAGGATGCTCAGCATCCGTTCTCAGTAGTGCAGAGAGTTAAGAAATCTTAACATCCTACCTTGACTGACTTACGTGTGACATTGGACCCACATTAATATGGTTGACTTTACCCTATGAAAAGGCATAGCCAGATCAAATTGCATTAACCTAGGCAGTGAAATTGATGTGCAGGCACAGCCCTTTAACCTGCGATGTTCTACTTATCAACATCTGAGGATATGTACCAAATCTGGGAGAGCCTGTCCTTGGCTAGCTGAGCTGTTGCTTGTCTCATGTATTTCACTGGAACAGAACCATGTTCCAATAATCAGAACAGACTCACTGTAGGTGGCAGAGCAGTGACCTACAGTTAGAAAGGAGTTACCCTGCGTGTTCTCACCGTAGGCCCTAACTCCCCAAAGTTTCATTGCATCAGGTCAAACATTTTGCAAGGAAGTCTCCTGATTATCATGCAGTGAAGTGCCCATCCCTGTTTCCACCCATGGACATCCATGATGCACGTGGATCCATCAGTAGAAAAAGAATTGTACTCAATTCCTGATGGTCTGGCATTTCCTCACTCGAATTACTATGAAACAAATTCAATGAGGACCAACACAAAATGAGTGTCAATTCATGAAGCTATCACACAGGACTACTTGCATGTCAAATAGTGGAAGCAGAGTGCTCGGGCCTAAGTGATTTTGCAACAAATGGATCATATCTAAGCTATGGCTTAGAAGACAGAGGGTAGGGGCGGCAGGGTGTTTTTTTTTTCAGAATGGACACTGGTTACTCATGGTGTTCCACAGAGGATCAGTCTTTGGTCCTCTGTTGGTTGTTGTTTAAATGACCTGGAGGAAAATGTGGATGGTCTGATTTAATATGTTTGCAGATGACATGGAGATTGTTAGAGTTGCTGATAGTGCTGACCATTGTGAAAAGATACAAGATATCGACGGGCACAGAAATAGCAGATGGAGTTTAACCTAGACAAATGTGAGGGGACGTGTTTTGGAGGATCAAATTTAAATATGAATTATACTGCAAATGGCAAACTTTTAAACATTAACATACAGAGAGATCTGAGCATGCAGGTCCACACTTTCCTAAAAGTGGCAATACAGATGACCAAGGTAATTTAAAAAGGCATACGGCTTGCTTGCCTTGATTAGCCAAGGCATGGAGTACAAGAGTTGATAAACTATTGTGCAGTGATATAAAACCTTTGTCAGGCTACATTTGGAGTATTGTCTGAAGCTTAGGAGAAAGTGCAGAGAAGGTTCACTGGGGTGTTGCCTGGTCTTGAGGCCATTGGCAATGAGGAAAGGTTAGAAAAGACTAGAATTTTCATTGGAAAGGAGACCTGAGGGGCATAGATAAGGTGGATAGCAGAGGCTTTTTCCCCAGGGTTGAAGTTTCAATTACAAGGTTCAAGGTGAGATGGAGAAAGTTTAAATAAGATATGAGGCATGTTTTACACCATGGTCAGAGGCTGGAATGCACTGCCAGAGGACATGGTGGAAGCAGGCGCATTGACATTTAAGAGGGATCTGGATGGTTGCATAAACAGGGATATGGATCAAATCAGGCCATAAAGTTTGCTTTTTAGTTTAGTCAGGATAAGATGGTTACACAGGTTTGGAGGACTGAGGGGCCTGTTCCTGTGCTGTACTTATGAGAATTCATAGAATCCCCACAGTGTGAAAACAGGCCCTTCAGCCCAACAAGTCCGAACTGATCCTCCGAAGAGTGACCCATTCCCCAACCCTATTATTCTACGTTTATACCCAATGAGTGCAGGTAGCTCACATCCCTGAACACTATGGCCAGTTTCCCATGGCCAGTTCACCTATCTTCCCATGGCCAGTTCACATCTTTGGATTGTGGAGGAAACAGGAGCACCCAGAGCAAACCCATGCAGACACTGGGAGAATGTCCAACTCCACGCACAGTCGCCCAATTTTGGAATTGAACCTGGGTCCCTGGTACTGAGGCAGTACTGCTAACTACTGAGCCACCCTGGGTATTTTTTCTTTATGTAGTCCTATGGCATTTCAATTGTGAATGGTGATGGACAATTAAACAACTCACTAGATTCATAAAGATGCCCATTTTCAAAGTACAAAAGACAAGGCTGAAGTATCTGTATCCATCTTCAGTCAAAGGTTTCTGTCTGGCCCCAGCATCACGAATGAATCTTCATTCAATTGGATTCATTCCACGTCGTATCAAAAAACAACAGAAGATGCTGCAAAGACTGAGTACTGACACCATTCTGGTGTTAGTACTGAAGACGTGGTCTGTAAAAAGCATGATCCTAGCCAATCTATTCTAATACATACATGGTACCTATCAATAATATGAAAAGTTGACCAGGTATATTCCTTTTTTTAAGAAAAAGGATCAAAGCCAATGTGCCCAATTACCATTCTGTCAGTCTACTCTCAATTGTTAGCAAAGTGTTGGAAGGGATCATTGGTGTTCTCCATACAATAGCCTGCTTACTGTTGCTCAGTTTGGTTTTCTTAGGCTCCAGTACTCATCCAAATATGGGCCAAAGAACTACAGGAGAAAGGTGAAACTGACTGACCTTGACATCAGGGCAGCTTATTCAGCAAGGGTGAGCAAGCTAGAGTCTATAGGAATTGGGGGTAGGAGAGAGACGCTCCAGTAGTTGGAGTCACTTTTGGCAAAAAGGAAGATTATTGTGGTTGTAAGGCAACATCTTGGTCCCCAAGATTTAACTGCAGAAGATCCTCCAGGTAGTGACTCAGGCTCGACCACTTCAGCTGCTTTATTCATCAATGACCTTCCCATCTATCATGTGTTCAAAGGTGGGAAATTTGCTGATTGTTCTGATGTTCAGCACCATTCACAAATTCTCAGATACTGAAATAGTCAATCTCCAAATGCAGAAAGGCTTGGACAATGACAAAAATTGTGTTGAGAGACCAGTAAGTTGCCTGGCACTTGTGTGATATGAAATGACACTTTCCAAAAAATAAAACTGACTTTTACCCCATGATGGTCAATGACATTACTGTTGAGAGCTTCCACCAAGGAATGTCACAACTACATATCCAGCAGACAAGAAAAATGCTGCTTTCCCAGGAGGGAAGCAAGGGTGACCTTCCTGCTGTTTGACCTGGGTGTTCACCACTTGCTGCAAACGGGGAGAAATTGAGGGTCTTAGTGGTGATGGTGGTAATGGTGTGCAGGGATTTGGCTGCTGAACCTATCTCTGAATCAGAGCCTTATCTCTGATTCTCTGACCACCTTTCCATAACCCTCACTCCTGTGATTGCTGAACTCTAACTGGCAACTTCAAGTAGGGAAAGATTTCTACCGAGCTCCAGATAAGTCAGGAAGCCCATGGTAAGCACAGAAGTGCCTAACTGGTGCTTGATCCAGCACAGACTGGAAACTAATGTGGAAATATGCCTCAATCCCTTGTAAGAAATGTTTGTCCTGCTTTGGGAAGAGGGATGTTTGGAGAGGTGATAGCTGTGTGCATTGCTGTATTTTGTGACCGGTTATGTTTTCAATAGGCTCAGCTGAAAGACTACCAGCGTGAACTGGAAGAAGCTTGCAGCTCTCGAGAGGAAATCCTGACTCAGTCCAAAGAAAATGAAAAGAAGGTTAAGGCACTTGAGGCAGAAATGATTCATATGCAAGAGGTACAATAATTAGCTATGTTGAGATTAATACAGAAGAGCTTTATTAAATACTTAGAGATTGTAAAACTAACTTTTGGATTTATTAACAAATTTGCTTCTTGTGCTGATCCATTGGTTGTCAACAATGTGAAATTTTCATTTTTCTCAGAACATGCTGATTTAAGTGAACTTATTGCTGTGAATATAACAACAATCACCTCTGTCATTTGACATCTAAAGTACTTACAAACCACAACAATGTATACTTGCTGCAATAAAATTTAGGAAGGTCTGTTAACCATCAGAATGTGACATGAAGAGTTGCATCTGGAATGTGCTGCATGGACGTGATGGAACCTGATTTATTTGTGGCTTTCAAATGGGCCAATTATCTCCAATTTACAGGGCTTTAGGAAAGGGTGGGAGAGTGGGACTCAGTTCTCTGGTCGGGAGCTGACAAACATGCAAAAGGTGAATGGTGTTCTATGCTGTAATTGTTCTATAATTCTGTGTGTGTGTGTTTCTGCACTTCTACTTATTCCTTTATGCACTATGAAATCTCAGTAGAAAGAGCAATATTTTGTGTTAAATTGCATGCAAATGCTGACTGAAAAGTTCAGTAGTTTGGTTCAGCTGGATATATAGTACCTAGTTGGATATGTAATACCCAGCTAGATCTGCCTGGTCTTCCACAAGCAAACTTAGTTATTAACTAGTGGTTGAAGCAAAGTTTGATCAGTAATTTTACGGTGTAGTGTATTTGATGTTTTCACTGCTTTTGAGTTGAATTTCTAAAAAGTTAAGATTTTGTATAAAAAGCAGCAAATAGTAGCTGTGAGTGGCAAAGATGGTCCTATCAAAAGGCAACTGGTCCACAGAAATGGATTTTTGCTGAAAACTTGCAGACATTGTTGCCACCATAGAGTGAACCTCTGTGTACAGCTTTACAGGATTTTGTTATTGTGTTCCATGTAGAGTCATAGTCATAAAGATATACAGCATGGAAACAGACCTCTCGGTCCAACCCATGCATGTCGACCAGATATCCCATCCCAATCTCGTTCCACCTGCCAACACCTGGCCCATGTCCCTCCAAACCCTTCCTATTTATATACTCCAAATGCCTTTTAAATGTTGCAATTGTACCAGCCTCCACCAGCAGCTCATTCCATACATGTTAATTCTATTCCATTCCACCCTCTGTGGAAAAAGTTGCCCCTTAGGTTTAGGGGGAGATGGGAAAGAGACCTATGCCCTCTAGTTCTGGACTCCCTGATCCCAGTGAGAAGACCTTGTCTATTTATCCTATCTATGCCCCTCATAATTTTGTAAACCTCTATAAGGTCACCCTTCAGCCTCCGAAGCTCCAGAGAACACATCCCCAGCCTGTTCAGCCTCTCCCTATAGCTCAAATCCTCCAACCCTGGCAACATCCTTAAATCTTTTCTGAACCCTTTCAAGTTTCACAACATCTTTCCAATAGGAAGGAGAGCAGAATTGTATGCAATAGTCCATCAATGGCCTAATCAATGTCCTGTACAGCTGCAACATGACCTCCCAACGCCTGTACTCAATACTCTGACCAATAAAGGAAAGCATGCCAAACATCGCTTTCATTATCCAATCTACCTGCGACTCCACTTTCAAGGAGTTGGGTGTTTTGGGCAACAAACCGATTATCTTTAGAATATCGTGGCTGGTACGTATATTACATAACTAGTTAAATGATCCCATGAAGAATGTAACTTAAGCAGAAGCTTTAACACTGACCCTGGAATTGCTAAATATATGTAAGAACTTATGCTGGATATTCCTCTTAACAGGTGGAGAATGCAGGAATTTGCATTTACAGGCAACTATTTTAAGTTTTATTTAAATGCATTTGTATTGTGTTTTTAAAATCACGACTGGTTGAAAAGTTAACTTTTTTAATTAGCACTTTTTAAAAAATCATCTAGGAACTTGCTGCAGTAGAGCGTGCCAAGAGACTGATACAGCAGGAGAGGGATGACCTGGCTGAGGAGATTGCTAGCAACAGTTCTGGAAAGTATGTACTTCTCCTAAATGGGGCTTTATTTTCTTCAATACTTGTACCATTCACACAGTTATTGTGAAGTGACCTCTTTCTCTGGAAAGAGTGAAGTAGGGTCAATTTTGTCAACATCAGTAGTAATTTGATGTTGATTTTCACTTGATTCTCTCTATAAAGAGTTGACATATCACTACCGGTTCAATTTGCCCCATTTGACTACATATGATTGTTAATAACGTTTTGTCCATCGTGAATAAAGTGGCCTTCACTGATGAAACCGTAAAGTTTACTTTAGAATCCCTACAGTATGGAAACGAGCCATTTGGCCCAACGAGTCCACATTGATCCTCCAAAGAGTATCCCACTCATTCCCATACTCTATTATTTTACACTTAACCAGAGCACCTGGAGGAAACACGTGCAGACACTGGGAGAATTTGCAAACTTTATGCAGTCACCTGAGGCTGGAATATAACCCGGGTCCCTCGTGCTAATGAGGCAGCAGTGCTAACCACTGAGCCAGTATGCAGCCCCAGAGATATCCTCCAGCAAAATGTCTTTTTTTTTCTATATCCGCAGTTTCTGAACTTGGAAAAATGTGATCTGCCTAATTTCGAAACTGGATCTCTCGTACCCATTTTTCATTACAAGCCTTGAAGTCTAAATATCTTTAGGTTGGAGTCAGTTGTGACATTGGCGGTGCTATAACTTGGGTCTTAATATTAAATGTTCTCTTGATTACACTGATCATGCAGTTCACGAGTTGTTTGGTCATCTTGTGTCTTACTAGGATGGGCAATAAATGTTGACCAATCAACGACTCTCCTATCCCATAAGTGAATTCAAGTATTTCCTTCCTATCCAATCGCAGTTTTTATGAAATCATTTGTAGCTTGGGCAAACTTAATCAGGTGTTTAACTCAGTGCATCTGTTATGAAAACACTTCCAATTTAAATTTTATTGGAGGACTTAAGTTTTGAACGATGTGGAAAAATTAATATTTCCAGTTTTGTGGAAATAGTTAGTATGGTAAAGGGCATCCTCACCATTATACAGGCAATTTCCAGATATATTAATTGGTTTTAGATACGACCTGTTGCTGTGGTGGGATTTGGATCTGTCCCCAGCTTTTTGGTTTGGCCTTTGGTTTACTATTCCAATGGCATTAGCCTTATGCCCTTTCCCCTTTTAGTACTTTTGTGAAGTTAGTGAGGATAAGGGTATTTAAAAGTAAGACTACTTTCTAACCTTTGGATTTGCCTAGTTGGACTTCAGGGTTTTGACTGTGTGCATCCATATATTTGTATAATAGGCAGCAATAGGGTTGGTGCTCAAGGAGCAAGTCTCAGGCTGGGCATAGAAGGTTGACTCCTGGGTAAAGTGACAGGACTGCTGACTGTTTTAAGTGCATGCCTGAGAGAGTCCATTTAGAATAGGTTCATTTAATTGGCTTTTGTTGCAGGTGTTCTGTTTAAGGTGCAGAAACATTTACAATTGAAGAGTTATTTTTGACATTTTTTTTTGTGTAGGTCTTTGGCTTTAGAGGAAAAGAGACGGCTTGACGCCCGGATTGCTCAGCTGGAGGAAGAAGTAGAGGAGGAACAGACCAATGCTGAAATGGCCAATGATCGTCTCAGAAAAGCCAATCTCCAGGTATGTGTTCCATCAACTTTCACTTTGTTCTTACTGTAATTTGCTATGTCATTTCATGTAATTCATGTCCTATGGATAGTAAAGATTACATATAATAGTCCCATATGCTCACCAAATAATTTTATTGGCTTAACGGATGGGTCAAAAAATGTTAGACAATTTTTGTAGACAAAATGTCTACAGGTTTTTTAAAAAAGGCAGCGTTTATTTGTGCTGTGCTGTAATGTTATGGGAAGGATGGTTCTGCAGTGTCTTTGAGCTGCTTTGGTAGTATCCTAAAGTTGGATGGGTGGCTTTGACACAAACCAGTAAAGTTTATCCATTTTTAAGGTGTGCAGGTCTTGTATATGGTCCACCCATTATTTTGTAAATGTTTCCTTTGTAACGCATGCTTCTGATTCAGTAAGTTATGAATATGTAAGGATCAAGTTTAAAATATGTTTTAAAATTAGAATCACTAAGGTGGAATTAATAAAATCCTTATTAACCTCTGGATGTACCAGTTAATCTACCTGAACTGTATAGAAACTCTGCAGAAAAATGATCTAGCCTAAGGAGTCAATGCTGACAAAGTTTCATGATTTGGAGATGTCTGTATTGGACTGGGGTGTACAAAGTTAGAAATCACATAACACCAGGTTATAGTCCAATAGGTTTATCTCAAAGTACTAGCTTTCAGAGCGCTGCTTCCTCATCGGGTGGTTGTGGAGAATAAGATTTTAAGACACCAAATTTATAGCAAAAGTTTACAGTATAATGTAACTGAAACGATATATTGAAAAGGATCTGGATTGTTGGTTAAGTGTCTCACCTTTTAGAATGACCATGTTGGTTTCAATTTTTTCATTTGTAAATCGCAAAACCTTAGTTATATTCTCAAGTGAACTTTAATAATTGATGTCGTGTCAGCCCAGATAATATATTGAAGATGTTAGCTCCCTGTGTGAGGCTCTGTGCCACAATGGTCAGACTGATTCTAATCTAAAAAGCTGATTTACAGAATCTTGCATGGATTCATGCAGTTCTTGAGCAAAGCAAAATGCAATTCTGCAAGTACAAATTCACCCCACAAACTTTTGTGTATATGTGTAGGGGGGGGGAGGGGGGAACAGTTATGAGCGTGTGTGTGTTGGGAAGAGTGCAATGGGATCACTTGTAATGACGTGAACCCAAGGTCCCGATTGAGGCCATCCCCATGGGTACCAAACTTGGTGATCAGCCTCTGCTTGGCCACTTTTCGTTGTTGCCTGTCCCGAAGTCCGTCTTGGAGGACGGTCACCCGAAGGTCCGGGGTCAAATGTCCCATACCACTGAAGTACCCTCCACTTGGAAGGGAACACTCCTGTCTATTGATTGTTGTGCACTCACGCAGACCCCCTCTCATTAAAACATCACAGTACTCGATGATTAGCGTTGCCTCACAGCATCAGGATCCTGAGTTAGATTCCAATCTCTGGTGACTATCTGTCTGTGTGGAGTTCGCACATTCTCCCCCTGTCTGTGTGGGTTTCCTCCGGGTGCTCCGGTTTCCTCCCACAGTCCAAAGATGTGCAGGTTAGGAGAATTGGCCATGCTTAAAAATTGTCATTTGGGTGCATTAGTCAGAGGGAAAAGGGGTTTGGATGGGTTACTCTTCGGAGGATCGGTGTGGACCTGTTGGGCCTGTTTCCACACTGTAGGGAATCTAATCTAATCATACTCTTACACACACCGTCTCACAGACACTCAACTGCACACATATACATATAAGTTTGTGGGGTGAATTTGTACTTGCAGAATTACATTTTACTTTGCTCAAAAACTCATGAATCCATGTAAGATTCAGTTTTTTTAGATTTGAAACAGTCTAACCATTGTGGCACAGACAGCCTCACACAGGGAAGCTCACACCTTCAGTATATTATCTGGTCTGATATGACACCAATTGTTAAAGTTCACTTGAGAATGTAACTTCTAAAAAAGGTTTTGTGATTTACATATGAAAGAACTGAAATCAACATGGTCATTCTAAAAGGTGAGTGTGTTAACAATCAGGGTCTTTTTCAATATATCGTTTCAGTTACATCACACTGTAAATGTTTGCTATAAATTCTGTGTCTTACAGTCTTATTCCCCACAAACACCTGTTAAAGGAGCAGGGCTCTGAAAGCTAGTGCTTCCAAATAAACCTGTTGGGCTATAACCTGGTTATGATTTCATCATGATCTGCTCACAGATGGGGAATTAGAATAAATTGCCAACATCTTTTTTTTGTTTGCTATACTGAAATGCTGCAATGGAATTTTCATTATAATGCTATTAGTGATATTACTAGCAACAAACATAGATGTGAGCAATGAATTTTAAAATTGAAATTCCCATGGGAAATGATTACATCCCAGGTTCCAAAGCATTGGGAGGCTACATTGTCTTTGATAGTTCCCAAATCAGGAAGTTTCAGGAACAGTTATACGTGAGCCTATGGCTGCCGTATGGCCCAAATGTGCATGTGGAACTTCTCCTGCTACCTTTCCAATCAAGTAGCAGGAGCACACTTCAAAATAAAGCCCCTAAACTGTCTCCTCTTCGTTAAATAACACATCCTATGCATGTGCCAAAGTGGCATTGAGTTCCATAAAATTGCATTACAGTTACAATTTATAAGTTGCGATCCGGTCTGTATTAATTGCCTAAATTTCAGTTTAGTTGTAACTTGAAAAATTTTGGTAGTAAAAATACAATGGAGGTATGTGTTACATGCAGTCCATCGACTGGGCAGATAATGTGAAGTGTCTTTTTGATTCAGTCTGCACACTAAAATTGCTTGTGTGACTTGAAACAATTCTTCTGAAGATTCTGATAGAGAACATGTGCATGATTTACTGAGCCTAATATTTTGGGCTGATTTAATACTACAGTATGTCTGTAATCCCATACACTCTACTTTTGGGAAGAACTTAGCAGGGAAGGCAGTTTGTAAGAACTGGAAACTATGCTGTGGATTAGGGTATTTTGGTCAAAAGGTTTCACTCCTCACACTCATGCTGATTAAAAGAACTAAATCTGTTTAAATGTTAATATTTTGCATTTAATTCTGTTGCACAGGTTGACCAGATAAATGCAGATCTTTCAGCTGAACGCAGCAATGTCCAGAAGGCTGAAAATGCTCGACAGCAATTAGAACGTCAGAATAAGGAGCTGAAAGCCAAGTTGCAAGAGATGGAGAACGCTGTTAGATCTAAATACAAGGCAAATATCACAGCATTGGAGGCTAAAATTGCTCAGCTGGAGGAGCAGCTCGATTCAGAAACACGGTACGAAAAGTTCTGAAATGATATATAGGTGAAATAAGCTAGGAGCAAATATTTTTGAGGAGGTAGGGTAGAAACTATTTTTGAAGTGATTGAAAACTAAACATTTATAACAAATGTTTCCTGTTGTGATTCACTGTGCTCTTTCTTAGCCTCCTGAAAGTGAATTTGAGAAATATATATGCTGCAGTTCAAAATTTAAAGTTTGAATTAGGAAATATTTCTATGCGTAAGTATCGAACTAGATAAGACCAAAGTTCCCCTTTGTTGTAATAGTGCTTTGATCAAGACACACTGTGCACCACTTCTTTTTAAAAGACATTTTAGAAATGTTAAAAACTCTTAAAGGTTACAGCACAGAATGAGACAATGTCGTTTTTTTTTTAACTAGCTCTCAATAGAGCAGGGCTGGTTGGGGTTCATAACGTTACTGCATTCCCTCTTAATCTGACCCTAATTAATAGCTTGCTGTTTCTACTGTGGTCTTTCTGGTTCAATTCCTTTTGCATCCAGCTTCACATTTCCTAATAATGCATTATGGTTCAGGGTCTATTTTAAACCCTTAATCGTAACTCGAGCATACCTCTCCATTAGGCCAATTGATCCTGTTCTGTTAAGCTATGTGTACAAGTTCCACCTCTCTTACAACTGGTCCCACTGCCCCCAGAATCTCCCTTCGCTGCACCATCTGTCCAGTCATGCATTCATCAACTAAATCATCCTGTTTCTGCATTCATTAGTTTGTGGTTACTGGAAATAATCTGGAACTTGGTGTCTTTTTTTGATCTCCTTCCTTGTTTAAAATTTCTCTACAGGATTTCATTGTTGTTTTTTCCTAGTCTTGCTGGTATTGACACAGTCTCTGTCTGTTTGCCCTCCACCCTTTATACTTTGCAGCTATTTGATGACATTCTTGACCCTGACATCAGGAGGTAATATGCTGACCTGATTCATATCTGCAGCCACAGAAATCTCTATCTGTTTCCCTAATTGTAGAATCCTCTATTATTGTTGCAAGAGGAACTAACATTTGTCAGTATTGAAATATTTTTGCTTGGTAAAAAATAAAATCCACTATGAATTCTCCTATAACACTTGCTTGGTGGTCCTCAACTCCCTGGTGGCTACCCACTCCCTTGCTGCCTGTACTCGCCCATTAGTTACTACATGACTGCTTCTAGGACTATACCATCCAGGGAGGCCTTCAAGAGTGAAAGAAGTCGAGGGACCTCGAAGTGAGGACCTGTCTGTTAGAATGGGGGCTTACCTATCAGAACATTAGTGATTCCCTGGAATTTGCTTAAAGTCCCAACCATGACTTTGGATTGGATTTGGATGTCACTGTTTGAGTCTAGGGATGGGCAACAAATTCGAGCGATGCCCACATCTCCTCCCACAAGAATATAGAGAAAGGACCACTGCATTGTTAAAGCACTATTTCAGCCCATAGATTAGATTACTTACAGTGTGGAAACAGGCCCTTCGGCCCAACAAGTCCATATCGACCCGCCGAAGCGAAACCCACCCATACCCCTACATTTGCCCCTTACCTAACACTACGGGCAATTTAGCATGGCCAATTCACCTGACCCGCACGTCTTTGGACTGTGGGAGGAAACCGGAGCACCCAGAGGAAACTCACGCAGACACGGGGAGAACATGCAAACTCCACACAGTCAGTCGCCTGAGGTGGGAATTGAACCTGGGTCTCTGGCGCAGTGAGGCAGCAGTGCTAACCACTGTGCTACCGTGCCGCCCCATACTTCAATATTCAAAGAAAATTTGGAAATATGTCACCATTCCTTCACTGTCACTGGGTTAAAATCCTGGAATTCTCTCCCTAATTGTGGGTCAACCCACAGCAAGTGGTTCAAGAAGGCAGCTCACCACTATCTCGAGCACAACGAGGGACGGGCAATAAATGCTGACCAGCCAGAAAATGAATTAAAAAAAAACAGTACTGACTAAATATTTTGGCAGTGAGTTTTGAGTTGTGCAGGAAGCACGGCTGTTTGTGGGTGGCACTTTCAACTTTGACTTTTGAAGGTATGAATGGGATGGTGCAAATAATAAGCCAGCTGCTACCGAATTAGCTAATCATTGGATATTTTCTGTTCAGTAAATGGACTTGTTCATAATGTTTACTGTACTCATTTTAAAGTTGAGTTTTAAATCTCATCAGTATTCTTGTAAATATCTTTTAACCAGTAACAGGCAATGATACTAAGATGTTGGTAAATAGCATACTCGTTGTGGTGATCTATCATTTGAGGAAGATTCCAGGTTTGATCTTTGATCTGTGGTCAATTAACTGATTTCTATTGGGACATGTTTAGGCCATAACCTCTGAGTTTGGTAAGAGGGAATATTAATCAGCAGTGATTGCTATTTAACATCTCTGGAAGGATTTGCTGGCGGTAAGAGTACTTGGAGAGGATTGAACTCATTTGTAATATTCTAAACAGTCAAATAGCCTTTAAACTTGACTAGATTTCATACTTAGCCCATTGCCTTCACCTAAGTGGTTATCAGCACACATCAATTGACCAGTTCATGTTAGTGCCTTGAGAAAAATGTACAAACTAACTTTATTGACTTTGTCAAACTAGGGAAAAACAAGCTGCCAGTAAATTAGTGCGTCGCTCTGAAAAGAGACTGAAGGAGGTGATGCTGCAGATGGAGGATGAAAGACGCAATTCTGATCAATACAAAGACCAGGTCAGTCACAAGTTTTGATAACCTCTAGTGAGGTGTGTGCTTTTGAAATACAAGCTGCACAAGTTTCACTTGTTTTATTTCCCCCTTCCCAAACTCTTTCGAAACCATATGCTTTTCTTGACTGCCATCTGTTTGGACCTCAAGTTTCCCTCGAGATGAATGCCCCTTAAGTATGCCTTGACTCTTTTTTTCAAGGTAGTGTGATTCATCAAACAGCAAAGCAAATATGAACACGTAAAATTAGAACAGATGTAGGGCTTAGTGGTATACTAATACACCTATTCTGTATATTCATATTTGCCTTTTGGAGTTGCATGTTGTGAAAGTCTTCTGATAAGTCAGTTACCTCTTGCTGTAATAACTATCCATGTAATTTATGAATTTTTTAGCTAAGCTGTGCACTTTCCAATCCACTTTACAACATAGACAACTAGTCAAAAAGTTGTTAAATCAAGAAATTGAAGCATTTATTTCTCCATTATTATAGTCAGCTTTTTTTTTATTTCATGAAACTCATTCTGAAACTTCTCTAATGTTAACCCTCTGAACGTAATACTTTTAAACTGGCTGCTGGATAGAACATTCAAAAGACAGTTCTGAATTTCCTCCCACTCTGGGAAAAACTAAATGAATTCTGTTCAATCCCTCCCATTAGTCTTGAGTCCTGACATCACCCGCTGGCTCTGAAACAACAAAAAACTTTTTGCCAGAAGTTACAATTCCTTAGAATTACTGTGATCATAACTTGTCACCTATGGATTTATCATCTCGGCCACTTTTGGATTTGAGGTTTGTTTCAGCCTAGGCTACACCAAGTTGACCCACTAGCTTTTGGTATGGATTAAGTGATCTTCTTTGCATGGGTATGACTCTGTCTCACTGGGGAAAAAATTCTGCTGTCTAAAATCTGTCCGATCCTTCCAGTGGAATGCTGAGTTAAATAGCCAAATTATTAGAATGTGTCAGAGCTGGTCATAATTAAACTATAATGTTGTTTTGAGGAGTCCAGAACTTAAACTGCAGGAAATTCTAGCACTTCAGCCATGACTTGTATCTGTGTAGTTAAATGTGAACCCAGTGCTAGGTTATACTTTAGCCATCTTTCTAAAGAAAACCAATTCATGGTAAATGGTGATTGGCAAACTGGAGTAATGGAAGTTACAGCCCTGTGATCCTAGTTTGTACATGTTCATTACAGGTCGAAAAAGCAAACTCTCGTTTGAAGCAATTGAAACGACAGCTGGAGGAGGCAGAAGAGGAAGCCCAGCGTGCAAATGCTTCCCGCCGAAAACTGCAGCGAGAACTGGAAGATACCACTGAAACGGCAGATGCAATGACCCGTGAAGTCAGCACACTCAAGAGCAAGCTCAGGTAAGAAGAGGTTGATAGTGCTTACACTGAGAAAATCCTGTTTTTGAGAATATTAACAAAGTTAAAATAAAAATTGCTGGAGAAACGCTATATGTCTGGTAGCATCTGTGGGAAGAAAGCAAACTTAACATTTCAAAATTCTTGGTGACTCTTTGGAACTGATAATAGCAAGAAGCTAAAGTAGGGGAAGGGTGATTTGAGAGAAGGGGATTGGATAGGTGGAGACAGAGCCCAGACCAAGCAATATGAAAGGGGTAGGTAAACGAGGAAATAATGGATAGCAGGCTAGGACACAAGAAAAGCTGAATAAGAGCTCAGTGAGAAAATTGGATAGTAATATTGAATTCAACCCATATAATGTGATAATGAACATGAGTATGTGGAGATGGTGACTGTGTACATAAAAGAACCAATGCTGTAACACAACCATTTGTGGATGGGTTTTTTAAAAAAAGATGGAATTGGGCCCTAAGGTTATTGAAGCTGATGCTGATTCCTAGAGGTTGCAGGTCCTAAGCAGAAAATGAGATCATCTTCAAACTTAGTTTGTGGCACACTGGAATGCTGCAGCAGCCTGCAACAGAAATGTTGGCCAGTGCATGCAGTGTGTATGTTGAAGTGGCAGTCAACTTTTTGTGGATAGAGCATAGGTGTTCTGCAAAGTGGTGACCCAGCTTGTGTTTTGTCTCTGGTATGTAGCAGAAAAACACATTGTGAATAGCAAATACAATAGTCTAGATTGAGTGAAATATAGTTAAATATGTATTTCAGCAGGAAGCTATGTCTGGGACCTTGGATGTGGAGGAAGGAGGAGGTAAATGGCCAAGGATTGCACCTTCTGTGGTTGCATAATAAGGTGCCTGGGAGTGTGAGATGTTCGGATTGGAGCAGTGGTGTACCAGTATGTTAGAGGGAACAGTCCTTGCAGAATGCTGACAAGGGAGGGAAGAGAAATGTGTGTCTGGTCGTGGCATCCCATTGTACACTGCCATTCGTCATCTCAATCTTTCAAATTAGGAGGCTTGTAAGGACAGAGGGACCCTGTCATTGTGGGAGGAAAGGTGAGGGATGAGGGCTGAAGTGCAGGAGATAGGTCAGACGTGGTTAAATGTCTTGTCGACCACAGAAGTGAGTAATCCTCAGTTGAGGAAAAAAGTGGACATTTTCTGAGGGCCCCATGCGGAAGGTGGTATCATCGGAACAGATGTAGTGGAGACTGAGACTGGAAGAATGGTATGGATTCCTTGGAGGAGCGGAGTGTGCAGATGTATAGTCGAGGTAATGGAGTGTTGGTGGGCTTGTAGTGTACGTCGGTGGCCAGTCGATCCCCAGAAATAGAAATGAATGTTGAAGGGAAGAGAGGAGTCTGAGATGGACCAGGTGAAAGTGAGTGCAGGATGGAGGCTGGAAACTAAATTGACAAATTTTTCCAGTTCCAAATGAGGGGAAGCAGCACCAATGATGTCACGGATATACTGGAGAAAAGATTGTTTGGAGGGATCCAAGTAAGTTTGGAATAGGGAATGTTCAATGTCCCACAAAGGGACAGGAATAACTGGGACCAATACAGGTAGACTTGGCTACACCTTTTGCCTTGAAGAAAGTTATTAATGTATTTAAATTAACTGGATCTGTCCAACTTTCATTTGTTTCTAGCCACATTCATTGTCCTCTTTCACGTAATGCCTTGGAAGAGCGGCAGGAATATGTGTTCACATTCTGCCTTGGCAGTGAAACAACATTCAGTTCTGAAGTGGCAGAAATAAAACAAAATTACTCTGACAAGACTAAAGAGATGCTTTCAGTCAAGATACACTGGGGCAAAAATGAATGATTCAAAGGGAATTGGAAAGGAGTAAGGTGATTGTAAATTGGTAAAATTTCAAAGTTAATGAAACAAGTGTTAGGGAATTTATTTCAAGAAAATTTGAACTGAAAAGGAAACTAAGATCACAAAATTAAAATTGTTTAGCTTCAGTCATATCCAAGGATAGGAACAGTTTAGACACTTATGGACCAGGTACAGGGAAATGGGGTTAGCATGGATCGACCTTTTGGTCAGTACGCACCAGTTTGGACTGAAAGGCCTGACTGTTTTGTAGGACTCTGACTGTTCTTTTGAAAACTTGAAATCAAAAAACATAGTTCCGTTTTTGGTTTTCTAGTCATTGGGAAGTTTGTTTTCAGTCTGCCAGGCAACAAGTAAGGCTATTTCCTGAAAGGGTTTGTTTCTAGTTTGCTTTGGTCAGCAGGAAAATTAAGCCAGTTTGAGGGACTGCTGCAAATTTCATAGTGGAAGAAATTAAGTTTGCATTTTTATTGCAAGTGCACAATCTCTGAGAATCTTGTCAAATTCATGCTTTGCTTAAAGCATCTATTTGAGTTTGCAGGTCCATTCCAGTATCTGTTTATATTTCCTTTTTATCTCTGTACTCCTGCATCCCCAAAGTTCTGAATGCACCTTCCAAGTGTTTTTAACCCTTTTCATTTCTAAAGTCATAGCAAGCTCTTGGCTAACAGTATCTTTCTCCACAAATGTTGCCAGATATGGTGAATTCCTACAGCGTTTTCCCTTTAGATGCTGGAAATCTGAAATACAGAGTGTTTTCTTTAATTTTAGTTGAAATCTGATGCCAAGTTGATTGAGGTTTTCAAGAGTAATCAATAGACATTTGTTAGGTTTGATTATCGAGTGATATGGAACCATGGAAAGCAAATAAAATGTAGTAATTGATCCTTTTGAACAGACTCCAATATTGCACAACTGCAAGGAAATGTGAATTTTACTCATTCTGGGTTGTGCTGTCAGCTTTTATTAAATTGCCAGTTGGAGTTTTTTTTTAATTTATTGAATCCTTATTTAATATTAATGGACATGTTAAAAGTAATGTGTTGAGAAACTGTGAATTAGAAAAGAAGCCTAACTATTGAGTTGAAGCTTACTGCATGTTGCTGATCAGTACTTCTCTCAAGTTCTTAAATTGCTTGACATGAAGTTCATCATGAAAATATATTCAAATGTGTTTCTTCATAGGCGTGGGGAGTTGCCATTCGGTATACGTCGTACTGCAGGCAGAAAACTGGATGAAATATCGGATGATGATGTTGAAGGTCGAGGTGAAGCAGGCGATTCCAAAGCTGCTGAATAAATGCCAAAATGTTAAACTACATTCAGTATAAACACCATCACTGGGCTTATTGTGATTACGATTTTTTTTAAAAATGCATAACTGTATATTTTATGCTGCTGTAGGTAACATCAGGCCACTTGGCCCTTCTTTCCCGCTCAGCTTTATGTAACTTTCTGAATAACTTTGTAATGTGCTAATAGTGTAGAACAATTATTGTGTATCAGGAAGAACAAGGTTCATACATGCAGCAGCAGACCAAGTGAAGGAGGGTTAAGACCTAATCCTTATGTAGAATTCTGTTTCCTAAAATTAATTGCAGTTTCTATAATTCTCGGCTTATGACCTGACCTAGCCTAGAGTCAAGCCGATATAGCAATCTTTTCATTTCCTTCAAAAGAAGAGTTTTGTCCTTATTTTACTTTGGGTACATTTTTAGTCGTGTGATTTAGGGCTGTAGCATTTTGTTGGGCAAGAGGCCTTGGGAACTCATGTCTAGTTTTAGATGGCAAACTCATGTTGTTTTGACAATCCTTTATAACCATTTGGGATTCACACAGCAAAAGTTAATCCAGTGGTTCAGAAGCATCAGTGGGTCTTGTACAAATGACACAATGATGATCTGAAAATTCAATTCTGAGGAAAGCATTGATGTTTACTAACAGCAGTTCCATCTCATTGGAAATATCTCCTTTCATATTTGAAGTCTTGCTGCTTGGAGTTGGCCTGTTTTGGGGAGCTGGCTACCCAATCACTGCCCAAGAGGTTTCAGTGGCATTGAGAACAGAATTTTCCCTTTTCCTGCTGATGTGAATTGGCTAAAGTAGTAATAGAAAACAATAACTTTTAACTGGAAACCTGTTTTCAGTTTAGCTTTGTCCATACTGATTTGAGGCTTAGCAAACCAGTGTGCTTTCCCTAACACTTATTTTCTGTGAATTAATTGTGACAATCTTTATTTTCTAGCTTTAGTTATTGGAATCTATGGAATGGTCTATTTTCATGGGAAAGTAGAGTAGAAAACATATCATTTTCCTTTAGTTGTTACCTATTAAAGTTTTCAAATGATGAACTTATTCAGAGAGTCAACTCCAGAATATGTAGTTAGCATGGGCATTCCTCTTATTTTCAAGGAAGGCTTCTGACCAGTACTCTTCTCTGTGGCATATCTCTGAATGGTTAAAGACTCAAACTACAGTTTCTGCTGAAGTCAGTTATTTGTTGAACATTCTGCTTGGTTCAGAATCTGTTTGAAATTCTTGGTCAAGAGCAGCACAGAACTGGATGTACATGTTCACTAATAGACCACACAATACAAATCCAACCTGGCCACTTCCAAGACTTCTCTGCAAATGTTTTAATGTGCAATGACATCCCAAGAAGACTGCTGAAAGGAAACCTATAGATATATATATTCATTTTTTTATCTAAATGAGTATCGCTTCATAAATGTATTGGAAACAGTTTTTGATAATCTGTTGGCTATACTGGATTTGTAAAATGACTTCATTTCCTGTGATTCTTTTAAGGACCAAATATATATTTAAACAAGGAAATATATAATCAAGAAAAATTTGTTAATGGATTCTCACTTTTATATATATGCATATAATGTAACCATTTGCTCTGGCCAATCATGATTTTTTTTTTTCTGAGCACTGGCCTCCTATTGAAGAAAATTAAAATAAACTGGAAAATGTGCTAAATCTCAAACTGCACAGTTTTAAACTCAATGCCCAGCTCTAGTACATATAACAATCCTGTATCCATCTTCCCTTATTCACAGAATTGTTTGGGACCTTGGTTTGATATGTTTTACATACACAAAACATTAGTATTGGGCTGAGAGAGTAAAAAAAGTCTCACTTTCCTAAATGCTGCAACATTTATTTTCCGCACAGGAGACGTTGCTCCATTTACCTTCCTGTCAGGTTTGCTACAGAAGCTGGTTGAATTCTCAACAGACACATACGCACTCTCATTCTTGTAAAAGTGCCTTAAACATGTGTCACACCAGTGCCGCTAAACTGAATTGTAACAGTGGTTTGCAGATGTTACCACAAATGTGTTACAAATAAAGATTTATTGCAAAATTCTAGTTGATGTGAAGGTTTGTCAACTTTTCCATTTTGTGACATTCATGAGAATTAAACTCCATTTATGTTTATCTTTGCTGTGCTATCCTGCAGCAGTGAGGGGGTGCTTCTTGCTTGCTAGCAATATAACAGTTCAGGTGTGTTTTATTTTACAGCTTTGTGATACTCCACAGCTTTCTTCCTCAGAGGACAGGCATCAATGGTTTCTTCAGTTCAATTGCTGCATCAAGCTGTCCAATGAAGGCGTTCAAATAGTTATAGCGATACAGCAGGGAACCAGATCCTTCAGTCCAACTTGTCCATGCCACCAGATATCCCATATAAATCTAGTCTCGTTTGCCAGCACGTGGCCCATATCCCTCAACTCTTATTCATATATCCAACCCAATGCCTTTTAAATGTTGTAATTATACCAGCCTCCATCACTTCCTCTGGTAAGCTCATTCCATATATGCATCACCCAATCTGTGAAAAGGTTGCTCATTAGGTCCCTTTTTATATCTTCCGCTCTCACCTTAAGCCTATACCCTCCAGTTTTGGATTTTCCCACCCTGGCCTATTTACCCTACCCAATGTCCCTCATTATTTTAACCTCTGAGGCCACCCTCCCTCTCTGACACTCTAGGGAAAATTGCCCCTGCCTATTCAGGCTCTAACCCTGGGAACGTCCTTGTAAATCTTTTCTGAACCCTTTCAAGTTTCACAACATCCTTCTTATAGGAGGGAGATCATAATATTCTAAAATGGCCTAACCAATGTCCTGTACAGCTGCAACATGACCTCCCAACTCCATACCTAATGCACTAACCATTAAAGGAAAGCATACCAAATGCTGTTTTCACTATCTTATCTATCCACACCTTCACTTACAAGAATTGTAAACCTGCAATCTAAGGCCTTTGTCCAGCTACACTCCCCAGGACCTTATTAAGTATAAAAGCCGTGTATTGCTTTGCCCTACCAAAATACAGAACTGGCTCAAAGGTAGAAGACAGGGTGATGGTGGAGGGTTGTTTTTCAGACTGGAGGCCTGTGACCAATAGAGTGCCACAAGGATCGGTGCTGGGTCCTCCCCTTTTTGTCATTTACATAAATGATTTGGATGTGAGCATAAGAGGTACAGTTAGTAAGTTTGCAGATGACACCAATATTGGAGGTGTAATGGACAGTGAAGAGGGTTGCCTCAGATTACAACAGGATCTGGACCAGATGGGCCAATGGGCTGAGAAGTGGCAGATGGAGTTTAATTCAGATAAATGCAAGGTGATGCATTTTGGGAAAGCAAATCTTAGCTGGGCTTATACACTTAATGGTAAGGTCCTAGGGAGTGTTGCTGAACAAAGAGACCTTGGAGTGCAGGTTCATAGCTCCTTGAAAGTGGAGTCGCAGGTAGAAAGGATAGTGGCGGTGTTTGGTATGCTTTCCTTTTATTGGTCAGAGTATTGAGTACAGGATTTGGGAGGTCATGTTTTAGCTGTACAGGACATTGGTTAGGTCACTGTTGGAATATTGCATGCAATTCTGGTCTTCCTATCGGAAAGATGTTATGAAACTTGAAAGGGTTCAGAAAAGATTTACAAGGATGTTGCCAGGCTTGGAGAATTTGAGCTATAGGGAGAAGCTGAACAGGCTGGAGCTGTTTTCCCTGGAGTGTCGGAAGCTGAGGGGTGACCTTAGAGGTTTACAAAATTGAGGGGCATGGATAGGATAAATAGGCAAAGTCTTTTCCCTGGGGTCGGGGGGGGGGTCCAGAACTAGACGGTATAGGTTTAGGGTGAGAGGGCAAAGTTATAAAAGAGATCTACGGGCAACTTTTCTCACACACAGGCTGGTACATGTATGGAATGAGCTGCCAGAGGAAGTGGTGGAGGCTTATAAAATTCAACATTTAAGAGGCATTTGGATGGGTATATGAATAAGAAGGGTTTGGAGGGAAATGGGCCAGATGCTGACAGGTGGGACTAGATTGGGTTGGGATATCTGGTTGGCATGGATGGGTTGGACGAAAGGTCTGTTTCTATGCTGTACACCTCTATGACTCTAAAATGCAGCACCTTTATATTTATCTGAATTAAACTCCATCTGCTACTCCTTGGCCTGTTGGTCCATCTGATCAAGATCCTGTTGTACTGAGGTAACTCCTTCACTGTCCAATACACCTCTAATTTTAGTGTCATCTGCAAGCTTACTAACCACATCATCTATAATCACAGCCAAATCATATTGTGTGATAGGTGTTAAAGCAAAGGCAAAAATGCATGTTACTGGTCACAGTGAATCTCAAGATCCTGGTGTCTGTACATCCATCTATACTTGGAAACCCTTCATCGGCATTTCTTATAACTACCAGGAATGTTGCATAATCAATACCTTGAATCCAAACCACTGGAATATGCAAGTATATATTGTGTGGATTTCACTATCTCCAGTATTGTTTAGAATGAAACTATTCAGCCCATCATTTGTGTTTGTGCTGGCTCTCCAAATTAGCCTCATGACTAGGTACAATTCTGCCGTTCCCCATACCCTTACATATTGTTTCTATTTAATTAATGTAATGCCATCTGAATTAAAACACTCTCCTCTGCATTTCCACAAAATGTAATCCAGACCCAATTCACTTATGCAAACTTTTCTTCTTGTCATGTTTGCTGTTTTGTAAATCCCTTTAAATCTATACACTCTTGGCCTCAATCCTTTTCAGCAGGAACACTTTTTCTTTCTATCTATTCTATTCAGGCCCCTCATGATTTTTGAAAACTTCCGCCAGAGCCCCTTTTAGCTGCTATTTCTCAAAGGAGAACAGTCTCTAGATTTGAAATGGGTAAGTCATGTCCAGTAAATCTATTTGAATTTGTGGTGGTGGTTGAGGGATTACCTATGCATTCTATTCTATAGAAACATCATTGATAAGATTCCATGAGGAAATTGTAAGAAAAGGCACATGTTGGAGGTATTGTTGTCATAAGCATGAAATTTCTCCAGGGTAGTGAGCAGGGGTAAGATGTGATATGGGATTACCAGAGGTCGATACTAGGGTCTCGGGCTTTTCACTATTTAAATAATTTATGTAAAAGCAGTACATATAGGTTGATAGTGATTCCTTGTTAGTGGCACAGTTCAGTGATAGATGGGAGTAGCAAGTTACAAATGCACATTGATAGACAAATGAGGAAAATGGCAAGTGGTTTTATGATCATTCAGTTTGAAGGAGACAGTTGAGGATGAAGTACCAAAATTACAAAGTTAATCTAACTAAGATGGAAGGAAATTGTCTTTCTCTAGTTTCAGGTCACAGCATAAAACTAATTTGGGAATTGGTTTAGTTCAGTTGACTGGATCGTTGGTTTGCAGAGCAGTGTAATGCCAATAGCGTGGGCTCAATTCCTATCACCGGTTTGAGGTTATCATGAAGGACTTTGCTTCTCCACCTCATCCCTTGCCTGAGGTCTGGTGGCCCTCAGGTTAAATTACCCCCAGTTGCTTCTCTTTAAGAAGAGATCAGCGTCTATGGTCTGGAAGACTCTGGTGACATGAATAAATATAAATTGGCTGTATCAGTAACCAGATAAAACAATCTGTATTAGTCTTTGAAGAAGCCAGATCAATGGATCTTTAATTAGTGTTAATGTTTATTGAACAAAGAAACAAAGCTAGTTAATGCAAGTTTGTAATATCCCTTTGAAAAACCTACAGCGTGTAAAACTCCAGCAGATTAAGGTGGGGTGGGAATTATCTCTGCAAAATTCACGTTTTTTAAAAAAAACTAGGTAAAAATGAGAACGTTTAAGATTTAATAATTTTAAGATTCAAGATTAGTAAGTTGGCAGATAATACTAAAATAGGTGGTATCGTGGACAGTGAGGAAGGTTTTCAAATTACACCAGGACCTTGATCAGCTGGGGAAGTGGGCCAAACAAATGGCAAATGGAGTTTAATATAGATGTGTGAGGTCTTGCATTTTGGAAAGTCAAGATTGGAGTTTAATGTAGCACCTTAAGGATTGTATTGGAACAAAAGGACCTTGGAGTTCAGGTGTACGGTTCTCTGAAAGTGGAGTTCCAGGTAGACAGGACAGTGAAGAAGGCTTTTGGCACACTGGCCTTCATCAACCAAGGCATTGAATATAGAAGTCGGGAAGTTATGTTGCAGTTATATGGGATGTTGGTGAGGTCGCATGTTGAGTGTTGACTTCTGTTTCGGTCCCCTTGCTTTAGGAAGAATGTTATTAAACTGGAAGGAGTATGTTGTGAGGACTCAACAGTCTTAAGCTATAAGGAGAGGTTGGACAAGTTAGGATATCTTTAGAATGTTGGAGACTGAGGGGAGATATTATAGAGGTGTATAAGATCATGAGAGGCCGGGACAGGGTGACTGCACTCAGTCTTTTTCCCAGGGTCGGGGAATCAAGGACTAGAGGGCATCAGTTTAATGTTCGAGGGGAAAGAATAAAAGGGAATCTGAGCGGCAACTTCTTTTTATACAGGGGAGGTACACAGATAGAATGTGCTGCCAGTGGAAGTGGTTGAGGTGGGTACATTAACAACATTTAAAAGACATTTGGACAAACACTTGGATAGGAAAGGTTTAGAAGGATATGGGCCAAATGCAGGGAAATGGTGTTAATGTGGATGGACGTTTGGGTCAGCATGGACCAGTTTGGGCAAAAGGGCCTGTTTCTGTGCTGTAGGACTCTGACTCTGGCTCTGGCATGTGTGGACTGGTCCTATAGGCTGCAAGGCCTTGTCTGGAGGCCTGTAGTTCTGGGTTTTGTAAATCAGTGAGGATTTTATTTTCCCTGGAGAGGCTGCATTGATGATTTAGCAATTTTACACCAGTGAAGAATTAAACTATGAGAACAGGTTGCACAGTGTAGGCTCCATTTCCTTTGAATATAGAAGATTTAAGAAGCTGAAGAGTTGAAAAGGTAGAGAGAGAGCAAATCTATTTTTACCTGGTGGCAGGAGTTCACATTAAAGAGGGAATGACCTTGAAGTTAGAATTAGGGTGATGTCAAGATAACCTTTTCTCACAAAGGGTGATGGAAGTTTGGAATTCTTTCCCCATCTTCTATCCCCAAGCCCAAAATACACCTCGTGGTCAGAGATAAACTGAATGTCTCATAACAGGGATTGATAGATGTTTGTTTAATAAAAGGTATAAAAGCTATGGAACCCACTGGCTAAGTGGTATGAAAGTGTACTGCAATCATGATTTAATTGAACAGGGTTGAAGAACTGATAGCCGCATTCTCAGCTTGTGTTGTCACTCAAACTTTAAGGCTTCAATCTTTTGAGATCAATTCCAGATGAATGTAACTTGTATATTATGTAAATCATAACTTCAGGCCTTTTCACAGCTCTTTACAGTCAATTAATTACTATTGAAGCTCCATTTCAATGTTTCAGGTACAGCTGCAAATATGCACACAACTAGATGCCATAAATAGCAATATGATATGGATCAAATCATGCATCATAAAAGCCATAAAGACGTAGAAGCCCATCAAACCTTCTCTGCACCTAAATGAGATTCTGGTCGATCTGATCACCCTCCATTCCACTTTCCAGCCTTATCCCCGTAACCCTCAATTCCCTTATTGATTAAAAATCTATCACAGCCTTGAATATACTTGACTCAGCCTCAACAGCCCTCTGTGGTAAAGAGCTCCACAGATTCACAACCCTCAGAAGAAATTCCTCCTCATTCTCGGTTTTAAATGTGCAACCCTTATTCTGTGATAATGCTCTCTGATCCTAGACTGCTCCCACAAGGGGGAATAATCTTTGTCAAGTACCCTAAGAATCGTGTATGCTTCAATAAGGTTGCCTCTCATTCTTTTAAATTTCAATGAGTACTGCCCTGTCTACTCAACTCTCCTCAAAGCAGTTCCCCACCCCCCACCCCCCCATACCCCCTATCAGTTTTAGTTACCTTCTCTGGACTGCTGCCACTGCCAGTACATGTTTTCTTGGTTAAGGGGCCCAAAACTATTCATTGTATTCCAGTTTGGTCTGACTAGTGGCTTGTATGTTTTTAGCAAAACCTCCCTACCTTTTGTGATCGTACAATGCCTTTAAGAGTAATATGTTCCGTCCTGCCTTTCTTGCACAGAGGTATTGCCATAGTGATGCCAAAATGTCTGCTTCAGACAGGCAGTTAGTATACAGATTTTGTTTTCCCTGGACGGTTATCTTCAAAATAGACAAAAGGACCAGAGGGAGGGGTCAGGGCTCACATGAATGCGGAAGGATTTTAGTTTGATTCTGAAATAGTGAGAAAGATCCAGTAACACAAAACTAACAGCAAGAGCGAGAAGACAGCTGATATGCTAAATTGTCTTGCCAAGGGTGTGTTTATGTTAGAATAGTTGATGATTAGTGGTTATATTGTATAATATCTTAACTTTTAACTCTATTGAAATACTTATGCTAGCTCTTCTTTTTGGTTGTATTTAACTGTTTTAAAAATAGTGCGTTTCGCTTAAAGCCCAGTAATGACCAAACAATTTACATCTGGAATACAGCATTTCACACTTGCCTTTAAATGACTATAAAGGTTAGGGTCTTGGCTGCCTCCTTCCTATATTTTGAGGGAACTGGTCTGATCCATAACTTTTTACTCTAATCCCTTAAAAATAAAGGCCAACTTTCAATTTTTATTTTCCACTACCAGCTGAACTTAGATGCGAGCTTTTTGTGATTCATAACTGAGGGCTCCCAAATTTCTCTGTTCTGTAACTTTCTGCAGTTTTACTCCATTTAAATTATAGTTAGCTCTTATATTCTTCCTGTCAAAATTCATAGCCTCTCAGTTTTCCACATTCCATTCAATCTGCCAAATTTTTACCCACTCATTCAAATTGTCTATATTCCTCTGTAGACTCTTCTTCCCACTATATGTCATCTGCAAACTAGCCAGGATGTCATGAAGAGTAGCTGGGGGAGGGAGGGAGGGAGCTTATTTACATTGACTCCAACAGAGCAAAGCATTTTCATGAGTAAGATGGCACACGTGACTGTACAGCATTCCAGCAGCACGGGACTAAAGGTAAAAACAATGACTGCAGATGCTGGAAACCAGATTCTGGATTAGTGGTGCTGGAAGACCACAGCAGGTCAGACAGCATCCGAGGAGCAGTAAAATCGATGTTTCAGGCAAAAGCCCTTCATCAGGGAGCTTTTTTAATGTATATTTTTATTGAAAAATAGATTATTTAATATTATAACAAATACAAAACAATACAGTTCAAAAAAGTACAAAGGAGAGATGACCTACTATCACTAGTATCCTTACGTACAGTCGAAAAAGGACACCATTTTGATTGGGTCAACACATCCATCCTAGGACAGGCTAAACAGAGAGACACTGAGAAATTCCAAGAGACCTAGCGTTCAAACTAGAACTACATCAATAAACACATCAATATGCACCCCATTTGCCAACCTCTGAGGAAAACGAACCGGTATCACTCACCTTAAGAGACCAAGACGCATAACTAGAAAGCAGGACAGAACATCAGTGCTTCATTGGAGGCTCACTGATGGTGGTGACAAAATGTCTGAAAACAAACCTGCCAGTTCAACAAGCAAGATTACAACCTGATGGGGATTAGTTCTAGGTCCTCCTTTGTCATTTATATAAATGATTTGGATGAGAATATAGAAAGCATGATTAGTAAATTTGCAGACTGAGAAGAAGGTTTTCTAAGATAACAAAGAGATCTTGGTCAATGGGCTGAAAAATGACAGATGGAGTTCAACCTGGATATTGTATTTTGGTACAATAAACGAGTAGGACTTATAGGTCCTTGGGAGGTGTTGAAGAACAAAGGGATATAGGAGTGCAGGTGCATAATTCTTTGAAGTTTGCATCACATATACACAGGGTGGTTAAAGAGATGTTTTACACATTTGTCTTCATTGCTCAGTCCTTTGAGTGTAAGTATTGAGAAGTCATGTTGAGGTTGTACAGGACACTGGTGAGGCCTCTACTGGAGTACTGTGTTCAATTCTAGTCACCCAGTTATAGGAAGGATATTATTAAGCTAGAGAGTGTTCAGAAGAGATTTACCAAGATGTTGCTGGGTATGGAAGGTTGGAATTATAAAGGAAGGCTGGATAGGCTGTGACTTTTTTCACTGGAGCGTTGGAGGTTGAGAGGGAACCTGATAGTTTATAAATTAATGAGAGTTATAGATAGAGTTTATGGTAGTTGTCTTTTCCCTAGGATTGGGCATTTCAAGACTAAAGGGCATGTTAAGGTGAGAGGAGAGAGATTTTAAAAAGATTAAGCCAAATTTCTTTTGTACAGAGAGTGATTTGCGTGTGGAATGAACTTTTTGATGAAGAGGTGGATACAGGTACAGTGGAGAAAGTGAAGACTGCAGATGCTGGAGACCAGAGTTGAAAAGTATGGTGCTGGAAAAGCGCAGCAGGCCAGTCAGCATCTGAGGAGCTGACCGTATACAGGTACAGTTACAACATTTAAAAGACATTTGGATAAGTAGATGAGCAGGAAGGATTTGGAGGGATATGAGCCAGGAGCAGGCAGGTTGGTCTAGTTTAGTTTAGGATTATGTTTGGCATGGACTGGTTGGACCAAAGGGTCCGTTCCCATGCTGTATGACTCTATAAGTTGGATGCTCAGCTGTGATCATGTTGAATGACTGAGCAAGCTCAAAGGGCCGAATTGCCTACTCCTGCTCTTATTTTCTATGTTTTAATGCTTACGATGTGTCGCAGAACTTGAAACATTAACTCAGTTTCTCTCTCCATCGATGCTGCCAAACCTGCTGAGTTTCTCCAGCTTTTTTTTGTATAAAGACATAATTAATCTTTTCCGGCAGTCACAAAGTCACTGGGGCAGCGTGGTGGCTCAGTGGTTAGCATTGCTGCCTCACAGCACCAGGGGCCCAGCTTTGATTCCAGTCTCGGGCGACTGTCTGGTGTTTGCACATTCTCCCCGTGTCTGCATGAGTTTCCTCCCACAATTCGAAGATATGCAGGTTAGGGTGAATTGGCCGTAGTGTTAGGTGCGTTGGTCAGAGATAAATGTAGGGGAATGGGTCTGGGTGGGTTACTCTTCGGAGGGTCGGTATGGACTTGGTGGGCCGAAGGGCCTGTTTCTAATCTAAAAGTGTCCTTCTAATTTTGAGAATTAAGTCGTAGTGCTCCAATAAGTGGCTGTTGGCTACGAATACAGACTCTGTTTTGATTTCACGTTTTTAACTTCCAACATTCATTGTATTTTCCTTAAGTCAATTACCAGTGGATTGTCCAGTCAGGGGTACGTAGAATTCACTGGCACTGAATCTCCCCGACCCCAGTCCATCCCAGATCCAGCCCTCCCTCTCCACACTTACCCTCCACTTGTCCATCTTCCTTCCCATCTACATCCACCTATCACCATCCCATCCATCCTCCTCCCTCTATTTATTTCTCAACCCCCTTTCCCCTTCCACAGACCTGAGGAGAGGTCCTGACCTGAAACAACAATTGCCATGCTCCTCTGATGCTGCTTGACCTGCTGTGGCTTTCCCAGCTCCACTCCGACTCGCCATCATCTGCTCACTCTCCATCTCCTCCTCACTCTCTCCCAAATCAGGGCTGTTACAGTTTCAGGAGGAGCCGGCCCAGCAGCTGCCGGCAGGCGGCGGTCACGGACCATGCGGGGCCGGTCCTTGTTGTGTCCAGCAGGCACCGGCAGGTGGCGGTCACGGACCATGCGGTGCCGGTACTTGTGTTCAGCAGGCACCGGCAGGCGGCGGTCACGGACCATGCGGGACTGGTACTTGTTGTGCCCAGCAGGCGCCGGCAGGTGGCGGTCACGGACCATGCGGGACTGGTACTTGTTGTGCCCAGCAGCTGCCGGCAGGCGGCGGTCACGGACCATGCGGGACTGGTACTTGTTGTGCCCAGCAGCTGCCGGCAGGCGGCGGTCACGGACCATGCGGGACCGGTCCTTGTTGTGTCCAGCAGCTGCCGGCAGGCGGCGGTCACGGACCATGCGGTGCCGGTCCTTGTTGTGTCCAGCAGCTGCCGGCAGGCGGCGGTCACGGACCATGCGGTGCCGGTCCTTGTTGTGTCCAGCAGCTGCCGGCAGGCGGCGGTCACGGACCATGCGGTGCCGGTCCTTGTTGTGTCCAGCAGCTGCCGGCAGGCGGCGGTCACGGACCATGCGGGACCGGTCCTTGTTGTGTCCAGCAGCTGCCGGCAGGCGGCGGTCACGGACCATGCGGGGGCCAGTCTTTGTTGTGTCCAGCAGCTGCCGGCAGGCGGCGGTCACGGACCATGCGGGGCCGGTTCTGGGGCAGAAGCAGCTGAAACCGGTTTAGATCCGGAGAGATCCTGGAGCCGGGATCGGAGCTGGAGCTGCGGGTCCATTGGTGGCGGCTCAGAAACAAAAAGAAAGGGGGGATGAGGTGTGGTAAAGCAAAGAGACTTCTCTCTGAGCCGGAGCTTGGGATCAGGGTCTGAATCAGAATCGGCTCCAGATCCAGGCGCCGAATCAACCGCCAACAGCAACTGGGAGCCCATCCCGGACACTGACCCCAGGACTGGGCACTAGGGTCACTCACTGACCCCAGGACTGGGCACTAGGGTCACTCACTGACCCCAGGACTGGGCACTAGGGTCACTCACTGACCCCAGGACTGGGCACTAGGGTCACTCACTGACCCCAGGACTGGGCACTAGGGTCACTCACTGACCCCAGGACTGGGCACTAGGGTCACTCACTGACCCCAGGACTGGGCACTAAGGTCACTCACTGATCCCAGGACACCGAGGACTGGATCCTAAGGTCACTCACTGATCCCAGGACACCAAGAACTGGATCCTAAGATCAGGAACTGATCCCAGGACACCGAGGACTGGATCCTAAGATCACTCACTGATCCCAGGACACCCAGGACTGGACCCTAAGATCAGGAACTGATCCCAGGACACCGAGGACTGGATCCTAAGATCAGGAACTGATCCCAGGACACCGAGGACTGGATCCTAAGGTCACTCACTGATCCCAGGACACCCAGGACTGGACCCTAAGATCAGGAACTGATCCCAGGACACTGAGGACTGGATCCTAAGGTCACTCACTGATCCCAGGACACCAAGAACTGGATCCTAAGATCAGGAACTGATCCCAGGACACCCAGGACTGGACCCTAAGGTCACTCACTGATCCTCAGGTCGCACACTGATCCCAGGAGGAGGTCCTGTCCTGGGCACCAGGTAATTGTGGCTCCATCTGTCTCTGTCATAATTTATTGTGTTCTTTGAGGTTTTTTTAAAAACATCTTGTGTTCAATTTTGGTTAAACATCCAGGAGTTTCGGAAAAGAATGAAAGTCACTTATTTTTTAAATGAGTGACCCCACCGCCACCCATTGGATGGCATTTTAATGATATCTCCCTGACCCTCATGTGACGGTTCCTCATCAGGGATCGTTTCTCTGAGAGTTTGTGGAGATTCCTGGAGGGTGACAGTCTGGGCTGGGAGTAGGAAAGATCTATCCTTTCTCTGTGTTTAAACCGTAGTTTTACTTTGACCTTTTTGTTTTGTTTAAATGAACCAAGAGTTGAGGTCGTTAATCCAGGATTGGGCACGGAGGAAGAAACAAAGAATGGAAGTTTATTTGGTAAGCAAGTGTATCTAGTTTAATGGGGGAAGCGTTGGAGGGGGGTGGGGTGGTGTGCAGATGTGATTTGGGGCTCAGGGTACATTCAGTGGAACATGGAGAGACTTTCAGTCCTTGAACCTGTTCCATTTATCAGTCAGATCAATGCTGATCTGTATCTCCCATGTTTGATATTCTCACTGAGTCAGACTTTAGTTTTGAGACTTTTCAGTTGATCGACAGCATTAACAGATTTTCTGGAGGGGGTGGGGGGGGGGGGGGGGGGGAGTTCCAAAATTCAAAACCCCTTTTTGTGAAGAAATATTTCCTGACATCATCACTGAGTGGCCTTGTGCTTATTGAGATTTTGCCTCTTGTTCCAGACTCCCCACTTAGATCAACCAGTCTCTGTCTATTGACTTTAAGCAATCTGAAAATCCTCAACGTGATCACCTCTTAATCCTCCAGATTCAAGGAACTATGAACTGATTCAGTGCCGTTTGTGTTCATGGGTTTTCTGACCAAATACCTATTCCTGGTGTAAAGGTCCTGGAGAGTGGGGATGCTGGCTGGGGCCAGGGTATGTAGATTGAGTTTGGGAACATAAAAGTAGTTGGGGAGTCCAATTAGCCTTGCAGCACACTGAGTGTTCACAGGGAGGTGCCCTTGTTTTGACCAACATCCCATTAATGGCCCCACTGACTCAAATCCCCACCCACCTGCATTGCCCATCACTATCCTGGTGTGAGAGAGAGGGAAAGATGGGTGAATGAGAGATGGCATGGCAAGGTGAGAAGTGGAAAGACAATGTGAGTGAGAGAGAGAATGAGAGGAGCAGGGTGAGGGAGAGAAAACGAGAGGCAAGCTGAGACAGCATATGAATGAGCGAGCCAGAGATACCGTGAGTGAGAAATGGAGTAAGAGAGAGTAAGACAGGGAGTGTGAAGGTGATGATGTGAGAAAATGAGACTGTCGCAGTTTGTGAGAGAGAGGGATGGTGAGACGGAGAAAAGGAGAGCAAACAAAATGTCTATTCCAAGAGTTGAAGTGTAAAAGTAGGGAAATCTTGCTAGAAAAGTGTAGAACATTGGTAAAACCTCATTTGGAGCAGTTTTCTTCTTTATTTAAGAAAAGATTGCGATGTAAGCAGTTTCAGAGAATGGTTATGGGAGATTGTCTTCTGAGGAAAGACTGGTCAGGCTGAACAGTTGGAGTTTAGAGCAATGTGAGGTTAACTTATAGAAGTAACTTATGAATAGAGTGACTGCTGAGAGGATGTTGTGGGGTATCTGGAACTCGATACAGTTTAAAACTGAGGGCCGTCTTTTGGTTTTTATCTTACTCTCTGTAATGGTCTGTTTCATGGTCTTTTTCTTTGTCTGTCTCTCTGTTAGCCTTTATCTTCATTTGGTTTTCTGTTCATTACCTCTCTCTCTTTCTGACTTTACCTCACTGTCTCTTCCAGTCTCTCTCTCTCTCTCTCTCTCTCTCTCTGACTGTCAGACATTGATGCCAGACCTGCCCACTCCACACCCCCTATTCCTTGCTGTCTGATTGGCTCACTTGGTCTGTAGTCAGGGGCGTTGAGCATGGTTTCCTGTTACTGAGCTGTAGCGAATGGATTAACCAAGTGTGTGTGGAAGAGTCTGGCAGAGTACATCCCAATGTGTATAACTGGAAGTGTATCTTGCTGCTTGCCAGTGCTGCAGACCATAACTCGAGTGAATGTTGGCCTGAAATAGCAAAGGCCGGTCATTTCAGTATCCCAGCCCCTTGGAAACAGAGTGAAACCAATCTGCATGTACTCTGAGGTGTCAGATGATCATAAACAATAACATGTTCATCGACCTCCGTTAGAAAAAAAGATCAACCTCAAATAACTCTACAGCAGCCAGTGTCCCATCATCAAAACATAGACCCGTACAGCACAAACAGACCTTCGATCCAGCTTGTCCATGCCCATTAGATATCGTAACCTAAATTAGTTCTGTTTGCCAGCATTTGGCCCATATCCCTCTAAACCCTTTCTATTTGTACACCCATCCAGATGCCTTTTAAATGTTGTAATTGTACCATCCTCCACCACTTCCTCTGGCAGCTCATTCCAACCACGCACCGCCTTCTGTGAAAAAGTTGCTCCTTAGGTCCCTTTTAAACATTTTCCCCTCTCACCTTAAACCTATGCCCTCTAGGTTTGGACTCTCTTACCCTGGGGAAAAGACCTTGTCTAGTTACCCTATCTATGCTTTAAAAGCCTCTATCAGGTCACCCCTCAGCACCCAACACTCCAGGGAAAACAGCCCCAGCCTGTTTAGCCTCTCCCTATAGCTCAAACGCACCAACCCTGGCAACATCCTCGTAAATCTTTTCTGAACCATTTTAAGTTTCACAACATCCTTCCGATAGGAGGTAGACCAGAATGGGACACAGTATTCCAAAAGTGACTAAATCAATGATCAAAGCTGCAGTATGACCTCCCACCTCCTCTACTCAATACACTGACCAATAACGGCACGTATACCAAACACCACCTTCATTATTCAGTCCAGCTGTGACTGTACATTCAAGGAATCAGAATTCTAAGATCTCTTTGTTCAGCAATACTCCCCAAGACTTTACCGTTAAGTATATAACAGATTTGCCTGATCGAAATACAACACCCCAGATTTATCTAAATTAAACTCCATCTGTCATTCCTTGGCCCACTGGCCCATCTGTTTGGAGGTAACCTTCTTCACTACACCACCAATTTTACTAGCCATACCGCCTATGTTCACAAGTCCCCCTTTATTTATGTAGGGAGCCCTTGATATTGCTTCAGCTTCCTCAGAGCCAGTTCTCCCCACCAACTGTTTCCGTTTTGCGAAGACTGGATTTTTCTGTCCAAAGACTGAAATTGTCAGCTGTGCCTGTAAGTGTGTCCAGAAAATGTAAAATCACGATGGACTTTTCCAGTCCCACTGCGGTCAGTGGTGTATCTGCCAGTGGGAAGGTGGCTCAATGTATGTGCATTTGTTACTTGGTCTCCCAGATGGTGATCCAGCTTGTAATATTGTACTGTACAGACTTAGTATTCAAGCCCGCTGCTGAATTTGGCCTGAAGCAACGTGCGCATTGCTTTGTCTTCTGTAAGTAGATCTAGCAGGGGTTTGTCGTCCATTATTATTACAAATTTACATCCATAAAGGTGTTGATAGAACTTCCTCACTCTAAATATTACTGCCAAACCTTTCTTCTCTATCTCGGTATGATAACACTCTGCATTAGCCAAAGTCCTGAATGCACATGTAAAGGGCTTTCCATTTGGAAAACCGAGAGTTAATACAACCGCGAGGCCATACAAGGAAGTACTGTTTGTCAATTCCAGAACTGGCTTGGGATCATAGTGTTCCAGCACCTTGGACGATGCTAGTTGTGTCTTTGCTGGCCTGCAAGCTGTGGCTTGGTAACGTGACCGTTTCCAAGGCTGACTCTGTTGTAAGAGTTAATGCAAAGGTGCAAGGATGGAGTCCAGGTTATGAATGAACCTTCAGTAATAAATCACCAGTCCAAGGCAAGACCTAAGCTCCGGTAAAGACATAGGAGCCAAAGCACCTTTGATAGCCTTCACTTTATCTTCCAAAGGGTGTAACCTGGTCTTGTCGACTCTGTAGCTCAAATAGGGCAATTGGGATGTGTAGAACACACACACATCCCTTCTGAGGTGTATGCCTAAGAATGTCTAAGGATTGTGTCCATGTTCTCTAAGTGATCATTACTGGTCTTCCCTGTTATCTAGACAAATGACAACCTGGGTAAACCTTGTAAAAAGTTCTCTATCATCTACTGAAAAATTGCACAGGTTGGCTGTATCCCAGATGGCAGTCACATATGTTGATACAAACCCTTATGGGTAGTAATTGTAGCGTATCTAATGTGAACCTACCCATTGGGCTTCACAGTCAGTACAACCGGTGCAAATTGGGCTGGTTTGATGATTCCTTTCCTTTCCAGCCTCCTGATTTCTGCCCCTACTTCTGTCCATGAGGCAAATGGCACCGGGTGGAATTGCTTGTTGGTTAATATGTAAGATGGCCTTAGCTCCTTTATAGTCCCTAGACCTTCCTGAAAACATCTGGGGTATTTAATTAGAACTTCACTCAGGCAGCCATTTTCTTGTCAAAGTATGTTGAGCCAATCTAGGTGAATCTTTCTCAACCAATTTCACCCCATCAAGTTTGGGTGAGCCTTTTACTACAATCAGTGGTAATTGAACCAGTTGCTCTTCATAAGAAACTGGAACTGAAGTTGTACTCTTAATCTGTAAAGGTTACCTGGTATAGGTTCTCAGGCTAGCTGAGATCTTACATAAACAAAAGGGTTGAAGTCCTGAGTGAATTTTGTTAAAAGACTAGTTCTGTGATCACTGAAAAAACCGTGCATTGTCAACCTTCATCAGAACTGAGTGACTGTTTAACCGGATGTTTATTTTATTGGTTCTGGTTTGGATGTAGCGAAACAATTTAACTGTTCTAAACCAGATGGAGGTGGGCTTTCCAGGGGGTCCACTCTCCTGGGTACTGGCCTATGAGTTCTCTTGCCCTGTTTAGGTCAAGTGGGATTCTTTTGCTGTCCCGAGTCTACATACCAGCAGCAAGTACTGGTGGCCTGGATCCTAAAGAAAATTTTAACCATTTGGCCAAGGCTTGGCTTTGTTTTAGGGTTTTTGCTTTGGGCTGACTCTCTGTCCTGAGTGAGGCTCTGCACTTGTGTTTACTCAAGTAGTATACTCCAAGCTTAGTTGGACTGGCGAGGGTGTCCATTTCCATCAGAATACACTGTAACCCATATGCTTCACTTGCTGCATTTTCCAATGATAGCCAGTTGTAGTGTCTGTTTGAAGTCCAGTTAGGCTTCAGCTAGTAAGTGCTTTTGCATGGTTACATCATTAATCCCACATACCAAACACACTCTCAGCATCTTATTTAAGAGTTAAACCAAAGTCACATGCGTCTACCTATTGTCTTAACCTTTTCATAAATCCTGATTCAGCTTTTTCCTGGTTCTCGAATGCTAAGTAAAACTGATAGCATCAAAGAAAGAGGAAGCTTGAGGTTGTAAAGTTTCTTAACTAACTCTGTCAACTTTTGAAAGGTTTTTTTATCTCATACCTCAGGGAACGTTAGGCTCTCAATAACTGAAAAAGCTGCGGATCCACAAGCTGTCAGGAGAATTAGTCTTTGCTTTTCATCTGCCCCAACGTCATTTGCCGGAAAAAATGCCTCATTCTTTCCACATACTGGCCCTAGTCTTCAATGGCAGAATCAAACAAGTCAGGCTTCCCCCAAATAATCGCATGACACCAGCAATGTTTACCCCAACTCCAAGATGACTATTGCAAGCAAACATCTTCAGGAGTGTGCTTTACTCTCATCGCCATTGAATTAACTCCACAGGGGTAGGTATCCCGACATCATATTCCCTTTTATTTGCATGTGGAAAGTCCTTGACTTGATTTAGCTCCCTCAGACCCAGCTCTGGGTGACAGGGTTTTTGACACTCCTGATGTTTTAATCTGTCAGCCAGGGCTCCCTGATTAACAGCCCCAGCCAGGGAACTCCTATTCTAAGAGGTCCACCTGGCTGACTTTGTTACAATCACTAGAGATAGTATCTTCCCAGTCCAACAAACACCAGTTACAGAGTCAGACAGTGATAGACGCACCACACGCCTCTTGATGGGGCACTGATAGGCAGAGCAAAAATGCCAACCTGATCAGTGAGACCCATATTAAGCACTGCTGCTTGTTCCACTTGTTTGAAGTTTTGTGAGATGTAGATGAGATGAGTAACCTTAAGATGAAGTGAGCTGAAGAGAGAGGCTTGTGTGGAATATAAACACAGGTATTGACTGGTTGGGGTGAATGAGCTGTTTCTGTGCTGAAGACTGACAGGAATCTGTCCCTCACTGTGGTGAGACAGAGAATCCAAACTACAGACCTGGTGTTTAGTTCATTTTAATCTGAATTTTTGTCCCTGCGGAGTCAGCGTATCTTTCATGTTTTCCTGTTTGTCTATATCCTCCCTCCCAGTGTCATCCTGTGCTGAAAGCTTTCATGTGTGGCTCTCTGAGTGGGACCTGCTCGACGCTGCTCTTCCAGCCACTTGACCTGGTGAAGACTCGTCTCCAGACTGTGCAGGGTTCACTGAATGGGTGTGTGTTCATAGTGCGGGGAAGGCAGAGTGGGTAGGACCTGGAGGTCAGGGGATGGTGGGAATGGGTGCTTGGGGGAGGGGGATGGTGGGAACGGATGCTCGGGGCGGAGGTGATGGTCGGCATGGGTGCTCAGGGCAGATGGGAGCGGGTGCTTGGTGCAGGGGGGAGGGTAGGAATGAGTGCTGTGGGTGGGGGGAGGGTAGGAACGGGTGCTCGGTGGGGTGAGGGTGGAAATGGGTGTTCTGTGTGGGGTGAGGGTGGGAACGGGTGCTCGGTGCAGGGGAGATGTTGGAAGTGGGTGCTTGGGGAAGGGTGGAAACGGGTACTCTTGTGGGGGGGGAGGGAGGGTGGGAAAGGGCGTGGGCGGGAGGGAGGGTGAGAACGGGCACTGGGAGGGAGGGAGGGTGGGAACGTGTGTGGGGTGGGAGGGAGGGTGGGAACAGGCACATGGGAGGGAGGGTGGGAACGGGCACTGGGAAGGAGAATGGGAACGTGTACTGGGGAGGAAAGGAGGGTGGGAATGGGTGTGTGGAGGTGGGAGGGAGGGTGGGAATGGGTGCTTGTGGAGGGTAGGGTGGAATGCATCAAGTGAACCTTTTGTTCAGATTTTATTTTGTGATTTTGAATATGTTTGTGTAATAGATCGGGGCGAGTTGGAATGATTACCATCTTGCTGAATGTTATTCGCACTGAACGAATTATTGGATTATGGAAAGGAGTCTCTCCGGTATGTGAGTGATTGATACGGTCTCATTGTGTATTTTCACTGTTACACTGCTTTGAGGAAAATGTACCTTAATTGTAAAACATGCTGCTCATCCCATCATGGTAGCTGTATGAGCACTTCACTGTCCTTGGCAGATGGAATGGGGTGGGGTCTTGTTCTTGGCCTGTTTAGGTGAGCACAGGATCAGGTTTGATGGTGAGGTTCTTCATGGTCGAATAGCTGGCTTGCATATGTAAAGTGACTATTTTGGCAGTCACTATAACAGTTCATCAGAAAAGAAAATGAGAGGAAGGATAAACTAGGTGTGAGGAAAATGTGCAAAAAGCAAGTACTCAAGATACAGATCAACAGTGACTTTATGGAATTGGGGTAGTCCAAGCACAAGGGGCCAAATGGACTCCTGCTGTTCTGGTACAAATAAATGAATCACTAATGAGACCTCTCAAGCTGATTCAGAGGAATGTATCAAGAAAATTGATAAAGGGACCATTCAGCCCATTGAATCTATTCTGGTTCTGGCTACTGATGCAGCCTTCTTTAACTGTCCTCTCTGGTGTACAAAGTTTAAAAATCACACAAGTGAAAATGTGTTGCTGGAAAAACGCAGCAGGTCAGGCAGCATCCAAAGAGCAGGAGAATCGACGTTTCGGGCATGAGTCCTTCTTCAGGAAAGTTAAAAATCACACAACACCAGGTTTAAGTCCAATAGATTTATTTGGAAGCACTAGCTTTCGGAGCGCCGCTCCTTCATCAGGTGGTTGTGGAGAATTAGATTGTAAGACATAGAATTTATAGCAAACGTTTACAGTGTGATGTAACTGAAATTATGTATTGAAAAAGACCCAGATTGTTTGTAAACTCTTTCATCTTTTAGAATGACCATGTTGGTTTCAGTTCTTTCATATGTAAATAGCAAAACTTTTTGAATGTAACTTCTTTAAAAAAAAGTTTTTCAAAAAAAGTACAAACAATCCAGGTCTTTTTCAATGTATAATTTCAGTTACATCACACTGTAAACGTTTGCTATAAATTCTGTGTCTTAAAATCTTATTCTCCACAACCATCTGATGAAGGAGCAGTGCTCTGAAAGCTAGTGCTTCCAAATAAACCTGTAGGACTATAACCTAGTGTTAAGTGATTTGTAACTTTGTCCACCCCAGACCAACACCGGCATCCCCAAATTGTAACTCACTGCTGTAGTGCAGTCATGTTTGCTAATAGCTTTCCCGGGCACCAGGGACAGCCACCACCCCATGGCTGTGGTTAGCACAGACCTGGAATCTATCTAGTCTGTTTAGGAGTAAACTTGGTACCATTGGTGGTAGTTCTACCTGTTAGCAACAGGTTTTTAGCCTGCCATCTGTTGTACCCCAGGGAATGGGTGAGGAGCTGATGTCATACTACAAGGAAGTGAGCAAAGCGTCCTTAAACATATTTTACATGCTATGTGATGTGACTGTGTATATTGGCCCAAAACTGTGAGCCTCATACCTAACACCTCTTCTCCTTTATCTTCCTTGATTCAGTCGTTTGTCCGTTGTATTCCTGGAGTTGGGATTTACTTCAGTATGCTGTATTCGATGAAGCAACAGTTCTTCAGGTGAGAACTTTGGGATCTTTCAGCGCATGGACCTTTTAACTCCAAAACCTGGAATCTTATTCTTCCCAAGGCAGTGTCTATCTGTGTTGAATGTGAAATTGTATCTAGCATGTTCTGACCAGCGTAAAATGGGAAGGTCCACTGAACCATGTGGAAAGGAAGGGGGTCATAGGGCTCACGGGAGCCACAGCTGTTTGCTGCAGCAGAGAGCAACCAGAAGGAGCAGTATTATACATTAGGCCTTTGATGAAGACTGTATAAGAGAGCTTTACTCTAAATCAAACCGCATGCTGTACCTGCTCTAGGATGTTCAATGATGTTGAACAGGGTTATCCATCTTCTTTGCAATGATGGGAGAGGCATAATTCAATGATTGTCTCATTCGGTGGTGGGGGATTTGGTGAAAAGCTTTCAGAAAGATAATACTAAAATGGTACAACAGTAAATATGAATAAAAAAGCGCAAATCTGTAATTTAATCAAATGATTGACAAAATTGGCAATTAAAATGTGTTAAGCAGGAGGGCTAACTAATAAAACCTTTTTTGTCTTTTTGGTTGAGAAGCAAAGCTAGAGAGTGACAGGCTAGGCCTGAAGTCCTGATCATTATGGAATGGGATGGGACCAGAGCTGCACTAAGGAGTTAGATATAACTAACAATATCCTTGGTTCACTTCTGGTAGGAGCGTGTTCCAAGCTGGCCTTGTGGGATTTCAGATGTGATTGAATTTCGAAGCAGCGTGCCTGTCAACCTGGACATTTCTCCTCTCCTAACCCAGTGTCTGGACGTATTTTTGAGGAGGGAGCAGGAGATGTGTGGGTCTGGCACACAGACTCAGTCATGCACAGTCAGAATCACTGATTCACACAGATGCAATCATTCTCTCTCTCTCTCTCTCTCACACACACACACACCCCTAATCACTCACATTCACTCTCTCCTATACACAGACACACAGAATCACTCACTCACACAGAGACAGAATTACCACTCTGATACACACAATTTCATGCACATACCCTCGCTGGGACCAGGCTGTATGCTTTGTCATCTTGACCGCAGTTCTTTAATGGTCAAAGCCTGCTTGGGAGGGCAGAAATCTTGTTTTCTCCCAATACCTGCATATCATGCTGCTCACACAGGCCTTTCTGTCCTGCCTCCATGGTGTTTCTCCCTGCTTGCATGGACCCTTCTCTGTCTTCTCTTCCTGGTTTTCTCCCCACTCACGGGCCTCTCTCCACCTTGCTCCTATGTACTGGAGACTGAAAGCTGGTCACTGCTGCTTAGGTTTTCCATTACTCCTGCTCATCTAATCACAGCCTTTTTTTTTCACTGAGGGCAACTCAATAGCAACTTTCAAAACCCTACTCACGAACTGTTCCATTTTTAGTTCTATAAATGCGCAGAGGGACATTTGGATGAAGAAAATCTGAGGTTCTCTCAAAGACTGTGGTGTCACCGAGATTGTTTAGTACCTACACTTACCATTGTGTGATGTTCATTTTAAGGCTTTTGGTCTGCAGTAGTGAAGCTTTGAATGTAAAGAGATTTATTCCCCAGGAATATCATAGGAAGGATGTGGAGACACTGTGAGCAGAGCAGCATACCTGAGCCAGCTGATTGGCTAAGTGCTGAAACTCCATGTGACCTTGGGTCAGGCTTTATGGTCAATTTCAAACTAAACATCTAGGGCCACCCATCATAGAGGAAGTGGGCTTTTGGGGTTAGGGATGATTGTGGATCATATCTGGGTGGAAGCCTGTATTTTAACACCCTCCACTCCCGAGGTGTCATGTCCCCAGACTCTGAGCGCTGGCTCGCGGGAGGCTGACCCTCTGCCCAGTGATGATATCTTAAAAACACTGTTTTTCCTCTCTAGCGAGAGAAGCCCTACGGCGCTGGAGTCGGTGGGTTTGGGTGCCAGCGCTCGTACAGTGGCGGGCATCTGCATGTTGCCCGTGACCGTGGTGAAGACTCGATATGAGGTGAGTTTTGATGCCACATCCTGACTGCAGGGTATTTCAGCTGTTCAGTAGATGTGATGGACAAGCACTGGCCATTGGGGGAGGGTATTTACCTGACACACCTTTTCCACAGATATGTCTATCATGTGGTGCACATTACAACCCATCCATGCTGCACATCTACTAGGCTGGAAACTTCAAGCAGAATAATTGAGAGGCGGGAACTGTGTAAAGATTGGGAGCTGTAAAAGCCTGGACGGAAGTGAAGGAACAATAGATTCCTGGTTAAGCTGTCTGTTGTAAAGGTGAAATGAGTTTGTCTGACCCCCATTTCTGGGTGTTGGCCTACAAGTCACAAAACTGGCCCTAACTGGGCAATTCACCCCACTGGAGGAAATGAAAGGCCCCTACTGCTTTTCCAAGGTGCAGTTCAGTTGACTAACACACCAGTTTCTAGCTACATCATTTCCACTTAAGGCCCTCTACACCTTTCCCTCTGGATTGTTGTTCCAAGTAGTTTTGATCTCACAGTCCCCTGCACACACACAAACCCACCTCTCCAAACTTCTAAAACTCTCTCTGTAAACAGAGGTCTTTTGCTGTGTCTTCACTCACCCCACTACTCCTCCCTTTCTGCTCACTCAACTGTTGTGGGTAAGAATAAGTTGTGTAAAGAAGTGGTGCTGCAGTTAGGAGATTGCAAGCAATACTTCAGCCTATGATGTGCTTCCTGGAGCCAGTCCACTGGTACCAGCAGCCAGGAACCAGAGAAGAACACTGAGAACACCATCATCCCCATGGCTGCCTCTCTTTGTCACTTCACAAAGTCAAGTGGGCTGTAGGTAGGACACATGTTGCGTTTCCAATCTGCCCAGGGTCTCCTCACTGAGTAGATACTTTTACATGAACCAGGATTGTGCCTTTGGTTAGGTGTTGAAGGTCAATGATAATGTTTGAAGAGAAACAGGATGTGTCATCAATTGTTCCTGGACACTGTTCGTCCTTTTGCCAAAACTAACTCAACGGATTGCTTAGTGATGCCTGTGTGACGAAGTAGCTGCTACCTTGCTGGGATTGCGACCTTTCATTGCAGGAAGTTTTCTGAAGATGTTGGGAAGAAAGACTTTGCAACTATGATAAAGCCTCTGATGAACTCTGAATGACTCCAAAGTACTTGTCAACTAGCGCATTATTTGTTCCTGATGATCTGTGATTTGCTTGATGGACAAATGAGGTAGTCAAGGAATGCACAGCAGGATCCCACATTACACATTTTGGTGACATAACCAGAGATTATCTGCTATTGCGTGTAGATGGCAGGATGCATGCTGACCAGGATACTGGGAAGCTCCTGTTTTGTGGTCTGGGAATCTTTCATATCAATCTGAACAGACAAAAACTCAGTCCAGCATCCGTCAAAGGATGCCATCTGTGACGATACAGCATTGGAAGGTCAACCTGGATAGATTCTGTGTTGAAGTGGGATCTGAACTCAGCTGGCCTCATGTAGTGACTTCTGCAAGATCTTATCCATTCTTCCAAAGGGGGAAAGGTAGAATCATAGCAGGAACATTTCTATTTCAATATTAATAATAAAAAAAATTAAGTCTGATGGGAATCTAATGGTAGAAATCTAGTAATCCTGTTTCTCTTGGGAATCCTGAGGATCCCCAATGCAGAAACAAACAGTTGGATTCCAAGTCAGTAGATGAAACACTTCACAAGAGATTTCTGGAAGAGCTGATGAGACACTGTATAAATCTCTATTGCTGCATGAAACCATCATTTCTTTAAGTCGAGGTGTATGTCAACGGGACAATGGGGAATTGGGAGAAGGGAAGAGAAAATGAATGTGTGTGTCTACATCTGCAGAGCGGCAAGTATCGGTACGAAAGTGTGTTTGGTGCTTTGAGAAATATCTACAAGACGGAGGGCACACGAGCACTGTTCAGCGGACTAACGGCTACACTCCTTCGTGATGCTCCCTTCTCTGGGGTTTACCTGATGTTTTATACACAGACCAAGAAAGCGTTACCTGAAGGTGGGTGTGGGAATTGAAATTGCCTTAATGAAAGGTACTTTGTTGGGGAAGCAGTAGGGCACTGGGTTTGTGTAGGCAGTCCTTCCAGCGCTCCCAGTTTAAAATGTTTAAGATTCTAGCTCTGTGGCAAAGATCCATTTCACTCAATTGCAACTTGCATGCCCTTCACATGTCATTATAAATTCCTATGTAAACTTATTATGCTGTAGTTACACCAATTCATCATGGAGCTGCTGCAGTTTCAATACCAGTTGGCAGGTGTACATGTTTTATATGGCAGTTTCTGTTATATGTGTGTGCACAGGAATTTATAATGGAAATATAAAAATAAGAAATAGAATTTCTGGCTTAAAAATAGCCCTGACTTAGGTCAGCTGTTTTTGCTCCCCTCCAAGAATGAAGATTGGAGTCCGTTCCATATTTGCAATCCCAAAGGAGACCAATTTGTTCTTCTGAATAATCTGCCAAGTACCTGGGAGAAGGGGTTACTTGCACTGGGTTTGATCATATCAGTCAATGTGAGTGGGATATTCTAACAGGAAGAGTTTGAAGGCTGATTGCAGATTACTGACAAGAGCAGGATAGTGGAAGGCTCACGGTGGTGGGTTTTTTTTACATACAGCAGGACCCAACTCCCTGACAGTTCTAATACCAAAAGGATGGCAGCAATTCATGAAAGCTGATCACCACCACCTTCACCAGGGCAATTAGTGATAAGCAATAAATGCTGGCTTGCCAGAAATATCCACATCTGATGTAAGAGTTTATAGAAAAACAAAACACACAGTGTGAAGAGTTCTCAATATTGTTACCTCCCCTCTGACAACTGATCCAGTCCAGCTGACTATTCAGACTCATGTTGTCCATTACAAACTCGAAATGACTCACTGTCAGATGGAGACTTTTTTCCACATACAAAACAATAGAATTGGAAGAGAGTCAGACACTTGGAACTTATCTTCTGAAATGACAGAGGTATCAATAGTAGATTCATTATTAATTTTCAAAATATATTAGAACAAATACTTAATGAAAGAAAGATTACAGAGCTGTGGAACAAAGTGGCGTGGGGGGGAGAATGAGGTTAATCTGACAGTCCTTTCAATTGGTCTCCATATGTTTTGTAATATTTTACCATCTGTTCCACAAAGGCATCTTTATGGCTTTTTTTGTTTTTATTTATTCACGGGTATCTGGATATCACTGGCTAGCCAAGCATTTGTTGAAAATGCCTAACTGTCCTTGAGAAGGTACTGCTGAGCTGCAGTCTTAAACTGTGGTGTAGGCATATCCGTAACGTGATTAGGGAAGGAGTTCCAGGAGGTGGTGTTCCCACGTATCTGCTGGCCTTGACCTTCTGGCTGGTAGAGGTCATGGGTTTGGAAAGTGTGTCTAAGAAGCCTTGGTGAATTTCTGCAGTGCAATTTGTGATTGGTGCACACCTCTGCCACTGTGCATCATTGGTGGATGGATTGTCAATCAAACAGCTTTGTCAAGCTTCTTAGTATGGGCTGCACTTGTCATGGCAAGAGGAGCACAGATTTCATTGCACTCCTAATTTATGCTTGTGATAGTGGACAGATTTTCAGAAAGTGAGTTACTTCCCTTTGTGATTATAACTGAACTGTGACAATTGACTGAGAAAGATGAAATGGGGAATGTTGACATGGCAGTGTAAAGTGAGCAAACCTTGTGAATCGTAAGTATAAGTAAGGTTTATAGAAAGATAAAAGGTGGTTGGGAACATAAGGAAACTACTGAATTGCTTTTGTATGGTCAAAGCTGATCTTGATTGTATCTTTCAGAGCGGTTCGACACACCACTTGTCCCTCTGATCAACTTCAGTTGTGGCATCTTTGCTGGTATTCTAGCATCTGTGGTGACACAGCCAGCTGATGTTATTAAAACGCATATGCAGCTCTCTCCCCAAAAGTACCGACGAGTCAGACATACCATCGTATTTATATTTGAGGTACAGACATTTGGCACCATTTGTTTCCAGCTTGTTATTTTTCAACTCTTGCCTTATCTCCAACCAAATGTTTTTGTGGTAGCAACACTTGGGCTATGATATTTTGAATGGTCCATGTTTGGACACAAGAGTGTGTCACTGTGAGTCAGCTAGGTAAGGGATTTGAGAAGTTAGAAGTGGAGGGGTCTCAGCTCTTACAATTAGAGTCATAGAGGTAAGCAGCACCGAAACAGGCCCTTGGCCCAAAATTGTCTGTGCCAACCAGGTATCTTCAGTTGAACTAGTCCCATTTGCGATATCCCTCCAAACCTCATCTATGTACTTGCCCAAATGTCTTAAAAGTTGTAATTGTACCCACCTCTACCACTTCCTCTGGCAGCTCCTTCCAGACGTACACCAAACTGTCTGGAAAACTTACCCCTTGGGTTCTTTTTAAATCTTCCCCTCTCACCTTAAATGTAGCCCTCTAATTTTGAATTCTTTCACCCTGGGGAAAAGACCTTGGCTATTCACTTTATCTATGCCCACCATGACTTATAAACGTCTATAAGGTCCTTTAGCCTCTTAAGGTCCAAGTTACACTTCAAACCTCCCAGTTTCAGTAACATGCTTGTAAATATTTTTTGCGCACTTCGGAGTTGATTAATATCCTTATAGTAGCCAGAATTATACACATTACTCCTAATGTGGCCTTACCAATGTCTTGTACATGATGTCCCAAGTCCTGTACTTTATGCTCTGACCAGTGAAAGCAAGCGTGCCTTCAATAGACTTCATTCGTTGTCCTCGTGTCAGTCCTAAATGGTTTAACCTGTATCCTGAGACTGTCTCACCTGGTTGGCACAGTGGCTAATACTGCTGCCTCACAGCACCAGAGACCCAGGTCAACTCCAGCCTTGGGTGACTGTCTGTGGAGTTTGCACATTGACCTTTGTATCTATGTGGGTTTCCTCCCTGAGTCCAAATATGTGCAGGTTAGGTGGATAGGTCATGCCAGATTGCCTTGTAGTGTCCAGGGATCTGCAGATTAGGTGGATTAGTCATGGTAATACATGCTGGTCAGAGGGGTGGTGCAGACTGTTTCTGCACTGTAGGGATTCTATGGTTTCAGACTCCCAACCAGGGAAAACATCCTTCTTGCAATCTACTCAGTCCAGTCCTGTTAGAATTGTATATGTTTCAATGAGCTCCCCTCTCAACCTGTAAACTCCAGAGAATACAGGTCCAATCAAAACAAACTCAATACAACATTTCCTAGACATCATCCTCATGAACATCTGCTATATTCCCTCAAAGGCAACCAAATTTTTTTCTTTGGCAGGGAGACCAGAACTGTCCTAGTACTCCAGGTATGGTCTCAACAAGGTCCAGTATAAGTGCAGCAAGGCATCCTTGCATGCAACTCAAATTATCCTGCAATGAAAGGCAATATTCTACTTGCCTTCCTAATTGCATTCTGCACCTACAGTCTTCTTTCATTGTACTAGTGTACAAGAACACCTTTTGTCCATATAGGCTTCCCAAAATATAACTTTAGTTAATACTTTTGCTTTCTCGTTTTCACACTGAAATGTGTAACTTCACACTTACCTGCATTGTGTTGCATCTGCCATGTGTTTGCCCGCTCAACTTGTCTAAATCACCTTGAAGTCTTCATGCATCCTCTTCACAAGTCACAATTCCATTAAGTTTCATATTGTCAGCTAACTTGATAATGTTGCATTTGGTTCTCTCATTCCAATTAATTTATTTATAATCGGAAATAGCTGGTGGCCAAGCACTGACCCTTGCGGATTCCCAGTAGTCACTGAGTCATAGAGTCATAGATATGTGCAACATGGAAACAGACCCTTCAGTCCAACTCGTCCATGCCGACCAGATATCCCAACCTGATCTAGTCCCATTTGCCAGCGTCTGGCCCATATCCCTCCAATCCTTCCTATTCATGTACCCATCCAGATGCCTTTTAAATGCTGCAATTGTACCATCCTCCACCACATCCTCTGGCAGCTCATTCCATACATGCACCACCCTCTGTGTGAAAAGGCTGCCCCTTAGGTCTCTTTTATATTTTTTCCCTCTCACTCAAACTCTTTAGTTTTGGACTCCCCCACCCCAGGGAAAAGACTTTGTCTATTTGTCCTATCCATGCCCTTCCTGATTTTATAAACCTCTATAAGGTCACCCCTCAGCCTCCAACTCTACAGGGAAAACAGCCCCAGCCTATTTAACCTCTCCCTATATAGCTCAAACCCTCCAACCCTAGCAACATCCTTGTAAATCTTTTCTGAACCCTTTCAAGTTTCACAACATTTTTTTGATAGGAAGGAGACCAGAATTGCACACAATATTCCAACGGTGGCCTAACCAACATCCTGTACAGCCACAACATGACCTCCCAACTCCTGTACTCAATACTCTGACCAATAAAGGAAAACATACCAAACACCTTCATCACTATCCTATTTACCTGCAACTCCACTTTCAAGGAACTATGAACCTGCACTCTAAGATCTCTTTGTTCAGCAACACTCCGTAGGACCTTACCATTAAGTGTATAAGTCCTGCTAAGATTTGCTTTCCCAAAATGCAGCACTTCTCATTTATCAAAATTAAACTCCATCTGCCACTCCTCAGTCCATTGGCCCTTCCAATCAAGATCCCGTTGTAATCTGAGGTAACCTTCTTTGTTGTCCACTACATCTCCAATTTTGGTGTCATCTGTAAACTTACTGCTATGTTCACATCCAAATCATTTCTATGAATGACAAAAAGTAGTGGACTCACTCCTTTTGAATATCAGGTATTGACTATCCACCATTAACTTTAAAACTCCAAAAAAACTGCACAATCAGGAAATCCTTGAACCATTGCTAGTTGAGCTTGTCCAATCTGTGTATAAATTAAAGTCTCCCAAGGATTACTGTTATACCTTTGTTACATGCCTCTCTGATCTCTTGTTTAATGCTTGCCCTTTCATCTCCACTACTGTTTGAAGCCTGTAGACACACCCCAACATCATGTTCAGACCCTTTGCGTTTATTATTTCCACCCATACAGATTCTACATGATTCTTTAAGCCAATATCCTTCCTCACTATTACCTTGTAAATCCTTCACTGACAATGTTTCCCCACCTGCTTTCCCTTTTTATCTATCTTTACTAAATTCTGAATACCCAAGTGGTCAGTTCCCATCTTTGGTCGCTTTGCAGCCTTGTCTCTGTAATTGCCACTATATCATAAACATCTATATCTATTTGCACAGCTAATTCATCTATCTTATTGTAAATGCTCCACACATTAAGACGTAAAGCCTTTAAACATGTCTTTTGGATTTGGTCAAGTGAGGTGAAGTTGTGATAAATTAAAAGACTAGAGAATGACATAACGATAATGGCGATGATAATCACGTTATGATTGCAAAAATAACAAATAGACAACTAAAAACTATGTACATGATTTTACTTTCTATTCATAAGAAAACAGATGAAAACAACTCAACTACAATAAATATGTATGAATTGGTAACCATTACAGACACTGCTGCAAGATAACTAAGGGTCGGGACCTGAATGTTCAAGGATACATAACATTTCAGATGACCAGGCAGTGAAAAAAACAGGGCAGAGAGGAAGCTTTGTAAATTAATGATGGTATGAGTACAATAGAGAGCAATGACATAACCTAGAGATCAAAATATAAAGTTAATTTGGGTATTAAAACAAAATAGCAAAGGTAAGAAGTAATTCTAACAGGAACTGCAGTGTAGGAGGGGATATACGGGAAGAAATAATAGGGGCTTGTAAGATAAGCACAACAATAATCATGGATGATTTTAATTTATATATAGATTGGATGAATCAGATTGGCAAAGGTTGCCCTGAAGTTGAGTCCATCTTTCATGAGTGTAAGGTGGGAAAGCAGACATGAGAGCATTGGAATAATCCTCAAGTTTGGTCAGAAAGAAGAATTAGACTAAGTTCCTTCTTGTTGGATCCTTGATTTATTAGCAGCAAAATAATGTTAACACTCCTCTCCCTTTCCCTCCTCAGAACCATGGAATTGTGGGCTTTTTCCGGGGTGCTGTTCCTCGGTCATTGCGTCGATCACTAATGGCTGCCATGGCCTGGACAGTTTATGAACAGATGATGACCAAGTTGGGCCTGAAGTCATGAAATCCTAGGCTGATATATGAAGGACTGTTTGACAATGGAGGAGAGGATCTTCCTGTCAGTTGAAAATGTCGCTACTCGAGACTTCAGTGGAACTGGAGTCTTTGAAAGTGAACAGTGGTTCCTTTTATTTTGGTTTAAAATAAGTTGCATCGTAGCGGAGTGGAGTTTACACTGTTTGAATCTGTGCCAAAGAGCACCTGGTAAATGTATGCACAGATACATGTGTTCTGTAACCTCTTGACCTCTGTACTGTTCACTGAGGTTATGTAACAGGCAAATGAAACGTGTTTTTAAGTTTGGGCCCAAGTCTGACCTTTTTCCCAATTAGTTGGCACTTTTCCCTGGAAACTAAACGTGTCAGTGTTTAATAAAATACTCCAACCTTAATTTCTTAACAGGAGCTGAGCAAATCTCCTGATGATGTCCAGTTAATTGATAGACTGGGGAAAATTATTGTTAGCCCCCTTTAAGTACAAGGTACAAGAACCCAGAGCTGCCCATATCAGTTAATCTGTCGTCACCTTCACAACCTGAAACACATTTGCTCACATGTCCTGAAAGGATGAATACAGCACCCTTTGCCATGCTGTATGAGCAAGGAATTTGCTTATCTATGCAGGTTAAAGTAGGGGGTTTCTGCAATTAGTCTGAGCATCTATTATATGGATATTGAGTCAAATTTTCCCCTGATCTAGGCATGTGGGTTTCAGCAAATAATAGGAGTGGCTGTGATGCTATCCTGAGTTATAATGGCCAGTCAGTATTCAACCTTCCAAACTCACCAGGCTTTTTGGGATTCCAGTAACCCCAGGAGGATTTTACTACAGTGCAGCCACATTATGTTAAATGATTGCTGGATTATATAAAAAAACTACCTTGATCTGCATATTCTGTGACAGAGATCCCACTAAATTTTCTAAACAATTATCTGTGCAGCTGCAACCACATGCAGTTTATCAGAAACATGGCTGTCCAGGAAGGTTAAAATTGATTACAACTTTTCTGAGAGGAAGGTTTGAATTATAATTATTTCTTTGAGTATGATTCACACAAGGTTAGTGAATTTTGGAGTATTCTGAAATCTGTCAGGTTAAGCTATCAAGGTTTCAGTTTGATGTGGTTTGGAAATTTCTACTGACTCAGGAATCTGCTTTACCCAGGCTTGGTGCCAACACAGGGGTGGGTTTGATATTGGCACTGTGGCACCACTCTGATTTTTGACCTAATTTTGGGAGCAACTAGATTTAAGAACTACAGATCCCCTTACAGCATAGATCTCCCAGCTGAGGACTGCATCGTGGCCAAAACCCAGTACGTAGAAAAATGTACAACTCTTGACCTACTGATTTTTACTTCTATTTCTTGCCCCATTAGTGAACTATGAATCTGAATTTTTGGCACGACATGTCTCAATGATTTTATTTGTAAGAGGGCAGGGGATAAATCCTAAATCCAAAAGTCATAGTTGTAGAAGCTGTGATGGGAAAAATTGGATTTAAACTTTTTTTCCATGGATCGTGAAGTTCAGGTTGCAACTTGAAGACTCATTTGTTAAAAAAAAAGGCTTGATTCACCAAAGATTTTTATGCTTTTGGATCCTTCATAAATGCTGTCTATGAAGTTCATTCCCCCCTTAGATTTGTATTGGATTGGAGCTCAAATCTTAGGTTTGTTGTGGGGGATCTTTGGATTTTATAATTTTTTTTGCAGTTGTTGCACCCACTCCCTCTTGCCAACAGATTCAGCTATACCCACCCACATATTGTGCTGAAAATGTGAGGTTAGTAAGCTGCGAGAATGAAACTGAACTCTCCATTCAGTGCCATGACACATACTAATGATTGTACAGACACTCCTCAAACATGTTTCTCCCGCTATCATTTGTTTCTGTAATTCTAATTTTAATAATAGAATAACAATAATTGGTTTACAAATATAGAATGTGCAATATGTTTCTCTGGGCCAATACAGAAATCTGTATGAATTGTTTAATGCTAATGGATGAAAGTTGGGAGGCACATTGCCATTTTCATAGAATTGGATTTTTGAAGGAGAACTTGGTCTTTTTAAAGCCTCTGTTCTGCTCACCTCCTTATTTAGATGAAACCTAATGCTCACAGCCCTTACTGCCTTTCTTCAAATACCACCAGTGAAATTCAATCTGTGTCAGACACAAGGACAATAGAACATTTGAGTGTCCTGGAGCAGAGAGGGAATTGGCAGCATGGTGGCTCAGTGGTTAGCACTGCTGCCTCATAGTGTCAGGGACCCGGGTTCAATTCCTGCCTTGAGCGACTGTCTGTGTGAAGTTTGCGCATTCTCCCAGTGTCTGTGTAGGTTTCCTCCAGGTGCTCCGGTTTCCTCCCACATCCAAAGATGTGCAGGTCAGGTGAATTGCCTTGCCAATAGTGATAGGTGTGTTAGTTGGGGTAAATATAGGCTAGGGGAATGGGTCTGGGTGGGTTACTCTTCGGAGTGTCGGTGTGGACTAGTTGGGCCAAAGGGTCTGTTTCCATACTGTAGGGAATCTAATCTAATCTAAATGCAACAGTCTCTGTCCATAATTCCCTTTACTGTTACCCAGAATGACATTAGATAGAGCATTGCCAAACCATCCCTGCTTAACATTGTTCCATAGTCTGGTGAATATTTTATATTGGACTGGGTGGGAGAGGTAAGAGATCAGCATTGATTCCTGTAGCTGCAGGCAGTTTAGTTCAATTTGCTAATCTCTCTGTCTTGTTAGGTAAATGCACTATGTTGCACAAGGCAGGGCATTCCAAAGTTCATTCTCTCAGCTGGGGCCAGTAAAGGGATGGAAGTCAGAGTCCAGTGCTGATCAGTAGTCAGATAAACTTGCTAGAAAGTGCAACTCTTGTGTGTCAGCTTAGATTTGTTTGTGCTGATTTGAGGCTTCCAGCATACACCAGCCTAGCTAACTCTTGAATGATTGTCTTTTGGATATGAAATGTGAAGCCTTTTAGAGATGGAGTCTCAGTATGAGTTGGTAGAGGGATGGAGAGAATATTGATCTAAAAGGGTGTAGTGTATATGTTGCAGGGTGATTGTGCAAGGTGGGACATGAGCTTGATTTTTGTTTAAATCATCTGTTCTCCTACTGGACAGATATTACAATCAGTCATGCTAGCATAATTCTAGTTGCCCTTTAACCAACTAGGGAGAAGATGTCATGAAGTGTACTCCTTGTTTTTTCTCCCACCTCCTCTTCCTCTGTGGGAAAGGATATCCTAGGGTGGCCCAGCACCCAGAACAAAAGAATAATGATTTTGAACTGTCAGTATTTTCTGCCACAATGTTTAGAATAGACAGGCAGGAGGCTGGAGCAGCACAACAAGCCAGTCAGCATCAGGAGGTGGAGAAGTCAACTTTTCGGGTGTAACCCTTCTTCAGGACTGAAAATTTAGAATGCTTTTCTGCAAAGCCAGGCCTTCTGATTGCTGTCAGTCAATACATCAGTTTGATTCAGTACAAGGAATGGTAATGAGCAAAACTGAAATTTCCCTTAAAAATGTTCTTTCCTGAAAATTCTTCTGCGCTGGACTTGCCTCTGCTGTTGGCCAATTCTTAAGAAACACAGCTGCATTACGAGTCCTCATTGGGATCTCAACTGGTTTGTGGGGAAACCTTGCAGAGTTTTATTTAAGATCAGTCTCCATTGGATTGGCTGAGTGATCATATGCTGAATAATATGCACTTTTCATAAAGAGTGTCAAAGTGGAGCATTTCCTGTATTGATTGAATTGAATGTGAAAGTTTGAAATGGTGCTCAAATTCATGTTATTGATCCAACTAAAACCTTGTAACTCAAATTTATTTAATTGGGATCAATAAAATGTGCTTTGTTTTAAATGTGGATTTTTATATTGGCTTTGAAGTGGAATATCTAAGGAAATTATTTAATTTATGCTTCAGCACATCAAATCATGGAGGGAAATACTCTGCCTTTTTTTTTAAATGTTCATTTTCACCAAGTGGACTGTCATGGCTAACATATATTGTAGATTCTGACTTTTCCTGAGAAAATGTTGTGGTCCATTTTCTTAATCTACAGAAAGCATTGCTGAATCACTGAAGAGGATAGTTAGGAGCAACACTTTGCACTGGGATTGGAGTCACATAGGTAAACCAGATAAGGATGCCAGAAACACCTGCCTGTTAGTTATTTACTGGATAAAACTTCTTCTGAGTCAGAAAGTCATGGATTCAAGTGGCTCTCTGAAGACTTGAACACATAATCAAAACTGATTCTCAATTGCCAGTACTGAACTTTTGGAGATGCTGTCTTTCAGATAAGACTTCAAACTGAGGCCCTTTCTGTCCCCTCAAGATATCGGTACTGATACAAAGACAGCCTTGCTTCCTAGCCAATGGTTATCTCTCAACCAATATCATTAAAACTATTATTTTGGTTATTATGGTGTTTGTTTACAGGAGTTTACTATGTATAAATGGATGGAGTGCTTGCTACATTACAAGAAACATCATGCTTCAAAAATACTTCATTAGCTGTGCATTGCTTTTGGATGGGGTCCTGGGGTGTCCTAAGGATCTGAACAGGACTATTGAAATTATTCCTTTCTGAAGAGAAAAGAAGATATTTCATTGTATGGGGATATTGTTCTCACTGATGCAGTAAATGTGTAAATCATGTTTCAAAAATAAAACTTTCAAAGCTTCTCTTTTTACGAAGAGGCAACAATCTCAAGCTTTTAATAATACACCAGTACAGATTTGCAACTAGTCAGCAAGTTTGTTGTTGTGGTTTAGAGTGAGCTGGGATCAGTTCTGGCTGACCTAAACAGCTCCTTGAACTTAAAGCATGATGCTGTGGACACTGGCCAAGAACATGTTTACTAAGCCAATCCTTTTAAGATCACTAAGGCAAGGATAAAAACACACTTCTGAGCAAAACAAGCACTGACTTTATTTTGTAATCCGCCCCCCCCCAAACCTCTTCTCAGTTTACTGACATGCTGGTGTTTGGTTAGCTGACTATTGACAAGATTACTCATGTAGTTACTTCTCATTTGTGGGTCGGGGTGGGGGAGCGTGGGGAGTATGAGGTGTTGGTAATGCTTAAATAGGTAATGTTTCTACCTTGGCATCAGAAGGTTATGGGTCAATTCCCATGCGAGACTGTATCTCATTTAGGCTGATGTGATTAATGCAGTACTGAGTACTTTCTTTCAGATGGGGCATTAAACTGAACTCCTCTGTGCCCCCCTCAGGTCAATGCAGAAGAAAAAGCAGTGCTCTTTGAAGAAGAGCAGGGGAATTCTTCCATGTGTACTACAAGATTTATTCCCTCAACAAACAGGTCACCATTGCCGCCTTATTCTTTGTGAGAGCTTGCTGTATGCAATTTCATTGCTTGTTTCCTCGAATCAGTGACTACACTTGAAAAATTCTTTGGGATTCTGAAGTTGTGCAATACACTAAATACAAACTCTACTTTTTAGAGGTTCCATTTGAATCTAAACTTGCCTGACTTGAGGCTTTATGATCTGACTAGTTTGAGGCCAAGCAACACAATACTGTCTCTTAATATATGAATACTGAATCCTAGGAGGAAAGGTTTATAAAATCAAAAAGGTTTCTGAAACCAGAACTAGCAGTTTAAACGTTAAACTTCCACTGCTGATCCCGCAAAAAAAACTAGAGGCAGATGTTTCTAAAGCAAGTTTGTGTGGGTCAGCTATTTAAAGGAGTTTTTTTAAATGTCAGTAAAATTGCGTTTGTTCAGTTCCGAATTTGGATTCAACTCTGAACAGATGAAATGAATATTCCTGTCTGTGAGGTTTTTGAAAAAAATGACCCTGATTAATGTTGACGCATTCCTAGGATGTGTACAAGCCAATGACACGGTGTCATTTGATGAAAAGATTGGGAAAGCTTGGTCCAAAAGACAATGATATGACTGTACAAAACTCATCTAAAAACACTACGGAGGAAAGGACTGCCAGAATGACAGGAGGAAGTCACAGAAATAAAAGGAACAAAGATTGACTCTAAATATAAAACACAATAGAAAGAAATTCTCTCAATTCAGTACTGAGAACAAGGGCAATGAGACCAGAGATGAATTGCATTAAACTTTATTTAGATTAAATTAAAAGTACTGTCCACATATTACAGGCTTTATATTACAAAACCAAAAAAGGTATAATTAATATTTACAAGGATAATGCTAGAACTGAAAAGATGGAACTATCAGAAAAGATTGAACTGGCAGATTTCCTAGAAAGCACACAGACAAGAAGTGGGTTGGCAGCGGCATTGTGGTGATGTCACAGGACACTAGTAATCCAGATCTCCAGGCTAGTTTTCTGGGTACTTAGGTCTGAATCCCACCATGGCAGATGCTGAAATGTTATTTCAATTGATAAAACTTTAGCCTGAAGACTGCTATTGTAACCATTGCTGTAAAAACCCATCGGTTCACTAACATCTCTTTAGGGAAGGAAATCTACCATCCTTAACTTCAGGGCAATTAATGATCGACAATAAATGCTGGTCGAGCCAGTGATTTCCAAATTCTATGAGTGAACAAATAAAAATTCAGAAGTAAAATCCAGAAGCACTTTATACCCATAGACTGTGCAGATTTGAACTCCTCCTCCAACTTAATCACAGAAAAAGAGGACTCAGAGAGGGTGCAGAATAATGGGGAAGGTGCTGAAATGGGGAAAGGGATCAACAGGAGGTCGGACACATTGGAACTTACGATAGAAGAAAAGAAAAGGATAAGATTCTGAGGAAAGAATATAGGAAGTTAGGCAGCAAAGTTTATTAAAAAAAGGCTTTTGAGGATAATTATATCTGGATTACTCCTGGTACCATGAGCTAGTGATGGTAGGAATAGGAGGATAGAGTGATGAAGGCATGCCTGAGGAGCTGGTGCAGGGAAGAAGGATTCACATTCTTCAATCATTGGAATCTCTTCTGGGCTAAAAGTGACCTGTATAAGGAGGACAGATTGCATCTGAATTCGAAGGGGACTAATAAACTGATGGGGAGATTTGCTATTGCTGCTTGGGAGTATTTAAAATACTGCGGGGGAGACGAGCCAGGGTGATAGTGAGGAAAGAAATCAATCTGAGACTGGTTGGGAAAAGGAACAGGTCAAACAGGACAGACAGGAACAATAGAAAATGATGTAGGACTGATAAATCAAACTGCATTTATTTCAATGCAAGAGGCCTGACAGGTAAGACACATGAACTTAGGGCATGGTTGGGAACATGGGACTCAGATATCATTGCTATTATAGAGACTTGGCACTGAGATGGACAGGACTGGCAGCTTAATGTTCCAGGATATGTATAGATACTATAGGAAGGATAGAAAGGGGGGCAAGAGAGAAGCGAGAGGGGGGTTTTGATTAGGGATAACATTATGGCTGTACTTAGGGAGGATATGCCTGGGAATACGTCCAGGGAAGTTATTTGAGTGGAACTGAGAAATAAGAAAGGGATGATCATCTTATTGGGATTGCACTTGTATACCACCCCGTCCCTCCCCCCCAATAGACACCAGGAAATTGAGAAACAAATTTGCATGGAGATCTCAGTTATCTGTAAGAATAATAGGGTGGTTGTGGTCAGAGATTTCAACTTTCCAAACATAGATGGGCTGCCATAGTGTTAAGGGTGCGGATAGAGAGGTACTTGTTTTGTTTTCTTTATTCGTTTAGCAGGATGAGGGTGTCGCTGGCTAGGCAGCATTTAGTGCCCATCCCTAATTGCCCAGAGGGCAGTTAAGAGTCAACCACTTTTGTTGTGGGTCTGGAGTCACATGTAGGCCAGACCAGGTAAGGGTGGCAGTCTTCCTTCCCTAAAGGACATTAGTGAACGAGATGGATGTATAAGAAGATTTTCTGATTCAGTATGTGGATGTACCTACTAGAGAAGGTGCAAAAACCTGACCTACTCTTGGGAAATAAGACAGAGCAGGTGACGGAGGTGTCAGTGGAGAAGCACTTTGAGGCCAGTGATCATAATTCTATTCATCTTAAAATAGACTAAGGGTAAGGGTAAACCGGATCTTAAAGTTAAAGTTCTAAATTAGAGGAAGACCAATGGACAGCTGGAAATGGGAAGCCTTCAAAAATGAGCTGACAGTCCAGTGACAATACGTTCCTGTTCGGGTGAAGGGCAAGGCTGGTAGGTGTAGGGAATGCTGGATGACTAGAGAAATTGAGGTTTTGCTTAAGAAGGAAACATATGTCAGGAATAGACAGCAGAGATCGAATTAATCCCGGAAAGAGTATAAAGGCAGTAGGAGTATACTTCATAGAGAAATCAGGAGGAAAAAGGGGGACATGAGATAGCTTTGGCAAATAGGGTTAATGAGAATCCAAAGGGATTCTGCAAATACATTAAGGAAAAAGGGTAACCAGGGAGACAATAGGGCCCCATAAAGATCAGCAAGACAGCCTATGTATGGAACTGCGGGAAGTGGGGAAGATACTAATTGAGTATTTTGCATCACTGTTTACTGTAAAGAAGGATATGGAAAATACAGAATGTGGTGAAATAAATAGCAACATCTTGATAAATGTCCATATTGCAGAGGAAGAGGTGCTGGATGTCATATAAAAGGCATAAAGGTGAATAAATCTCCAGGACCTGATCAAGGTGTACCCTAAAACTCTGTGGAAGCTAGGGAAGAGATTGCTGGGCCTTTTGCTGATATATTTGCATCATTGATAGCCACAGCTGAGGTGTCAGAAGACGAGGTTGGCTAATGTGGTGCCACTACTTAAGAAAAGTGGTAAGAAAAATCCAGGGAACATATAGACTGCTGAGCCTGACATTGGCGGTGGGCGAGTTATTGGAGGGAATCCTGAGGGACAGGATTTACATGTGTTTGGAAAGGCAAGGACTGATTAGGGATAGTCAACACGGCTTTGTCCATGGGAAATCTTATCTCACTAACGAAGAAGTAACAAAGAGAATTGATGAGGGCAGAGAGGTGGACGTGATCTATATGGACTTCAGTAAGGTGTTCGACAAGGTTCCTCATGGTAGACTGGTTAGCAAGCTTGGAAAATATGGAATATAGGAAGAACAAGCTTGAAGGTAGAAGACAAAAGGTGGTGGTGGAAAGTTGCTTTTCAGACTGGAGGCCTGTGACCAGTGGTGTGCTGGGTCTACTGCTTTTCATCATTTATATAAATGATTTGGATGTGAACATAGAGATTGGTTAGCAAGTCTACAGATGACACCAAAATTGGAGGGATAGTGGACAGCAAAGAAGGTAACCTCAGAGCATAATGATATCTTTATCAGATGGGCCAATTAGCCAAGGAGTGGCAGATGGAGTTTAACTTAGATAAATGTGCGGCGCTGCATTTTGGAACGGCAAATCAGGGCAGGACTTAATGGTAGGGTCCTGAGGAGTGTTGCTGAACAAAGATACCTTGGAGTGCAGGTTCATGGTTCCTTGAGAATAGAGTTGCATTTAGATAGGATAGTGAAGAAGACGTTAGGTATAGGACTGATGTTAGGGGTAGATTCTTTACTCAGCAAGTCATGAGTTCATGGAATGCCCTGCCAGTAACAGTGGTGGACTCTCCCTCTTTCTGGGCATTTAAACAGGCATTGGATAGGCATATGGAGGAAAGTGGGCTAGTGTAGGTTAGGTGGGCTTGGATCGGCGCAACATCGAGGGCCGAAGGGCCTGTACTGCGCTGTATTTTTCTATGTTCTATGTTTGATATGCTTTCCTCTATTGGTCAGTGCATTGAGTATAGGAGTGAGAGATCATGTTGCAGCGGTACAAGACATTGATTAGGCCATTTTTGGAATATTGTGCGCAATTCTAATTTCCCTGCTATAGCAAGGATGTTGTGAAACTTGAAAGGGTTCAGAAAAGATTTACAAGGATGTTGCCAGAGTTGAAGGATTTGAGCTATAGGGAGAGGCTGAATAGGCTGGGGCTATATTCCCTGGAGAGTCAGAGGCTGAGAGGTAACCTTACAGAGGTTTATAAAAATCAGGAGCGCCATAGATAGGATAAATAGACAAGGACTTTCTCCTGGGGTGGGGGAGTCCAAAACTAGTGAGCATGGGTGCCGTGGAAATTAAATCAACTCAACTCAAATGCTAGCAAGAGCAAAGAAAAAGCTTTATTGCAACCACTGCAGTGGCCCAATACACTTGGCAAAATGACAGACTTTAGGGTGAGAGGAGAAAGATTTAAAAGGGACCCAATGGGCAACACTTTCACGCAGGGGGTGGTACATGTATGGCATGAGCGGACAGAGGTGGTGGTGGAGGCTGGTACAATTACAACATTTCAAAGGCATCTGGATGGTTATAAGAAGGGTTTAGAGAGATAGGGCCAAATGCTAGCAAATATGACTAGATCTATTTAAGATATCTGGTTGGCATGGATGAATTGGACCAAAGGTTCTGTTTCTGTGCTGCACATCTCTATGACTCTGTGAACAGGCTCAGAGAAGTATATGTCCTCTGCCTGTTCCCATGTCAGCATAAAATGTGATAACTCAGTCAATTTAGAAAATAGGGAGGAGGAGTGGACACCAACATAAAGGATTCACATGTATAAGGAAGTGAGACTATTGGTTAGCTCAGTTGGCTTGACAGCTGGTTTATGAGGCAGAGTGATACTATCAGTGTGAGTTCAATTCTCAGACTGAGGTTATTATGAAGGACTCCCCTGCTAACCTCTCCCCTTTCCTGAGGCATGGTGACCCTCCGGTTCCTCCAGCACCATTTATCTCTAATGAGAGAGTAGTCCTATGGCCTGGTAAGATTTTGGCAACTTTCCCTTTATTACTGGAAAAGGAAGAAATTCCATGTCAAATAGGAGTAGACTAAGAAGATCTAAGTGGCATATAAAGACAAACTTAGAGCTCATGTATGCAAATCAACATTGTGGTGAATAAGGTAAGTGACCTAAAATCACAAACAGCTGTGTGGAAATATGACTGGATGCAGGGAATATGTCTGGATTCAAGAATACAAAATGTTCTGAAAGGAGAACAAAAGTACAGTACAGTACAGCACAGGAATAGGCTCTTCCGACCAAGGTAAAAATGGTGGGATATTCAGCAACAGTAATGCTGTTGAATGTCAAGAGGAGGTGGTTAGATTCTCTTTTTGGACATGGTCATTGCCTGGAAAGAGAGGATGCAAATGTTAGATGCCACTGTCAACTCACACCTGGAAGTTGCATCAATCTTGCTGCATTTGGTTATGAATTGCTTCAGTAACCGTGGAGTAACAAATAGACCAGAACACTTCAATCATCAGCAAACATCCTCACTTCTAACCTTATAACGGAGGAAGATCATTGATAAAACAGTTGAACCTAGGGCACTACCTTGTGAAAATCCTGCAATGATGTACTGGGAACAATGTTCTCTCTAAGCTGCACAGCCACTGAGAGACTCCATGTACATTGATTAGTATCCTCATGAATGGCAGCTTCAGAAGCAGCTGCTGTGAACAGACCTCAGAGGTTCACACAGTGACAAGAAAAATTACAGGAATGTTACACATGACTAAGATGATTGACCTCCAACAACAGCAGCCATCTTCCTTTATGCTCGGTATGATCCCAGGAGCAGAGAAATCTCTCCTTTCCTCGATTTCTCTTGATTTCAGTTTTGCTCGGGCTCCTTGATGCCACACCCAGTCTAATGCTGCCTTGGGCAGTCATTCTCATCTTAGCTCTTGAATTTAGCTCTTTTTCCTATGTTTGGATCAAGATTGTAATGAAGTCAGGAGCTGCTTAGCCCACACAGACTTTAAACAGAGCATTTCTGAGCAGGTTATTACAATGCCATGTGATAACACTTCACTTTGCTGAAGACTGATCATGGACTAATGGAGTCCTGCTTTTTATGGACAGGACGTAACTGCACAATTTTTCACATAATTGGTAGATGCAAGTTTTTGTATCTGTAATGAGACAGAACAAAGAACAATTCCATATAGGGAAAGGCCCTTCAGCCCTCCAAGCCTGCTGACACTTATTAACTTTTCTTACTAAAACTGTTTTCACTTACACGATGTGCATCCCTCGATTCCCTTCCTATTCATGTATTTGTCTGGGTGCTTCTTGAATACTGTTATTGTGTCTGCTTCCACCACCTCCTCTGGCAGGGCATTCCAGACACTCACCATCCTTTGTGTGAAAAGCCTGCCTCACACATCTCTTTTAAACTCCCCCCCACCCCCCCAAACCTGAACCTGTGTCTCCTAGTACTTGATTGTTCCACCCTGTGAAAAAGCCTCATACTTTTCACACTATCCATGCCATTCACGATCTTATAACCTTCTCTCAGGTTGCCCCTCAACCTCCTGTGTTCCAGTGAAAACAAACCCAGTCTATTCAACTTTTCTTCATAGCTAAGATCCTCCATACCAGGCAACATCCTGGTAAACCTTTTCTGTACCCTTTCCATAGCATCCTCATTCTTCTGGTAGTGTAGTGACCAGAACTGTACACAATATTCCAAGTGTGGCTGAACTGAAGTTCAAAAAGCTGCTGCATATTTTCCCTGTCCTTATACTCCATGCCCCTTCCACTGAAGAGGTAAGGGAAAATACCAGAGGAAGTGGAATAGCCTTATTGTTTAGTAACAGAAGTGCTTCAATGGTGATGGAGGATATAATGAGGGGAACGTATTTAGTGCAGACCATACAGGTGGAACTGTGGTACAGTAAGGATCTAAAGTTTTAATGCATGTTGTGGATATGATCCCCTGGTAGCAGCTCTGAATTGCTAGATTGTATAAATGCAGAAATTGAGCAAGTGTTTAGCGAAGCCAGAGTAGTATTAATGGGAGACTTTAACATAGATTTGGAAAACCAAATAAGCACATAATCAGAAAGATAGTGAATTTCTGAAGTGTGTTCAGGATAATTTCCTGGGTGCAAGCAGTAATGGATTTAGTCATGATTAATGAGCCAGATTTAATTAGTAACCCAATCGAATGTAAACATTTATCAAATAATGATCAAAACATGATCAAGTTCAAAGTAACGTTGGAAGAGAAAAGCATGAATCAGCTACTAGAGTTTTAGATTGATGTAAGGCTGACTTAAGGCGAGACAGAGAATGTTTACAGTAAAGTGGGAAAATCTGCAAATTTATATCTCTGAGGGGCAAAAGCTCCACTTTATAGGGGGAAAAAACAACTATGGACAACTAAAGAGATAGGGGCAGCATAAAACTAAAAGAAAGGGCTTACCAAAATGCAAAATAACAGCAGAGATCTTGCAGAATTGGAAAGGTATGAAGACCAGCAAAAGGCCATGAAGCAGCTACGAAGAAAGATATATGAAAGAAAACTTGAAGTCAAAATCAAGGGGAAGAAATTTTATAGTTACATAAAGGGAAAGCAAGTGATCAGCAGCAATATGGCCCACTAATATTATCAATGACTTTGGGAAATTGGCAGTCATGTGAACAATTACTTTCCCTTAATATTTACTGTAGAAAAGGAGGGTAGCCTGCTGGGTGTCCCAAGGAAATTAATAGCAGACTGAGATCAGGGACTGAATAAAATTAACATAATAAAACATCAAATAATGAGGAAAGTAATGGAATTAAAGAGTGACAAATCCCCAGAAATTTATGGTTCACAACCAACAATGTTAAAGGAAGAAGGGGAGTGCATTGTAGACAGACTAACTATCATCTTTCAGAGTTCCCTCGATACAGAAGATAGCCCTCTGGATTGGAAAATTGCACCTGTCATTATGCTTTTCAAGAAGGGCGATAGAGGATAACCAGAGAATTACAGATCAGTTAGCCTAACATCTGTGGTGGGGAAATTGACCTTGATCAAATGGGCTAAGGAGTGGCAGATGGAATTTAATTTAGATAAATGTGAGGTACTGCATTTTGGTTGGGAAAATCAGGGCAGGACGTATACACTTAATGGTGAGGCCATGGGGAGTGTTGCTGAACAAAGAGACCTTGGGGTACAGGTTCAAAGTTCCCTGAAAGTGAAGTTATAGATATATGGGGGTAGTAAAGAGTGCTTGCTTTTATTGTTCAGTGCATTGAGGATAGGAGTTTTGAGGTCATGTTGTGGCTGTACATGACAATGTTTAGGCCACGTTTTGAATACTGCATTCATTTCTGGTCTCCCTGCTATAGCAATGTTGTTGTGAAACTTGAAAAGGTGCAGAAAATATTTACAAAGATGTTGCCAGGATTGGAGAGTTTAAGCCAGAGGGAGAGGCTAAATATGCTGGGGCTATTTTCCCTGGAGTGATGGAGGCTGAGGGGTGACCTTATAGAAGTTTATAAAATCACTGGGGACATGGATAGGGTGAATAGTCAAGGGGATCTTTTTCCAAGGCTAAAGGAGTCCAAAACTAGAGGGCATAGGTTTCAGGTGAGTGGAGCAAAAGGGGCAACTTTTTCAAGCAGATGGTGCATGTATGGAATGAGCTGACAGAGGAGGTGGCGGCGGCTGGTACAATTACTTTATTTAAAAGAGTTGTGGATGGGTATATGAACAGGAAAGGTTTAGAGGGATATGGGCCAAGTGGTGGCAAATAGGACTCGATTAATTTAGAATATCTGGTCGGCATGGACGAGTTGGACTAAAAGGTCTGTTTCTCTACTGTACATCCCTATGACTCTATAATTGTTGGAGTCTATAATCAAGGATGGGGTAACTGAACACTTCTAAAATTTTCAGTTAATCAGGGAGAGCCAGTATAGATTCATGGCAGATAGATCCTGCCTGACAAATCTCATTGAATTTTTGAAGAGGTGACTAACGTAGTGGACAGGGAAATATCTATGGATCATGTTCCAGAAGCCACTTGATAATGTCCCACAGAAGATACTGTAAACTAAGGTTGGAACTTATGAATTTAAAGGCAAATTACTGACATGGCTGGGAAATTGTTTGAGAGGCAGGTGACAGAAAGTAGGAATCATAGCTAGGTACTCAAATTGACTGGATGTGACCAGTGATGTCCACAAGGATCTGAGGGCCTTAATTATTCACCTTATTTATAAGTAACTTGGATAATAAAAAGTCATACATCCAAATTTGTTGCTGACACAATATTAGACAGCATTCTGTTATAACACAAATTGGCTTTTATGCGATTGAAGGATTTCGACCATTATTTGCAGAACGCGAACTTTCCTTACCTATATTGGCTATAATGTGATTCTGGCCCCATTAGTTTAAATGGTGCAGTTACTACACAATTTTTTTATAACGCGAGGTCACACAAGAATGGAACTATCACATTATATCAGAACCGACTGTACAATGTAGGTTTACAAGAATGATCCCAGGACTTCAGGAGTTAAGTTATGAGGAGTGATTATACAAATTAGGCTTGTTTTCTCTAGAATGTAGGGGTTCAGGGGTGGCCACATTGAAGTCTTCAAGATATTAAGAGGAAAAGACAGGGTAGATAAAAATAAACTATTTCCACTGGTTGGAATTCTAGAACTAGGGATCTAGGGGGCACAGTATAAAATTAGGGCCAGCCTCTTCAGGAGAGACGTCAGGAATCACTTCTACATGCAAAGGGTAGTAGATGTCAGGAAACCTTTCAGTGGATCAGTTGTTAGTTTTAAATCTGCGATAGATGCATTTTTGTTAAGTATATGTATGAAGGTATATAGGCCAAAGGCAGGCAATATGGAGTCAGGCTACATATCAGTCATGATCTTATTGAATGATGGAACAGCTCAAGGGGCTGAATGGCCTACCCCGTTCCTATATTCCTATAATCCAGATCATTCCAACTCATTGTCTTCATATACCATTTAGATATGTACCATGGCGCATCAACAACAACCTGTATTTACATTGTGCTTTTTAACATTGTAAGAATTCCCAAGCTGCTACATAAGAATGTAAGTAAACAAAAAAAAACACACACTCAGTCAAAGAAGAAGACACAAGGAGAGGCAACCAAACAGTTGGTAAAGACGAAGAGGCAGAGTGGGATTGGGAGGGAATTCAGACCAAGATAGCTGAAAGCACAGCTGCCACCAGTGAGCAAAGAAAGCTAATCTGCACAATAGGCCAGAATTGGAGAATGAAGGGGTGAAGGTTAGAGATCGAAAGAAATAAAACGATATGGAGATCTGAATGTGAGAATGAGTGGTGGTGTGGTAATAATGTTGTTAGACTAGTAATCCACAGACCCAAGCTAAAACTCTGGGTATTGGTTCAATTATTGGTTTAAATCCATCACAGTAGCTGACAGAATTTAAATTGACAAATCTAATAGGGCTGTTGTACAGTGGTAATATCTTCCCCTCTGGGCCAGAAGGTCTGGGTTTAAGTCCCACTTGGCCTGAACATGTGTCACAACATTTCTGAAGAGGCTGATTTAAAAATATCTAAACACATTTGTATCAAACTGCCACAGATGAGTAAAATTGGTCGCAACCAATGGAAACTACAATGGTCAACTCAAGTCTCCTCACCAGTTTCAGAGAAGACCAGTAACAAAACTGGAGGAGCTGTCCCATAAACTAATCAAGCAATTGCATTACTCACCAATTCAAACTTTATTGTCAATGAGTCAGAGCTGAAAAATGTGTTGCTGGAAAAGCATAGCAGGTCAGGTAGCATCCAAGGAGCAGGAGAATCGACGTTTCGGGCATAAGCCCTTCAAGCCATCATATCCTCAGTATGTCTGGCCTGACAGGTAGTGGTACGATGGCATACAGATGGAAGAGAGTGGCCCTTGGGAGTCTTCAAATTGACTCTAAACCCCCCAATTTTTTGAGCCATTAAATTAAACATTGTCAAGCAAACCTCCTGAGGATTACTAACCACTGCCCTTCCTGAGCTGATGAATGAATGCTCTACCATATTGAATACCATTTGAAAGAAGGCAAAGTAGCAAGGACACAATATAGCCTAGATAGGGGCGTTCAATATCCATCACTGAGTGGCTCAGTAGGACAACTGCTAACCAAGCTGGCTCTCCAGTAGGGAGTGAGACAGGAGTGAGAAACATGAGAGGAAAATGTATCTGACTTTGCCTTAACCAATTTACTTGCAGATGTACCTGTCTATGATGGCAGGAATGACTACCATCAGAAGTGCCAACTGGATGATCCATCTCAACCTCCTCCCTCATGTCATAGATGTCAATGCTCAAACAATTCAATTCAATCCACATCTCAAGAAATGGTTAGATATACTGGACACAGCAAAAGTTACAGATCCTGACAATATCCATAGTACTGAAGATACATTCTAGAACTAGCCACACCCCTTGCCAGGTACATGAGGTTGTGCCTCACTAACTTGATCAGGTTTCTTGAGGACGTGACGAAGATGATTGATGAGGGAAAAGCGTTGTCTAATTGAACTCCAGTAAAGCCTTTGACAAGATCCCTCATGGCACACTGGTACAAAAAGTAAAGTTACATGGTATGAGGAGTGAACTGGTAAGATGGATACAGAAATGGCTTAGTCATAGGAGACAGACAGGAGCGGTGGAAGGATGCTTTTCAGAATGAAGGGTTGTGACTACAAGGATTAGTGCTGGCCACTCTGCTGTTCCTGGTCTACATAGATGATTTGGAGAAAAATGTAGCTGATCTAATTAGTAAATTTGCAGATTTTACATAGATTGGTGGAGTTGTGGATAGCGAGGAGGATTGTCAAAGAATACAGCAGGATATAGATCAATTGGAGGCATGGGCAGAGAAAAGATAAATGGAGGTTTATGCGCACAGTTGTAAGATGATTGGAAGGAAGTACATGGAAATTATACAGTGAATGGCAGAACCCTTAGGAGTATTGATATGCAGAAGGATCTGGGTGTGCAGATCACTGAAGGTGGCAGCGCAGGTAGATAAAGTAATAAAAAAAAAGGCCTAAGGCATGCTTGCCTTCATTGGAGATGCCGCTGTTGGACTGGGGTGGACAAAGTTAAAAAGAAACTCTTGTTAGAGCTACCTTGAGAAAATAATTTAAAAGAAGTTCTGGGATTTACATATAAAAGAACAGAAATCAGCATATGACATTTGAAAAGATGAACAATTTAATTTAAAATTGTTTAATGTATCACATCTCCAAGACACTGGACTCCATTGGCTACAAATTCTGTGATCATGATCTTATTCTCCACAACCTCCTGATGAAGGAGTGGCGCTCTGAAAGTTAGTGTGCTTCCAATTAAACCTATTGGACTATAACCTGGTGTTGTGTGATTTTTAACTTCATTGGAAGGGATATTGAGTATAAGGATAGGCAAGTTATGCTGAAGCTTTAAGAAACTTTAGTTAGGCCACACTCAAAATATTGTGTCCAGTTCTGGTCACCACACTACCAGAAAAATATGGCTGCTTTGGGGAGGATACAGAAAAGGATTACCAGAATATTGCCTGGTGTGGGGGATTTTAGCTATGAAGAAAGGCTGGATAGACTGCATTTGTTTTCACTCGAACAAGGAGGTTGAGGGGCGAGCTGATAGAAGTGTATAAGATGATTAGGGGTTTAGATAGGGTAGATACTAAGAACCTTTTACCGCTAATGGAGTCAGGTGTTACTAGGGGACATAGCTTTAAATTAAGGGGTGGTAGGTATAAGACAGATGTTAGGGGTAGATTCTTCACACAGCGGGTTGTGAGTTCATGGAATGCCCTGCCCGTATCAGTGGTGAACTCTCCTTCTTTATGGTCATTTAAGCGGGCATTGGATAGGCATTTGGAAGTTATTGGGCTAGTATAGGTTAGGTAGGATTCGGTCGGCGCAACATCGAGGGCCGAAGGGCCTGTACTGCGCTGTATCCTTCTATGTTCTATATTCTATGTAAGTTTATAAGATCGTGAATAGCATGGATATAGTGAAAAGTATGAGGCCGAATCCCAGAATGGAGGGGTCAACCACAGGAGACATTGGTTAAGGGTGTGGGAGAGGAAGTTTAAAAGAGATGCATGAGGCAATTTTTTTAGCAAAGAGGGGATGCTGCATTTAAGAAGCACCTGGACGAATACATGATTATGAAGGGAATATAGGAATATGGATCTGTAAGTGAAGGTAGTTTAGTATGGACAGGCAAAATGTGTCAGCGCAGGCTTGGAAGGCCAAAGGGCCTGTTCCTGTACTCTACTGTTCTTCAACATTAAAGAGTAGAAATATTCACCAATGAGCAAAAAGAAGGGACTAAGCTCCTCTTCCATCTTTAATGCAACAAAGCAGCCCTAAATAAGGTCTCTTTATTGTCCCTAATTCAAAGGCTTTTGTAACGGATTAAACTAATTAACTAGCTACAGCTGAGTACCTGAATGATTAATGTGGTCTGAGCCAGAAGGATCTCAAAGATCTTGGGTGTAATCCTTAACTGTACAGTAGTAGCTGGTAGTGTAGCATCAAAGAGGAGGTCTTGGGGTGCAGTGAGTATTGTGACTGCCTTTGTGCCGAAGACTTCTGGTTCAAGTTCTGCTAGCTCTAGCTGGCTCGACAGCCAGTGTGCCCCAGATGTGTATCAGCAGCATGGGGTTCAATGCTCATTCTAGGGGGAGGATGGATTTCAGATCTGCCTCATTGTCCTCCCCGTGATTGTGGCACTTGGGTCAGTAGTTACTTTGGGCACAGTGATTAAGAAACAACATCAGGAAGAGGTGCAATATCCTTGTTATCACCAGGGAAGGAAAAAAGTATAATTTCTGAATACTGTTTACTATTTAACAAAAGTCTTGTATTTATACAGCACCTTTTACATCCGAAATCATTTTACAATTAATTAAGTATATTTGAAGTGTGATCACTATTTTAATATAGGAAACATAGCAGTCAATTTATGCACAGAAAACTCCCAGAAACAGCACAGAGATGTATAGTATGGAAACAGACCCTTCAGTCCAACTCATCCATGCCAACCAGATATTCTAAATTAATTTAGTCTCATTTGCCAGTATTTGGCCCATATCCCTCTAAAAAGTTCCTATTCATATATCCATCCAGACACTGCTCAAATGTTGTAATTGTTCCAGTCTCCACCACCTCCTTTGGAAGCTCATTTCATACATTTGCCTTTATTGGCATTAAAAAGTTGCCCTTTGAGTCATTTTTAAATCTTTCCCTTCTCAACTATGCTGTCCAGTTTTGGATTCCCCTAGCCTGGGTAAAAGACCTTGGCTATTCACTCTATCCATGTTCCTCATGATTTCATAAAATTCTTATAGAAGTCACTCCTCAGCCTCCAACACACCAGGGTTAATAGTCTTAGCCTATTCAAACTCTCCCTGTAGCTCAAACTCTCCAAACCCTGCAAAATCCTTATAAATCTTTTCTGAACCCTTTCAAGTTTCACAACAACTTTCCTATAGCAGGGAGACCAGAATTGAAAGTATTATTTCAAATGTGGCCCAACCAATGTCCTGTACAGCTGCAACATGACCTCCCAAACTCCTATATTTAATGCATTATTAATAAAGGCAAGCATACCAAACAGATTCTTCACTGTCCTATCTACAATTCCACTCTCAAGAACTTTGAACCTGCACTCCAAGCTCTTTTTGTTCAGCAACACTCCCCGAACCTTTCCATCAGGTGTATACATTCTGCCCTGATTTGCCTTACCAAAATGCAGCACCTCACATTTACCTGAATAATACTCCTTCTGCCATTCCTCAGTCCACCTCATCAAGGTCCCAATGTAGTCTGAGATAACATTTTTCACAATCAACTACACCAGCAATTTTGGTGCGTTCTGCAAACTTACTAACTATACCTCCTATATTCATATCCAAATCATATACGTATGTGACATGGTGATGATCAGATAATCCATTTCAGCAATATTGATAGAGGGATATGTATTAGCCAGTGCACTCGGGATAATGCCCTGCTCTTTTGTGAAGTAGTGCCATAGGATTCCTGATATCCACCCAAAAGGACAGATGGTACTTGGCTTAAAGTGTCATCCAAAAGATGAGATCTCTGACAGTGAAGCACTTCCTGAGTACTGCACTAGAGTGTCTGACTGCACTCAAGTCTAGAAACAAGGGTTCAAAGCTGTCACATAGTCACCAATGAAGAACTCGGGAGAACCTTATTCACCCAGACGTTTTAGAATGTAGAATTTGCTACAAGTAGTAGTTGAGGTGCACTGAAGGAGAAATTAGAGAGAGCAAAATGAACAAAACTTAGACACGATTTGAAGAAGTACGATAGAGAAGACTCATGTTGAATGTCAGCACTGGTTTAGACCATGTGGATCCAAATGGCTATTTTTTAAAAATTAAAATACTTTTGGAAAATATGTTAACAATAAAATCTATGTGTACCTAAAACTACGTTTTTAGGAAGCTGAACATGCAATTAATAGTTGAAGTCACATGAATACAAATTAGAAGTACGTATTTTCAAAGTTAAAAATCACACAACACTAGGTTATAGTCCAACAGGTTTATTTGGAGCGCTGTTCTTTCATCCACCTGATGGAGCAGTGCTCCAAAAGCTGGTGCTTCCAAATAAACCTGTTGGACTATAACCTGGTATTGTGTGATTTTTAACTTTGCATACCCCAGTCCAACACTGTCACCTCCAAATCGTGTATTTTCAACTTCGTAAAGTTCCAGCTGAACAATGGGGCTAATGTGACTCTTAAAATGTCACATTGTGGATATCAGACATAGACACGATGGGCGTCTGCTGGCTTCTGTGTGGAATGATCCTGGTGATACTATGTTGTCTCACACCCAAAAATAGCTGGTCATTTGGGTGGGGTTCCAGACAACTCACAAAATTACGGACTGTTAAGGTGCTTCCTCGACATGCATTATACCTTTGAGTGATGTAGACAGTTGGGGGCAGGGAGAGGAATTTTGAGCCACCATATGTTGCAAATGACCAAAATACAGGCAAATAAGAGCGGGAACTTGGCGTCCGCTGAAGAAAAACAACATTTCTGGTTCTGTGCTCTTCCAACTGGACTTTTACAGGCAGCTGTCCAAAAGGAGCTAAGGCGTAGCATGAGTGTAGCTGTGGGCGATTAGATTATCAACTGGTTCCAAGTCACAAGTGTAGGATCAGAGGACTGCCAAACAAAAAGCACATTTACAACTTTGGACCAGCCTCTGCTCCCCGCTGCACAGTTAAATGTAGAAAATCTTGATTCGGAACATGTACTTAAATGCTTACTCTGATGATTAAATATTGCAAAACTCATGGATATACTTTAACCAGTATCAGAGAAAAGGTGAAATTACAGTCAAAGATTCCCACAGACTCAGGATGCCCTAATGTGCTTTACAGTTAATGAAATACTTTCTAAAATATGATCATTTTTCTAATGTAGGATATATAGAAACCAATTTGTGCACAAAAAGCTTCCATAAACAGTATTGTGATGACGACTAAGTAATCTGATCAGCTATGATCTAATTGGCTTGCGGAACAGGTTTGTGGCTGAATGACCTACTTTTGCTCCTATTGATATAGGGACCCAGGTTCAATTCCACCCTTGGGCGACTGTGTGGAGTTTGCACATTCTCCTCACATCTACGTGGGTTTCTGCCAGGTGCTCCAGTTTCCTCCCACAGTCCAAAGATGTGCAGGTTAGATGGACTGGCTGTGCTAAATTGCCCACGAAGTGCAGGTGAGTTAGCCATGGGAAATTTAGAGTTGGGGAATGGGTCAAGGTGGGATGCTGTTCGGAGAGTCAGTGTGGACCAGTTGGGCCGAATGGCCTGTTTCCACATTGTTGGGATTCTATGATTCAGTTGTTCATGGGTTATGACACATGCAGAAATTCACCAAAGATCCTCAGAAAGTATCATCCAAATCCATGACCACTTTGATCTAGAAGGATAAGGGGAGCAGATACGGAGGAACCTCGATTGTCTGATCAAGATGGGTGGGCACTATTTCGTTCAGATACATGATTATTCGGTTAATTGATTCAATTCCTCTCCTCTGCGGCTCAGAGTTTTCTGAAGTTTCCTTTTCCCTCGCTCTGCATGCCTTGCTCCCTCTCTCTGTCTCAGGGTTTGTTTCTGAGCAGAGACAACTTGTGAGTAAGGGACCTGCAGAATTGCTATAGCTTCCTGCACCTCCCCACCCAATCAGTTTAATGGGATCAACGCAGCGAACACTTGCTCAATCCGCTCCCCGTTTAGGAGATGAGGCAGCAGCACACAGTATGTGAGACAACTCTTTGATGTAATGTTTCTATCGGACCTTGAGATCTCCTCCGGATAATCCAATATTCAGATAATTGATATTCAGACAATCGAGGTTCCTCTGTATATGGGAACACCACCATCTTCAGGTTCCCCTCCGAGCCACTCACCATCCTTACCAGGAAATATATCACTGCTCCTTCACTGTGACTGAGTCAAATTCTTGGAATTCTCTCCCTAAAATGGCATTGTAGGTCAACCCACAACAGGTGGGCTGTGGCATTTCAAGATGATAGCTCACAACACCTTCTCAAGGGCAATAAGGGACAGACAATAAATGCTGGCCAGCCAGTAATGCCCACATCCCACAAATGAGTAAAATAAATACAACTCTGGAACAGCTGGGACTTGAACCTGGGCCTTTTGGCTCAGATGTAGGGACACTACAATTGCAACATAAGACCTTCAGGGTCTTCCACTTGTAGGTATTTTCTTATTCAAAACCTGTTCAGCGATGTTACAACACATCTCTGGAGCAGATGGGAATTGAACTCAGGTCTCTTAGTAGTACGACTGTGCCACAAAAACTCCCTCTGCCACTTGTATGCTGAACTAATCAGACAGGATATGTCACAGAGACTATCACAAATAAAATGGAAAATTGAACTTTTAGCACTATTAGTAATTAATTAAACATGAAACAAGGCCTTCTTTCAGTAGTTTCCAATGTCTGAACAAAGCCAATCAATATTCCTTGCAACCAAAGGTTCACAGTACCTTATCTGTCCAGCAATGTCATCTTGTTTAACAGATTGTTTGCAGCAGTTCCTGTTGCAATAATGATGGGCTGTTCTCTGATAATTCCTGACTGCCCTGATTCCCAGGGTCAGTTAAAAACAGTCAGAAAAGACTGTTCTGTGTAACTTAGCTCCTTCAACTTTATCTTAACTCTCTAAGTTGTATTCATGGTTGGTCACTCTCTTTGTGGGAAGCACTTTCCATTGTCATGGCATAAAGGATTAAATTAGAAGGACAGGAAGCATAAACCACACGCATTTCCAAGGAAAATTAAGAGACAATCTAATTGTGGTTTCACAAATTAGGTACTAGCTCCACTGAAAGGGCTGAGATCAGAACAAGGAGGCATAGCCTTAACGTTATATCTATGCTGTTCAGGGGTGATGTCAGAAAGCATTTCCTCCCACAAAAAGTAGTAGAAATCTGGAATTCATTCTCAAAAAGCTATTGAGTCTGGGGTCATTGGAAGATACAAATCTAAGATTGAGAGACTGAGGTTAAGATTTATTTAATCTATGTGTGTAGTTTAAGATTCCTACCAGCCATTATCTAATTGATTGATGTGTGTGCTCAAAGGCTGATGAGATATAGATTTCTCTAATTGCCAAGCATTTTAGTCTTGGTGGGTTACTAGACCATTATAGCTGAAGCTGATCTTGCTTGTTTACTTCAATTTCTTAAGCAGAGAATTACTGAAATGGATCAAGAGACAGAACCTGGAACCTGGGTGGCACAGTGGTTAGCACTGCTACCTCACAGTGCCAGAGACCAGGGTTCAATTCCTGCCTCAGGTGACTGACTGTGTGGAATTCTGGGTGCTCTGGTTTCCTCCCACAGTCCAAAGATGAGTGGGTCAGGTGAATTGGCCATGCTAAAATTGCCTGTAGTGTTAGGTAGGGGTATGGGTGGGTTGCGCTTTGGCAGGTTGGTGTGGAATTGTTGGGCCGAAGGGCCTGTTTCCACACTGTAAGTAATCCAATCTACAATACCAAACAATTACCAGGGCTGCATAATAGAAGGGTGGTGCTGTAGTTGACTGATCAAGAACAATTTTGAAGGCAGTCTCTTAGGGTCAAGTTGTTTTCATTTTGGTTTGATGGATATTGAAATGGGTTAGATAATTGAATGTGATTCATTCCCTGACAGAACTAGGCTTTGTTGGTCTAATGGTCAAGAGGTTCCAAGGTGACTGGACCATTAACATGGTCTGTTCATGACCATACACAAGTAAAGAATATTAAAATGACACAGACAAGTTTATGGCATGGAGGATAAGTGACAGATGAAATCTAATACACAAAAGAGTGAAATGATTCATTTCGGTCGAAGAATGTAGAGTCAATAAATGGTGTGCAAGAGTAGTGAGATCTGGGTGTATATGTGCATAAATTATTAGATTTATCAGAACATGTTGAGAGCAGTTAATAAAGTATATGGTATTTTGAGCTTTATCAACAGATTTAGAGAATACAAATAAAAGTTAAACCTGAAATAAAGCACTGATTGACCCTCAACGAGAGTAGAGTCATAGAGATGGACAGCACGGAAACAGACCCTTCGGTCCAACCCATCCATGCCAAACAGATATCCCAACCCAATCTAGTCCCACCTGCCAGCATCCGGCCCATATCCCTCCAAACCCTTCCTATTCATATATCCATCCAAATGCCTCTTAAATGCTGTAATTGTACCAGCCTCCACCACTTCCTCTGGCAGCTCATTCCATATACGCACCACTCTCTGAGTGAAAACATTGCCCCTCAGGTCTCTTTATATCTTTCCCCTCTCACCCTAAACCTATGCCCTCTAGTTCTGGAGTCCCCAACCTCAGGGAAAATACTTTGCATATTTACCCTATCCATGCCCCTCATAATTTTGTAAACCTCTATAAGATCACCCCTCAGCCTCCAATGCTCCAGGGAAAACAGCCCCAGCCTGTTCAGCCTCTCCCTCTAGCTCAAATCCTTCAACCCTGGCAACATCCTTGTAAATCTTTTCTGAATCCATTCAAGTTTCACAGCATCTTTCCGATAGGAAGGAGACCAGAAATGCACACAATGTTCCAACAGTGGCCTAACCAATGTCCTGTACAGCCACAACATGACATCCCAACTCCTGTACTCAGTACTCTGACCAATAAAGGAAAGCATACCAAACGCCTTCTTCACTATCCTATCTACCTGCGACTCCACTTTCAAGGAGCTATGAACCTGCACTCCAAGTGTTTTGTTCAGCAACACTCCCTAGGACCTTACCATTAGGTGTATAAGTCCTGCTAAGATTTGCTTTCCCAAAATGCATCACCTTGCATTTATCTGAATTAAACTCCATCTGCCATTTCTCAGCCCATTGGCCCATCTGGTCAAGATCCTGTTGTAATCTGAGGTAACCCTCTTCACTGTCCACTACACCTCCAATTTTGATGTCATCTGCAAACTTATTAACTGTACCTCTTATGCTCGTAACAGAGGGACATAGATAAGCTGCAGAGCTGGCAAATGGAATTTAATGCAAAAAAGTGTGGGGTGAATCACTTTGGAAGGACCAACAGGAATAGAGTACTGGGCTAATGGTAAGATTCTTAGTAGTGTAGATGAACAGAGAGATCTCGATGCCCATGTACATCGATCCCTGAAAGTTGCCTCCCAGGTTGATAGGATTGTTAAGAAGGCATACAGTGTGTTAGTTTTTATTAGTAGAGGGATTGAATTTTGGAGCCATGAGGTTATGCTGCAGCTCTGATGCATCCACACTTGGAGTATTGCGTACAGTCTGGTCACTGCATTATAAGAAGGATGTGGAAGCTTTGGAAAGGGTTGAGAGGAGATTTACTAGGATGTTGCCTGGTATGGAGGGAAGGTCATATGTGGAAAAGCTGAGGGACTTTAGGCTGTTTTTGTTAGTAAGAAAGAAGGTTGAGAGGTAACTTAATTGAGATATACAAGATATAACAGGGTTAGATAGGGTGGACAGCGAGAGCCTTTTTCCTCAGCCGGTGATAGCTAGCACGAGGGTACATAGTTTTAAATTAAGGGGTGATAGATATAGGACAGATGTCAGAAGTAGTTTCTTTACTCAGACAGTAGTCGGGGCATAGAATGGCCTCCTGCAACAGTAGTAGACTCACCAAATTTAAAGGCATTTAAGTGGTCATTGGATAGACACATGGATGAGAATGGAGTAGTGTAGGTTAGATGGGCTTCAGATTGGTTTCACACGTCAGTGCCACTTTGAGGGCGGAAGGGCCTGTGCTGTGCTGTAATGAACTATGATGTGATGGCATTACAGAGGTTTCTGAAAATATTCATTTGAACTGTTCCAGGATGGAGAACTTTAGTAATGTAGAAAAACTGAAGTTGGGTTGTTTTCCTTGGAGGATAAAAAAGTTAGAGAAGATTTGATGTAATTATTCAACATCGTGAGAAATATGGCCAGGTTAAAAGAAAAACTAGAAGAAGCGTTGAAAAGCCAGAGGACACAGACTTAAGGTAATATATCAAGAGAAGAAATGGCAACATGAGGAGAAGTGGCGAGTGGATAGGATCTGGCAACATGGTGTAGGCACAGACCCTGGAAAGGAAACTGGGCAATAATCTGAACAATGTACAAGATTAAAGCGCATAGAGGGGCCAACACAGACTGGACGGCCCGAACAGCCTTGTCCACTGCCACAGTCCCCTTCCCCCCCCAAACAGAGGATCCAGGTTATTGTGAATATAAACCCCGAGCCTCTCTCTGCCTACTCCCCACCATCCCCACGACTACCCTCAGCCCGTCTGTCTGGGACCGAGTCGGTCGCCGCAGCAACCACCCGGATATGAATGTCTGAGCAGCTTCGAGCTGATTGGCAGAGGGTCACGGGCGCGCGGCGCGAGGTCACCTATAAAAGGCGTCATTTCCGACGCTGGGCCTCTTTTGCTGCCGAGCTTCCATACGGCGTTGTGCCGAGTGAGTGAGGGAAAAGACAGGGAGGTGGGCCGGGGGCGAGTACACACCCGCTGTATATACATTCACACACGCACATACTGTGCTCCTCGATAAAATAATCACTGCGCCTTAATCAAGCGTTAGAAAGGCGCGGGTGAATATTGAAATGCTTCAGTGGGGCAATGTGGGTGGGCTTTAGGCCTCAGGCTTTGAGCGCTTGGCACCCAGGCGGCAGTTCATGGTCTGACTCGTGTCTACACTGGAGGCTGAGTGCGGGTCAAGGAGGAAATCCGAGCAGAGCTTTACCCTGAGGCCGCAGTCATGTTTCAGGGAGGGGACCATAAGATAAAGGGTCAGCACGTGGTCCTGGGGTCAATCCCCACAGTCCTGTGTTAGTCAGCCGCCCGTTTACAATTTGGCATTCCTTGTTAATTCCCAACTGCACTTGACCATGTGGGGCTGGGGCAATTCCAGCATTTTGACCCAATGATTTTTACAGGTGGTGATTATATTTCATAGTAAGGTTGATGTGTGACTTGCAGGGAAATTTGCAAATGGTGGTGGTCGGAGCTTAACGTTTGCCAAAAGAAACTGTGGCTAAATGTGCCTCTTGTATATTGTGCATATTGCACTCTTGGTAATTGCAAAATTTATTTCCTTGCTCAGTTATCACTGTTGGTGTCAACTGTAACCTCAATCAGCACACTTGGCAAGTACATGCTAGTTTGAAGGAAATGAGTGGGTCTCAGAACATTTTTAAATCTTGAAATAAATCCCAATTGAGTTCACACAAAAGTAACCAGCTAAAATAAATTGGTAGAGGAGTTAAATGATGGGCGAAAGTGAGGACTGGAGATGCTGGAGATTAGAGGTGTGTGGTGCTGGCAAAGCACAGCAGGTCAGGCAGCATCAGAGGAGCAGGAAAATCAATGTTTGGGCAAAAGCCCTTAAATCAGGAATGATAGGTTAACTGAGATGATGACAAACGTTTCAGGGGATATTGCAGAATGCAACATGTGGAGTACCTTCATTATGGAGAGGAAGGAAAATTCCAAGGAATGTACCCAGTGCCTGTGGTTAACTAGAAATATTTAAGATTGTATTAAGCTTAAAGAAGAAGCAGTGTGCAAAAATGTGTTAAATCAGAAGTTGGACAAAATATAAAAGCAAAGAATGGACAAAAAATCAATAAAGATGGAAAAATTGAGAAAACTAGTTAGAAATGTGAAACTTGGTAGTGTTTGTATAATTTTTTTAAAAAAAAGTTGATTCTAAATGTTTGGAAGGTTAGTAATGAAAAATGAGGTAATAGTTGAATTAACAGATATTTTGCATCAATCTCTACAGAGGATGCAAGAAACATCCCAGAAGCAGCAATAAATCTGGAACTGGAAGGGAGAAAGGAACTCTGGTAAATCACAATCAGCAGAGAAGTAGTGCTGAGTAAATTTTGGCTTTAATAGGCTAACAAATGTGTGTGCTTCATATTTGCATCTTAAGAAATGACTAGTGCACTACTTAATATATTGGCTTTAATTTTCCAAAACTCAAATTGAGGGAGATCTCAAGATTGAAAGGTGGCAAATGTAACTCCTACAAATGTGGAAGCTGTCGTCCAGTTAACAACATTTGTCTTGGGGAAATTGAGAAACATTTTAAAGGAAAGTTTAGACATGCAAGAAAATAAGGTAGGGTCAACGTTACTTGATTGATGAAACAGAACTCTAGTTTGAACAATCTTTTGAAGTTTAGATTACTTACAGATTACTTACAAGTTTGTGGAGGTGGTAGTATGTGCTGTGGTATTGAAGTGCCATGTTGGAGGTTCTTGCAGAAAGTAAAAGCTCGTGACGTATGGGGCAGCAAATTGACATGGGTAGAAAATTGACTGGTTAACAGGAAGCAGAGTAGGCAAAGAATGTTTTTTTCTAGTTGGCAAGATGTGATGAATGATGTGTGGTGTCATTGCTGAGACTTGGCTGAAGGTACATAAGGTGTGCTGATGATATAAAGGAGGGCAGGAGTTTAAGTTGGAAGGAGACACAAAAAAAGATAATAGGTAGTTCCAGTAAGTGGCAAAGATCTGCCAAATGGAGTATAATATAAGGAAATGTGAAATTATTCATTTTAATAGGAAGAATACAGCATTACATTTGATAGTTGGGTGGGGTCACAGAACTCTGAACTTGAGGAGCTCAGTGATTTAGTGCATGAATCACCAAAGTTATAATACAGGTACAGCCAGTAATCAGAAAGGTTAAAGTTTTTATTTTGTAAGGAAATTGAATACAAAAGTAGGGAGGTTATTTCTCCATTTATACAGAATATTAGTGAGAATATGTCTAGAGTATTATATGCTGTATTGGTCACCTTAAGGAAGGATAAAAATGCATTTGTAAGCAGACTAATACCTGCAATGTGAGAGTTGTCATTGGGTAAAGTTGAACAGGTTAGTCTTTTATCTGCTGAAGTTTAGAAGAACTTGATTAAAGTTGAAGAATGAGGGACAACCTGATGGACAAAACACAGATAATTGGAGAGGCAAGGTTTTCCTTGGTGGTAAATGCCTAGAATACAACGTAATGGTTATAGAAGAGCCTAATAGTGCTGGCAACCTGAAATGAAAACTGAAGATGCTGAATATTCCCAGCAGGTTTGGCAGTGTCTGTAGAATATGATAACGCCAACAGTGACTTTCATAAAGTTTTTCAGCGTAAAAGGAGGCCCTTTGGCCCATCACATCTGTAACAACCAACAAGAAGCAACCAACACTAATCCCATTTATCTGCCCTTGGTTCATAGCCTACTGTGCCCTTGCACTATAAGTGTTCATCTAGATGCCTCTAGGAACTATCCAGTGGGAAGTGATGAAGTTGTAACTACATATTTCTATCTGTTTAACATGTCTGACTCTTCCTTTAGGTTACCCATCGTTGCTTTTAACGGGAAACATTCACAATGTCCGGAGGTCTCGATGCGTTGCAGATGAAGGAAGAGGATGTCCTTAAATTCCTCGCTGCTTCTACCCACTTGGGCAGCACCAACTTGGACTTCCAGATGGAGCAGTATGTCTACAAGAGGAAGAGTGATGGTAGGCATACGGTATCTGGGTCAAAGGGGGAATATGGTGTGCAGTATTATTGCCCAGTGCAATACTGATGGTACCAGAAAATACCAGGTATCAAAATAGGCTAATCGGGTCTCTAGTCTGTTGTGGAATTTGATAAGACCATGAATTGTGGCTTAATTCTTCTAATCTTTCTTTACCTTTTCAATCAGGAATCTAATTCCGTCATAAAAATGATCCTACTCCCACTCTTCTCCAGAGGATTCTTCAGACCCATCACACTATGAAAAAGAAATTCCCCATATTCTCCTTAAATGGGAGACCCTTATTTTTAAAATTTGTCCCCTTATTCTAATCTCTACCAGAAGAGGAACCATTCTGTCAGTATCCACACTCAGGATGTTCTGCAAGTTCACATCTCTTGTAGACTGTAATGGACACAGATCTGAACTGCGCAGTCTGTCTTTGTAAGGTAACCCCTTTGTACTAGGAATCATTTGAGTGAACTCTTTAAGTAAGGTCATTAACTGTGCGCAGTGTTCCAGATGTGGTTGCACTTCATGACAAAATGTTCCTATTTTTATACTATATTCTCCAATTGCACACAGTCCCTGTTGGATGCATTTCCTGTAGTAAGGAAATTGTCAAACTTCCCATTGTGGTTTCTTTAATATTTGGGCTGCTTTGGAGAAAGGAGCTCGCCTCTTTGCACATCTGCACCACTTCAGAAATGTGCAGCTTTGCTGATGTCAGTATACCTTCACAACAAGTCACTAATATCCCATTGCCCTTCGTACTCCTTGAAATCTACTCTTCCGCCATGTTTGCAATTACTTTTCTTTTTTGTTTTTCATACATTAAAGAAGCTTTATACATATATGGTCCGTTTCTGTTTCTGTCACCAGGTTTCATTTGCCAGTTATGCTGAAGCTTTCACAGCCATCAGGCTGTGGAACTAATACTGAGTCAGGACTGGATTTGAACTCTATGGGCAATTTAGTATGACCAGTTCACCTAACCTGTATACCTTTGGATTGTGGGAGGAAACTGGAGCACCCGGAGGAAACCCACGCAGACACAGGGAGAATGTGCAAACTCCACACACAGTTGCCTGAGGCTGGAGCTTAATACACTGTTGGAATATTGCATGTAATTCTGGTCTCCTTCCTATTGGAAAGGTGTTGTGAAACTTGAAAGGGTTCAGAAAAGATTTACAGGGATGATTAGGTTAGATTAGATTAGATTACTTACAGGATGGAAACAGGCCCTTCGGCCCAACAAGTCCACACCGACCCACCGAAGCGCAACCCACCCATACCCCTACATTTACCCCTTACCTAACACTACGGGCAATTTAGCATGGCCAATTCACCTGACCCGCACATCTTTGGACTGTGGGAGGAAACCGGAGCACCCGGAGGAAACCCACGCAGACACGGGGAGAACGTGCAAACTCCACAGTTGGGAATTGAACCCGGATCTCAGGCGCTGTGAGACAGCAGTGCTAACCACCGTGCCGCCTATGATGCCAGGGTTGGAGGATCTGAGCTACAGGGGGTGGCTGAACAGGCTGGGGCTGCTTTCCCTGGAGCGTCAGAGGCTGAGGAGTGACCTTATAGAGGTTTACAAAATTGAGGGGCATGGATAGGATAAATAGACAAGGTCTTTTCCTTGGGGTCGGGGAGTCCATAGGTTTAGGGTGAGAGGGGAAAGATGAAAGAGACCTAAGGGGCAACTTTTTCACGCAGAGGATGGTACGTGTGTGGAATGAGCTGCCAGAGGATGTGGTGGAGGCTGGTACAATTACAACAAAGGCATTTGGATGGGTATATGAATAGGAAGGGTTTGGAGGGATATGGGCCGGGTGCTGGCAGGTGGGACTAGATTGGGTTGGGATATCTGGTTGGCATGGACAGGTTGGACTGAAGGGTCTGTTTCCATGCTGTCTGTAATACCAGCCTCTGGGTGACTAGCTCACTGTGCTGTCATACCTCTTTTAGTGTGTATAGTCATTATATTTCAAGTGAAAATACTAACTGAGATTGCTGTGTGCTTTAGCACCTCATGGGTAGAGTAATTTATCTGCAGGGACTGTCCTAGCTTAAGGCACTATAATTTCAGCACACTGCATTTTGGAGCACCATTCAATGAGAGAGGCAGCTGTTGTATTTACCTCTGACTGTATTCTGTGTTATGCCAACGCTATGTCTCTGCTCAGTTGGTATTCTTCAGCAACAGGAGGCAATGCTGTGAAGGTGTAGAGTTGGGATATTGGAGGAAATCTTGGTACCTCCAGCTTCCAAATGATGTAGTGTGATTTTTTTTGATGTATTTTGCACATTCTTAAAACCCTGAGCTGAGGTCAGTTGCTGGCCAGTGAACTCTGGGTGTCGGAGATGTGCTACACTAAGTTGGCAGGTATTTCGCTAACACCACTAGAGTCTCTAACTTGATGAGTGGGGTTTGATAGTAGTTCCTGCTACATAAGATATGAAGCATGTAATCCTTGCACTGTGGAGTTCTGTGTTATAACCTGGGGATAGTTATGTGGGTGCATTTGGGCTAGAAAAGGGCAAACTGTTAATGATCTATTCGTTAGTTGATTTGAGGCATTCAGCAGTGGTCCACTGATACACTGAAAACTTTGTTCTTTCCTAGAGATACACTGTCCTGTGAAATAGCATCTGTAAGGATAATTGGGTTGGTTTACAGATCCTGTACTCTGCCAGAAGTGAGCCATTTTTTTCCCTCAGGTCGATCCTCCTGAGCTCCTTTACCTCAAGCCTATTGTTAACTGGATAGCAAAGAAGAATTTTCAGTGATGCAATGCTCAGCATAATCCTCATGGATATCTGATGTAAAGAAGGGGTAAAAGGTTAAGGATAGGTGGGAATGTGGATTAAACCTATCAGCCTTGAACTCACTCAATGGTGGGGCAGGCTCAAGGGGCCAAGCGGCCTACTCCTAATTTGTGACTAATCACTTCTGGAATGTAATTCTGCACTCCTCTAAGGTAGACTGAAAGCAACATGAAATTCCTTCGTGAACCTCTGCACCTCTTTCCACAACATCTCTGTTCAGTTGCTTACCTTAACTCCGTGTGTAGCTCAGTGTCATTCTGCTTGATAAGGTTCGTTGAAGTGCTTTTGGGCCTTTTACTATTTTATAAATGCATTTCTCCACGCAGGATTGTGTGGAAAGCAAGGCCAAGATTGAAATGTTTTTTCCATCAAAATTGGAATCAAGGGTTTTGTGGAAAAGACAGGAAAATAGAGCTTGGGATTATCGATCATCATTATCCCTTTGAATGGCCTATTTCTGATCCTGATAATGGCAAATCGGTTCAGTTGCCTAATCTTTTCATAGATCCTTGTTGCACATGAATCATCTCATTCTGCCTTTATTGGGTTGCTTTGAAAACTGTCCAGCAAATTTCATTCATTCTGTTCCCTGTTGACTTGCAAATCCAATCCTTGGAGTAGTTATCCATTTCCAATTTGACGTTATGAGGGGCATAATTAGTGTTGTTTTTAGGGAAGGCAGGCAGAGCCTAGGATTAACTGATTTTTGCCTCTTGATGAACAGGTATCTATATTATCAATCTGAGGAAAACATGGGAGAAACTGCTGCTTGCTGCTCGTGCCATTGTCTCTATTGAGAATCCAGCTGATGTTTGTGTCATCTCTTCTAGACCATTTGGACAGGTGGGTACAATCAGTTTTTACTGAGCGACTGGTGCCCATCTTGTAAAACTGCACATTATTAAAACTGGGAGCTGGGGCCAGTGAGCTCTCAAGTGTCGGAAATGTGCTACAGTAAATCTGGCAGGTTTTTCGCTAACACCACAAGGGTCTAGGTGACTCGATGAGTGGGGTTTGATAGTAGTCCTTGTCACAATTTAGCTTGAACATTGGTATTACAGCGGAGTGCTGCTTAACTTTCAGATAACTATAAATTTTTGAAAGCTGAGAATGGCGACCTGTTGGAGATTAATAGTGAAGGGGACTATGAAAGAGTTGTCACGATTAACATCTCTGCAAAGGTTTGTTAAATCCCAGTTGGGAGCTACTCTCATATATTGTCTGTTTTGTAAGATGTTCAAATATTGCAGAACTTGAAGGAGGGCTTCGCTGGGTAACTGAATGGTTCTTTCCGAGTTTGTTTAAGGTGACTACCTCTTGCTCCTCAGCGTGCTGTTCTCAAGTTTGCTGCTGCCACTGGTGCCACCCCAATTGCTGGAAGGTTTACCCCAGGTACATTCACCAATCAGATCCAGGCTGCCTTCAGGGAACCCCGTCTGCTGGTAGTGACAGACCCTCGACAGGATCACCAGCCATTAACTGAAGCATCATATGTCAACATCCCCACCATTGCTATGTGCAACACCGACTCACCCCTACGTTATGTGGATATTGCAGTTCCATGCAACAACAAGGTACTGCTGTTTATTAATGTGAATTCATCCAGTGTAGCTTAATGTAATTTTAACTTCATTGTGAAGGTTGAGTTTCCATTTCTCTTGACAACGAAAGGCTCAGATCCTGTGTTAATAAGATATTTCTTGATCTTAAGCCTTTGCTCTGATATGTGTATTAGAGAAGTTTTCTGTCTTCATCCAGTTGATCAGAACAATGGATGAACTAGCCTGGATGGAGTGCACTCACGGTACGTAGGCAGACACTGGAGGTGGAGGAGGAGAGACACATGCACACTGTCCTGAAGTCATGGTTTGGAGGTGCTGGTGTTGATCTGGCATGTATGCAATTAAAAATCTCTCAACGCCAGGTTATAGTCCCAACAGTTTATTTGGAAGCACTAGCTTTCAGAGCGCTGCTGAAGGTGATGAAGGATCAGTGCTCCGAAAGCTAGTGCTTCCAAATAAACCTGTTGGACTATAACCTGGTCTTGTGAATTTTAACTATGTCCAGAAGCACCTAGTCCCGAATTGAATTGGAATGAGATGGGACGGAAGAAATGAGTAAAGCTATGCTGAAGGGACGTTGGAAGAGCTTGGCGGTGTGGCCACTGGAATGTTTAATTTCAGTTGATACCTGGCTTATTGTGCACCCATTTAGTGGGTGGTTGGAGCGTTTTATAATAATTGTGCCATTCTTACAATATCTAATCATTTCTAATTAACATTTTCAGCCTCATCAAGTTTTCAGGGAAATGTATTGTGTCCTACACAACTGAAGGTATTACTTGAGCAGGTGAAAGATATAATGGATGGGAGAAGGCAGTGGATACTGTGTGTCTGGACGTTTTGTTGAGGCATCATGTAAGAAACCATTAAAGGATGTCTACTAAAAGGGATCATAGGAAATCTGATGAGACCTGCACATTGCTAGAACTTGGAGCTGAGGTCACTCAGTGGCCAATGAACTCTGAGAGTAGGAAATGTGCAACATCATTATGCAGGAATCTCCAACACTGCTCGAGTCTCTGGCTCAGTGAGTACAGTTTGGGAGTAATCCCTGCTACATTGGAAATGATATTGGTAATCCTTGCAGATTCGGTCCTAGGCAGTTCAGAGACCCTCTGGCTATTTAGGACTGTTTGGAGCTGCTAGAATAAACAAATAGTAATCTGGAATTTTCATCTCCAGAGACCAGAGGAGATAGGTAATTGAATAGTTTTAGGGCAGAAGTGATCAGATTCTTGATAACAAGGGAGTCAGAGGTTTTCTGGGAAAGACAGGAAAGTGGATTTGAGCCTCAGTCAGATCTGCTATGATTTTATTAAATGGCAGAGTGGACTTGAGGGGTTGAATGGCCTACATATCCAAATTATCTTATGAGCAGGTTCTGTGTTACTTCATGACTGTAAAGTGCTTTGAGGTCATAAGGTTGTGTATGTAGCTCTGTTTTTCCTTAAGGGTTTCTGATATGGCCCTGTATCCAGGTTCATATGAATAACCCTGCCAGACGGTCTCTAGCTGTGGGACATTACTGACACTGCATTGCTTTCTTTAACATTGATGTGTGCTGAGGCAGTTGGTGCCTACCTCCTAGCAAGCAGCACTTGTGCACAGCAAGTGGGTTCTTATACAGAGCAGTGCTGACAGGAGTTGTTCACTTTGTCCCATAGATCAAGAAATAGAGCAACTGGCTGATATGGTTAACATTCTGATCGTACAAAGGAAGAACCTCATAAACATATTCTGCAATATATTGGCCATTGTAACCTTGTGTCTTTTGCAGACAGTTCAGAAGACTTGAAAAAAATTCAAATGTTGTTGTGTAAAGTTTTGATCTTTGACTGCAGATATCAGGGAGGATGGGAGCCAGTGACCAGATTTCTCAACTCTCTTGTCTTCTGTATTAGGGTGCGCACTCCATTGGTCTGATGTGGTGGATGCTTGCCCGGGAAGTTCTGCGTATGCGTGGAACCATTAGCCGTGAACATCCGTGGGAGGTGATGCCTGATCTGTACTTCTACCGGGATCCTGATGAGGTGAGTTTGATAAACTGGCTGATTAACCTTTGTTTGAGAGGTTGTTTCACCACCTCTGGGAAATCTTTGTGTCCCAGTTTCCACTTCCAAATTGAGATCTGCTGCCTTGCTGAGATTCCAGATCAGATTTGTTTCTCTGACCTTTCCAGCATTGATTGTAGAAAATGGTGACACTGCCTGTGAAGATGCCTTCCCTTCTATGTTTTCCATGTGAATTCCTAATGCAGTGCTCTGCTGTCTGGCTATCAGCTAAACACACCCTTGGTACTAAGCTGTCATTGTGGTGTTTAGGGAAAGGTTCGGAATTTTCCTGTCATTTAAAATCTCACATTGACACCTAGCTGCATTTGCATCCTTCTGGACGTGAGTGTCACTTTCACTTGGAATAATGAATGACTTGTTCACTACACCTTTTCTTTCTTTTACAAAATCAATTCTGTTGTAGATTGAGAAGGAGGAGCAAGCTGCTGCTGAGAAGGCTGCTGGTAAGGAGGAGTACCAGGGTGAATGGACTGCTCCTGTCGCAGAGTTCGTTCAGCCTGAGGTTACGGACTGGTCCGAGGGGGTGCAGGTCCCTTCTGTGCCCATCCAGCAATTTGCAGCCGCAACTGGTAAAAATCTGGCTGAGACGCTGGAAGCAGCAAGTACATATGCCAAGCCAGCAACATTCCCTGCTGAAACAGCTTCAAGTGAGTTTAAAGATAACCAGCATCCAGTTAATGAATGATTATGGTCAGAACTAAGTGATAGGGGGTTGAGGGAGGAGACAATCATTTTTTTCAAAAATAACTTCAGTTTTGATATCTATCTTTAAGCTGGTACCAAGGACTATATTTTAATGTTGAGTAATAACTGATTTAGTAAAACATTGATCTCTACCATTCCAGCTTGATAGCTGTGCCTCCTGAATTCAGTAGAATTATTTTCAGAGAAGTGGATCTTTAATATTGTTTTGCACCACAACTGAATAGAATTTGCTGCTAGATTTTGTGGATTGCAAAATCAAATTGGTCTAGCATTTTCACCAGGACAGAATGCAATTGTCAAGAGGCATTTCAGCACAGGATCCTTCACACTCAATTGTCCAGAGTCTAGTAACCTTTTGAAGATCCAATTCAATAAAACTTAATTTGGCTGAATGCAGTATGTGTGCAGAAGATATGGAGCGGGGAGGGGAGATTAGTAACTTTGCAGACAACATGAAGATTGGCTGGGTGGTTGACAGTAAGGGAGGAAGTCTTTGGTTGTGGAGGGGTATAGATGGATTGGTCAGATGCAGGGGTGGTGCACTTTGTTGTTTTCTTTAGAGCTAAGTGAGAAGGGGCCTGAATGAGGGGTGTGGACAGTGTGAATATAATGTAACTATTAACCTTAGTTAAGGAGTGAATAACAAGGGGCACACCTTTTTAAGGTGAAAAGGAAGGGCTTTGAGGAAATGGTTTCTCACCCAAAGTGCACCACCTGAGGTGGGAGATCTTTGAAAAGTATTTGGACGTGTCATAATATCCAAACGCTGGAAGGTGGGACTAGAGTCAGAGTTATACAGCATGGAAATGGACCCTTCAGTCCAACTTGTCCATGCTGATGCGATATCCTAAAGCAATGTCATCCCATTTGCAAGCATTTGGTCTATATCTTTCTAAACCTTTCTTATCCGGTGCCCATTAAGATACCTTTTAAATGTTTTAATTGTACCCACTTTCTCTGGTAGCTTGTTCAGTGTACACTCCACCCTCTGTGAAAAAGTTCTCTTTGGTCCCTTTTAAATCTTCTGTCACTATAAACCTATGCCCTCTAGTTTTGGACTCTGCAAACCTGGGAAAAAGACCGTGCCTCTTTACCCTATCTATGCCCCTCATGATTTATAAACTTCTAAAAGGTCACCCCTCAGCCTCCGACGCTCTGGGGAAAACAGCCCCAGCCTGTTCAACCATTCTCTACAGCTCAAACTTCCAGTCCTGGCAATGCCCTTGTAAATTTTTTTTCTGAACCCTTTCAAGTTTAATAATGGACCACTCCTGCCCAAAATGTTGATTTTCCTGCTCCTCGGATGCTGCCTAATCTGCTGTGCTTTTCCAGCCACACATTCTCAATCCCAATTGAGCTCTGACCAATAATCTGGTGGATATTTAGAGTCTTTGTCAGTGCAGGCTTGATTGGCCAAAAGAGCCTCTTTGAAGTTATATTATTCTATTTGTTAAAAGACTTTGGTTTAGGTTTTGAGTTCTGCAGCTCCTGGTTTGAAGGTATTATTAAAACATCTATAAGGTTTGTTGGGGCGAGGGGAACTGGATGTGTTTACTAAATTCAACTTGGCAATCAAATGGAGACTGGAGTATGGGATGCCTTAATTCTGAATGCTGTTTGTGATAAATCCATGTAAAGGCTGTTTGTATAATGGTTAACTCCTGTAACTGTGTACAGTAGGGACCACTGTTGATCCTCTGTCTTGGTGATTGATGATCTCCTGAGCTCAGGAATTCTCTTATGCTTTTCCTTCTTTTAACAGAGGACTGGAGTGCACAGCCTGCTGCTGAAGACTGGTCAGCTGCTCCGACTGCACAGGCTCCAGAATGGGGTGGTGCTGCTGCTGACTGGTCCTGAGACTTGGGATGGTGCTGACCAGGCAAACAGATCTGTTTTTGATTGAAAAGCAGGAAATAAAAATGATTTGATTTTAAAACCTTCTTGTCTGGTGTAATCTTTGAAAAAGATTTGTCTGCTAAGGTTAAGCTAATTACATTTCTAATTGGGTTTTCTGAGTGTGCAGTGAACTTTTAGTCTGTCTGGATTGCAGCACCAAGGGAACATCTGGAGCATACCACTGAGGTAGCTGTTTCTTTTAGCACTTGCTGACTTCTCTGAAATGGTGGGCACAAAACCAACTGAGTCTGCTGTAAATGGGGGGGGGGGGGGGGGGGGTGTGCTGGCTGAATTGGCATCTCAGCATTGATTGGTACTTGCTCTTGCCCTTTTGAGGCTAGGCCTGTTGAAATCAGGCAGAGTGACAGAGCTCTAGTCAGTGTTGTCAATGGTCAGTTTCTGCCCTGAGTGAGATGTTTTCTTATTAGTCTTAACATTCCTGAGATTTTTTTGAGGATTGCTTGATAAATAAAATGGTAAATTGGGAACATCTGTGTTCTTGTGCAGCCAAATGGGAAGGGGGTATCTTGATTGGCAATAAAAATTTTCTATCTCTAATTGGCCTTGAAAATGGTGAGCTGCCTTTTTGGAAAATACAGTCTGCCTGTTGCAGGTATGCTCATGGTGCTGTTGAGGAATGAGTTCCAAGACTTTGACCCAGTGAAAGAGACACTAGTTAAAAGTTTCAAGTGAGAACTGAGGGACTTAAAGGGGAACTTTCAAATGGTGGTGTTCCCAGGAGTGTGCTGCCCCTGCGGTTCTGTATGGTAAAGGCTGCACGTTTGGAAGGTAGTGTTAAAAGACACATGAAGTGCAGTTTGTAGATGTTAGGAACTGCTGCAAAATATGCATCAGGTGGAAGTGAATGTTGAAAGTTTTGGCTGAGATGCTAATCAAATGCTGCTTTGTCCTGGATGGTGTATAGCTTTTTGAATGTTGTTAGAGCAGCACTCACTTTGCAAGTGGCAATTATTCTATCTCACTCCTGATTTATGCCCTGTGTTTGACAAAAGGCTCTGGGAATCAAGCATCTTGCCATAAAATTGCTAGCCTTTGATGCTACAGTACATGGCTGGTCCATTTCATTTCTACTTCAACTAATTCCTGGGATGTTAGTATTGATGATTCGGCAATGGTAATACTGTAGTACCTCCAGGGGAAATGGTTTTGTTCTTTTGAGTCACTACCTGGGAGTGAATGACTATATGAATGTGTACCACCACTTGAGTTGCTTGAATGTTCCTGGATGTTGCATAGTCATATATATTACTTAATATCTTGGGATTTGCAAACGCTGCTGATGACCAGATGGAAGGTGGTTGAATTCAGGACATTGCCCTGAGGAATTCTTGCTCTGATACCCTGGGATTGAGATAATTTGCATTGATCAACCACAGTCACCTGCCAAACATGACTAACCAGTGGAGCATTTACTCCAGTTCTCATTTGTGGAATGTGGGTGCTTCTGTCTAGATCAATGCTTATTTCTTGAACCCAAGGCTTGCCTGAGCTATTCCATAGGCAGGTAAGAGTCAAATCATATAGCAGTGGGTCTGGAACTGCATGTGGACTGGACCAACCCAGTAAGTACAACTGATATTCTTCCCTAAAGGGTATTAGTGAATCAGATGTTTTTTTTTACAATTAAACATTGGTTGGCATTAGATTGGGTTTTGATTTCAGATTCTTATATTGATTTCAATTTCTGATGTGGTTGGTATTGAACTCCTTGCCAGAACATAGAACAATACAGCACAGAACAGGCCCTTCGGCCCACGATGTTGTGCCGAACATCTATCCTAGATTAAGCACCCATCCATGTACCTATCCAATTGCCGCTTAAAGGTCGCCAATGATTCTGACTCTACCACTCCCACAGGCAGCGCATTCCATGCCCCCACCACTCTCTGGGTAAAGAACCCACCCCTGACATCTCCCCTATACCTTCCACCCTTCACCTTAAATTTACGTCCCCTTGTAACACTCTTGTACCCGGGGAAAAAGTTTCTGACTGTCTATTCCTCTGATCATCTTATAAACCTCTATCAAGCCACCCCTCATCCTTCGCCATTCCAACGAGAAAAGGCCGAGAACTCTCAACCTATCCTCGTACGACCTATTCTCCATTCCAGGCAACATCCTGGTAAATCTTCTCTGCACCCTCTCCAAAGCTTCCACATCTTTCCTAAAGTGAGGCGACCAGAACTGCACACAGTACTCCAAATGTGGCCTAACCAAAGTCCTGTACAGCTGCAACATCACTTCACGACTCTTGAATTCAATCCCTCTGCTAATGAACGCTAATACACCATAGGCCTTCTTAGAAGCTCTATCCACCTGAATGGCAACTTTCAAAGATCTATGTACATAGACCCCAAGATCCCTCTGTTCCTCCACCTGACTAAGAACCCTACCGTTAACCCTGTATTCCGCATTCTTATTTGTTCTTCCAAAATGGACAACCTCACACTTGGCAGGGTTGAACTCCATCTGCCACTCCTCAGCCCAGCTCGGCATCATATCTAAGTCCCTTTGCAGCCGACAACAGCCCTCCTCACTGTCCACAACTCCACCAATCTTCGTATCATCTGCAAATTTACTGACCCACCCTTCGACTCCCTCATCCAAGTCATTAATAAAAATTACAAACAGCAGAGAACCCAGAACTGATCCCTGCGGAACTCCACTTGTAACTGGGCTCCAGGCTGAATATTTACCATCTACCACCACTGTCTGACTTCGACCGGTTAGCCAGTTTTCTATCCAATTGGCCAAATTTCCCTCTATCCCATGCCTCCTGACTTTCCGCATAAGCCTACCATGGGGAACCTTATCAAATGCCTTACTAAAATCCATGTACACTACATCCACTGCTCTACCCTCATCCACATGCTTGGTCACCTCCTCAAAGAATTCAATAAGACTTGTAAGGCAAGACCTACCCTTCACAAATCTGCTGGCTGTCCCTAATCAAGCAGTGTCTTTCCAGATACTCATAAATCCTATCCCTCAGTACCCTTTCCATTACTTTGCCTACCACAGAAGTAAGACTAACTGGCCTGTAATTCCCGGGGTTATCCCTATTCCCTTTTTTGAACAGGGGCACAACATTCGCCACTCTCCAGTCCCCTGGTACCACCCCCGTTGACAGTGAAGACGAAAAGATCATTGCCAACGGTACTGCAATTTCCTCTCTTGCTTCCCACATAATCCTAGGATATATCCCGTCAGGCCTGGGGGACTTGTCTATCCTCAAGTTGTTCAAAATGTCCAACACATCTTCCTTCTTAACAAGTATCTCTTCTAGCTTACCAGTCCGTTTCACACTCTCCTCTTCAACAATATGGTCCCTTTCGTTCATAAATACTGAAGCATATCTAGGTCTCTTGGTTATTGGAACAGTGACCTTTATAAATTTGCCACTACCTACCGCCATTTCACTGTGGCTGCTTCATGCTGCATTTGGCTCCCTCGATGTAAATGGCAGTCATACTCGCCTCACTTCTGTCATTTGCATGCAATGGCAGCATTTCGTTTCAGTACTGTGCAGCCATCTTCATGTTTGGTAGAAATTGTAATATTTTAGGAATAGTCCTTTGATTTGCCATCTGTACTATCTTTTGGTTTAATTAAGACCGTAGAGTACTCGCATTTGTGTATTTCATTTGCTGTGTTGTAGCTAATCCCAAAGTTTGGGTCTGGTTCCCAATGTCAAGGTAGATACTAAAAGCATCTTTTTGAAGATGGGAGGTTATCTCACGGCATTGGTTCATGAACTTGTCATCTGATATCCAAAATTGGTGGCCCATTCATACTCACTAAAGGATTAGTGCAATTTGCCTGTCGATTTGCAACTTTGGTTATGAGGGCCCCTACTTTCAGTATGTCGGATATAAACAATGCTTGCCTAAGGGCAGTTGCAGTTACACGAACAAATTGTCTCGGTGACAAGAGTCTGAAGATCATTAGTCAACACACACGATTTGAATAGCTTTACAGAGCTGAGCTGAACTGAACTATTAATGCTTGCAAACTAACGACAACCCAGAAATGATCCTTTTTGACTCAGCACTGATGGCTCTAATTCTTAAGTTGCAGCTATCAAACAGTCCCTTCTAATACTGTAGAAACAGATTTCTGTGAAACTTGGTGAACAATACAGGTAATTGCAGACCCATTTGCTGACATCGTGACCTGTGATGATGATGCTGCTGCTAACAGACTTCAGTTTCCTGAGCCTTTATGGAGAAACTTCTACAGTGGATGGAGTCACTTCCTCAGTTTTTCAAATTTAAGAATAAAAAAAAAATCGAGGCTTTGTGGTTTTATTGCATGAAATGCCTGGAGACATTCCGGTAGGAAAGTGGTGAGTAAATATTTAATGAGTGTAAGAATACCAGTTACTTTACTTATTACGTAAATATGGTGCAATCTTAGGGCGGATCCACACCTAACTTTTCTGCGTCACTGCTAGTAAATACCAAATACTTCCTTTTTGATTGCATTTCCCAATGTACTGCCAAGTGGCTTTTGCCAAGGCTTCAATTCTTGTTTTTCAGCATTCATCCTTGCTCGGAGATTACAGAACCTTTGTGCTCCCTTCGTTTTTTTTTGCCCAACTGTTCATGTGGACATTTATACAATCCTATAACTTCAGTAATTTTATCCCTTCAAGCCTGCAGTACCATTTGATAAAACTCTGGCTGCTCAGTTTGTTCTGAATTCTAGATTCCCATCTGCCCCTTGATTTCTCTTGCCTGACAAGAATCTGTTTACCTCTAAAAAAAGTTCAGGAACCCCACTTTAACTTTTGATGCAGTATTCCAAAATCTCAAACCACAATAAATTTTCCTTCATTTCCTCTAAATGGGCATCTTAGTGCCCCATCTTCCCCTAATTTTAAGTGTCCTAATTCTGGATTGCCAACAAACCAGGTTATGGTTTATGTCCAAGTTATCAATGCCATTCAGTTTGTGGTTCATAGGCTGTGCTCTGTGTCAGAGAGACCCAAAGGTTTAAACTTAAGGGGAAAGGACTGTTGTGGTCTCTACCTGGTTCAGGTTGGATCTGTTCTGGAAAAGTTGATTTTTAAATAAACCTCAGGCTTTTCTCAACTGAAACATTCAAGTGTTGAGCAAGAGCATCCCCTGCTGGTAGCAAAATTCACTATATCTAGTATTCCCTGTAGAATCCCGAACCTTCTCAGCTTCCAAAATCCCAATCAAATATATATGGTAATCATGCCTTTGAACCATAACAATCTTTCCTTCACCAATTCAATGTGACCTCACTAAGATGCCCATTTCCATCACTGTAACACTTCCTGATTCTAGCTGTTGCAGCTGATGCTCTTGTTCACACCCTCCTTACTTTTAGATTTGAGGATTCATCCCTGATTATACTTTCTGGAAACCTGAGCTGATTCACGCTCTGCTGCTTGTGCCTTAATGCAGATAGGGGAGGCTTCCCTTGCTGTGACCATTCTGTGAACCCATACAAAAACCCATATCACTATCCTGCACTGGCTCCAGGTCAAACCCTGTGGTCTGGCCTCTTCCCTGGCTTTGTAACCTCCTCCATTCCTACAAATCACCAAGACATTTACACATATCTATTTCTGATCTCTTGAGCATCCCTGATTTTGATTTCTCTACCATTCTTTTCTTTAGAGCCTAGGCTCAAGGCTCTGGAATTCTCTCCCTAAATCCTTTTTCTTCTCCAGAAGTGCTCTTACACAACTGAACATTTTTCTCCCCTATCACCAGTAAATCACCTATATTTTGTCCATCTGATCAATTTAGATGCAAAGCCCATTAAGGGCAATCCAGACCACCAAAGTCGAGGTCGGAAAAGGGAGCTTCCACCCTTTAAGATAGTTCTTTAAACCTACCTTATTGATTAAACTGCTGGTTATTGCCATAAATCTCATTCATCTTAATGTTTAATTTTACTTCATAATATTCCTGTGAACTGCCTTTGGATATTTTATTACATTGAAAGGCTGTATGTAAATAGCTTGGTTTTAGCTACAGAATGGAAAGTGATAACTAAATTCATGACTTGTCTTGCTCTTATGTAACCTTTGCTTTACTATATTAGCTTTAGAATTAAACTCTGTTCACCTGCTATGTCATTAAGCCCTTGAACTTCAAAACCTGCTGGAAAAAGTGGCATCCTTAATTTTTTAAATTCGGAGTCTATATTTGAAATAATTTATTTCCACCTCTTTATAATGAATATTCCTTCATAGAACAATCTCAAATCTAGCTACAATGAATACTAAGTGAATCCCCATTTGAACAGCAGGCTGTCATGATTCCCTTCACAAAAAAAGTCCCCTGGGATTCTTCTGCCCTATTCAACTGTCAAACACAGTTGAAATTATTGAACTGCAGATGAAAGACCAGTAAATGGCCTTTTGACTCAATCTTGGCTCCATCAGCTTCGCTATTCCTTGCTGCTCCCTCATAGCTCTAATACAGGCAATCAGGGAATGGTCTTTAACCTTCTGAGGCCTGATTGAATTAAAGGTGAGCAAATGATGTTAGGGTAGAGAGGAAGTCAGAGTAAAAAATGAGGTCTGCAGATGCTGGAGATCACAGCTGCAAATGTGTTGCTGGTCAAAGCACAGCAGGCCAGGCAGCATCTCAGGAATAGAGAATTCGACGTTTCGAGCATAAGCCCTTCATCAGGAAGGGCTTATGCTCGAAACGTCGAATTCTCTATTCCTGAGATGCTGCCTGGCCTAGAGAGGAAGTCAGATCTAGTCCCTTGACTCTACAAGATAAAGAATTTATGGAACTTTGAGGTAGTTTTGTTGTTTTTAAAGGATGAAATAGGGTAGGTAGAAAATATTCCCTCTGGTGCAGAATGAGGGCTAACCTTTAAACACTAAGCATAGCCCCTGAACAATCCTAGTTATAAAGTGCTTTTGTTGACACAAATGGTTGTAGAAATCTGGATCTTACACCACGCTGGTGTTCATCTATCCTGGTGGCTAGTTTCTGCCTGTTTGTCCGATGTAGTGTTTGTTACAGTTCTTGCAAGGTATTTTGTAAATGATGTTCATTTTGCTTGTCACCAGGATACATGAACATCAACTAGCCACAAAAAGACATAACTCACTATCACCTGTATCCTTACATACAGATGAGGGAGGAAGGACACCACTTTGACTTGGATGACACATCCATCCTAGGACATGCCAAACAGACACACACGAGAAGGCCTAGAAGCATAGCATCCCAACATATCAATTTGGACACCATCTACCACTCTGAGAAAAAGGACAGGAATGTCATCTCTAACCCAAGGAAACCTAAACTCAAATAAAAAGTGGGACATAACACCATCACTTCACTGGAGGCTCACTGATGATGTTTCCTAGCATGACGACGAAATACCTGAAAACAAACCTGCCAGCTCAGTGAGCAAACTTACATCCAGAACTGATGTTGAAATTTAGATCACTGCAAAATGGTGAAATTTGTCCACCTGAATAGCTTTCAGCTGCTAGTGAAGGTTCTGTCCTCCATTCTGCTTGTGCTGACTGAGCAAGATACTAAGAACTGGAAGCTGTATTCATAACATTAGATTAATGTGTCCATGGCCATCAAATGTCAACAGTAGTTAATGACTCCCCAGTTAATGTCTAATTACAGGTGAACTTCAGACATTGTCCCCGCATTAATAAATCACCATCTTCACTCTTAGTTAAGTCCTGAATGATCATTGTGTGCAGGAGCAAATTACTTGTTGAAATTCATTTTGAACCAGTAAGGATCATGTCCACTAATGCCAGCAGAATCAATTACCAGTCCAGCCCCTCCCACGGCATTTACAGATGAGAAACAGCTAGCCAGAGTCAGCATGATTGGAGGAACCTCTTTCCTTATCACTCACTATCGTTACCATAACTTTTAGGCATTTAGCTATTTAGTTATTAGTGACTGAACAAGGGAGCTGGAAGGGTGAAGATCACACTATCCAAAAATATTAACCAGTCTGATAATAAACCAGCTTAGAATTCAAGGCATAAAGTCACTCAGAATGTTGACACTTTTTCATTCATGTGTGGAATGTATGCATTACTGTCTGGGCCACCATAATTGCCTCTAGAAGATGGTAATGAGGAGCTGCCTTCTTAAATTGCTGTAGGGAATTCCAGGATTTTGACCCAGTGACAATAAGGGAATGGTGATAGTTCCAAGTCAGGACAGTGTGTAACCCGTAGAGCAGGGGATATACCAGTGGTGATGCTCCCATGAATCCATTGCCCTTGTCCTTTGAGGTGGCAGAAGTTGCAAGTTAGGAAGATGCTGTCAAATACTTTTGAGTCAGTCAGCATTTGGCTGGGCCCCAGTGGTACCTGCTGGAAATACGGCTGAAAATCTATCACGTAGCCTTTATTTGCATACCAGTTTGTGATATGGGGAGAGGTTCCAGGTTAGTAAACTGTGACTACTGCATTACTATACTGATCGATGCTTGCATTGTATGCAATTCAGAAAAGGTTCACTCAGATTTCTACGATGAAGGGGTTGTCTTGTGGGAAAAAGTTGAGCAGGTTGGGTCAAAACCATTGGAGTTTAGAAGAAAAGGAGACAACTTGATCCTATTGATAGAAGTTCAGCAGATGCTGAGAGATGTTTCCTAATGTGCGTAATATTTCAAAATTACTGGTCTCCCACTTAAGGAGAAATTTCTTCTCTCAAAGGTTATTACTGTTTGGAATTTGGAATTCTGTTTCCTTGAGGCAATGGAGGTGGGGACATTGAGTGTATTCAAGGCAGAATTAGATAAATTTTAAACTGACCAGAGAGTCAAAGGTTGAGGGCAAGGAGGAAAGTGGAGTAAGGGCAACTATTAGATCTGCTGTACCCTAATGGAGTGATGAAGCAGGCATGAAGAGCTAACAGGCTGAATCCTTCTCCTATTTCTTATGTTAGAATCAAATGTGCTAATATTGATCCTGAAATGTAAAGTAGATTGAAGACATTGAAAAGCTGTTCCTAGTTGGAAACCAGCAGCCAGGACCACACAACAGATTTAGGGATGTGGGCTGCTTATGAACCAGCCTCTTTCTCCCACACACAGTACAGACAGATTGAAGCTGCCAAACTGGGAACTGCAGTCAGTCGTGGAGTAACTGGTCCAAATCCAGGGCACATCCCACAGCATAGACTCTAGACTAAAATGCTTGGACCTGCAGTTTTGGAGAAATAAATTAGGAATCAGCTGCTGTCAACTCCACATCACCTCCCACCGATTTTAAAAAAAAGACAAGTTGCAAGTTAAATTCATGTTTGCATGTTTATGTATTTTAAAACATTTTCTGCTTGTCCCTGACAGACGCTCGTTCAGGTTGGCAGGTTCCATCTCCCATGACTTCGGCAGACAACAATGCCTCTTTTCATCGACAGAAAACACTGGCAAGCTATTCAACCCGGTGAGGCACAGTCGCCAGCGGCTGCCTGGTTTGCAGTATGTAGTGGTTGCTGTGTATTCCTCTCCCCTTTCTCAGGCCCAGCAACCGCTATTCATTCCTAGCACCAGAATATCCAGAAGACAGAATTTTCAAAAAAAACAATTACCCCATTACAAACTGTATCGTGGGATTCACTGCTCCCTGCTGCTGTAACCCTGCCATTATTTCTCACTGTTAAACACACACATGTACTCAGCAGGCAGCCTTGGGAAATCTCTCAACACTCTTGGAGAGACAGAAGTTCTGGTTTAAACAGCCCCACCAACTCCTTTAGCCAGACAATGATATGGGACAGCGCTCACCTCCCTCCCTGTGCTGGAGGTGACTGGGAATATGCCAAATCCCACCAGCTGCCCTCAGAGCCCCAATTCAGTGATGTGACATTCAGCAACGCCCGCGTTTTCAACACAAAGACTCTAGGGGCAGCCTTATTCCACTCCAATTTGAAGTAACATTAATTAAAAAGAAAGCAAATACAATTAAGTCTTTAATTTTGCAAATTGGTAAGAGTTTAAAGGGGTGGGAATCTTGGAGGCTCTTTCACCCATACACATCCCATCCCCCTGAAGGTGCCAACACTTGCAGTGGCATTTAGCCTCATTCAAATGTGGTTAAGGGTAGAGCTTGGAAACTATTCAGCCACAGAGGGCATCACTGCCAAGTCCAAAGCTGTCCTTGTCCTTCATGTATACATGCTGGTTCAACTTAAAGGTAGCAACAAGACTTTATTTTCACAAGTTTTCTTTGAGTAGGATACTGAGTTATCAACAACACTGCCCACCTGGGATCAGCCGATGTGGCAGTAATTATGAACCGGCGGAACCAGCTCTACCTTGGCAGTGCCTTAATCAATGCAGCACAAGCACTGACCACTGAGAAAAGTGGCAGATGCGTAAAGCCAAATGTAGCAAGTATATTTGCAGAAAGCATCATGAATCTCCAGACAGCCACTACGTCATCCTCCTGTACTCGGAGGTTACCAGAACTGCTGCAGGAGCTGCTGCAGTTTCTAAAGGTCATCCAGCTGGCTGGTAGAAAAGCTGACTCTGGGCTATCAAAACTCCTTTCAAAGTAGTTTGCGCCTCTTCCCAACCAATCTTTAAGCTGCCTGATCCATAATGTTGCTGATTACGTGATAACAATTGTGTTTAGATTATTCCAGGCAAAGACCGACCTGCCTGAGGGTAGAAAATCTTGTCAGACTGATTTATTGCCCTTTTAGCACCTTGAATTTTGTCCACTAGATTAACACACCTCCCCTCTCCCTCACCCACCCTTATTCTTTATTCCAATGTCTCACCATCTTCTGTACATAAGGCCTACTGGGTATTGGATAAATAGAACATTTAAAAAAAAGTCACTTGTCCTGAACTCTTGAACAGATCTTCAGCCTCACTTCTTGCAAAGTCTTGGGCCCCGCACACCATTCCCACTATCCCCAGGCTTTCTCTCCACAGCCGCTTTTCCCAGGCCTGAGATTTCATCCCATTATTCTACCCCCTCCACCTCAATGCTCTGACTCCACCCCCCCTTCCCCCACACTTGGCTCTGCTCCCATGGGACCCATGGCTGCTCTACACATTCATGCGGAAAAAGATGTGCTTTTTTGAATGACCCCTTGCTTTGGAATCCTAATTAACCTTTTTTCAAAACTCCATTGAACAGCTCCGCACGCTGAATCGTCATAGTGGATGAGCTAACAGACAGGTGGACTCGTCAAACTCCGATTCCATTAGGTCTGCTTTGTAAATCAAACACGGTAAATGTTTCCCTTTTCCACAGTGCTCTGGGTCAGAAGTGTTATAAACGTAACAAAAGGAAAATATCCTCAGTCAGGTACCCAACAAGAGACCTCCTAATTGGAGGAGGCCTCTGAACCAATTGGGAAATTTAAATTCGACATATCCCATGAGATGCTGTCTACTGCAACCTCAGAAGTCATTGCGATTTCCGTTGGACCTTTGAAGAGTCTCCCTGGCTTTGGTTGCTGTCTAGGGAAGAGGAGAAAGTGGTTATATTAATAATGTTCAATGTTTCTTTTTACGGTTAAGTGCAGGATCATACAGAGTTTTACACATAGAAGGGCATTTGCCCAGTTTGACTGTGCGAGCTTCTGAAAGAGTTATCCAATTAGACCATAGTAATATTCTTCTCCTATAGATGTCTGAGTTTTTTTGGGGCTGGGGCCGGGGCCGGTGGGGGGGGGTACTTGGTTGGGATAGGTGTAAACTAGTGTGGCAGGGGGATGGGAACCAAAGGAGTAGGGGAGTAGATGCAGAAATTGAGAGAGAGTTAGAAACCAAGGCAAACATGGCTAAAAACAAGAACAGGCAGGAAAATGCTGAAGATAGCAGGGGAGGTGGTCGGAAATGCATATTTTCAATAGATAAAAGTAGATGAACTTAGAGCTTTGGTTAGTACTTGGAACTATGAGATTATTGCGATTATGGACACTTGGCAGAAAGACGGACAGGACCGGCAGCTGGGTGTCCCAAGATTTCGATGTTTCAGGTGTGATAAAAGGGGATGTAAAAGGGGCGGGGGGAGTTGCATTACAGGTAAAGGAGTATCTCACAACCATACTGAGGAAGGATACATCAGAGGACTCTTGCCATAAGGCAGTATAGATAGAACTCAGGAACAGGAAAGATGAAATCACAAATCTGGAGGTATACTACACGCCTCCCAACATCCAGCAGGAGATAGAGTCATAGAGATGTACAGCATGGAAACAGACTCTTCGGTCCAACCAGATATCCCAACCCAATCTAGTCCCACCTGCCAGCACCTGGCCCATATCCCTCCAAACCCTTTCTATTCATATACCCATCCAGGTGCCTCCTAAATGTTGCAATTGTACCAGCCTCCACCACTTCCTCTGGCAGCTCATTCCAGACACGTACCACCTTCTGTGTGAAAAAGTTGCCCCTTAGGTTTCTTTTATATCTTTCCCCTCTCACCCTAAACCTATGCCCTCTAGTTCTAGACTCCCCAATCCCAGGGAAAAGACTTTGTCTATTTACCCTGTCCACGTCCCTCATAATTTTGTAAACCTCTATAAGGTCACCCCTCAGCCTGTGACGCTCCAGGGAAAACAGCCCCAGCCTGTTCAGCCTCTCCCTGTAGCTCAAATCCTCCAACCCTGGCAACATCCTTGGAAATCTTTTCTGAACCCTTTCAAGTTTCACAACATCTTTCCGATAGGAAGGAGACCAGAATTGCACGCAATATTCCAACAGTGGCCTAATCAAGGTCCTGTACAGCTGCAACATGACCTCCCAACAAAGATGCAAAAATAGTCGGGCTGTTGTGGGTAATTTTAATTTCCCCTATACTGACTGGGGGCTCACTTCGTGCTAAGGACTTGGATGGGGTAGAGTTTGTAAGGACCATTCGGGAGGTCAGTCCAACCAGGGAAGGGTTTATAGTGGACCTGATTTTGGGGGATGAGCCCAATTAAGTGACTGAAGATTCAGTGGGGGAGCATTTCAGGAGTTGTGACCATGACACTGTGAGCTTTACAAAACTAATGGATAGGGATAACAGCAGTCCTCAGGCGAAGATGTTAAATTTGGGGAAGGCGAACCAGAATAATATTAGGCAGGAACTGGAGAATTTTGATAGGAGGAAGCTGTTTGAGGGTAAATCCACATCAGACATGTGGGAGTATTCCAAATGGCAGCTGATAAGGTCCTGCAAGAACGAAGGATAGGTGTGGCAAATTACCTGAATATTGGATGACCAGGGATGTCATTACCTTGGTCGAAAAGAAAAAGGAAGCATATGTAAGGCCAAGGAGGATGGAAACTGATAAAACCCTTGAAGTATATAAGGAAAGTAGGGAAAAACTTAAACAAGGAATTAGACAGGCTAAAGGGGTCATGAAAAGTCATCAACAAACAGGATTAAGAAGAATCTGAAGGGTTTTTATACAGATATAAAAAGCAAGAGGGAAGACAGAGGAAGGGTTGGACAAAGGGGAAATTCTGTGTGTGGAGCCAGGTGAGGTCCTAAACAAATACTGTGTGTCAGTATTTACCAAAGACAAGGAATTGGTGGAGGATGATCTCAGGGAGGGAATGTTAAATTTTGAAGCCAAGTTGCTGTTAAAAAGGAAGAGGAGTCGTGCATATTAAAAAATATCAACTTGATAAGTCCCCAGGCCCTGATGGGATCTATCCCAGAATATTCAGGGAGGCAAGAGAACAAATTACTGGTGCACTGACATACATCTTTGTATCCTCTTTGACCACACAAGGTCTGAGAGGACTGGAGGAGAGGCATTGTTTAAGAGGTGTAGCAGGGATAGCCCAGGAAATGACAGTCCTGTAAGCCTCACATTGGTAGCAGGGATTTAAAAGCAAATGGACCTGTTAGTGACAGACAGCAAGGTTTTGTGTGGGGGAGGTAATGCCTCACTAACTTGATCGAGTTTTTTGAGGAGGTGACAAAGATGATTGATGAGGGAAAAACGGTTGATGTTGTCTCCATGGACTTCAATAAAGCCTTTGACAAGGTCCTTCATGGCAGATTGGTACAAAAGGTGAAGTCACATGGTGTCAGGGGTGAGCTGGCAAGATGGATACAGAACTGGTTTAATCATAGGAGACAGAGGGTAGTGGTGGAGGATGCTTTTTGGAATGGGGGGGGGGGGTTGCGGCTAGTGGTGTTCCACAGGGATCAATCAGTGCTGGGATCTCTGGTTTCCATAAATGATTTGGAGGAAAATGTGGCTAGTCTACTTAGTAAGCTTGCGAATGATACAGAGTTCAGTGGAGTTGTGGATCGTGAGGAGGGTTGTCAGAGGATACAACAGGAAGCATGGGCAGAAAAATGGCAAATGGAGTTTAATCCGGGCAAATGTTAGGTGATACACCTTGGAAGGTCAAGCATACGTAGAAATTATACAGTGAACAGCAGAACCCTTAGGAGTATTGAAATGCAGAGGGGTCTTGCTACGCAGGTCAACAGACCACTGACAGTAGCAGTGCAGGTGGATAAGGTAGCAAAAAAGGCCTATGGCATGCTTGCCTTCATTGGAATGGGCACTGAGTATAAGAATAGGCAAGTTATGCTGCAGATTTATAGAACATTAGTTAGGCTAACTTGAAATAATGCGTAGAGTTCTGGTCACGAGAATGCTATAAACATGTGGATGCTTTGCAGGGGGTACAGAAAAGGTTTACCAGGATGTTGCCTGTTATGGGGGTTTCACTGTCAGGTAAGAAGGTTGAGGGATGACCTGATAGAAGTTTATAAGATTGTGAATGACGTGCATAGAGTGGAAGGTACGAGGCCTCCTCCCAAAAATGGTGGAGGGGTCAATTACAAGGGGACACGGGTTCAGGATGCAGGGGTAGAGGCTTAGTTTTAAGGACAAGTGCAACACAAGTTTTTCCACATGAAGGATGGTGAGTGCCTAGAATGCACTGCCGGAGGTGGTGGTTAAAGCAGACACAATACCTGAGTAGGAAGGGAATAGAAGGATACGGATCCTGTAAGTGAAGACAGTTTTAGTATGGAAGGGGACAATGCATTGGTGCAGGCTTGGAGGGTCAAAGAGGTTGTTCCTTGCTTCCTGGTTTTATCAGGTGAATCTTTGTGCACGCCCTCCAGTGCAATCACATCTTTCCTATAGAATGGTGACCAGAACTACACACACTACTCCAACTGTGGCCTAACCAAGTTCCTACTGAAGCCCAACATAAATGTCTGGTTCTATTCTATTGAATCATTTCTGCACTTTCATCAGGACCTTGACATTCTGCTTAATGCATGGTGCTCAGGCTGGGACTCAGTACGCAGTAGCGATCTAACTCACATTCTATAAATATCTAACATACCTTCTTGCATTTGTAATCATGACTCAATTAATAAAGTCTTGGATCCCATATTTTTTAAACTGCTGTCTTAACTTTTTCTATCATCTTTAAGCATTGTAAGTATACAAACTCTCAGGTCTCTATACCAGTACTATTTTAGAAGTCGACCATTTAGTTTCTATTTTTTGTCTTTGTTTGCTTTCCAAGGTGCACCACATTTCAGGACAATTTGTTTAACACCAGTTTCACAGCTTAATGACTGATGACAGGATTTGTGCAGCATTCAAAGGAGACCACAACATGGTGAGAGAGTAAAGAATAGTTACTGCGCAGGATTAGTGACGCCGACTTCAAGTCTCACCATAATTTATTTTAATTTCATTTTACTGCCTTTTTCCAGGCCCACATGACTTGGTTAACCCTTTACTTTTCTCTGAAACGGTTCGACAAAGCAGCCAATTCACTGTAATTGGGAACAGGTAATAAATAGGTTTGTCAGCGACATTCACGTTCTGAGAACTATAAAAGGGAGATGTTTCCAAGCTCACATGGTGAGATGCTAGTACAGAATTTTAAAAGGTTACCAGATTTTGGTTCCTATTTCTGTTGTTGGGCACAAATGGCTGTCTGACACTGTCCTTTAGGATGTAGGCCCCAAAATGATTGATTGATTTGATTTATTGTCACGTGGGGTCTATTCTGTGCGGTATTAGATTACGTACAGTGTGGAAACAGGCCCTTCGGCCCAACAAGTCCACACTGACCCGCCCCCACCCAGACCCATTCCCCTACACTTACCCCTGCACCTAACACTACGGACAATTTAGCATGGCCAATTCACCTAACCTGCACATTTTTGGACTGTGGGAGAAAACCAGAGCACATGGAGGAAACCCACGCAGACACGGGGCGAATGTGCACACTCCACACACAGTCAGTTGCCTGAGGTGGGAATTGAACCCTGGTCTCTGGCAGTGCTAACCACTGTGCCACCGTGCCACCCACAATTGTTCTATGTATTGTTCCATGTTCTATAAAAGCTTTGTTTGTGAGCAGTACAGGCAGACCATGCTAAAAAGGACACACAGATCATAGGGTGAAAGAAAACTAGGACAGAGTAAGGCTTCCAGGCTCCACTGCACAGGATGTACACAAGGGAGTTTTGTTGTAGAGAGCTTGCAAGGAGTCACCTCATGGTGACGCCATCTTGAGATTGTAGATAGCAAGTTGCCTTATGAGGAAAGGTTGGAATGACTGGGCTGGTTTCCCCTGGAGTTTAGAAGAGTGAGGAGTTACTTGACTGAAATGTACAAGATCTTAAATGGTCCTGATAAGCTGGATGTGGAAAAGATGTTTCCTCTTATGGGTGCTTCTCGGGTAAACTAGGGGTTACCCTTCTAGGACAGATATGAGGAAATTTTTATTTAAATTTCAAGAGAGTTGTGCAACTTTGAATTCACTACCTCAAGGAGGTGGCAACAAGGTCATGGAATATTTTTATTTCCCCCCTCTAATGCCATTTTGATTTAGTACTCCCCTCTTTCCCTAACCATGCCCTTACATTTTTATTTGATATCAGCATTGCCCATAGCAGGCTTTGCTGGTTGATATACAATTGGCCACATAAACATTTTCCTGGTGGTGGAATAAAGTATTTATATTAAAGTTTAAAACAAAAGATGAAGGTAGATTTTTGTTAGACAACAGAGTTAAAGGTCATTGGTTTAGATGGGAAGATCATAAACCACGAGAGATGTAGGAGCAGGAGCAGTCCATTCAGGCCATCAAATCTGCTCTGCCATTAAATACGATGGTGACTTTTTTTATTCATTCGTGGGACACAGCTGTTGTGGCTGGCCAGCATTTGTTGCCCGTCCCTAGTTGCCCTTGAGAAAGTGGTGGCGAACTGCCTCCTTGAACTGCTGCGGATTGACCTACAATGCCGTTAGGGAGGGAATTTCAGGATTTGACCCAATGACAGTGAAGGAATGGCGATATATTTCCAAGTCAGGATGGTACGTGGCTTGGAGAGGTACTTGCAGGTGGTGGTGTTCCCCATGTATCTGCTGTCCTTGTCCTTCTCGATGGAACTGGTTATGGGTTTGGAAGGTGCTAATGAATAATCTTTGATGAATTTCTGCAATGCATCTTGCTACTGATACTGAGCATTGGTGTTGGAGGGGAGTGGATGTTTGTGGATGTAGTGCCAATCAAGATGATTTTGGCTTTGTCCTGGATGATGTCAAACTTGAGTGTTATTGGAGCTAAACCCATCCAGGCAAGTGCAGGGTCAGGAGGTGAGTTACTTGTGCAGTATTTCTAACCTCTGACCCACTCTAGTGGCTGCTGTGTTTATGTGGTGAGTCCAGTTGAGTTTCTGGTCAATGGTAACCCCCAGTTGTTGGTGGATTCAGTGATGATAACACCATTGAATATCAAGGGATGGTGATCAGATTGTCTCTTACTGGTGACAGTCATAGCCTGGCATTTGTGTGACATAAATGTTACTTGCCAGTTGTCAGCCCAAACCTGGACATTGTTCAGATCTTCCTACATTTCAAAATGGACTGCTTCAGTATCTGAGGAATGCTAAATGGTACTTAACATTGCACAAACAGCGAACATCCCCATTTCCGACCTTATGATGGAGGGAAGGTCATTGATGAAGAAGTTGAAGATGAATGGAAGACACTAAGACACTACCCTGAGGAACTTGTGCAGGGGTGTCCTGGAGTTGAAAAGATTGACTTCCAGTCCTCAGAACAATCTTCCAATGTGCTGGCTATGACTCCAACCAGTGGATCAGATAATGGATCAGATAATCCTCAACTTCACTTACCTGCCTTTTCCCCATAACCTTTGATTCCTTTACTAATTAAAATTCCTCCTCAGTCTTGAATATACTTAATATTCCAGCTTTGACACAATTCCATAACCCTGAGAGAAAACAAATCCTCCTCTGCTTTGTCTTAAGTGTGCGACATCTTACTTTGAGATGATGCTGTCTAGTTCTAAACTCTCTCACAGGGGAAAACCGAACTGTATTGGCCCATCAAGTCCTCTAAGAACCTTGTATGTTTCAATAAGGTTGTCTCTCACTTTTCTAATCTCCAATCAGTATAGGTTCAACTTAGTCAACCTCCTTATAAGGCAGTTTCTCCATGTCTGGTATCAGCCTAGTGAATCTTCTCTAGACTGCCTCTAATGCCAGTATATCTTTCCTCAGTTAAGGGTCCCAGTGCTGTTCACAGTGTTGCAGCTGTGGTCTGACTGGTGCCTCGTATAGTTTTAGTGGAACCTTCCTACTTTCATACTCCATTCCCTTTGAAAAGGCCAACATTGCATTTGCCTTCCCTATGGCCGACTGAACGTGGATGTTAGATTTCTGGGATTCATGGACAAGAACTCCGAAATCCTCATTCTGTAGCTGTCTGCTACATTTCAATAATACTCAGCTTCACTATTCTCCTTAACAAAGTGCAATAACTGCACTTTGGAAAGAGCTAGAGAGAGAGAAAGAGCAGGGGAGGAGAGAGTTGGGGGGAGAAAGGTACTAGGGAGTGGGCAGGGAAAGGGAGAGGGTGAGGCAGAGGGAGGGAGAGAGAGAAAGAGAAAGAGAGAGGGGGGAGGGAGAGAGAGGGGGGAGGGAGAGAGAGGGGGAGGGAGGGAGGGAGGGAGGGAGAGGGGGAGGGAGGGGAGAGAGAGAGAGAGATAGAGGGGGGTTGGGGGTGGGGGTGTGTGTGGGGGGACAAAGACAGACAGACAACATAGCAAAGGACAGCACAGGACTTAAATCCTGTTTTAAGAGGCATTTAGCCAGACACATGAACAGGCAGGGAATAGAAAGTTATGGACCATATGCAGGCAGATGGGATTAGTTTAGAATGGTATAATGGTCAACACTAACTTGGTGGGCCGAAGGACCTGTTCTGTTCTATGCTGGCACATTTCCCCACATTATATTCCATCTGTCAAGTTTTTCGCCATTCACTTAATCTGCCAATACTCCTCTGCACACTCTTGTGTCACCCTCATCACTTTCCCTCCCACTTATTTTTGTGTCATCCACAATCTTGGTACAATCCCAATTAGTACATTCAAGGATGGGATACTTCTGGACGGTCAGTGCAGACTTGATGGGTCAACCTGCCTCTTTCCACACTGTAGGGATTAAGTGATTCTAAGTCAATAATATGTATTATAAATTATTGTGGCACCAGAACTGATCCCTGTGGCACACCTTGAGTTACAGATTGCCATTGTGAAAATGTCCTCCATATCCCAATAGTGTCTTCCACCAGTTAGCCAATCCTCTATCCGCACTGAATATAGTATCCCGAACACCATGGGCTCTTATCTTATTAAATACCCTAATGTGTAGCACCTTACCAAACACCTTCTCAAAATCCAAATATATTACAGTCTTTGTTTCCTCCTTATCCATCCCACCTGTTGTCCCCAAAGGCACGGTGGCACAGTGGTTAGCCCTGCCTCACAGCGCCAGAGATCATGGTTCAATTCCCGCCTCAGGCGACTCTGTGTGGAGTTTGCACGTTCTCCCCGTGTCTGTGTGGGTTTCATCCGGGTGCTCCGGTTTCCCCTCTCAATCCAAAAATGTGCAGGTTAGGTGAATTGGCCATGGGAAATTGCCCGTAGTGTTAGGTGAAGGGGTAAATGTAGGGGAATGGGTCTGGATGGGTTGCGCCTCGGCAGGTCGGTGTGGACTTGTTGGGCTGAAGGGCCTGTTTTCACACTAAGTAATCTAATCGATAAATTGCAATAAATTTGTCAGGCATGAATCTCTCTTTGTGAAGCCACGCTGATACTGCTTGATCATATTATGCATTTCTAAATGCTCTATTACATCATTTATAATACCTGAACATTTTCCCAATGACAGGCAATAAACTAACTGGTCTATTTCGGTTTTTTGCTTCACTTCTCAAAATAAAAATGTTATACTGGCAATTTTCCAATCCTCTGGGTCTTCTGCATAATCTAAGAATTCTTGAAAGATTACTATCAGTGCATCCACTAGCTCTGAAGGTACTTGCTTGGATGCATCAGGTGCAGGGTATTTATCAATCTTTAACCCCATTAGTTTCATTAGCACATTTTCTCTAGCGATAGGCTATTTGCGTTTATTTTCTCTCCTCCTTTTGCCCCTGGAGTATTTAGTCATTTTGGAATGCTTCCACCGTATGGACCGATGCAAAGTATTTACACCTCTGCCATTTCCTGGTTCCCCATTATTTCTGCTCCAGCCTTATTCTCTAAGGGGCCTATGTTCACTTTGGCTTCTCACTTCCTTTTTATATACTTAAAAAGCTCTTAATATTACTTACAAGTTTACATTCATTTATTTTCTCCATCTGTATTATTATTATTTTGGTCACCTTTCATTGTTTTTTGAATGTGGAATTTGAAACATGAAACAGATCTTACTAAATGGTATAGTAGGCTTGAAGGATCAAATAGTCTACTTCTGCACTTAATACATACACATATGTGGTCGTGGGGCTGCATTAATACTTGCTCAGAGTCTCCAGAGCTTTGGGGTTCAGTAAATCAGATAACAATCCGTAGCTAAGACGTTGATTTAAATGCAGCTCTTGTTACAAAGTTTAGAGAAATGGTATCACTTCCATGTACCCTCGCTGAGGAGTAACCTTAGTCCACAGCACATAAAACCACTGTTCTCCACCCCTAAACTGTACTGAAAGTCAAACAGCGGACTGACTGGAATAAATTTGGGCATGGATCCACGATTTGCCCCATCAAACAGCAGGCATCACCCGATGAAATACTTAAAACCATAACACGTGGTGCCTGTAAAAACAGAACAGTACCTGCGTAGGCCTGTTGTAAGTGGGCTGGCACACTCGATCGGGAAAGCTGTGAAGAACCAGACTGCAAACCTTTCAAAATACCTGTCAAGAAGAGGGAAACAATTATGAGAGCCAGGCTTCCATAACCTAACAGCACAAGCTCTCACTGAGTCAGTCTTTAGGATCAGACAAGGCCATGTCCATATATCATGCTTGAGCCACATCTTCAAAAAAGGTACCAATTAGTCCCAATACTCTCTTCATCTAGAGACATGGATTTTCTTTTTCCTTTTCAAGTATTAATCTCATTCCCTTTTGAAAGTTAGCCTTAAACTTGTCTCTAGCAACTTTCCAGACAGTGCAGTTCAGATCATCATACCCTATGCAAAAATATGCCATCACCTTCAGGTCTTTAGGAAATTTCTTAAATATGTGTCATTCTGTTAATGACTCTCCTGTTGGGGTAAGTTTCTCCTTATTCACCTTATCAAAAACATTTGTGACTCTGAAGATCTCAACACATTTCCCCTCGTCTTTTCTACTATAAAGAGAATAATCTCAGCTTCTCTAGTCTTATCCTATCATGGAAGTCCCTCATCATTGTAAATCTCTTTATTGCATTCTCTCAATGTCCTTTCTGAGGTGCGGGTGCCCAGAACTGAACAGATGAGTTGGATGAAGGGGTCTGCTTCATGCTGTATGGCTCTATTAGACAAAAGCAACTATTTCTCCTTTTTAAATTCTGGACTCGCCCTGCTTCTCAATTTGTTTTGCGATCTACAAATATTTGTGTATGTGAACCCCCAGGTGTCTTTGTTTATGCAACTAATTTAAAGGTGTATAATTTGGTTCACTTTGCTTCTCTTCATTCTTAGCAAAATGCATCACTTCAATGTGCAGTCAGTGACCATGTATTAAATTCTGCATTCCAGGAGTCTGCTCATTTTGTCAGTTGTCTCTGTCCACCTGCAATCTCCCTTATTATTTATCTGAGTTTTGTGTCAACAAAGTGTTACTGTGTAGCTATGTTCAGGTCCTTACTATATCTTAAAAATAGCAGCTGCCCTACCCTAGAGAAGGCCACTATACATTTCCCTTCTGTCTGGCAAACAATCGTTCACCATCACTCTCTGTTTTCTATCCTTTAACTAATTCTATCCTTTAACTAGTGCTCTCTATCTATTTGACATCTTGGACTTCTGTTAGGTCTCTTGTTGGCACTTTAACAAATATTTTGAAAATCCATTTACACAACATAAGCTACCCTCTCCATTATACTAAAAACTCAAACAATAATAAACATTGCAAGCTCCCAAACAGCAAGCATGAAAAATGGCTCTTGTTGTTGTTAAGCATAGTAAGTTAATATTATCCCAAAATAATTCACGAGGTAAACCCATTGCACATCTGGCTTGTGACTCTTAAATCCCTGGCTTGTACTCAACTGACCTTCACCAACAAGGGGATTCACATCTCTAAGTTCAAGTCTGTCTAAAGAACTGAACCCAAATTCTAGGCTGGAATTCCAGTACAGTAATAAGGAAATGATGCACTGTCAGAGATGCTACCCGTCAGCTGAGACATCAGATTGGGCCCCATATGCCCCTTCTAATAGATGCAGATTATTATAATGGCTTTATTTTGATAGAGAGGGGTGCATTCCCTGGTCAATTTTGAACCCTCGATTACCTAGTTATTTACCTTCACCACAGAACATCAAAGAAACTTGGTAGACCACAGTTTTTGGATTATTTTGAGGTAATTGGCCCTCATTTTCACCAGCAGACCAGGTGAAAAGCTTTTTCTACAACTTTACATGTTGTGATTGTACCCTTTCAGACCGTCCCTGAAGAGATGCAGTGTAGATGGTCCACGTATTAGCAATTTCCCACAAAACATTGTCTAGTCCATTCTTGAACTCTTACCCAACTCCCAACCAGCACCTTCTTCACTGAACCTCCTAAAAGATAGCCCCTTTTCAGAGGCTCATGGTTCTGCCCAGGCCAGCCTCAGAAATGGGGTCCAGTAGTTAAGACCCGTGAACCCACACCATCGTTTACCACGGCATCAAGCAGAGGTCAGTAAGCAGCACACAATGGATTCCCTCCTCTCAGTCTATTACTATACTGACAGGCAAACTAATCCCATCATGCAATGCAGGACTCTGAAGAAATCCAATGTGACCACTGCCACCCTCTGAGAGACTCACTGGCAAATAGTCCAGGAAACAAGAATCTTACAAAACAACTCAAGTAAACGTCTTTAATATGTTTACGCTCACACCAATTTCAATCAGTTTTCAAAAGGGAACTGGACACTTATCTGAAGACAGATGATGTGTAGAGCAGCAGGAAAAAGGTGGGGAACTGTCAATAGATAAGGACCTCTTGTAGACAGTCATTGAGAGGTACTGTCAGATCTTAGTGCCCCTTTAGCTCATCCATGTGTATGGGACAGGAACTCCATGGACCCTGAAGTACAATCCCAGGGACTTACTTTGTGTTATGTTGTGCTGAAACGGGACTGAGGTAGATCCAGTTGGCGTGGTGGTGGTGATGTCTGATTCCGAAGCGAAGTTGATCAGGTTGAGCGGGAGCTGGAAGGGCAGGGAGACGGGAACCAGACCGCCCAACATGCTGAACGCAGCAGCTGAGTTCAGGGACGCCGAGGTTGCGTTCAGATTTGTTACATTCAGGGGCGACGTCATTAGGGTCAGAGATGACGTGTTTGCCAATAAGGTCGATCCAGCCGTTGCCTGGAATAACAACAAGTTTATTTATATAGTGACCTTAATAGAGTAAAAGATCCCAGGGTGCCTCACAGGAACTTTATCAAACAATTATGACCCTGAGACATGTGGGGATAGCTGAGAGTTGATGGCTTATAAAGGGTGCTCTAGAGGCAAAGAGACAAAGAGTTTAGGGAGGGAGCTCCAGTGCTGAGGGTGCTGGAAGCTGAAGTCATGGTTGCTAACGTTGGAGAGATCAAGATTGGAAGACTGAATATCATGAAGGGTTTTGGAGGGTGGGGGAATTAGAGGGAGAGGGCAAGGCTATGAAGCAATTTGAGAACAAGGATAAGAATTTTAAAACTAAGACATTGTTTGTCCTGGAGCCCACATCCAAATGTGAGGCAGATGTTTGAACAATCTCCAGTTTACAAAGGGTAGGGTATGAGAAGTTAACAGAGAGAGGTTGGAATAGTCAAGTGGGGAGTAACACAAACAGAAATGAGGGTCTGAGCAGTACATGTGTGGAGCAGGTGATGTCATGCATGTGGGAGCAGGCAATCTATGATGTTATGTGGAGGTGTGGTCAGGATCTTATCTTGAGGTTAAAGTTGTATCAAGGTTATGAATGGTCTGATTCAGATGCAAGACTGCTGTCAGGGAATGTAGTGGGGATAAAGCTCAACAGATTCATTCTTCACAATCTTTTGATTACAGGAAATTTCTGCTCATCCAGTTTTGGATATCACATAAGCGATTTAGAAACAGCAGGGTCAAGTCATGAGAGATGGCGGTGAGGTTGGGCTGGGTGCTGTCAGTGTACATGTGGAAACTAACGCTGTGCTTTCAGAAGACATTGCCAAAGTGCAATTTATGGATGAGAAATAGGAGGAGGAAGAAAGAGGAGATCCTTGGGAGGCACTTAAAATATAATGGCACCTAACCAGGAAGACAAAAAAAATTATTGCAGATAATTGTCTGGATGGGCAATAATTGAATTAGGTAGGTGTGATGCCACACAGACGGATGAAAGTGGAGAGTGTGATCAACTAGAGCAGGGTTAAAAGTATAAGGCAGTGGTGGACTGGTTTGCCTCCAACATGTTCGATAGTGAACTCATCATCAGCAAACATGGGAGAGTTACAGTCCGTGACTGGGGGAGCAGCGAGCAGTTGAGGAAAGTAAGTGGCAGCAGTAAGGGAGTTCCCAGGATCCACTGCTGCCTTTTGCCAGGACCCATGAGCTGCAGCCTTTTGGTTTGGGAATGGAAGTCATGCCACTTGGCAGAAGTCAATGGTAAGTGGCTGCAACGAGGTGTGGGGGGGGGGGGGGGGGGGGGGGAGGAGCTGCAAAGTGATAGAATAATTTTAAACCTGTCAGCCAACTATGAGACTGAAGTTATGAATTCCTTGCATACGAGTGTAGAATCTCAAATTTAAGGCTGCCAAAATTCAGAAACTCCTATCTGGGGAAAATGTAGTGGATGCTAGTATCATGAACATGGTCAATTTGCAATTTAAATCTGAGATTGATATCTGACATGTCATATAAAGGATGGTAACTGTCTGGTAAAATTCTGCAACGTTATGGATATGCTATGGAAATGCATTAGCTGTGATTTCAACAGTTTGTGAAAAATGTGCTTATGTTAATGACGTTTTGGGTGAAGTACAGACTGGTTATTAACTTATGCCTATTATCTTTTGTCATCATGTGGTGTGTAGGAAACAAATGCTTCTTTGCAGATTATGTTTAACGGAGGACTGTTAATTATTACGGATATTGATGACTTCTTCCAATTCTGTCCATTAGTCTAAATACTCAAACGTCAATCACAATACAGCAGGAATTGTTCCTGTGTGAATTCATCACGTAATAAATTAGTTCTTGAGAATGAATGTGGAGACCCTGAAAACCAAAAATGTAGAACGTAGACTCAAGGAATGAAATGCCTATTTTGTACTGTATGGTTCTATGAAAGCCAAAATGTAGCCCTTGGGAAAAAAAAACGTTCCCTTAACCAGGTGGATCAATCAGAAGCAGCAAAGGGATCATCATCATAGTCCCTAAGATACAATTAAATTTAAAAACTGATATGAGACACAAATGGAATAGAAAAACATGGAAACTGCACAGTCAAAATTTTTTTTAAGACACTTAAATATTAAAGCAATTTCTCTATGAAAGGGACACACTTCTCCTTAATGTAATCTTTTGCTCTGTTGCCAAGTCAATCAGGGCTATAGTCCTGTCAATCTGGGCTATAGTCCTGTCAATCTATTACAGTCACCAGGAGAAACAATAACTCATGGCCAGCATTCAGTCCAGAGTAAGTCTGCTCTTGGTCCTCCTTCCTCAACACCACTGCTCCATTGCTATCTGATTCTTCTGACAGTGATAGTTATAAACTGCGCCTTTTGCAGGACATCCCAATGCACTTTATAGCCAATGAAGTGCGTTTGAAGTGTAGTCAGCATTGGATCGCAGGAAATTTAGCAGCCAACTTGTAATCAGCAAGCTTTCATAAACAGCAACAACTCCGTGATCAGCTAATCTGTTTCAGTGATGTTGGTTGAGAAAAAAATGTTAATCATTTTTGCTGATGATTGCACAATTTCCTAGATAATGAAGGAATCTATGGCAGCATGCAGCTAATGGAGAACAACATTCAGGCGTAGGTTGATAAGTGACTTGTAATGGGTACACCATACAAATGTTATCAATGACCACCTCCAACAAGGCAATCTAGCCATGCTATTCAATGATACTTCTATCGTGAATCCCTCGTCAACAAGCTAGGCATTTGGATGTGAATATAGGAGGTATAGTTAGTAAGTTTGCAGATGACACCAAAATTAGAGGTGTGATGGACAGCAAAGAAGGTTACCTCAGATTAGAACGGGATCTTGATCACATGGGCCAATGGGCCGAGAAGTGGCAGATGGAGTTTAATTTAGATAAATGTGAGGTGCTGCATTGTAGAAAGGCAAATCAGAGCAGGACTTATACAATTAATGGGAAGGTCCTGGGGAGTGTTGCTGAACAAAGGACCTTGGCGTGCAGATTCAAAGTTACTTGAAAGTGGAGTTGCAGGTAGATAGGACAGTGGGACGGCGCTTGGAATGCTTGACTTTACTGATCAGAGCACTGTGTATAGGAGTTGGGAGGTCATGTTGCAGCTGTATGGGACATTGGTTCAGCTACTTTTGGAATATTGCGTGCAATTCTGGTCTCCCTTCTACCAGAAGGATGTTGTGAAACTTGAAAGGATTCAGAAAAGATTTACAAGGATTTTGCCAGGGTTGGAGGGTTTGAGCTATAGGGAGAGGCTGAATAGGCTGGGGCTGTTTTCCCTGGAGTGTCGGAGGCTGAGGGGTGACCTTATAGAAGTTTATAAAATCATGAGGGGTATGGATAGAGTAAATAACAAAGTCTCTTCCCTGGGGTGGGGGAGTGCAGAACTAGAAGGCATAGGTTTAGGGTGAGAGGGGAAAGATATAAAAGGGACCTAAGGGGCAACTTTTTCACTCAGAGGGTGGTGCGTGTATGGAATGAGCTGCCAAAGGAAGTGGGGGAGGCTGGTACAATTAAAACACTTAAAAGACATCTGAATGGGTATATGAATAGGAAGGGTGGAGAGGGATATGGGCAATGTGCTGGCAAATGGGACTATATTAGTTTAGGATATCTGGTCGGCATGGTCAAGTTTTATAAATACATCACGAGTAGGTCAGAGCTGGGAATTTTGCAGAGAGTAATTCACTTCCCAACTTCCAATTCCTGTCCATGATCGAGAAGGCACAGGTCAGGCACAACACTATTTGGCATCAAGCAACCGCTCTACCAATTGAAATGCTTATTCTATACCACCAGTGCATAGTGGTTGCTGTGAGTACCTGATGCACAACAGCAACTTGCCAAGATTTCTTTGCAAACACATTCTAAACACAGAATCTTGACCAACGACAAGGCCAAGGCAATAAATGCATTTGCAAACTTGCAAGTTCCTCTCCAAGTCACAGGCCTGGCTTGGAGCTGTATGGCATTCTTTCACTGTTGGGCAGACTTTAAACTAGTTTGGCAGGGAGATGGGAACCTAAGGGGAGATTCTCAGTTAGCTAGAGTGGATGGGGGCTGAAGGGAAAAGAGAATCATGACAGTAAATAAGAAGAAAGAAGCATCTGAGCAGTTTGGCACTAAGGTGAGTGGAAACCAGGTAGTGACCAAAAAACTGAGAATGTTTGAAAACAAAGGTTCTTCTAATGGATGTGTTAGGATTAAAAATGGCATAGAAACTAGCATAAGAGCACTTTATCTGAATATTCGCAATATTTGAAACAAAATAAATGAGATTATGGCACAAATCATTACGAGCGGATTTGATTCAGTGGCCATCAGTGGCATGGTATGGTTGCAGGATGGTCATGACAGAATTAAATATCCAGGGATATCAGACTATGTAGAAGGACAGATATTAGATTAGATTACTTACAGTGTGGAAACAGGGCCTTTGGCCCAACAACTCCACACTGACCCTCCAAAGAGCAGCCCACCCAGACCCATTCCCCTACATTTACCCCATCACCTAACACTATGGGCAATTTAGCATGGCCAATTCACCTAACCTGCACATCTTTGGATTGTGGGAGGAAACCGGAGCACCCGGAGGAAACCCACGCAGACATGGGGAGAATGTGCAGACTCCACACAGACAGTCGCCTGAGGCAGGAATTGAACTGGGTCTCTGGCGCTGTGAGGTAGCACTGAGCCACCCTATGAAGATATGAAGGAAAAGGAGGTGGTGTAGCTCTAATATTTAATGATGACATCAGGTCAGTAGTGAGAGATGATAATGAGAGATGATGGAGAAGTAGGTTGAACCAATGTGGGTGGAAATTAGAAATAATAAGGGGAAAAACTCACAGATAGGTGTAGTCTAGAGGCCACCTAATAATAAACAGATGGTGGGGGCGGGGTAATAAACAAAGAAATAATTGATGCATGCAGAAGTGGTACGGTAATTATCATGGAGGATTTTAATCTACATATTAATTGGTCAAATCAATTTGGTGAAGGCAGCCTTGAGGAGGTTCACACAATGTATCCGTAATAGTTTCCTTGAATGGTATGTAATGGAACACATGAGGGTGTAAGCTACCCTAGATCTGGTCCTGTATAATGAGCCTGCAATAATTGATGAACTCATAGCTAGGGATCCTCTTGGGAGGAGCGATCACAGTATGGTTGAATTTAAAATATAGATGGAGGGTGAGAAGATAATCCAAAACCAGTGCCTTCTGCTTGAACAAAGGGGACAATTATGTGGTGAGGGAAGAGTTGGCTAAGGTAGACTGTGCACAAAGACCATATTGGTGGGACAACTGAGGAACAGTGGAGGAATTTCAAAGCGATTTTTCATCGTGCTCAGCAAAAGTATAGACCAGTGAAAAGGAAGGATTGTAGGAAAAGCAATAATCAACCATAGATAACTAAGGAAATAATGGAAGGTGTCAAATTGAAAGCAACTCCATACAAAGTGACAAAGATTAGTGGGGAGCTATGGGATTGGGAAATCTTTAAAGGTCAACAGGAAGCCATGAGAAAAGCCATAAAGAAAGATATGATGGATTATGAGAGTAAACTAACTCAGAATATAAAAACAGGTAACAGAAGTTTCTACAAATAAATAAAATGAAAGAGTGGCTATGGTAAACACTGGTCCATTAGAGGATGACAAGGGGGATTTAATAATGGAAAATAAGAAAATGGCTGAGGCATTGAACAGTTATTGTGTGTTGGTCTTCACAGAGGAAGACACATAAAACATACCAATAATTGAGGACAGGGAGACTATGGCAGGTGAGGACCAAGAAGCAATCATTAGCACTAAAGAGGTAGTGTTGGGCGAGCTAATGGGGCTAAAGATAGACACATCTCCTGGCCCTGATGGAAGGGGACTAAAAGAGCTGGTGGGGGAAATAGCAAGTGAGCCTGTTGTAATTTATTAAAATTTAGTGGACCCTGGGGCAGATGGAAAAACAACAAATGTGATGTACTGTTTAAACAAAAAAGGAGGGAGACAAACAACATGTAACTATAGGCACGTTGGCTTAACTTCTGCAGTGGGGAAAATTCATAGAATCCAAACAGTATGCAAGTAGACCACTCAGCGCATTGAGTCCACACTGACCCTCCACCCAGATCCAACCCCTTACCCTATCCCTGCATTTCCCATGGCTAGCCTGCATAACACTGGACATAATGGGCAACTTAGCATGGCCAATCCAGCGAACTTGCTCATCTTTGGACTGTGGGAGGAAACCCACATGCAGGGCGTGAGGTGGCGCAGTGACTCAGTGGTTAGCATTGCTGCCTCACAGCACCAGGGACCTGGGTTCGATTCCACCCTCAGGCGACGATCTGTGTGGAGTCTGCACATTCTCTCTGTGCCTGTGTGGGTTTCTTCCCACAGTCCAAAGATGTGCAGGTGAAGTGATTTGGCTATGCTTATTTCTCATAGTGTCCAGGGATGTGTAAGTTATGAGAAACGAGGTTTATGGGGATGGAGTATGTCGGGATGGGATGATCTTCAAAGGGTTGGTGTGAATTTGATGGGCCAAATGGCCTGCCTTCACTCTTTAGGGATTCTATGATTCACAAAGACATGGGAAGAATGTGCAAACTCCACACTGATAGTCACCCAAAGGTGGAATCAAACCCAGGTCCCTGGTGCTGTGAGGCAGCAATGCTAACCACAGAGCCCACGATGCTTGAATCTATCATCAAGAAAGAACTAACGAGACATTGAAACAGAAATTGTCCCACTGGGTAGACACAGCATGTGTTCAAGAAAGGAAGGTTATGTTTAACTAATTTACTGGAATTCTTTGTGGATATTACCCACGTGGTGGACAACAGGGAACCAACGGATGTGGCATACCTGGATTTCCAGAAGACATTAGACAAGGTGCCGCACAGAAGGCTGCTGCTTAAGATAAAGGTGCACAATGTTACGGGGAATGTATTAGCATGGATAAAAGATTGGTTAACTAACAGAAAGCAAAGAGTGGGGGTACATGGGTGTTTTTCTGATTGATGATCAGGGGCTGGTGGCGTGCCTCAGGAATCAGTGTTGGGACTGCAATTGTTTACAATTTACTTCGAAGAATTAGAGTTGGGGAGCAAAGTTCGCAGATGATACAAAGATGAGTAGTAGAGCAAAGTGTGCAGAGGACACAAAGTCTGCAGAAGGATATAGATAGGTTAAGTGAGTGGGCCAGGGTCTGGCTGATGGAGTACAACATTGGTAAATGTGAGGTCTTCCATTTTGATAGAAATAATAGCAAAATGGATAATTATTTAAATAGTGAAAACCTGCAGCACGCTACTGTACAGAGGGACCTGCGTGTCCTTGTGCATGGATCACATAATGTTGGCTTGCAGGTGCAGCAGATAACTAAGAAGGCAAATGGAATATTGTCCTTCATTGCTAGAGAGCTGGAGTTTAAAAATAGGGAGGTTATGCTGCAGATGATTAGGGTGTTGGTGAGGTCACACCTGGAGTACTGTGTACAATTTTGATCTTCTGACTTGACAAAGGATGTACTGGCACTAAAGGGGGTACAGAGGAGGTTGACTAGGTTGACTCTAGAATTGAGAGGATTGGCTTATGAGGAAAGATTGAGTAGACTGGGACTAACCTCATTGGAATTTAGAAGAATGGAAGGGGGGGGTGACCTTATAGAAATTTATAAAATTATGAAGGAAATAGATAAGACAGAAGCAGGGAGGTCGTTTCCTCTGGCAGAGGAGACTAGGGGGCATAGCTTTATAAAAACGGGGCGGATTTAGGACGGAGTTGAAGAATTTCTTCACCCAGCAGGTTGTGAATCTGTGGAATTCCCTGCTGAGCGAAGCAGTTGAGGCTACCTCGTTGAATGTTTTTAAGGCAAAGATAGATTGATTTTTGCACAGTAAAGGAATTCAGGGTTATGGTGAGCGTGAGGGTAAGTGGAACAGAATGGTGGAGCAGGCTTGAGGGGTGAGATGGCCTCCTTCTGCTCCTATTTTCTATGTTCATTGTTGGTGAGTCAAAATCCTAAAAATCCCTTCCTAACACCACCATGAGGGCATTTACAGCACACACAATGCAAAGGTTCAAAGTGACAGCAGAGCATCACCTTCTCAAGGGCAAAGTAGCATAGAGAGCAAATGTTGGCTTCATCAGTGTATCCAGAACCCACAAATTAATACTTTTAGAAACACAGTTTGTGGGATCTAACTGCACACAACCTGCCTGCTGTGTTCAGAAGTGTGAAAAGACGACATGTCATTGACTATACATGTTTCAGACTGTGTTGAGGTTGTTGCAAGATACCAATTGATACAAATCTTTATTTTTGTCTATAAGATTGATGAGCAGGAAAATCTACAACCAGCACATGCAACAACACCTCATTGTAAATGTACAGTGGATTGCTGGCATCCACTCCTGAGGTCAACTCTAACAGAAAAAGCACCTCCTGATACATTACTTAACAGCAGCCCATGAATCTCTTACCTGGTAAGGAGGAATTCAATATTCGTCAAAAATTTTATATTTGCATGAATTACAAGCAGGAGCAAGCCCACATGAGCCTGCTCTGCCATTTAATAAAATCATGGCTGATTGGATTACTCCACATTCCCCGACATTTCACTCCCTTGCTTTTTGAGAATCTGCACAGCTCAACTTTACAAACATTCAAGGACTCTACTGTCACTGTCAGGGAGATAGGAATGATACCTAAAAATGGGTGAGTTGTCTTATGAAGAAAGGGTGGACATGTCAGGCTTGAGCAAAATTCTGTTTAGCTCTGTTTGTTGTTCTGGGGACCCATGTACAATGCAGTGTGACACTAAATTGCTCATAATGGGAGAGAGCCAGTCCTGACAGTCAGCAGACAACCAGGGAGTTAGTTGATCCAAACCAAGGTTTTTGGGCATAGCACTAGAGAAAAAATGAGAATATACAACTAAGAATCTGGTAGGAAAGGTGGTATGCACATGCATCAAGTGACAACATAAAATATCTGGCTGAAATGCCCAGCAGGGTTTTTATAAACTGCGTACAGACTGTTGGGTCAAGTATCAATAGTCACTGGGGTTATGCACTGGAGACTGCTTGGTCACAAATAAGTGAATCAAGTTAAATGCTGTTTGGGAAAGTTCAGCTATGGCTACTAGAATCTGACAGGGTTATCTTGTCTTTGGGGCTTGGGCAAAAGTGAGGACTGCAGATGCTGGAAACCAGAGTTTAGATCAGAGTGGTGCTGGAAAAACAGAGCAGGTCAGGCAGCATCTGAGGAGCAGTAAAATCGACGTTTCGGGTAAAAGCTCTTCATGAGGAATGGAAGCAGGGAGCTTCCAGGGTGAAGAGGTAAACGGGGGTTGGGGGGGGGGGGGAGGGGGGTAAAGAAGGTAGCAAAGAGTCAAATCTGTTTCACGACATGGTTGAAGAGTTTCAGGGCAATGAGATGACCTGGGGGTTGCAGTGAGAGAGAGACTCTCAGATTCTTGTGGAGAGAGAACTTTTTCAAGGTAGGCATCCTTGCAAGAAGATTCGCAGTAAGGTTAAAATCAACTGGGGCTTGGGGCAGAACGTGGAGTTCAAGAGGTAAAACACACACAGCAGGTTCTCTACTCCTTTTGCAGTGTGCCTCTTTCCAAAGCCAAGTTATGTATGTCCCTGTCTGCTACGATTTGTCTGTACTGCTCACAAAACAAAGCTTTTCACTACACTAAGGTACATGTCACTACAATAAATCAAAACAAATCAAATCAAATTATCATTCTCAGAATTGGTGTCTGAAACTAAATGGAATATATGAAAAGCAAAACAAAATTCAGACAATCAGTCTACTTAACAGTAATGCAAATGGTGACTAACCAAGGCTCAAGAAAAAAAAAAGTTAAGCATCATTTTTTCAATTTTCTATGCCAGTTGGAGATAAACCAGTTTCTCAGGCAAAATTCCAATAAAGGGCGAGAACCACAAAAATAGTAAATGCAGCAGGTAGTTTACCTGGATACCAGTTGATGTTCCTGAGCCAGAGGGGGGTCTGTGTAGGGAGGGCAGCATTTTTATAGCAACCTGAGGGCCACTTCCGGGTCCCCCACTCACACTAGTCCTACTGACAGTTCCGCTTGGGCTGCTCCTGTTAGCAGCTGCACTGCTCAGAGCCCCAGACCGAGTGACGGAGGTGCTTGTGGTGCTGCGGTTTGTGGTGCTCATTCCTGCTGCCCCAGCAACACTGCTCCTACCAGCGCTTCCGCTGCTCCTGACGGGTGCCCCGCTCACACTCAAGCTGCCACGGCTGACAGCTCCACCCGTGGTGCTTCTGCCAAGAGTCCCGGCACCTGGCGGGCTGGCCATTTTCTGAGGCACTGAGGTTTTTTTAACAAGGGATGTTGATTGCTGCTGACCAGCAATTGATCCGGAAGGCGAGTGTCTGCTGCTCGACGAGCTGCCAGAGTGTTTGCTGCTGCTTTGCCGGCTTGTTGGACTCCCGGTCAAATTGCTTGACCCTATTGACACATTCTGGTTCATGGTGTTTGAAGGGGTTGTGGGTTTAGGTGGGCTAGCCATGGAGAAGGGAGGTTTAAAACCTTGGGCTGAGGTGCTTGAAGGCATCGCAGATTTAGGCGTGTAATCACTAGAGGTAGACGGGCTGATGCTGGTCCTAGACACCGCCTGGGCATTGCTAGTTACTGACGGGGAAAAGGACGTTGGGTAGGCAGTTGACGTATCCGACAACTGTGACACGTGACTTGCAAGCAGATGCTGTGGACATGCATTCAACTTTACTACTGGATTTTGGAGCGTTTTGCAAGTGGTAACTTGGGGATGTGACACTAGGCTGTTGTGGTGCATGCTGGATTGGGATTGTTTGGTGGATTGGGTCTGTGACTGGCTCAGTCTCTGCAATCCTGGCTGGTGCTGCTTGGCTGTGGAAGTCATTGAAGGAGGTTTGGGTGCTTGGGACGATGGTGCGGTGTAGCCGGCGATCAAACTGGTCATTCCTGGTCGAGAACCTTCCTGGGATTTCTTGGTGCCTGAGCTATGGCCAAATAAATGACTGAAAGTCAAAGGGACAGGGGAAAGTGTGGATACTTTTGGAGATGATGTGCCTGACTTTGGAGACTGAGTGACTGCTTTTGGAGATGGGGTGCCTGCTTTTGGAGATGGGGTGCCTGCTTTCAGAGATGCCGTGCCTACTTTCGGTGATGGTGTGGCTACTCTTGGGGAACAGGAGGCTGTTTTTGGGGAAAGTACTAGTGGTGTGACCTTGGCTATGACCTTTTTATCTTCCTTCGCCACAGGCTGAGGTCGAGGTGCAGGCGAGACAGAATTGTTTACAGTCCTGCTGATCTTGGTTGAATTGTTGAAGACAGACAATGCATCAGAGACTGATTCGAGAGAAGGGGGCTTAAGGGACAGATCTTCATCAAGAGAATCATCCAGGTAAATAGTCTCTCGGCTTGGATTACAACTGGAGCTTGAGATACTGACAGGCATAATTTTGCTCGTTGGCACCACTTTCGGGACAGTACTGGCTGGGGTAGAGAGTCTCTGCTCTTTCTTGGGACTTGAATCCTATTGAAAGAGAATGATAAAAAACTCATTAAGGGCCAGGAATCTGATCCCTTCAACTCTTCCCTCCAAAACTTCAATATCATCTGCTGTTAATAAATTGCCTGCATCCCCAAAACAAATAATTAACTGCCTGATGCCTGTACAGATTTCAGTCATTGCTTGAATGGTCCAGCTCCCGCACTGTTTCTGAACCCAAAGAAAATAAGCCATGACCAGTATCGGTCTGGGGACATGTGGGAGAAATCCAGTAAGACTAGGGTTCTAATGAAGCCAAAATGGACGGGTGACTAATGGAGGTCTTTAACAAAGTGAAAAGACTGGATGGAGTAAATGGTGAATAAATATTTCCATTTGTGAGTGAGACCAGAACTAGGGACTAAACATTTATGGCAATTAAAATAAATGTAAGAAACACAGGTTAGGTACAAGGTGCCCGAAGGAAATGAGGAAGGAAAAAACAGGGATACAGGGAGAATTGGTTTATTTATGCCTGTTTCAGTGATGCACCCCTTTGCCAACAGGAACAGCTAAAAGCAAGCTGTGTGCTCACTGACCTTCCACCTTGCTCCTGGACCAACTCCCATCTGCTACCCCTCCACACTACCTTCACCCACACTCATCCCCAATCCTCAACAGATACACAGAGCAAGGCTAAAGGAACATATGGTTTGTCTGCATGTACACTAGTCCCCAAAGCAATTCACTGCATTTTTGATAGGGCACTATATCTTCCTTTCCATAATCTGTGTGTAACCTGTTTTAAATACAGAGGAACCTTGATTATCCGGCATTTGATTATCCGAATTTTGGATTATCTGGCAAGGTCCCGATGCTTGGCTAAACTATGTTATCTGGTATTCAATTATCTGGAATTCAATTATCTGGAATTCAATTAACCGAATGAAATACACTCCGCCCATGTCCTTCAGATAATTGAGGTTCTTCTGCAAATCCAAGAAATATTTACTTGAGGGAAAAAGAGAAAAAAAAAATCACCTTTACTTTGGGTTTTGGGGCTAATATCACCTTCTTCTTGGCCCTGGGAAAGGAAAGACAGTGAGAAAAATAAACTTTGACTCCAACAACTTGAAGAAAATTGCTCAAAAGGGATTGCGAACAAAAAATGTAATGCAAAATGCATAGCACTTCAGTTAGCATTCAAAAGAGAAAGCAAAATGAATGTTTATGTAAATTCTTTGGTCAGTTTTGAAGCATTTTCCCCGAAACCTCAAGCTCTCTTTTTACCTTTAATAACCTGCTGCACACTTTCAACTCTCATTTCAGCTTGGGGGATATTCTTTTTGTTCCATTATTTGTCCTCAGGATGTGATACTGATATGGCAGCATTTAGTCCTAATCCTAACACAGTGAGATAGTGGCAGTGGATCTTTAGATTAGATTACTTACAGTGTGGAAACAGGCCCTTCGGCCCAACAAGTCCACACCGACCCGCCGAAGCGAAACCCACCCATACCCCTACATTTACCCCTTACCTAACACTACGGGCAATTTAGCATGGCCAATTCACCTGACCTACACATCTTTGGACTGTGGGAGGAAACCGGAGCACCCGGAGGAAACCCACGCAGACACGGGGAGAACGTGCAAACTCCACACAGTCAGTCGCTTGAGTCGGGAATTGAACTCGGGTCTCAGGCGCTGTGAGACAGCAGTGCTAACCACTGTGCCACCCACAAATCTTGATTGGCTGGTGCTGGTTTGCCACATCAGGATGTGATCAATTTTATCAGGTAGAGGCCATTATGGATAGACAGGGAGGCAGGATCACACTCTTGAAGAATGTTATTGAACCCGTTGGGATCTTATGGAAAATCCATTGGCCCTTATGATCCATTTTCTTTCTGATACTAGCCCATACATCAGCCAAATTTATTATCTCTGTTTGCAAGAATGGAATTTGAAGTTAGCATCTTTGATGAGGAAACCCAGTGCCAGGACCACTACACCATTATATCTGCTAATTCACTTTATTTAGTTAAAAATCACACAACACCAGGTTATAGTCCAACAGGTTTATTTGGAAGCACTAGCTTTCAGAGCGCTGCTCCTTCATCAGGTGGTTGTGGTTGATATATAACCTAGTGTTGTGAGATCTTTAACTTTATACACCCCAGTCCAACACCAGCACCTCCAAATCATTGCTTTACTTAGGTTTTGGGTATCCCAGTGCTGAAACAACTCCCATCCTGCATCCCAAATCATTTCATGTTTGTTTACTGGTGCGCTCCATGAAATTAATTACTGGTCATTCAAATAGACAGAAAAATGAATTTGCAAGTACAAAAGGAACAGAGGAGCAGTAGACCATATAACCCATTGAGTGTGTTCTACCATTCAATATGACAACCTGATTCTGGCCTTCAACTCCACCTTCCTGTCCACTCCCAATTCCCTTGATTCTCAGAAAGACCAAAAATCTCTCCACCTAGCCTTAAATGTGTTCACTGATGGAGACTCTACAACTGTCTGGGGCAGAGAATTTCAAAGATTTGCAACTTTTTGAGTGAAGTTATGTGTCAACTCAGTAAAAAAAAATAACTTTTCATATGGTCTTGTAGCTGGAGTGAGTGCTGGAAATGTACATTTGATCAGTGACAGCATATTGTTAGTACGAGTGGTTTGGCATTGACTGCTAGCAGGTTATCAGCATAGTACTGATTGATTCTGTTTATGATTGTGTGACAGCATTGGAGTAATTTTTATTTTCATTGAACCACACTCCCCCGAAATCGTGAAATGCACGTATTAGTGTAATGTGTATGGACTTGCAATTATATTGCTCCTGTAAGTTTCCTAACTAAAGATGCTATAGAAATGTGTGACAGTAATATATGTTTTATACAATTGCATATGATGCACTTACTTCTGATCAAACTCAATTTTTGAAGACTATTCAATTTTAATTTTTAACTTTAAATTGCTTGTGTAAAGAGAAGAAAATTGCATATAATGGTGTGTTTGCAGGTTATGACCACTGGATACTCCTGCATAATTGGCCAGTAGGTGTTACATTACTTTCCAGACCACTTGAAGCCTCTTTGTTGTCTCTCAAAGCAATTGTGGTAATTTTAAGGACAACATTTAATGGTGTCGGCAGAAATTCCTCTTGTTGACTAGCACACTACGATAATTTTACAGGATTGTTCCAAGGAGCTTTCCAACATATTCAATCATTTTCATTTAAAAAAAGCAGTAATGATTTCATGTCCTTGAACAGTCTGTTTGGGAAATATATATACCACCAGTATGATTGTTGAGCGGGTAGTTTCAGAGAAATACTTTGGAGAGAACGCATAGCACAATCTCCACAAGTAACTTCAAAAATGTGCAGAGATGCATGAATTTGAGATTGTTTGCCACACAGCAAAGAACGTTGAGGAGAAATTTAACACAGGTGTCCAAAATTAATTAGAAATCTTTGGAAAGTAAATAAGACAAAGCCACTTCCAAAATTAAGAATGATCTGTAATTAGCTAGCAAAACTGTTTCAAACAATTTGCAAAAAAGCCAGAGGTGAAATGGGAAATTTGTTTTATAAAGCAAGTTATTATCTGGAGACAAACCGAATAGTAACCTTCAAAGGGAACTGGATAAATACTTGAAAAGAGAGACAATTTGCAGGGCATTGAGGAAAGAATAGGGGGGGTGGGACCAACTGGAAAGATTGATGAGCTCTACCAAGGCGGCAGAGCAGGCACAGTGAGCCAAAGGGTGTCCTCCAGTGCTGAAAGATTCTGTGCTCATCAGAATTTCCTTGACAGGAGAGGATGGACAGTGTAGGACACAGATTCAGTTGACTTTCCAATCCGTCTACTTTTCAGTGCAGATCTGATGAAGGAATAAAAATAGATGCTGGAGAAACTCAGCAGGTCTGGCAGCATTCGTGGAGACAGAAATAAAATTAACATTTTGAGACCAATGACTCTTTATTGGAACCCATTCCAAGCAATGGCAGTTCCTTGAAACTTTCCTATGAAAAAGAGGGTAGAGTCTCTAAATTCAATCCCTGAAGACACTAGGAGTAACCTGATGTGATGAAGATGGCATTGATTTGTTCACTCATGCCAACCAGTGTTACTGACTGAATTACTGACTGATCTGTGTCTCCCATGTTCACAATTCACTAAAAGCTTGTTTTTACTGCCCAACTATCTTGCGCTCAGCAGATAACTCCCAGTTGCTGTTCATCCTTTCAAATGAATTGACATCTTATTTCTTTATGGACTTTTTGTTTCCTCAGATTTTTGCCACCTGAAGCTGTTAAACCTGTTTCTACGGGCATTCTTTGCTCCTCCTCCTAGACACCCATTTTTTGTCATGTATCCACCTAGATAGTGGGAATAATAAGCTCTGCAGAATTCATTTCAAAAAGGAATTTGTGCCTGCAGAGGGAAGAATAGGAAATAGATAGAAGAAAAAAAAACTGGCTCTGGTTTTACTCACGGAGTGGCAGTCAGGTGATTGTGCACTCTCTTGCTCTCTTTAAGCAGCATCCTGAAACAGAAAAACAAACAGTGGTATTATGGTCCTAGATTCAGGATCATCAGTGATTTTTAGGAGATGGATGGTCTGTGCTATATTTCTGCTGATTGGAATGTGGGATGTCAACAGAATCCCAAGGTTTCAGTGACAGCTGCAGAGTAAAACTTCTCTGCATTAACAACAAGATTTTAATCCTTATCTAAGAATGACACCCATTTACTGGGTAATGGCATTAACCTTTATTCATACTAGTTATCTCTGTGCCTCTCAACCTGGCTTTGCTGTCAGCTTCCACCCTTACAGGGCTGTCTAACAGTTCAAAGGTATTTTATGTTTTTTGCCCAGGGTTGGGATGCCTGTGCAGCAGCGTTCAAAGTCCCACTGATTATTGTGTCACAATTTTCCTTACATCCCATTTTTGTGCATTGGGAACCTTGGAGACTGAAATCACCCTGTCGAGAAGATACGTGCAATTCGGCTTTGAGCAGAGCTTTTAAAAACACACGCCTGTATAAGAAAAAAAGTCTTTAAATCACCAAGGCAATAAGTCATAGAGTAATACAGCATGGAAACAGATCCTTTGGCCTAAACTGACCATAGTGCCCTAAACCTTTCCCATCCATATATCTATCTGTTTTTAAAATGTTGCTATTGTATCTGCCTCAACCACTTTCTCTGGCAGGCCATTCCATATATGCACCACTCTCTGCATGAAGTTGGCCCTCAGGGCCTTTATTTTTCCCCTCACCCTAAACTCGTTTTCAATTCACCATCCTTGGGAACAAGAGCATATGTATTCATCCTATCTATGCCACTCATGCTTTTATATACCTCAATAAAGTCACCCCTCATTCTCCTACGTCTCAAGGAATAAAGTCCTATCCTGGACAACCTCGTCTTACAACTCGGGTCTACTTGTCCTGGCAACATCATCGTAAATCTTCTGTGCACTGTTTCCACTTTAACTATGTCTTTCCTATAACAGGGTGACCAAAACTGTATACGATACTCCAACTGTGGCCTCAACAATGACTTACACAACTGTAACATAACATCCAACTTCTATACTCAGTGCCTCGACCGATGAAGGCCAGCATGCTAAATGCCTTCTTCACCACCCTGTTTACCTGTGACACTGCTTTCAAAGAATGATATACTTGTGCTCCTAGGTCCCTTTGTTCCACAACACTCCTCATGACCATACCATTGAATAAGTCCTATCTTAGTTTCCAAAGTGCAACACCTCACACTTATCTGTATTGAACTGCATTTACCAATCCTCAGCCTACTTCCCCATCTGATCAAGGTCCCTCTGTAATTTTTGATAACCGTCCTCACAATGACAGGAGTAAGGTTAACTACTGGTGGAGGGACACTACTCAGAAAACTGACAAATTGATTTAAAATACCTGTCAAACGGACAACAGGGAGACATCTTTTTTATTTAGTTATGATGATCTGGAACGTGCTGCCTGAAAGGGAATGGAAGCTGACTCAACAGTAACTGTCCAAAGGGAACTTGATTGGAACATTTATAGGGTTGTGTGGAAAGGGAGGGGGATTAAGACTATTTATTCACTATCAGATGAGCTGGATGGTCTTCTTCTGAACTGTAAAGGTCCATGATTTATTTCAGGTTTGTCAGGACTTAGTGTTTCTAGATCAAAAAGATTAGACAGGAGGTGCTACAATGTCACTTTATCCAACTGCTCAAACTTCACAGCAGCAGTAAGTGTCAGAGTTGCTTAAAATGTTTCTGTTTTTGCATCATTCACTCATATCTTTCCTCCCACCAACTCACTTGAATGTTCAATTAAGATGGGCAGGAGCTCAACTCTGGGGAAAGTTAACACACAAATCCCAAGCAACAATTCTTCAGCCACTTTAGAGGGTTTGGTAGAGAGATGGAGGGGGCAGCATTGGTGCCTATTGTTCAAGCTGCTCTGTCAACAGCCCAATGCCACAACCACAGCCTTTTCAAATATCTTCTCAGACATGGCCTACCATTTTAGAAGGTTCTCAGTAAGTGATCGATCTGCTCTAATGACGCACTGGGGGCAATGTATTGTGCTGCAGAAATTGCATGTCCAGCAAAGACTTGATTCTATGCTGCAGATGCTTAATTTTAAAGAGCTACCCAACTCAAAGAAATTATTCTTGAGTTGTGAATAAATGTTGTGAATTGTTGAGGCAGTGTGCTCACCAGTGTACAACATGGTAAACTGTGTTCTGGGGAGACATTGAAGTGGTTAAGACCTAGCCCAGATCTTTCTTCTCATACAAGAACATTTATAAGCAGAGGCCATCTCAAGCTTCATTAAAGTGAACCAGAAGCCACATTTTAAAATAATTGATTTCTATAATGCTTTTCAAACCCCAGGAAGTTACAAAGCATTTTGCAGTCAATTAAGTGCTTCTTAAAGTACAGTCACAGTTGGAATGTAGGAAATACAGCAGTGAATTAACGAGGCTACGGAATCTTTTACATCTACTGGGGCAGACAGGAACCTCAGTTTCACATTCTACTGCATCTCCAACAGTGCAGCAGTGCCTTGGGACAACATTTCAGTATCAGTCATATGGAGCTCAAGCTTCTGAACATTTGAACCCACATCTTGAATACTCAGAAGCTAGTAAGCTACTCACTGAGCCATGCTGACGGAGCTTGAGATGGGATCCATGTACTCAGTACTTTTGCTGGAAAGGGGTTATGACCAGCCCTCTGAATAACTACCCTGTCATTCCAGAAAAGGCCATGATTGAACAGGGTGGGGGGGAAAGAATGATTAAAATGCAATCAGGACGAAAAAAAATGCTCAATAAATGAAACTAACGCTCAAGCATCTGTTATTGTGCAAATCATTTGTTTCTCTTCAAAATGAGAGAGAGAGAGAGAGAGAGAGAGACTATAAACCGCAGCCCATCTTACCGTGCCTGCATCCAGCCTTTGGGCCAAATAGGTTTCACCTCAGTCTCCATAAAGGCTTTCAGATAATCCTCTGCTGACTGTGACTTGTTTTGTTCCAGCTCATAACATCCCAGTTTAATCTTCACCAGGTTACATAGCAGGTCCCTGATCACAGCAATGATAAACAGAGTGTTGTCAGAATTTGGACACTTTCTTGGTTATTGTTCACAACCTCCATTTTCTTTATACCAAATTTCTACTGTCCTCTCCTGAAGGTGTTGCCTTTAGCTGTTGTACAGATCCAATGGAATGACAATCTTCCATTGTTGCCAAATGACAACTCACATGAGAACCCAGACAGCCAGTACCTAGCTTGGCAGAATCAGATTTACTTCCAGTGTCTCTCCTGCTTTAAATGTTTCGCTATACTTGTAGATAGCCAGTCATAGTCAAACCTCGGTACGAATTATTAGAGTAGAATCCTCAGCAGACTCTCTAGTGTTAAACACAACTATAACAACTACAAAGGCAGACTGAACTTTCTAGATGGCAAAACAAGCAAGTAAGGCCGTTTGAAAGCAAGGCAGTTTTGCCTTTGTTAAGTGATTCAAACTGCAGGCATCATATTTTAGGAAGGAGATCAAGACCTTGGAGAGGGCATGAAGGTGTTTCTTCACTGGGATGAGCTTCAGTTTATGGAGAAACCAAAAGGTGGTGGGACTGGTCTCCTTCGCACAAAGGTGGTTATAGGAGAATTCAGCAGCGATCTTAATTTATGAGTGACTTTGATCAAGAATGAGCAATTACACCTTCCACTGACAGGAGAATTCATAATAAGAGAACTGATTAAAAATCAATAGGCATAAGCAGGATTCGGGGTGGATGAGGACAATTTTTATTTTAATAAGCTGCCTAAAACAGTGCATCCCAAACTTTTCCTCTGGTGACATTTTGAGGTTTGAATATTGTGGTGACAATTGTGAGGGGTGGGAAGGGTTCACGGTTGAGGGGGGGGGGATAAAACCCATGAGAATGCGGGGTTTTGCCAGAGCTCTGCAGCAGCTAATAACCCTAGTTTGGAAAGCCCTAAACTAAAAGGATGATGTAAGCAGATTCAAAGTTAAATTTGAGATAGAACTGATCATATATTTAAAAATAAACTAGCTGTTACAGGTACATAGAATAGGCCAAAAAATCCATTTTTATGCTGTATGGTTCTATGGATTTACCAAAGATTATACGCAACAAGTTTATTTCTTTTATCACACACAACCAATAATTGTGGTCACCATTCAGGATACGGTCTCCCAGCTTAAAGCCAGTATTTTTTTGAAATCACTGACAGATATTGCAGCAACTCTATCATTTTACGCAGTTGTCCTACTAGACCACAGAATATAGGTACTGAGCTTTACAGATCAGAACAATTCATCAGACTGTCAGCTGATTTTATGGAAACCCTTTATCCTGATTGCCTAATTTCTACCCAGAGGGTCCCTGCTGGAGAGAAATGAGAGTGTAGGTCGGATACATTCCAAGATCGAAAACCTTTCTAACACTCAGTCCAGATAAGAGTTGATTGGGAAAACACTGCAAAAGTACAGGTCATTAAAAATAGTCAGCCAAAATCTTTTGCTTGTCCACACAACTGAAGCCCTGTGAAGAAAACGTTGTCTACGTGGACTTTAGTAAGGCATTTGATAGGGCATCTTATAGCAGGCTGGTACAAAAGACAGTGTCTCCTGGGATCTGGAATGAGCTGGCTAGATGGATACAAAATTGACTTGGTCATGGAAGACAGAGTAGTGGTGGCAAGGTGCTTTTCAGAATGGAGATTATCAACTAATGATGTTCTGCAGGGATTGGTGCTGGGACATTTGTTGTTTGTAATATATACATAAATGATCTGGAGGAAAACGTAGATGGTCTGATTTGTAAGTTTGTAGATAGTGAGGAGGATTGTTAATGGATACAGTGGGATTTGGATAGTTTGCAGACTTGGGCAGAGAAATGGCAGGTGGAGTTTAATTCAGACAAATGCTAAGTGATGCATTTTGGAAGATCAAATTCAGGTGGAAATTATACAATAAATGGCAGGACCCTTAGGAGCATCGGCATATGAAGGGATTGGGGCGAACAGGTCCACAGATCCCTGAAAATGGCACTACAGGTGGATAAGGTGATCAAGGAGGCATACAGCATGCTTGCCTTCATCGGCTGGGACACCGAATATAAAATTTGGCAAGTTATATTACAGCTGTGTAAAACTTTAATTAGGCCGCATTTGGAATGTGGAGTGCCGTTCTGGTCGCCACAATACCAGAAGTTAGTGGATGCTTTGGAGAGGGTGCAGAGAAATTTTACAATGATATTGCCTGGTCTGGAGGGTTTTAGTTATGAGGAGAGGTTGGATGAACTCAAATTGTTTTCACTGTAAAGATGGAAGCTGAGGAACGACCTGAAAGATTTAAGACATATACAGATGGGGAATATAGTCAGAGGCTTTTTCCAGGGTAGAAACTACAAGAGAGCACAGATTTAAGGTGATAGGGAAAAAGTTTAGCAGAGGAGTGCAGGGAAAGTTTTTTCACACAGAGGGGGGTGAGTGCCTGGAATGCGCTGCCAGTGGAGGTGGTGGAAGCAGGCACGTTAGTAACGTTTAAGGCACATCTTGAGACACACGTGAACAGGAGGAGAACAGAGGGATAAAAACCACATATGGGCAATAATTAGTGGGTTTAAATAATCTTTAGCAATTGCTGCAGGCTTGGTGGGTCGAAGGGCCTGTTCCTGTGCTATAAAGTATTGTATGAAATCCTTTGCACCCTTTTGAAAGTCTTGACTTTCATTCCAAAGTGTCATGCTGACAGGAAGTCAACCTTGGAATTCATGAACGACTGGTCAGAGGGAAAACATATGAAGGAAATCACACTTTTCTGTGACTTCCCAGAACCAGTGAAACATTTTTGAAGTCTCAACATTGCTGTAATGCAGGAAATAAAACAGGGTGCAGCTTAGCCAGCATTTAGTTAACGACTATATCATTTGAACAATAATATTAGCTGAGATACACGTACCAGCCAAGACACTAGGAAGAACTCTGCACTTCTTTGAAAGGTGTCACAAGATCTGTGTGCCCATTTGAGGGGGCAGCTATGGCTTCAATTCATCTGAAGGATGGCAACTTGGACAGTACAGTACTCCTCTGTACAGCACTGGATTGTCAGCCTGGAATCTTTTTTGATCAATTTACTGGAATGGGATTTGAACCCACAATCTTTTGACTCAAAGAGGGGTTTACCACTGAGCCAAAGTTGTGGAAGGAAACTACCCAGACTGATTTGGTAAAATGCATAGTATTCAGAACCTCAGAACATTAACAGCTGCTGACACCATCCTTGTTAACCAGGACAATGGACTTAGGCCAAAATGTTGGCAGCTGCTGTCAGGCCTATGCCTATTTGAAACTGAGATGCTCGGCTAGCTGAACTCTGTACTGGGAGAAACTTCATTACATCAGTGATTAACGGCTTTGAAATAAAAACAAAGCACAGGAGAAAATCTGCAGGTCTGGCAGCATCTGTGTACAGACAAACAGAGCTCATGCTTTGAGTATCATGATTTCTTCAGAACAAGAGGTATCATGGGTTTTAAAACATTAACAGTTTCTCTCTCTACAGATGCTGCCAGACCTGTAGAGATTTTCCAGGATTTTCAGTATTTCAGAAATCCAGCATCTGCAGTATTTTGCTTCTGTTAAAATGGATTTAAACTCAGGTGTCAAAGATAAAAGACCAGGGTCCTAATACCCTACATGGTCATCTATATCTCCAATTATCCATTTCTATGACTGTGTGTCCTCTATAAGCAGGAACTCATGGCTTTAAAAAGTTTCTTATCTCACTACACTTATTCTGCACTGCTAAAATTCTGCCTCTTACTGAAAGAAGTCAAGCTGCAAACTAAAGCTATAAGAGAACCCTGATTAAGAGGAAGCTCTACGTATTCCGTCAGGCACTTTCCATCAATTGGCTGCAGCTGCATTTTTCTAAACAACAAAATGCAAAATGGTCACTTTCACAAGGGTTCTGCAACTCATCAGTTCCTCTCAGTTGGTTGAGCTGACAGCATTGCATTAATGGTGACAGAAGTGGAAATTGCTGAAAAAGTAATCAGTCAGTCTTTGCATAGACAATGGGAAAGACCAAGGAAGTGAGACTGATTCGGAGTTTTATCAAAGAGCCAGCACTGCCACAATGTTCTAAATATCCTTTTTCTGTAGCAAACGTTCCTGACGCATGGCCCTTTGCCACTGTTGTGCACCAGTTTATGCATGCCAAGAAGAGATCTGCCAAGAACAGCAGTGATGAACAGCTTATAGGTACTGGTGATTAGATTACATTAGATTAGATTACTTAGTGTAGAAACAGGCCCTTTGGCCCAACAAGTCCACACCGACCCACCGAAGCGCAACCCACCCATACCCCTACATTTACCCCTTACCTAACACTACGGGCAATTTAGCATGGCCAATTCACCTGACCCGCACATCTTTGGACTGTGGGAGGAAACCGGAGCACCCGGAGGAAACCCATGCAGACACGGGGAGAACGTGCAAACTCCACACAGTCAGTCGCCCAAGGCGGGGATTGAACCCGGGTCTCTGGCGCTGTGAGGCAACAGTGCTAACCACTGTGCCACCGTGCCGCCCACTAATTGGGAATCTGTTATAAGATCCATGTGGAAGTGAGAGACACGTGCTGCATACAAGAGTTTTAGTAAGTACAGCAACATAGACTCAAAGGAAAAAGAGAGAAGATTGAATATACATAACATGAACAACACAAACAGGAATAATGAAAACTGGTTTGGGGTTCATGGAAAAGAAGATACAGTGAACTAAACAAAGATAAAAACAGAAAAATTTATTGGCAGAAAGTGAAGGGTACACACTCAAAAAAGAACATTAAGAAACCATTTAGCTCCTCAAGGCTATTCCAACAGTCAATCAATGTCATGGTTAATCTTCAAGTCAACTTGTCTATCTGTAGTTCTAAAAGCCTTGATACCTTCTAGCAACAAGAATGTACTAATTTTAGCCTTCAATATTTGAACTGATCTCCAATATTGAGTGCCTTTTTGGGACAGAATCTAGATTTGTGAGAAAAGTGTTTGCTGAATTCACTTCTAAATAGAAGAGTTCTAATTTTAAATGGCATCCACTGTTCTCGATTTACCACTAGAGGGATTTGTCTCTCTGTACTAACTATTCAAAATATTCCAGCATTTTAAACACCTTTATTTAATCACTGTCCAATGACAGGAACTTATCCATCAAAGTTTGTCATTTTTGGGGATTCTTTTCTTTGTGGTGAAATGGTCAAGTCACCGAGTTAAAAAAAATGCTAAAGTTGTCATAAAATGCCAGTGATCTAAGTATGTGTGGTAGAATAGGTAATTGGACTTCTCCCGAGGGCTCAAATTCAATTCCCTTCAGCTTGAGAATTTAGTACTCATTAAATGTGGAAATTAAAAAAAAGTAGCCATGGATTGTACCAAAACCCCATCAGGCTCATTCTTCTTGTGGGTAAGAAAATCTGCTGGCCTTATTCAGTGGCCCTTATGTGACTCCAGTCACACCAACACGGGTGACTCTTGATAACTGCCACAGAAAACCTCTCAATTGCATTAAAACGTTACAAAGGACTGCAGAGGTCTGAGAAGGCAACCCATCACCACATACTAAAGGCAACTTAGGAGGAGCAATAAATCTCATCTCCTGCAAAGGTTACATTCAAGTATGTAATGTTTTAAAGAAAACAAGCAAATTAGCTTTTCACTGCAATGCCAGTCCAGGGGAATGAAACAAATCCACTTTCTTTTGCCAACTGGTGAACAGAAAACAGTCTGAAAGATAATAGTGTCAGATAAAGTGAGATGATTGGTAAGTTTCTCTCTGAAAGGAGTTCCTCAAACATTGCAGTTAGTAAAGATATGCAATACCAATCTATTCCAGTTTGTATGAGTTAACTGATTTTACCTTGAGTGGGTGTAACAACAAAAGACTTTGCCTGGTATATCTGAGAAGTGGGAACAATCAACCAATAACTCTGTTATACATATATCTTCATCCAGTACCTCCGATAGGAGAGAACAAGGTTATTCTGTGATGTCTTCCTGGTCTGAACAGCTTAACATTTATTATCTAGCCACACAGACGGGTATTATTCATTGAAAGGTAGGAGAGTGGTGTAGTTGTGAAATGAATGGTATCTTCGGAGACAAAGTGAGAACATTTTAAAAAAGTAGATCTCACGGAAACACAGAGTTGAACCCAAATTCTCAAATAAATGAAGGTATAAATGAGGGTTATTGGGCCAGGGTGTGGGGATATTAAAAAAAGACTAACATTTATATAGCACCTTCCAAAACCTCAGGAAAACCAACTTGCTTGACAGCCCATGTTTGTAACAATGCTAGTTAAGGGACATGTTCTTGGGAAAATTCTCATTCTTTGTCAAATTACAGCAAATGGGTGAAATTACAGCATGTGCAATGCTTAATGGAAGGAAATATGCAATTAAACAATTATAGTTCATAGAAGATAATGAGGAACTAACCTTAAGAAATCCTTTTCTTTTGTGAAACATCTAAACTTGTACAAATCAATCTAACTGGCCACTGACCTTTTAAAACCTACTCTTGCACTCAGCTATAAATCAAGACAGGAAGAACTTTGACATTGTGAGTGGAGGGAGAGATAAAACTAAAGGATGGTGAAGGAAAAACTAGACTCGTAGAACTTTTTTTTTAAAAAAAAAGTTCACTTGCGTGATGTGAGAGTCACAGACTATGCTGGCATTAATTGCCCATTCCTGGTTCTCCCTTTTTGAATTGCTACAGCCCATGTGATGTAGGTAGATCTGCAACACTGTTCGAGAGGAAATTCCAGGATTTAGATTGAACGCTGAAGGAATAGCAATATATTTCCAAGTCAGGATGGTGAGGGGCTTGGAATGGAACTTGCAGATGGTGGTGTTCTAGTGTATCTGCTGCCCTTGTTCTTCTGGGTGCAGTGGTCGTGGGCTTAGAAGGTGCTAGGAAGTGGTGGTGAATTTCTGCAGTGCATCTTGCGGAAGGTACATACTTCTGCTACTGAACATTGGTGGTGCAGGGACTGAATGTTTAAGGAGGTAGCACCATCAAGCAGGCTGCTTTGAGCTGGATTGAGTATTGTTGGAGCTGAACATATCCAGGCAAATAGAGTGTATTCCATCTCAGTCTTGATGTTCCTTGTAGACAATGAACAAACTTTGGAGAGTCAGGAGATGCAGTATTTCTAGGAGATGCAGTATTACTGCAGTATTTTTAGCCTCTGAACTGCTGGTGTAGCCACTGGTATTTGTATGGCTAGTTCAGTTTACTTTATGATCACTGGTAATCCTCAGAATGTTGACAGCAGAAAATTTAGTGATGGCGTAGCCACTGAATATCAAAGGCGGGGGCTACATTCTCTTACTGAAAATGACCATTCCTGGCAGTTAGGTGGCGTGAAATGTTCCTTGTCACTTTTCAGCCCAATCCTGGATACTTTTCAGGTCTTGCTGCATTTAGACATGGACGACTGAACATCGTGCAATCATCACTGATTATTCTTACTTCTGGCCTTATGACGGAGAGAAGGTCGCTGATGAAAGCAATTGAAGATGACTTTACAGAACAGGAGGCAACCAACTGGCCCATCAATCCTGGATATGAAATACAGCGCAGAAACTCAAAAGGGCAGAAAGCATTTGGGAAAGGCAAATAAACAACTTACTTAATATTACAAATATCCTGATTTTCTTTTCCATTTCCATGTAGTGCTGTGGCCTGTGTACTGTTCAATGACCTCAGTCACAGAGTCCAAGTAACCACTAGTCACTGTGAGCATACAATGGTGAGCACTGACAAGCTGCAGGTTGCATCACTAGCTCAATCCATTACTCAAAGAATTTTCACACAGACACAATTTGGGGAAATAGGAGTCAGGACTTTAGTATTTAGCTCCTGGATTGTGACCAGATAAAACTCGCATCAATCAACTTCTCTGTGGTGGCTGTTGATCAGGAAATGAACTTAACGGATGCAGATTCCAAGTTAGAATATAGCATTCTCTACCCATGTTGCTGTGGATGCTTAGTCATCAAAATATTTAAGACAGGAATCAGTAGATAGTTGGATAATAAGGGAATTAAGGGCATGAGATAAGACAGCAAGGTGGAGTAAAGGATTAGATTGTCACCACCATCTGCTGCAAGGCTCCTGCGGTCAGGCAATAAATGCTGGCCAGTCAGTGACACCCACATCACATGCATAAAAAAAGTGGAGTGGGGTAGATAGCTGAACAAGTACATGTGCTCTTGTTCTTTATGTTACGATGCCCTGAGGACAAACTCAAGGTGTTTACATCCATTGACAAAGTTACTGCCATTTTACAGCAGACTATTTGCATTGAGCAAGATCTCTCAACAGCAAATTAATGTATGGCCAATGAATCTGGTGGTATTGCTTTAAGAATAAATATTGTCAGAACAGGTAGAACTCTTGGTTCTTCTTCAAATAGTGTAGAGGAATCATCCATGCCCATGCCTTGGTTCAACTTCTCGCCTGAAAGATGGCATGGTGGTTGGCACTGCTGCCTCACAGCGCCAGAGACCCGGGTTCAATTCCCGCCTCGGGCAACTGTCTGTGTTGAGTTTGCACATTCGCCCAGTGTCTGCGTTGATTTCCTCCGGGTGCTCCGGTTTCCCCCCACAGTCCAAAGATGTGCAGATCAGGTGAATTGACCATGCTAAATTGCCCGTAGTGTTCGGTGAAGGGGTAAACGTAGGGAAGTGGGTCTGGGTGAGTTGCTCTTCGGCAGGTCGGTGTGGACTTGTTGGGCCCGAAGGGCCTGTTTCCGCACTGTAAGTAACCTAATCTAATCTTTATAACAACTTCAACTAGTAACATGTATTCAAGTTACGTAACTCAAACCCACAACTTCCTGACAAGGATTACAGGATATTGGCAATGAGGCAAGCTGTCAAAATTAAAATCAAACTAATACAGAGAACGAGAAAGAAAGACAGAAATAATAAGAAATGTCAGACACAGAACCAGTGTGTTTAAAATTACTTTAGTTTGAAATTCCAAGAGTAGCAGGACCAGATAGGACAGTTATTCTGCTAATATAAGGGTCAGTACAGAAGTCTCAAAATGAGTGTCCTCAGCCTCTGAAATTCCTACCTGACATAATCATTCCAAAGAAATTTCTTCCGCGGTCCCATGACTCTTCGGCCTGGTTTATCATCATCGTCCTCTTCAGAACCATTTTTGTCTCGGTCCTCTTCAGATGCCATTCTGAAAAAATACCCAACACATGAGTAAGGAGAGGTAGAGAGAACTGGCATCTTCCCTCCACATTCATCCACACCCTTCTGCTGCGCTTGTTGCCTTAGATCCACAAACAGCTGGTTTTGCTCTAATGTCCATCTGCAGAGTCACTGCCCATGACCAATGTCTATGACCCTCAAGGGAAGAGGACAGAAATGCACTGGGTTTGTGCAGTCAGTATGTGCACGCACGCGGCATACTGCAACTCTATTAAAATGAAAACTTAAATACTCAGGAGAGAACATATGCTTGTCTTACTCAACAGATCACCACAGCTTCAAGGTTATAAACTAATGACCACATGGTAACACTCTGCAACAGATCAGAAGAAAAGGATCTTTAAACATCCAGATACAAAAATAACAAAGATCTGAGAGTAGTGGAATGGTGGCCTTTCCCGAATGGGGAAGGAGTTGCGGTTCATTTGTATACATCCTTTGCCAACCTGGAGAACTGCATTCAGTTCTGTACACTGGACCTCAGGAAGGTTATGTTAACCTTGAATGTAGCACAATTTCACCTGAAAATGTCTGGGCTTATAAGGTTACAAGAATGTATAACTTCGCCTATAGTCCATTCAGCTTAATAGATTTTGCAGTATGTGATAAACTGTTTTAAAATGATAAAATAAAACTAGCTTGTATTCCCAGCAGACGATCAAGGACCGATCTGATGTTATTTTAAAATGAAAATAATTTTAGTGGGTTCGTACAGAGAAAATATTTCTGTCAGTGGAGGAATCCAGACCAAGTGTGAACAGCTTTAAAATTAGACCTATTCAGGAGTGAAATCCGGAAACAGTTTAGCGCACACAGGGTGTAGCCAAAAGATTGGAACTCCTCCTCTTCCAATTCGCAATGGATTCTGGGGCTCAATGGATTCTGGAGCCCAATTGAGCAAGGACAGATACATGGACTTGGGATTGAATAGCCTACCTCTTTTTGTGACAGAAAGAGATTGGAAAAAAGGTTCAACTTGAATTTCTATTAAGAATCATTATCCTGTATGATGTGGGGAGATGGTAGTGGAGTGGTAATGTCATTGTACTAGCAATCCAGTTTCAAGTCTAATTCTGTGGGGACATGGGCTCAAATTGCACTCTGGCAGTTGATGGCACTTAAATACAATTATTCCATTTGGAATTGCAAGCTAATCTCAGTAAAGGCAACCATGACAACTATCATTATAAATCCCATCTGGTTGACAAACAGCCTTTCGGGAAGGAAATCTGCAGTCAGACCCAGTCCAGTCTGATGTGTATCCAGACCCACAGTACGTGGATGATTCTTAACTGCTGTTTGAACTGGCCAAGACAATGATACCAAATCCCATAAAAGAACAAGGAAAGTAAAAAACACTTGGACATGCAGCATAATTTAATACTGGTTTACGTTTGTTAATGTTTGCTTTTCCATGTTTGTACAACAGAACTGCTTCTAGAAGTGATTGTGCTGACATCCTTGGTCCTGGTGCTAAAGGACCTCTTCCCGTATGTGGCAGTGTTTATCATCACCCTCAACCATACCCAAAGTGGAAAAAACACTGTGCAATGACTGCCTCTTCTCACATTAAGTTTGATGCCACAATTCGTTAATCTGTGCACATTTACAACTTGTTCACTCCTTCCATGCGTCACTTCATTTCCACTGTACAGTGTTAATGAAGAGGCATTAGCCCCAGGGTTTCTTTTATCTTAATTCATGGGATGTTGGATACACCGATTGGACCAGCTTTTATTGCCCAGCCCTAAATGCCCTTTCAAAGGGATGGTGAGATGCCTTCTTGAATGACTGTAGTCCATTTGGTGTAGAGACACCTACAATGTCATTAGAGTTAGAGTTCCAGAAGTTTGAGCCTGTACCACAGAAGAAATGGTGATATAATTCCAGCCAGGATGGTGAGTGGCTTAACAGGAACTTGCAGTTGGTGGTGTTCTCATATAACTGTTGCTCTTGTCTTCTAGATAGTAGTGATCATGGATTGGGGAGGTGCTATCTAAGAAGCCTTGATGAAGTTCCATTATCCTACATTTAGGATTGTCAGATCAATAATAATATGTCATCTGATAACTCAGCTAAGATCTGTGAAATTATCACTGACAATAATCATTTCCACTTCAACAACATTTCTTGTCTTCATCATTGCTTCAGTCCAACTGCAGTTGAAACCGTCACTCCTCCTCTTGTTAATTCTGGACTTGGCTATTTCAATGCTACTCTGGCTAACCTCCCACCTATCCCCAACCCATAGTCTTGAGCTCATCCAAAATCTACCTCGCACCAAGTCCTGCTTATCCGTCACCACTCTGCTTGCTGATCTACACCGAGATCTAGCCTAGCAAGGTCACAGTTTAAAATTCATGTTCAAGTTCAATGTCCTCACTCCTCCTCATCTTTGCAATCTTCTCCAGACTCGCAATCTCTTTCTCTCAAATTTTGTCAGAGACAAAAAAAACTGCAGATGCTGGAATCCAAAATAGACAGGCATGAGGCTGGAAGAACACAGCAAGCCAGGCAGGATCAGGAGGGACAGGCACGAGGCTGGAAGAATACAGCAAGCCAGGCAGCATCAGGAGGGACAGGCATGAGGCTGGAAGAACACAGCAAACCAGGCAGCATCAGGAGGTGCAGAAGTCGACGTTTCTGGTGTTGTTATGTGTAGCTCCAATATTGATAATCCATCACTGATCACTTTGCCTTGTGCTGCTTGTGCTCTAAATAGTTGAATTCATTCCCTGAACCCTTTCACGTCTTTGATCACTTATTCCAATGTTTCCTTATGTGCTTTGGTGCCAAATCATGTCCAATAATAATACCGTGAAATGATTTGGAATGCTTTACAACATAATAAAAGCACAAGATAAACCAAAGATGTTGATGATGTTAACTGAATTAGAGATCTTTCAATCCGGATGACTTAGTGCTAATCAGATGTGGTTTTCTCTAGACGGTTCTGCCATTGTCTGCTCCGAGGATGTAGGATTGAGCTTGAAAGACTCTATTCATAATCTTCCCTATGGGAAAACCTTTGTCTACCCTTATAGTCATATCAAAGAATCACAGACCTGAACTTGCGCTTTAACAGTCTGGATGAGGGGGTTGGGACTACAGGTACAATCTTAATTTTAAATAAATGTAGAAAGTACAGTGAAAAATAGCTCAGGATAAAGCAATGAACTCTAGCAACCTTTTAGAGAACACATCAATTACCATGACTTTTCTGGTCTAGCATTCAAGTCTGGGAGAGCATTTGGCAAAAAAACAACCGGAAAAGACGACTGAGAGGTAAACATACTTGGCAAACCGGGCTTGTGTATGTGCTTGGAGTTCTTCCTGATATTTTACCAGTTGTGCTGGCATTACACTTGCCACTGCTTCCTTCAGCTTCTGTGTCGGATCCCGTAACCGCTCATCCTGGGAAGGAAACACAGATGTTAAGAAAATAATCTGCATTTCTATAGTGCCTATCCTAAATTCAGGATGTCCCAAAGCACTTCACAGTTAATTAAGAAATTTAGAAGTGCAGTTGCTGTTGTAATGCAGCAAGTGTGGCAGCCAATACATTCACTACAACAATATGAAACAAAGAATTGCAGATGCTGAAGATCTGAAATATAAACAGAAATTGCTGGCAAAACTCAGCAGATTTAGCAGCATCTATGGGAAGAAAGCAAAGTTAACGTTTTGACTCCTGTGACTCTTCATCAGAACACGTGCTACAAACTCCCTTTGACAGCAAAGCAAAATAATGAGCCGTTCTAGTACATTAGTTGAAAAATAAACATGGACTAGGTCGATGGAAAGAACTCCTTGTTCTTTACTGATTAAGGTCAGAAGTCACATGATACCAGGTTATAGTCAAAGAGGTTTATTTGAAATCACAAGTTTTCAAAGCCCTGCTCCTTCATCAGGTGAAGTGAAGGGGCAGTGCTTGGAAAGCTTGTGATTTCAAATAAATCTACTGGACTATAACCTGGTGTTGTGTGACTTCTGACCTTGTCCACCCTAGTCCAACAACAGTACTTCCACATCATGGGTGGCCTGGTGGCTCAGTGGTTAGAACTGCTGCTTCACAGTGTAAGGGACCTGGGTTTCATCCAGGTGCTCCGGTTTCCTCCCACAATCCAAAGATGTACAGCTTAGGTAACCTGGCCATGTTAAATTGCCCAGTGTTGAGGGATGTGTAGGTTAGGTGCATTAGTCAGGGGAAGTGTAGAGTAATAGGGGTAGGAGAATGGGTCTGGGTGGGATACTCTTCGGAGGGTCGGTGTGGGCTTGTTGGGCCAAATGACCTGTTCCATACCATTGGGATTCTACAATTCACCTTTACTGATTGAGACTGTGGGATCTACCACTTAACCTGACAGGACGGATGAAGCAGAAAGTGAGGACTGCAGATGCTGGAGATCAGAGTATGGTGCTGGAAAAGCACAGCAAGTCAGGCAGCATCCGAGGAGTAGGAAAATCAACGTTTCGGGTATAAGCTCTTCATCAGTTTCTTTGCTTATTCTAAACACAACATCTCTAACAGTGTAACAGGTACTGCACTACAGTTTCAGCCTGTATTATATGTGCAGGTTCCTCGCGTGCGGTTTAGATTTACAACCTTCCGATGAAAAATACTACACACTGTGTCATAGAACCAGGAGCAGGAATAGGCAATTCAGCTGGTCAAGCCTGCTTCACCATTTAATGTGTTTATGGCTGACTTTATTTTGGCCTCATTTGCACTTTCCAGCCAGCTCCCATGACAAATTTACTCATGAAAAATCTGTCTATCTCCTCCTTAAGTTTATTCAGTGCCCTGGCTGCACTCTGGGTAGTGAGTCCCACAGATTCATGAACCTTTCAGAGAAATAATTCCTCATCATTTTTAAAAAATCTGCATCTTGTTCTACAATACCCAACAAGGGGAAACATCCAATCTGTCAACTTTGTCAACTCCCTTTAATCTTGTCAATATACCTCAAACAGATTACACCTCATCCTTCTAAACTCCGGATAGAATATTCCTAAACTGCTCAATCTCTCCTCATAAGACAAGCCTTTCTCTAAAATTAATCTAGTAAACCTTCCCTGACTAGCCTCCAATGCTATTACATTCTTCCTCAAATAAAGGGTCCAAAACTGTATGTAGCCCTCCAGATGTGGATTCACCAATGTCGTGTACAGTTGTAACAATACTGCCTCGTTTTATACTGCAATCTTTAGCAACGAATGCCAAAATTTAATTTGTCCTCATTACCTGCTCTACCTGCATACTAGTTTTCTTCAATTCATGCACGACAACACTCAGATCTCTGCACTGAAGCATTTTGAAGTTTCTCTCCATTCTGATAGTAAGTTGCCTTTGTACTCTTCCAACAAAAATGGATAACCTCACGCTTATCCACATTCAGTTCTAACAGCCAAATTTCGACCCATTCAGCTAATCTGCTCATCCATATGTAAATTTATTATTCCTTCATTGCAAATATTTCCCCACCTATATTCATGTCATCCACAAAGTTAGCTGTATCACATTCCATCCTGACAACCAAGTTGTAGTCGCATCCTTCTGGTGTTCCACATGGAGACCACATGTAGGCATCAGATTTAACAAGATTAAAATAAGCAGACCAATGTACTCAGACGTAGTTAATTCCCACTTAAAAATCATAGGGATTGTATTTAGTTCGCACTCTCATTCCACTTACATTAAAAAAACACTCAAGGCAATTTTCAAAGTGGACAACTTGAGAGTTATTTGGAACACCAGCACTGTCCAAGGTAGTCGGAAATACAAACTTGGAGCCATCGAGTACACTTAAATAGTTAGAGTGAGGGGTTTATGTAGAAAAATTCTACTATAATCTTAGCACAATTTTATAGTGAGCAAAGGTAAATAATAGCAATATTGAGAGGAACTAAGGTTCTGTCGACAGGAGATGTGTTTTAATTGCTTGTCGATAATGCTTGAACACTGAAACAATGGTCAATGAACCATTAGTGGTTTGCAAATTTTGACTATGTGGCTCATTAAGTCATGAGTGAAACATTTCTTCCACTGCTTGGTTCCTGTGTATGAATTTCACAGAAGTAATGATCAGGAAAGGGCTGTCCTTAATATAAATCCTCACTGATGGAAGAATTCTATACTCAACTTATACCAAGGAAGAGATGCAAGAGGTATGTTTTGTGCTTTTAAGTTGTTATACTTTCTACGTGACTGATGGAGCTCAATATTCAGCAACTAACTTACACATGGAGATATAAAGTGTCCCTCCCCTCCCCAGTAAAACTGCAACATAGCATAAATAACAGTCATACTCTGAATTTTGAGAAGATTTGTAGCTCAGGTTGAGGTTCTGCATGTAGGTTTGCTTGCTGAGCTAGAAGGTTCATTTCCAGACGTTTCACACCCTCCTGGGTAACATCTTCAGTGGACCTCCAAGCTAAGCACCATACATGATTCCTGCTTTCTATTTATATGCTTGGGTTTCTTTGGTTTGGAGATGTAATTTCCTGTTCTTTTTCTCAGGGGGTGGTAAATGGGGTCTAACTTGAGCTCTGGTTGGAATGCCAAGCTTCTAGGAATTCTTGTGCGTGTCTCTGGCTTGTCCTAGGATGGATGTGTTGTCCCAGTTGAAGTGGTGTCCTTCCTCTGTGGAACAATACATCCGACTAAAGAACACACCTGTCAATTCAACAGACTGATCAAGACCTTTGATCTAAACATTCAGAGTATCCTATGCAGTCTCATCCCACATACTTCTCACATTGAAGACTTCTACTGCCTTCTGAAGTTACACAAAGCCAACACACTTGGACAACCAATTGTATCAGGCAACAGGACGCTATGAGAGCACTTCTCTGGCTATGTCGAAGGCATCTTAAAACCCATTTTACAAGGAACCCCTCAGTTTCTGTTGTGACAGTACAAATTTCTTATAGAAACTCCAGTCAAACATTCCTCATCACAATGACAGTCTACACCAGCATCCTCCATGACAATGGCATCACTGGAACAACCTCAGTACTCAACACCAATAACTTCCAATATCCAGATGCCAGCCTACAACTCATCTGCTTCATCCTCGACCACAACAGTTCTTCATCCAGACACACCGTACAGCCCTGGGGACCAAATATGCAACCCAATATGCCAAGATTTTCATGCTCAAGTTTGAGCAAGACTTCTTTGCTGCACAGGACCCCCCAATCAACACTATATTCCAATACATCAACAATGTTTTCTTCCTTTGGACTCATGTCAAAGAATCAATGAAACGACTAGACAGTGATATCAACAAGTTTCATCCCACCATCAGACCCACCACGAACTACTCTTCAGAATCAATCAGTCTCATTCTTGGACACATGCATTTCCATCATGGACAGACACCTCAGTACCTCACTCTACCGCAAGCTCACAGATAACCTAACAATGCAGCACTTATCTAGCTTCCACCCTAAACATGTTAAAGAAGCAATCCCCTATGGGCTGTCCTGTAAATACCCAGGATCTGCTCAGATGAGGAGGAGCATGACAGACACCTAAATATTTTGAAGGACGCCCTTATAAGAAAGGGATACGATGTTCATCTCATTGATCGCCAGTTCTGACATGGCACAGCAAAAAGCTGCAATGTCCTCCTCAGAAGACAGACACAGGAAACGCTAGAGTACCCTTCGTCATCCAGTACTTCCCTGGAGCAGAGAAATTACGCCATGTTCTTCAGACTTCAACATGTCTTCGATGACAATGAGCATCTTGCCAAGATCATCCCTATGTCTCCACTTATTGCCTTCAAACAAACTGCCAAACCTTAAATAGACCACTGTTCACAGTAAACTACCAGCGTTCAATTGATCACAACATCACACAACCCTGCCATGGTAACCTCTGCAAGATATGTTAGATCATCAACATGGATATTAGCATCACATATGGGAACACCATCCACTATGCACACAGGAGATATTTCTGTGACTCGGCCAACGTTGTCTATCTTACATGCTGCACACAACGTTCCTCCGAGGCATGGTATACTGGCGAGAGTATGCAGATGCTACGATAATGGGTAAATGGACACTGTGCAACAATTGCCAGACACGAATGCTCCCTCCCAGTCGTGGAACACTTCAATAGTCAAGGACATTAGGCCCCCGATCTTTAGGTAAGCACCCTCCAAGGTCGCTTTCGAGTTATACAACAATGGAGAATTGACAAGCAGAAACTGACAGCCAAGTTTCGTACCCACGAAGACAGCCTCAATTGTGATGTTGAGGTCATATTGTGCCACATGTGACCACACTTCTGTATCTGTAAAATCTTCCTTACTGTCCTGGTTTGACACCATTATCATGATAATTTATGATCTCTCTACATTAATTAGTTTATACAGTTTTGGATTACTTATCACTTTGGTTAGACCTTCAGCATGTGACTCGTATACCTACGATGTTATTCCAGTCGTTTGGTTTGTCTGCAGCACTACCTCATTTTGAATTTTTTGTAATTATCTCTCTGCCTCAATTGGATTATAGGTCATCCCTCTGCTTGCATTTCAGCTGTTGACACTTTACTCACACCATCTGGTACTCCTGATCACCTGCAGAGACTTATTATTTGGCCTGTCGACACTCCACTCACACCATCTGCCTATAAATTCTGTGCCTGTGTGCTTCTCTCTCACTCCACCTGAGGAAGGAGATTCAAATAAGCCTGTTGGACTAATAACCTAGTGTCACCTCACTTCTGACCTAGTCACCACTGTGGTTAACAATTAGGAAATTTTATGCACTTGCTGTGTAGCAACTCAGGATAGTTACTTCATTACTACACTACACTTGGAAGCTTGGAATCCTTCACCTTTGCAAAGATTACAAATCAAAGCTGGAATGTATGATTGATATTATCCTAGTCCCACTTATCTTCCTCTGGGAATTTTGTTGGGACATGGCTCTGCACTGTACAAAGTTGCATATCTGGAAAGCAGGAAAACAAATTCCGTTCGCTAGCTCTTGATTTTGTTTACCTGGTCATTGAGGTGTAATTTCTTCAGACGTTTCATCAGGGTGTCCTTGCTGCAGGGCAAGAAAGAGGCCAAATAGCTGTATACTGCCGAGCGCACTGTCACATTCAACTCCTGTAATTGTAGCTCAATGCTGTACACAGACAGACAGAAGAATAGGCAGATGTGATGATAACAGCAACAATATATCAATAATGAAGCATATAAAATAAAGCTCCAACCTACTACTTTCCTACCAAAACTGGAGCATACAAAATATCTTGCAGCTTTGTCACAGGACATTAGCATGTTGCCATGCACTTCAGAAGTTTGTCATTTTGAGTATATACAGGGAATTGAATATCATTTAAGAACTTAATAAACCTCAGTTTTGCTTTCAGTTTATGATCCTTTACAATTTCACTAAAACAGCCTTTTCTATCATTCAATCACATAGTGTCTGCTTCCCTTTTTATTGATAGTATTTGCTTGGGTCTTAACCGCTGTTTTGGGGACTATATTCCAAAAGTTGATTCATTTTTTCTCAGACATTTGCTTAAAGAAAGGTCTTATCCTTAATCACAGAAATGTGAGAAAAACAGAATACTTACTCCAGTAGGATAGTGTTAATATCTGGCGTGAAGAATTTCTTCTTTCCTTCTCCTTCAGAGCCCTTCCCAGCCTGAATAAACACGGTAACAGTATTAAAGGTAAACCAAAGAACACAACCATTCCTGGCTGTGAGCCATTCAGTAAGAATCAGGCTTAGTGCTCATTGTACATGTTCAGTAAATAACTATCGAACATATATAGACTGACAAACCACATAGAGAGGGGCGTTACACTGAGTGATATATAACAAATCTCTTAGTTAATAAAATCATAAAATAATTTGAGCACAAGAAGCAGGTCCTTCAGCTAGCTGTGCCTATGCTGACCCACTGAAGAAATTGACCTAGTGTCATTTGGATCTGGTAAGACAATGGCGACTTGACTGGACTCCTCTGATTGCTTTCCCACAGGCATGTACATTCTTCCTTTTCAGATAATTCAACACTCTTTTCAATGCATCAATTAAACATGAATCCATTCTCAGGCAGCGTACTTCAGACCCTAACCCTACATACAAAACATGAGACAGTGAGAGAGAGACAGAGAGTGAGAGAGAGAGAGAGACAGAGAGAGAGAGAGAGAGAGAGACAGAGAGAGAAAGAAAGAAAGAGAGAGACAGAGACAGAGAAACACAGAGAGAGAGAGAGATCAAGCAAAGAACGGCAGTATACATGCAAGGGGCTAATGCCCTTTTCTCAATCCCAGTACAAATACAAAACAACTCTTTCCCCTTACTTTTCATTAAGTTATCTACCACTTCCTCTCTGATCCGCAGATGTTATCCCGGGATTAGATTCAAATGTGTTACACAGCATTTTTGTCAAATGTTTTTTGAGAGCCAAAATACACAACATTGGCAACATAATCATTACTCAAATCAAACAGATCCTCAAAAGAAGCTCAATTAATCTGTTAGGTATTACCATACTTTAATCAACTGACTTTTCCTTGCAATGTTCTGTTTTACTTTTACGCTTAAATTTGTTCCGTCATTATAAATGTCTAACACCATTCCCATTATAGATGACAAGCACAGGGAACACAGTTTTAAAGTGTTTGGATGGGGAGGGCAGAGGGATGAGGAATGGGAGGAAGAATCCGCAGTGAATGGTAATGGCCTTCAATATTCTGTCATGATCGATGGTTTCAAAAGAATAATGGATAGACACTTTAAAGAATCAAACTTCTACGCTATGAGGATTGAGTGAAGGAATTCATGAGTAAAGTTTGATCACATGGGACTCAAGGTGAGCTTACCAGTTGGTAACAAAATTGGCTTGTCAGTAGGAGACAGAGAGTGGTGGTGGGAGAACTGTTTTTCGGACTGGAGGCCTGTGACCAGCGGGGTTCCACTGGAATTGGTGCTGGGCCCACTTTTGTTTGTCATTTATATAAATAATTTGGATGAGAATAGAGGAGGCATGGTTAATAAGTTTGTAGATGACACCGAAATTGACAGTGAAGGAGGTTATGTAAGGTTGCAAAGAGATCTTGATCATTTGGGTCAATGGACTGAGGAGTGGCAGATGGACTTCAATCTGGATAAATGAGAGGTATTGTGTTTTGGTAAAACAAACTAAGGGCAGGACATATACAGTTAATGGTCGGGTCCTGGGATAGTCTTGTAGAACAGAGAGACCTAGGGGATCAGGTACGTAATTTTTTAGAATTTGCAACATAGGTGAGACAGAGTGGTTAAAAAGGTGTTTAGAACACTGCCTTTATTGCTCAGACGTTTAAGTATAGGAGTTGGGATGTCATGTTGAGGTTGTATAGGACGTTAGTGACGCCTTTTCTGGTGTACTGTGTGCAATTCTGGCCACCCTCCGAAAGAAAGGGTATAATTAAATTAGAGAAGGTTTATTCAGAACAGATTTACCAGGATGTTGCCGGGAATGGAGGGCTTGAGTTATAATAGGCTGGATAAGCTGGGATGCTTTTCCACTGGAGTGTAGGAGTTTGAAGGGAGATTTTATGGAGACTTAGAAAATCATGAGGGACATAAATAAGGTGAATTGCTCAGGTCTTCTCCCTAGGGTGGTGGAGTTCAAAACTAGGTGGCGTATTTTTAAGGTGAGAAAACATTTTCAAAAGAATATGGGGGCAATGTTTTACACAAAGCGGCTTGTGTGTGGAATGAACTGCGTGAAAGTGATGAATGCAAGTCCAACTACAGAGTCAAGAGAGAAGATTGAAGAAGCAAGAGAAGATCCATGAAGTTCTGGAGTCTTGGGACAGGCTGACACACATTGAACCTGTGTCTCTTGCCATCTATAGACCAGTGAAATGCTTCGTTTCAATTTTTATTGTCCAATAAAGCTTTATATGTTTGATCTTTAAAATCAATGAATGTCCTTTTTGCCAATGGATTTACTTGTGGACAAGTTGTTCCTTACTCCGGGACTTAATAAAATGTCCACAGCCCTACATCACACTGGGTTCTAAACCACACTGTAGATGCTTCAGTCAATAGTGTAATCATTCACCTCAGCATTCTTGCCCTGAATCAATGTCATCAGTCCATTCTAACACTAACCCTTTACACCTGTCTCTGTCAGAGCCTGAACTTAATCATTTGTAACCTTGGCATTCTATCCTTGACTCCAACTTCTTATGCACTCCATTGACAGAATACAATACTTTCACTTCTAACATTGCTCATCTCCACTCCTCCCTTAGCCCACCTTTCTTTAGGATGCACTCATGGAATCACTATCTGGAGCAGCATTTATTACTCATCCCAAGTGCACTTGTGGTGGTGGTGTTGAGCTAGTTATTAGAGCCTCATCCAGGTTTGTTACCTATTGACTGGAATTTCAAAAAATATTATAAAAATCCCTGTTGTCCTTTAAGATCCCCCTGAAAAGTCACCCCTTGACCTCACCTTTGGTAACCTCATTTTCTTTGTTACACCTCCATGGAGCAGCTTGGAACATTTCTGTGTTAATTGTGCTATACCAAGGGTAGAAGAGGATGTGGGATAATTTTGACCCAGTGACAATGAAGAATTGGAGGCGAACATTCAAGTTGGGGCAGTATATTGGAGAGAAACAGTGAAAGTGATGGTGTTCGGTGCATAAAGACATGATCTGGCAGGGCTACTAAGGGACCTATAGTTGAATGGTAATCACCATCCAGGTCTGCATGCGAACAATACTTTACAGGATAGTGCCAGATAGCTGCAGGCGTATCTGTGGTGAGAAGGCACAAGAGGAAGCAAAGGAACAAGAGGAAAATTAAAAATTAAAAGGTGTTCCCCTGAAGACTATGTGACTATGACACTGTCACCCAGGTCAGAAGATCCCAGGTTTTCAGACACTGCACTGCGTCGGCAGTTAGATTCATTTCACCACCTCAACCTCCATTGGAAGGTTATGGGACAGAGAAAAAAAAAATCAGACAGGCCTCCCATTCCTGATCACTCTCCAATAATTCCTGTTTCAAAACGGTGGACTGGATTGAACTCAGTTATGACAAAATGAATGGTTGAACAACTTGAGAAATAGGAACTTCCTGAAATATTTAGACAGGTCTTACAAAGGTCTTATTTCCCAAATTTTGCTTCCTGTTTCTGTGCCCATTTTCTTCCAATGGAAATACAACCACTTCCTCTCACCCATGCACTTTCAAATGTTCCCTCTCTATTTCTTCTTAAAAAAGGTCAAACCCAATCATGTTTGAGTCAATATTCCCTAAAAGCTTCTCACCCTTATATTACTGAACCCCTGGAGGAACTGCACCTCCAGATCAGAGATTAAAAGCTAGAAAATGGAACTGATCTCTCCAAAAGCGACTCTGTGATTTTCCAGCTAGGTACTTACATGAGTTTCATTGTTCAAATGTACAGCACATAGTGTCTTAAGATCTTTGATCTGTTTTTCGAGCAGGACAGGTAACCCCACTGGCAACTCAACCAACTGCTTTTGGCTTTGGGCCGCTAAAGCGAAGCCTGAGGACGTTGCAGTGTTGCTGTTTTCCTCGGTTTCAGAAGCTGGGCTTCCGCTTGGTGTTTCTGCTAGCAGCTTATCGATGTCCAGGTCACCAAGCAACTCCATGGCACTGGCAGCTTCCTGAAGCAAGTCATTCTCGTTTGAGTTCCCCAGAATTGCAAAGACCTGGTCAGAGGCAGTCACACTGATGTCGGAACCAGCAGCATTCTTTATCGCCTGCTCAGGGACTTGGAGGGCAGGTGTAGGCTTCATAGTCATTTCCTGCTTTTTCATGGCTTCTTTCTCCTTCTGGAACTTTTTGAGCATTTCAGCCAACGACAGGGCATCACTATGACTTTTCCGCTTCTTTTTGTGTTTGTCAGCGTTGAGGGCCACCACTCTGAAAGGAAGCAGAGAAATGCTAATGGGGTGTACTGATTAAATTAGTTGACTAAAATCTAGACAATATGAATTCCAATTTCACCACAGCAGTTGCAGAATTAAAAAAAAAATTAAATTAAACAGCCAGCAGTAAAAATGAACATGAAGCTCAGGGTTGTCACAAACCCACAACTGGTTTACAGATAATCCTTTAGAGAAAGAAACCCACCATCTGCATTCAGCTTGGCCTGCGTGTGAATATAGCTGTACAGTGATACAGTGAACTCTTAACTGCTCAATGAAACAGTGAGGCACTCAGTTGCATTAGACTGTTTCACCAATTTCTGGGTTCGAGCCAAAAAAACTGCATATGCTGAAATCCAAAATGGACAGGCAGGAGGCTGGAAGAACACAGTAGGCCAGGCAGCATCAGGAGGTGGAGAAGGGTTATACTCGAAATATCGACTTCTCCACCTCCTGATGTTGCCTAGTTGCTGTGTTCTTCCGGTCTCTTGCCAGTGTATTTCACCAACTTCAGGAGCAGCTAGGCTTTAATGCTTTCAAAAGGAACCTGATCTGCACTTGAAGTGCTGTACCCTGCAAGGTTATGGATCAGGTGCTGGAAAATGGGATTAAAATAGGCAACCGGTTTATTCAGTTGGTTCAGACACAATGGGCTGAATGGCCTCTTTCTGTGCCGTAACTTTTCAACAGTTCAGTGGGTTTGGTAGTACACATCTTGCAGGTGATGCAAGACCAAGAATTATTTGTTTAAAGATATGATCAGACAATAAGACAGTACAAAACAAGAAGAATGTTTTTGTGTTGATGAATCAGTCTGCTAACGTCGCAATATTCCAAATTCAAACAAATGTCGGCCATTTGACCACTCGAGGTGCTCTGCCATTTAATCAGGTGATGACCGACCTGTTGGTGTTTTAAGTTCCATGTTCCAGTACCTAACAAAAATCTAACTCTACTTAAAAAATTGCTTTCACCACCATGAGTCAGACTTCCAAAGTAGCAACTCATCAGAGAAAAAAAATCCTCTCATTTCTGTTTTAGAAGGGTGACCTTTAATTTTCAACGTGAACCTTATTTCTGACTTACACACAGTGGAAATGTCATTTTTATATTCATTTTTGTAAGACCATTCAAGATTTTATATATTTCAATCAACTCAGTCCTCACTTTTCTAAACTCTGCAATAAACTTTGATGTTACCTTGTACAGTACTTTCTGAACATTTAAGTATAATACATCAATAATACATTCCCCAATGCATGTTACCCCTTCAAAGAAATTTAATAAATTGATTAAATGTGATTTCCCTATCATAAAACCATAATAACGCTTCTCAATTACCTTGATTTTCTCGAAGCACCCAACTATAATTTCTTTAATGATCGATTCTAACATCTTCTCCATGACAAATGCCAAGCTAACTGACATATGCTGCCTGTTTTTTGACCACTGATGTTTTGTCTAAGTTTGTTAGTTAACCGTGGATGGTAGGCCCACTTTTTGGATGCCATATATACTCAAGTAATAGCTGATCTCATTTAAGAGTTGAACCCCTATTTTTGGCCAAAAAATCTGGAATTTTACATACATCTCATAGAAGTCAACTCTAGTTCTTCGCAGATAACAGATCAACATTTATCAGTGTGCCAGCGCTCCGCTCTAGCTTTACAGTCTGCCAGCTGCTTCTCTCCAGGTTTTCAGAATTTCTGTAATTCATTATGTTTTCCTTTACTCATTTAGATATCAGTTGGGCTTCTGCTAATGATACAGTATGAATTTTGACAGGCATAAGTTTCAGCCACTCAAAAGTAGTATCTTATAGACGAATGCATAAATTTAACCATAAAAAATAGTTTAAAAAAACTTGACTATTACTTGAGTATACATGGTATTTTCTTTGTAGTAAGGATATATTTATTCTGAAATATGCCCTTAAATGTTTGACACCATTTATCCCCTAGTCTAGTGGTCTGGTTCACTTCAGCTAGCTCAGGTTTCATGTCGACATAGCTGTCCTTATTGAAATATAAAATCCTGGTCTTAGACCCAATCTAATCCCTTTCCGACTGGATATAAAATGCAATCATATTAAGATTGCTGTTACCCAGGGGGATGACTTTACCCTGAGGTCATTAATTTACCCTGCCACATAACAAAATATCAAGTCTAATATAACTTGCTTGGGTTTCAAATTGAGATCATTTCTTAAAACAACACAAAGATATCCAGGTAACTACAACCAATCTGATCTTTCCAATTTATTTGTAGATTAAAGTCACCCATGATTATTGCTTGTCCCTTTATCACAAGAACCTGGTATTTCTTCTTCCATACTTTGTCCCACACTGTGTTACTGTTAGGGGGCCTGAAGCCCACTTCAAAATGTGATTTATTTCATTTATTTTTCTCATCTCCACCCAATTCTACGTCTTGATCTCCTGAACCAAGACATCTCTAATTACTGCACAGTACTTCTCTCTACCATTACCTAGCTTCCTATTTTTCTGGAATGTCATATACCCCTCAATATTCAGGACCCAATTCTTGTTACTTTACAACCACACCTCCACAATGAAGTAAATGCACATGATCTGATCACCAGTGTGCAGTGTCAATTTCTACAACTTGTTATGAATGCTGTGAACATTCAGATACAGAGCTTTTAGTTTTGTATTTTAACAAAAGCATGGGAGCATAAGGGTTTGAAACAAGTTATGCTCTGACAACACCACCACTAGCAATTAGTAGGAAATACAACTAAATCTTTTTTTGAAAAACGATAAGCATCAGCACCTATTTAGTTCAGAACAGACAATAGGTCATAAGACTACAAAACCCAAAATGAGTTGATTTCTCATGATTGGGAAGGATGAATGGGAACAGTTTAGGAAAAAGTACAAGTGGCACAGTGACTCAGTGGTTAGCACTGCTGCCTCATAGTGCCAGGGATCCGGGTTCGATTCCAGCTTTTGGCAACTATCTGTGTGGAGTTTGAACATTCTCCTGTTTCTGCATGAGTTTCCTCCTACAATCCAAAGATGTGCAAGATAGGTGAACTGGCCATGGGAAATTGCCCATAGTGTTCTGGGATGAGTAGGTGAGATGGATTAGTCAGGGGTAAATGTAGAGTAATAGCATAACGGGTCTGGGTGGATTACTGTTTGGAGGGTTGGTGTGGACAAGTTGGGCCAAATGGCCTGTTTTAATACTGTCGGGATTCGATGATCATTTTATAAGCTTTTAGAGTCATAGAGATGTATAGCACGCAAACAGACCCTTTGGTCCAACTCATCCATGTCAACCAGCTATCCCAACCCAATCTAGTCACACCTGCCAGGATCTGGCACATGTCCCTCCAAACCCTTCCTGATCATATACCCATCCAGATGTCTTTTAAATGTTGCAATTGTACTAGCCTCCACCACTTCCTCTGGCAGCTCATTCCACATACCACCCTCTGTGTGAAAACGTTGCTCCTTATTTCTCTTTTATATCTTTGCTCTCTCACTCTAAACCTAAGCCCTCTCGTTCTGGACTCCCTGATCCCAGGGAAGAGACTTTGTCTATTTATCCTATCCATGCCCCTCATAATTTTATAAACCTCTACAAGGTCACCCTTCAGCCTCTGACACTCCAGGGAAAACAGCCCCAGCCTATTCAACCTCTTCCTATAGCTCAAATCCTCCAACTCTGGCAACATCCTTGTAAACCTTTCCTGAACCCTTTCAAGTTTCACAACATCCTTGCGATAGGAAGAAGACCAGAATTCCATGCAATATTCCAACAGTGGCCTAACCAATATCCTATATAGCCGCAACTCATGTACTCAATACTCTGACCAATAAAGGAAAACATACCAAATGCTATCACTATCCTATTCACCTGCGACTGTACTTTCAAGGACATATGAACCTGCATTCCAAGGTCTCTGTTCAGCAACACTCCATAGGACCTTACCATTAAGTTTATAAGTCCTGCTAAGACTTGCTTTCCCAAAATGCTGCTTCTTGCATTTATCTAAACTTTTAAAACAAAATCAGCTTACATGTGGAACAGCAGCAAAGTGACGGCCATCACCATTGGTGATTCTAGAACTAGTATGTTATAATTACCAACAGTCATCTTCTCTAGAAGTGAAAAGGCTGAGGGGTTACCCGATAGGTGTCTTAACAATTATTCAGCAGTTTGATTGGGTGATGTAAAGATTTTCTACTTGTGGGGAGTCCAAAACTGGGACTGTAAATTTAAAATAGTCACTGCAAGTCTGTTAGAAATTTTGTAGACTTCTTTTCACTCATTGGGTGTCAGAACATGGAACTCACTCACTGAGGTGAATAGAACAGATGCTTTTTACAAGGAAGCAAGGTAATTAAAGGAAGGGACGTAAATAGAATATCAGGCTGATAGATTAAGATGAGGCTTGCATAGGGTCTAAAATCTACTATGGATGTTACACCAAATGGCCTATTCCTCTGCTGCATATACCATTTAATATTGACGGTTCATGGTTAATTTCTGCACTGGTCACTTCCCAGTCTCACAATGACAAACAAATCTTTATAGGCTAAGAGAAGCTTCACAAGTACTATTCCACCCGTCAGCCATGTAGGGCATGGTGATTACACTACTGAAGTAGGTCACTACTCTCTTGCCAGCAGAAAGTTGGTGAGAAAACGTATGTTAATAAGAAGTTGCCTTCATGGTTTTTCATCATATGGATATTGTGTATTTTCAATCCACAGAGGTCCCGAAACTTAAAAAAAAATTGTTGCGGTCGTCAATGCAATGTGTTTCCTGTTTATTGCTGTTTTACATATCAAATCTATATATTTCTTATAAGTGCCCGCAAAACCTTTTCAGTAAAATTAGTATGTTCATTGCAGTGTTATTTTTTAAAATTTCCATCCCATGACATGCCTCTCATTCCCCTTCCACTTCCTTTTATATCACTTCCATTGGGTTCCCCCTTTTATTCATATGTCATCCCAATTCTCACTCCATATTTTACATATATTCCCCCAACCAACATTGTGTCACAACAGCTTTCGGAAGTCCTAATCCTCTAGTCAGGGTAACTTTGCCCCTTTTGTCACACCTCATTACCAATCCCATACCTTTCCCCATTTCCATATCTTTCTAGCATTACTCCCACTTCATCACATAATTCCAGCTCACCTCCCTTGCTTTTGCCTCACTCCTCTCCCAAATATCCCTGATTATCCTCCAATGCTGCCCCTTAAGCATCTCCCCAAGCTATCTTCATCCACCCCTCCCCTTTTCAGTGTCTAACATTTGGTGATGTTGTTCTGAAAAACCATTGTTCTGCACCTAGCAGTTGGTCCATTCATTATTTTAAACCATTTAATTTTTAAAAACTTTAAATATTTGACGTGTAAATGGCATGAACATTGAAATGCACCAAGAACTGCAACAAAGCCTCAGGGCTTCCAGTGATAAAACGCTGAAGTTGATTCTGTGACTGTAAGAACTGCATCATTTTATTTTTGAGCCTTTAAAAACGGTGGACTGGAAGGAGAAAGAAAAAAAAAGGGATTTACCAGGATGTCTGCATAATTTCACAGCAAGGAATTGTGAACTTGGTGTTTGTGGTAGTGGGCTTCTGCAATGGGCAGATCAGGAACCGGAAACAAGTTACAGAGACAAAGAGGGTGTGCTGTTGTTCTCCCCAGCAGAAGCTGTCTGTCCTCTCCAGTAAAGAAAACCTCTGTTTAAACTTGAAGAAAATCAGTTACCTTTCCTGCAGCAGTTTCTGTGAGCTGTGACTTTAGAATTGATAGAGATTTTTTCCAGATGAATCAGTTGCTCTGTACTTCCTACAGAGAAAGCTTCCAGACAAGGGTCTGGCAAGCCAAAGACAGATCATCTCAATTTGGAATCAGGAAGCGAAGAGCACAAAACCGACTTTCCAGTTTTTCCTCAACCTCCATTAAAAATCTAGTTTCCCTATTTATTTGTCTGTGCGCAAGTTGTAAAGGAGGGGTTTAGAGTTTAAGTTTGTAATGCTATTAGTCAATGGTTAATATCTAATTACTTGTAGTTGGAGCCCAACTACTTATAAATAATAATTCTTATCCTGTACAGAAATCTGGTCAGTGCTTTCTATCAACTTTAGTTTGAAAGGCAAATAAATTGGGGTACTGTGTGCACCTTAAAGATTTTTAAACATTTGATATGACTGCAGGGCTTAATTTATGACACATTACTCAGTGGGCCATAACAGTGACCAAGACTTCAATTTACAAAAACATCTCAACAGAGTCACATAAGAATTAGGAGTTAACAGAATAGCTGGCAAAAGTTTTTGTCTAAAAACTTGGTTATAAGAAGCTTTATAAAGGAGGAGAGCAAGGCACAAAGCAATCACCCAGTCTGCATTTCATCTTGCCAACATACAGGAGACCACACTGTGAACAGCGAATACAGTAGACTAGATTGAATGAAGTAGAACACCTATGTTCAATCTGCGTAAGTGATCCCAAGCTTCCACTTGCCTGCCATTTCAACACCCCACTGTGTCCCCGGCCAACATTTTTGATGCAGGCTTGCTGCAGTGTTCCAGTGAACCTCAGCATGTGCTCAAAGGACAACATCTCATCTACCACTTGAGGACCCTGCTGCCTCTAGGACCCAACATTGAATCAGACTCTGATGTTACTGAAATCACTCCTTCCATATTTGTAACCCACCCTCCAACCGGTCCTGTCATGACATGGGCTGCTTTTAGCACAGTCACTCACTCTCACATACTCCTATCCCATTATATGGATTGCATTCAGTACAGCTTACCTATTTTCTCCTACTCTTAGTTCTTAATATCAATTATTCAGTTTTTCTTTTGATGTGGTTGCAATCCATAATCTCATTGTTTACCAACCCTTTCATCTCTCTCTCTCTGGGCTCCATCTCCACATATCCACTCACCTCCCTACCCTCCCACCCCAATTTTGGCTTCACCATAAATACCAATTTCTCCTAGCTACTAACAGTTCTGGTAAAGAGTCATTGGACTCAAAACATTAACTCTGCTTTCTTCTCAGGTCTGCTGTCAGACTTGCTCAGTTTCTGTTTTTATTTCAGATTTCCAGAACCTGCAGTTGCTCAAGTACAAGATGTCAATAATCACTTCCGGTTGCCTGCCATTTCAACACCCCACAGTGTCCCCAGCCAACATTTCTTGCAGGCTTGCTGCAGTGTTCTAGTGAGCCTCAGCACATGCTCAAAGGACAACATCTCATCTACCACTTAAGGACCCTGCAAATATTTCAGTGATTGTTGACATCTTGTACTTGAGCAACTCAACATGATTCACTCACCCAGACTCCTTTGAAACCTTTAGCTTCCTTGATTTCTTCTCTTTCATCCCACCTTCATCCTTCCTTCTTTGCTTTTTCGCCACTCTGTCTTCTCCATCTTTTAATTTTTGCTTCTGAAAGAAAAACTGCAAATTGTCTCCTTACTGTCAAACTTGAAAGAACACAAACTTATGATATCCTGAGTAAATCTTGAACAAAGCATAAAAATGGTGCTTCATTAATATTTAACATTTTTTTTTAGAAAAAATCAGTTTAAGGTAGAAAGCAACCTGGCAGCTTCAGGAGTCCGGCAGAATTAAACCTCATGTTAAAACAATGGTAACACACAGCCAGCAATGAGGTGGTTTTCCATTGAAGAATGAAGGAGGAAGCTAAAAGATACTTTGCCACCCAATTGCTTTTCAGATTCTAGAATGTTTTACAACAAGCGGCCACTAAGGCAGTAAATAGATCATATAAAAGTGAATTGGAAAAGCAAGTATATATAACGATCTGGTGAACAACTGGAAAATGGAACTACAGTTGATAGTTACACAGAAATGCTTGCATCAGATGCAAAGAATTGACAACTATAGTAGAAGGCACTTTGATGCTGTATACGTGCGTGCACATGTCCAGGGAAAGCACGTAAGAGTCATAGACAGCCATGTCCAGTGTTTGGGGTGAGTAAACATGTGAAGGGTGAGCATACTGATTTGCTGTGCCATAACATTTGATGACATAGGCATACACTATACATCTCCAACCTGCAAAGGAAAGGATATTGAGGGTATGAATGTACAGCTCTGAATGCTTCATCTGATTGCAGAGGGTTACTGAAAATTAAGAGACTGCTCAACCTCATCATTAGGCTGGGAATAAGGGGAGAGTTAGAACACACACCATTGGGATATTTTCCAAGTCTTACAATTCACTATAGAATTGAAATTCAACCACAACTTACTTTAGGTGATTTTAATCTTTTCTTTCCGGCCACATCTTCATCCTCAGTGTCAGAGGTTTGCCGGAACTGCAATGTCCCCGTGTTTATATAGAATCCTCCGTACTTTGTCGTCAGGGAGGCCGGAACCAATTCATCATACTGGAAAATAAATTCAGGTTTCAGCAGAAGCTGTGAGCTGGAGTGGTCAGTCTGGGTTAAACAGACCGTGTTCAAGTGATTGGAGATACCCACTTTACATTGCTCACTGTCATGGAGCCTCTATCTGAAATATACATATTTTGGTTGTGATGATATCCTACACATGTCAAAGGTTGTCTGTGCAGTGATATAATACATTAAAGATCATGTGTAGACCATACATTACTACCTTTTGGGTATGTTAACTTTTTCCACTATGAGCTCCTATAACAAAGTAGAAGCTTCCTAGATACTGAATCAAAAATGGCAATAATGTTTGCTATTTATTTATAAACAATATCAATTAATTCTAACAAAAAAGGATAGAATAGATGAGTTCAAAATGCACTATGTTCTAAACTGTATCCTTCACATCATGTTAGTTCACCTGAAGATTCCTTGTTTTTAATGTCACAGCATGAAATGTTGTTTCCAACTTTTACTTCCAGAGTTGTAAATTGGTACCGTGTTTTCGGATATTCTGAGAAAAGTTTTATTTGTCTTCCCCTAATTCACATCATTGACAGATGAAATGGAACTAAAACCATTCTCAGCTCATGGCAATTTATATTACATGCCTTCCACATGAGTGTATAGGGAAACAATCTAATGTAATAATTTTATTTGGCTAGAAATTCAGAAGATCATGCCAATGCTCAAAGCTCAAATCAGAAGCGCCACCAAGCAACTAGGTGCTGAAATGACAACAGCGCAACCTGCCCACTTGGTTTTGCAAGGTTTCCTTACTACAATGAAGGGTTTGCTCCAAAACTGGGGCAACAAGCAACAACCCAACATAGTCCTACTCAATCAATCATACAGCCAATGTAACATATCCCACCATCATCTTTCCTGAGCATACCCTGTCTTACTGGCAGCAGTGTACCATAAGAAGGGAGCTGCCCCTCCAAGTTCTCAACACAGACTCCAGACTCCAAGGTGTCTCAGGGCACCAGGTCAAACACAGGCAAGGAAATCTCTAATTACTAACTACCACACCAGCTCAACTGAGGAATTGGTATTCCTTCATGTTGAACACAATGTGAAGTAGTACTGAGGGTGGGAATAGCACAGAATACTCTCCAAAAAGGAGTTTACAACTTCATCACAAAGAGTGGTTCGGCAACACTATTACTGCCTGAGCTGACAAGGCTTTGAAGACCACATCTGTCAGAAGGGGTCCAGGAAAGATGGTGGGGGAACTAACAAAAGGGAAACAATATTACTTAACCTCCTCTCCAACAATTTACCAGTTGCAGGTATGTCCATCCATGACACTATTATTCAGAGTGATCACTGCACAGTTCTTGTGGAGACAAAGTCCCATCTTCACATCAGTATCACTGCACTGAATGGGATGAATTCAGAACAGAACTAGTATCTCTAAACTAGGCAACCATGTGGCAGAACTCTACCACTGCAATCTGTAACCTCATTCTCACATATCCCACTCTATCATTGATTGTTCACTGGAGGATATAAGACAGAATATAATACAGCAACAGGCCTAACTAATAAGGTAACAACTCGGTGAAGTTATGGCACAAGATTACATGCATGCCAAACAGCAGAAGCAATGTGTGATAGACAGAGCTAAACGATCGAACAATGTACAGGTCAGTTCTGCAGTCGTGCATATCCATAATGTGTGAATAGTCATGGAGAATTAAACAACAATGATGGGGCAGCTCAGCATGCCAGCATAAGGGAAGGATAAAAAACTCATTTTCTTTGCCCTGAAGAGCTTTGGGTTTGACTAATTTAATTCTTCACCTGAAATCTTCCTCATGGATGCTAACCTTGAAACAATATAATTCACCCCACAATATCGCGGTTAAGGCACTGAAAATTGCAAAGGCTATGGACCGTGACAATATCTCAATATCTTCATCCACAAAGACTTGTGCGTCAAAATCAGTTGGGCCCCAAGTTAAGTTGTTCCAGTACAGCTACAATGCTAGCATCTATCTGACAAGGTAGAAAATTGCCCTGAGACACATTTTGCACAAACAAAATACTGGACAAATCCACCCAGTAACCTAGTCATAATCAGTCCAATTCTAACCTGCTAACCCCCCCCTCCTATTAATCTACCCTTTACAATCAGCAAAGTGATAGAAGATTTCGTCAACTCAAAAAATCTGCAGTATACAGCTGACTTATAGAACTCTTGTGGCACAGTGGTAAGTATGCCTACCATTGAGCAGAAGGTCTGGATTCAAGTGCCACTCGTTCCAGACTGGAGCTGTGTAATAATCTCTCTCAACTGAGGTAAAAATGCATCTGGTTCACCAACGTCCTTCAGGGAAGAAATCGGCCATCCATACCTGATCTGGCCTACATTTAACTCCAGAATTACAACAATGTAGTTGACTATCAACTGCACTCTGAGCAACAAGAATGGGCAATACCTGCTGCACTTATGAATAAATAGAAAATAATAGTGCTATGAAGCAGCACATGGCACTAAGCTGTTCACTTGATTCCTGACTTTATTACAGCCTTGGCCTAAATTTGCTGTAAAGAGGTCAAATCAAGAAGTGCAGTGAAAGTGCATTTGCCATCAAGTCATGATTTTGCCACCTGGAACATCAAGTAATGCCACAAATTGAAGTCAATGGGAATCGGGGAAATTCTTTTGGCTGGTTAGAGACCAATCATCATGTCAGTCCCATCCCACTAGTGAAGTTCTTCAGCATATCGCACTACATCCAATCATCTTCAATTACTTCATCAATGACCTTCTCTCCAGAGATCACAAGTGGGATGCTCTCATGTGGTGTGATTACACATGGTTCATTCAGGACTCATGCACTAAAGCAGTTTGCATTCAAATAATGCAACATCTGGACAATATCCAGGCTTGGGTTGATAAATTGAGAGAAAAATTTGCACTACAAAATATCAAAGATTCTCTTGTTGGTGATAATCAAACAATTACTCTGTGGTATGGAACAGGGCTGACCCCCTTAAACTATCCCATAAACACCCCTTGGCAAACACAGATTCTTACAGGCAAGAGGGAACAACATCCAAAAAGAGATTTCAGGAGAAAGTCAGAGGAATTCTTTACTGAAGCTTGCAACTCCCCTGGACTTTCACACCTTCTGACTGCTCCTGCTAAAACAAAGTAGAAAAATCCCGAACTGGGAGACCAGACCACTCCTCTTCCATTGTTAAAGTAGACACTTTGGCATCTCTGCCTTTTCCATCTCTCTTCAAAAGAACAAAGGACAAATCAACCTTTTAAGAGTGGCAGCATCATCACACCCAACATTCAACTGCATCACCAACACTCAAGTAGCTCAATACCATCTAAGGCAAAGCAGGCTGCTTCATTAGCATCCTATTCACCACCAATACACAGTGGCAGCATTGTGTACCATCGACAAGATGCAGTGCAGGAACTCACCAAGGGTCCTTTGAAGGCCTGTTGCAAATCCATGACTCTCCCATCTGGAAGAACAAGGACAGCATATGCCTATGAATATTACTAACTGCAAGTTCCACTCCAAGTCACATAGCATCCTGACTTATATCCTGTTATATTACTGTTCCTTCAGTTGTTAGGTCAAAATCCTGGAACTCCCCCTTCAACAGCACCGTGGGTCAACCTACACCCATGCACTGTTGCGGTTTAAGAAGACCACTCCCCAAACCTTGACAACAGCAATTAGAGAATAAACATCAAGTTTTGGCCACAATGCTCAAATCCCATGAACAGTAGTCTCACTTTGGATTCTCATTGGTGTGGAGCTGGAATTACCATCTGAATGGTAGAAAACATCAAGATCCAGGCAGTTGTTAGGAATATTTTCATACCTGCCTTTTCCAGAATGAAGTTAGTTTGAGGATCATTGAGGAGAACAAGCTTTAGGTGGAAAATATTCTAAAAACAAGTCACGCGATTCCCATGCCCCTTTGGTTGTTTTAGTTATGAAACTTTCTCAAAACTGACAGGATGCTGTCATGTATAGTAAAAAAGTAGCAGTCTGCACTCACTTATACTTATGCTCTTAGTGTTGAACTTCCTGCAGATTTTGAAAACACAAGTCTAATACATATTAACTAACATCTGTAAGACTGAAACATTGAAGTTATTTTCTGCATAATACTTGGGCCATGAAACGTGTTCCATTTAGCAAATGCAAATCCCCAAAACTAACTGGGTTTACAGAGCTCAAGGCCATGAAATTGTGATCAAGTCTCTGTACAACTGCAATGTGAGACTACCGGCATGCAAATATTTACTGCTATGTTGACCACTTATAGCTACAGCAGAGAATAACGTGTTGAGAATTTGCTTGTAGTGGTGACATTATGAACGCTTGCAAAAAAAAATGACTGAGTGTGGACTGCATTAGTCCAGTATTACATAACTGGTGGCCAATGGTGCCTCTTAGAAAATTAGCTTGTTAAGCTTCAGTATAGATCAGAGAGGTTGCTGAAAAGTCTGATCCAAATTTAACTTCATCCATGGGCCCTGCAACATAATAAGATTCTGCCCATGGGTGGACACATGAAAAATCCGTACTTCACTCTGGTGGATAGAAAGATTAAGTACACTCGTGTAGAGAGAAAACACTCTGCTGGATGAGCACATTGACAAAGAGCAGAACTACTGGTCAGATATCATTGTGCGTTGCTGTTGGTTTTGTTAAGTTTTATCCCACGGAGAAACTGTTTAGGTTCCTTACACCAAACAAAGTGAGGCTTTAAAGAAGTGCTCATTTTCAAAGGAACAGTACAAATCAAGAACCAACACTCACCGCTTCAGAGTTGTCAATGAACGGATCTGTGTCATCGTAACCGTACCCCATGTCAATAAGATCCTGCATGCGATCTTTCCGGCGTTTGTGATTCTTTTGACCCTGCAAGTTGCATAAGTTATTTCTTTTGTTTTTCCTTTAAAATGAGAGGTCAAGAGAGCAGATAAGATTTGGCATACTGTTGGATTTTTTAAAATGTATCTGATTTTGATGCTTACTCCTGAGCTGGGCATTTACGGCAAAGATAAAAGGCAGTCATTTCACACTTAGTTCTTTACACTGGAACTGAACTCCTTTCACTAGATTTTTGCTAGTATTGAATATTGTATCCTCATAGATAACTATGAGGGTCTGTGGGGCAAATGCTCACATAATCATAAAATCATAGAGATATACAGCACGGAAACTGACCCTTGGTCCAACTCGTCCATGCTGGCCAGATATCCCAATCTAGACTAGTCCCATTTGCCAGCACTTGGCCCATATCACTGTAATCCCTTCCTATTCATTTATCCATTGTACCAGCCTCCACCACTTCCTCTGTCAGCACATTCCAGACACGCACCACCCTCTACATGAAAAAGTTTCCCCTTAGGTCACTTTTATATTTTTCCCCTCTCACCCTAAATCTACGCCCTCTAGCTCTGGACTCCCCTGGCCCAGGGCAAAGATTTTGTCTATTTACTTTATCCATGCCCCTTTTGATTTTATAAACCTCTATAAGGTCACCCTTCAGCCTCCAGTGTTTCAGGGAAAACAGCTCCAGCCTATTCAGTCACTCTCTATAACTCAAACACTCCAAACCTGGGAACACCCTTGTGACTCTTTTCTGAACCCTTTCAAGTTTCACAACATCCTCCTTATAGGAGGGATACCTGAATTGCAAATAATATTCCAAATCCACCTAAGTGGAAAGAAATGATCTTCAAATGAGCGCTTTAGATTATGAATTATTTACATGTATTTAACAGTCAAGAGTCTAGATTTCAAATTTGCTTTTTCAGTTTCATAATGTATCCAGGCATTGAACAGTCATAGGCAGAGACCAGGAACAGAGTCACAGAAGATTTGGGAAACTAATTGAGCTCTAACAGACAACCCTGCACAATGTGCAATCCCAACAAAAAGCCAATCTGGATGCTATATATTCTGCATCACAACAGTAATTGCAGTTCAATAGGCACTTCACAATGGGCATAAAGTGCTTTCGGACATCCTGAATTTATAGAACATAGAAAAATACAGCGCAGTACAGGCCCTTTGGCCCTCGATGTTGCACCGACCAAATCCTACCTAACCTACACTAGCCCAATAACTTCCATATGCCTATCCAATGCCCGCTTAAATGACCATAAAGAGGGAGAGTTCACCACTGCTACTGGCAGGGCATTCCATGAACTCACAACCCGCTGCGTAAAGAATCTACCCCTAACATCTGTCCTATACCTACCACCCCTTAATTTAAAGCGGTGTCCCCTAGTAACAGCTGACTCCATTAGCGGTAAAAGGTTCTCAGTGTCTACCCTATCTAAACCCCTAATCATCTTATACACCTCTATCAAATCTCCCCTAAACCTTCTTTTCCCCAATGAGAACAGCCCCAAGTGCCTCAGCCTTTCCTCATACGATCTTCCTACCATGCCAGGCAACATCCTGGTAAACCTCCTCTGCACTCGTTCCAATGCCTCCACATCCTTCCTATAGTATGGCGACCAAAACTGCACACAATACTCCAGATGAGGCCGCACCAGAGTCTTATACAATTGCAACATGACCTCAGGACTCTGGAACTCAATTCCTCTACCAATAAAGCCCAGTACACCATATGCCTTCCTCACAGCACTATTTACCTGGGTGGCAACTTTCAGAGATCTGTGTACATGGACACCAAGATCCCTCTGCTCATCCACACTACCAAGTAGCCTACCATTAGCCCAGTAATCCATCTTCTTGTTACTCCTACCAAAGTGAATGACTTCACACTTAGCTACATTGAATTCCATCTGCCACCTTTCTGCCCAGATCTGCAACCTATCTATATCCCGCTGTAACCTGCCACATCCTTCTTCACTGTCCACAACTCCACCGACCTTTGTGTCATCCGCAAACTTGCTAACCCAGCTTTCAAGCCCCTCCTCTAGATCATTTATAAAGATGACAAACAGCAACGGTCCCAAAACAGATCCCTGTGGTACACCGCGCTAGTAACTGCACTCCAAGATGAACCTATTCCATCAACTACTACCCTGTCTCCTTCCAGCCAGCCAATTCCTAATCCAAACCTCTAATGCACCCTCAATGCCATACCTCCGTAGTTTTTGCATTAGCCTACCATGGGGTACCTTATCGAACGCCTTGCTAAAATCCATATACACCACATCTACTGCTTTACCCTCATCCACCTCCTTAGTCACCTTCTCAAAGAACTCAATAAGGTTTGTGAGGCACGACCTGCCCTTCACAAAACCATGCTGACTATCCTTGATCACATTATTCCTATCCAGATGTTCATAAATCTTATCCCTTACAATTCTCTCTAAGACTTTGCCCACAACAGAAGTGAGACTCACTGGCCTATAGTTACTCGGGCTGTCCCTACTCCCCTTCTTGAACAAGGGGACCACATTCGCTATCCTCCAGTCTTCTGGTACTATTCCCGTTGACAATGACGACATAAAAATCAAGGCCAATGGCTCTGCTATCTCCTCCCTAGCTTCCCAGAGGATCCTAGGGTAAATGCCATCAGACCCAGGAGACTTATCTATTTTCATCCTTTCCAGTATTCCCAAAACCTCCTCCCTACATACTTCAACGCCATCCATTCTAATCACTTGTGACTCAATATTCACACCAGCAACAGAGTCCCGTTCCTGAGTGAATACTGACGAAAAGTATTGATTTAGTGTCTCACCAATCTCCTCCGCCTCCACGCACAACTTCCCACTACTATCCTTGACTGGACCGATACCTATCCTAGTCATCCTTTTATTCCTGACATACCTATAGAAAGCCTTTGGGTTTTCCCTAATCCTACCAACTAAGGACTTTTCATGTCCCCTTCTCGCTGCTCTTAGCTCTCTCTTCAGAATTTGTGAAAATTCTTCTTAAAAAGGGTACAACTGATACGTGAATATCAACACTGTCTGTCCACAGATACACCATTTGTGTGCACTCGCTCTTAAGTGTGTACATAGAGTCACATAGCATAGAAACAGACCCTTTGGTCGAACCAGTCCATGCTGAACATAATCCCAAACTAAACTAGCCCCACCTGTCTGCTCCTGGCCCATATCCCTCCAAATCTTTCCTATTCATGTATCTATCCAAATGTCTTCTAAACATTGTAATTGTACCTGCATTCACCAGAAATTTTATTCCACATGTGAACCACCCACTGTGTAAAGAATTTGCCTCATGCCTTTTTTAAATCTCTCTCCTCTCACTTTAAAAATGTGCTCCCTAGTCTTGAAATTCTTATCCTAAGGTAAAAAGACAACTACCACTAACTCTATTTATAGCTCATTATTTTATAAACTTCTATCAGGTTGCCTCTCATCCTCCTAGGTGAAAAAAGTCCCAACCTATCTTTATAACTCAAACCTTCTATACTGGCAACATCCTGGTAAATCTCTTCTGAACCCTCTCCAGCTTAATAATATCCTTCCTCTAACTGGGCAACCAAAACTGGACACAGCATTCCATGCACAATCACATAATCCTCACACATATGAAACTCACATATTTTTCCTCAAGTTTCTTCGCTAAAGCTTCCACTTCCTTTCTCTCCTTCTCTTCATCATTGAAGGGATCGTCAGGATTGGCAAAGTTCCTCTGTTGAAACAAGAAAGAAAAGGCTTGTTTGAAGCATGTGGAGAAAGGCTGATAAGCGGTATGGGAGAGTTTTCTAGGTGTCTTTGTGTAGGCAGTACAGGCACCCAACCATGAGAAACTGACTCAAACAGACTACAGAAGCCCCAAATTTACACAATGCCAGCTGATCCTGAGGACAGCAAAATTAGTAATGCTATGATTAGCCGGTATGTCTATTAAGATTGAAGAACATAAAAAAGTGGGTGCTCCTGTTTCAGATTGCTGTCAAAAACTTCACCTGGAATGTCAAGAGCACAGCTTTCAGCTCATGAAAGGCAGGTCACATTAAAGCAACTCAATGTTCACTCTTGATTGAATATTTGTGTCGGGTACCAGGGATTGGTCAGTGAAGAAATACCTGATAAGTGAGAGAGGGGCAATTTACTAACGTTTGAAGGTGTGGATTTGCAGTGGAGATTCATCAAAATAAAACCAGGCTAAAGGGAGTTAATTTACAAAGGGAGGTTGCATAGACTAGTAAGTAAAAAAGATTATTGGATGATATTATTAAGGTGAATGAAACTGTTTGCAGTTTCTATCGATCTATACCATTTCTTCTACAGGGCGAGTCCAGAACAAAGGATAATCTTAAAGCTAGACCTCCCTGGAAGCACTTCTTCACACCAATGAGCAGTTGGAGGACACTGTAACCAGTTAAATGGATGACAATCATGATTAACGTGACATGCCATGAAGAATCAAAAGGTCACTGTTGGAGGTTTTGGCTCATGTGTCTTAGACAGTTTTGATTTGCTTAATTTTGAGAAAGCCATCAGAACCAGCATTCACTGTATATGTTATCCAAAATAGGTGCTCTGAGAAGCTTCGGTGTTCAATCAGCATATAACATCCCCAAGGCAGAGCCAGCTCAATGGTAAGGCCAAGTGTTATAATGGGAGCAAAGGGTTAAAATTGATGCAGCTCTGAGGCTGCCCCTTGCCAAATAGGACACTTTGCTTTATACCTTTATCAAAATGTAACTTATTTGTCTTGGACCTTTCCTGATCCCAACTCTAAAAGTAAAATTTCGATTCCTGCTTTGATCTTAATGAGGGTGACAGCCTGAGAGATAAGGGCAGCCTGGCTTTGGGTTGAGGGAAGGAGAAATCGAACATCCCGATGACTACAGTTCCCTGAAAGTGAAATGAAAGTGGAGGACAATATCAGAACAAAATGAGGTTTACTTGTGATGCCCTTCATTGTTGGGTAGCTTTCCAATTCATGGAAAATGCGCACGTGGCTCAGGATGGTGCCAGCGTAAGCCCAGACGGTCAGTTCCTCGCAGATCCCCATTGCAACTTTGCCACATTCCCTTCCCCAGGGCCTACACAATCTAACCAAACAGCTCCCACCAGCAACCAGACAACTACATCCAACAAGTTCCTGTGCAAGTTCTGCCAGGACCTGTAACTCCAATGTGCCTCATTAATCCACATGTGAAAGGAAAGTCTCTGCTGAACAAATAAATCAATTATTATATGTCACAAACTGGAATACAATATGGGGAATACAAGCTTGAAACAGCACAAAATGCTGCAATCCAGAAAATACAGGGAGGATAATGCTTCTCTCTGTGAAAAGTTCCTCACAAATAGTTACTGAACACAGGCAAATCAGCTCAACACATTTTCTGTTCTAAGAGTAAAAATAAACTTTTGCAACATGAAAGCAATGATCAGCAATTTCTAAAATGTGAAAACTTCCAGCTATTACACTGGAGTTAACTTATGGGTGATGTCTCCAATTTTGTAGCTCAAAGTCGATCAGAAATTCAGAAAGCTTTATCATTAATAATTAACACTTCCAAGATGCACACAAACTGGTCACCATGCTTTGTTGAAAGATCATTGATAAGAAATATTAACTCTGCTTCCTTCTCCATATGTGCTGTACAACCTGCTTAGTGTATCCAAAAATCCTTTTGTTTCAATTTCAGGTGCATTTATAACTTTCACTCTTTGCTAAATGTTCTATTGCTAAACAACTGAATCATTGAAAATAAACAGAATACACACTCATCATTTGGGGTTCAGTCCTTGCAAAAGGATCCAAACATGTTAACACACATTAAAATCCAATATGTATATGCATTTCCTGAGTCAACTCTTCCATCACAAATTCCTGTGTCCACACATTTATTGTGCCAATGGCAGCACAACAGCACATTAATTTTACTATCAGCATCTCGTCCTGCAATACAGTAGCAATCCTCAGTAAAACCAAATCTGCTTCCCAAATTGCCGAATAATTTGCCTTTTAGTTATGTTAAAATGGGACAAAAATATACAGCATATATGAAATATATTACATTGAACATCCAGCCTCAACTTATTCTGCCCTCCAAGTACAGTCTCATGGACTTAATCTCAAGTAGCTTAGCAAATGATTCAGTTGCCAAAGGAATGAGGGATAGACCATAAACGCAGCCTTGTTAGGATGATCCAAAGAACAAAGACAACTCAAAGTTTGAGATTGCTAACTCCTACCTGCAGAAGATCTAAATCAAAGACATTTATTTCAGACCATGGTAAAGATGCCCCCATAGTGGATGATGATGAAATTCTTTTGTTGCTTGACTGAGGAGAGTTGATGATCAAAGTCAGAAATAGGAGCATTTTGCTGAAAATTGATTTTCCTTGTGGTTTAACAGGGAAGAATGCAACTGATACGATACTAAACCAGAAGACTCACATCACACCCTAATAATATTTATTTTTCCTATTCAAACTGTTCAAAGATTTTATGATACACCTCTGGAGCAGATGGGACTTGAACCTGGGACTCCCTGGTCCAGAGAAAGAGACAGTACCACTGCACCACGAGAGACCTCAGACCACAATGATACAGAATATACTCATCTCAATCAGCTGGGGCAGCCATTTGTGAGGGGAAGTGAAAATAAAAAGTAATGAAACAAAATCATTCATTTATACAGCATCTTTAATAATCTACCAAAGCACTTCACAGTCAATAAGTTACTTAAGCAGTCATTTCTGAAGTCTATTATAAATGGCTCTTGTGGCCCAGTGGCAGTGTCCATAGCTTTGAGCCAGGATGTCTGGGTTCAAGTTCCATCTGCTTCATAGTTACGTAATATCATCTCTCAACAGCTTGGTTTGAAAATTTCTTAACAGACTGGCAAGTTAGTGCGCACACAATGATGCTCTGCAGTTGGACAGCAAGCCATAATGAATTATCTTGGCCCACAGTAACCACTTGAGCAAGATCCCTGATGGATGTCTTCCTCTTACAAAAGTGAATTGCAACAAAATTTGGTATCGACTGAAAAGGCTGACAATTAAATTTCAAAATGACAAAAAAAATATTTATTTGAAAGGGAATGCAAGATTGCATTCTGGTAAAATGCACCAGTTTATTGCTCATCAGATGTGAGAAGAACTTCACAACACAAAACAACAGAGATTTTCTACAATAATACAATGGCACCTGATGTAGCAATATCCAACAGTAAAACATCAAATGTTGCCTGTGGGAATTCAAGAATGCTCACTTGACCCAAAAGCAAGAGATGATTGCACTGGGTCAAATTTGATGCGTCCCATATGCAGATTAATTTCATACACAGATAGCTAACTTCAATTTAGATCAAACTCTCTGTTTAACTCACTATTCAGTTGGAATTCAATACAGATCTTGGGAGCCAGAAAACAGTCAATATCATAAGCTGTTTTCAAAACAAGAGAAGGTTCTTCAACTCCTTGGAGTTTGCCATTCAACTAGATCATGACTGATCTCCATCTTACTTTTTTTCCACCTTAACTCTGGTATCAGATATTGGATGACCCACCTGCCTACTTGAGACAAAAATCATAAACAATTCAGACTTCTGTCGCCATGGGTTTCGACAGTCCTCAGTCAGCCAATGGTTGGGCGAGGCATTAGCTTGTTCTGAAATTTCCAAGGGATGCAGAATTCTCACAGTGTTCAAGGTTGCAAGTAAATTCACACTTCCTGATGTTGCTTATAGGTCCAACTATGCTTCAGGCTTTGACTCCACAGCAGATCCTCAGCTCCCAGTCATGATGTACACATCAAATAAAACAGGATAGAATGCACAGAAGCCAAACTAATGCTTATTCTGTGAAGCGAAACACCAAATAGCCAGAGCGTTGACAAGAATGTGAGGCCAAAGACAGTCGAAGTATGACTATAGAGTTGAAAACAAGCGCAGACAGTACACTGCATGGACCATGGAATGACTTCAATCAATGACCCCGGATATTAAATCATAGTAAACACAGAATTAGGATGAGAAGATTTAAATTAGTTTATAAGTAAACTCTTTGGACTTGCTTGCTCAAGCAGTGAGAATGGCATTGAATATTGTTAAAAATCACACAACACTAGGTTATAACCCGACATGTTTATTTGAAAGTACACACTTTTGGAATGCTGTTCCTTTGTCAGGTAACCAGCTACTTGATGCAGGAGCAGCGCTCCAAAAGCTTGTACTTTCAAATAAACCTGTTGGACTATAAACTGGTGTTGTGAGATTTTACCTGGCGAAGCAGCAGTGCTCCGAAAGCTTATACTTCCAAAAACCGTTGGACAATAACCTGGTGTTGTGTGATTTTTAAATTGTCCAGCCCAGTCCAGCACCAGCACCTCCACATCATTGAATATTGTGCCAGGGAGGCAGCGGGGAACTAAAACCAGCCACGACATTCAAGAGTCAGTGATTCTGTAACAGGAGAGGTAACATCCTGAAAGATCCTGTGACCGTGGTGCTGTAATTCCAGGCAGCCCCGTTGGATTTCCAATTAACTTTCTTACTTGGTTTGAATCTGTGCCTCTGATGGGTCAGTATCTGCAGTTGAAGGAATGTGGATTGGGACTGTATCAGAGAAGAGGAATTAGCATATACATTTCTTCATTATGACTTCTGGGGCACATTTGAAAAGTTGGCTGTAAATAATTATCAGTGGGTAGCAGCCTCAACAAAGTCAAAATACTGTGACCTTGAGTCTCACTACAAGACTTGGGCACATAATCTAGGCTGACACCTCAGCGTTGCATTGAGGGAATGCTACCCTGTTGGAGTGGTTGTCCATCCAGATGAAACTTTAAGTTAAAAACGTGCTGAAAATAAAGTTCCATTTCACAAATCAAGACAAGCAGGGAGCTCTTTGAGATGTTATACACAAATTGGCAGCTTTTTGCAGTGCATGCCAATATCCTGGATTTCTTCACAATTCTGCATTTAAAAAGAGAAGTTGTTTCTTCAAGGATGGTAGAGATGGTAAATAATCACCGCTAATAAACTGAAGTTTGGTATCCCTTGTCTAACAAATGCTTAACTTCAACAGCAATTTTAACTCCGCTATGACATTTCTGGTCGTCAAATCTATGGCTTTACAAAGGAAATGACTGAACAGTCACCAAACTATAGACTCAGCTAGGACTATCAACACAGAAAAAGCCTTTTGTGATAAATCCAACTTCTTGAAATTTCAAATATACTTAGTTCCCCTCATATATTTAATTGCTTGTTAAAATATCTAGACCATTCCAGTCTTCAGATTACACATCAATAGCCTCATATCAGCGTTGCTTTGTTTCAGAAAATATACACAAAATCAGCATAAGTTCACACTGGCCGAGATAGTGGTTGAAAGCAGAGTGAAGTGGCTGTTTTTTCAGCAAATCAAAGTGTGAACAGGAAAATTGAGATAGTCTCAGGCAGGATTATGTGGAGGGGGTCTTGGATAGGGGGCACCTTGGGCAAAGGATTCAGAGCGATTTTGGGCAGGTATGTGGAGTTTCCAATGTAGAAAGGATCTCAGTTGGGGGAACTGTAGGGTGGGTGTTGGAAGGAAGTTGCAGGAAGATGATTTACGATATTGCCAGGAATTGAGGGTTTGTGTTATTAAAAGAGACAGGAAAAATTGGGACTTTTTCACTGGACTGTAGGAGGTTCAGCGGGACCTTGTAGAAGGTTTATAAAATTTTGCGAGGCATAGATAAGGTGAATAGCAAAGGTTGTTTCTCTCAGGTCGGGGAATTCAAAACTAGGGGACATATTTTTAAGAAGAGCGCAGAAAGATTTAGAAGAACATAAGGGGCAACTTTTTAAAAGAGTTGCTCATGTGTGGATTGAACTGCCAGAGGAAGTGGTGGATTCCAGTTCAGTTACAACGGGTTTAAAAGACATTTGTGAAAATACATGAATAGGAAAATGTTAGAGGGGTATGAGCTAGTTTGGGTAAACGGTCTCCAGCATTTGCAGTCCTCACTTTCTCCTGGGTAAACGGTCGGCACGGACTAGTTGGAGTGAAGTGTTTGGTTCCATGGTGCATAACTCTATGACTGTGGAGAAGGGTGGAGATGTACTCTTGGGGACAAGGAAGATGGTGTGCGAGGAAGAAAGATGGTCTTGAGAGGAACAAAGGTGGTCTTGAGTGAAGATGTGTCCTGACGGGAGGGTAAGGGCTGTCTTAAGTGTGCGATCTGGGGAATGTGAGGGGGTCTCGGTTGACAGGAATCTTTGAGGGGAGGTGTTAGGATCTGCGGGGTGTTTTGGAGGCGACTGTTTGGGTAGAGGGTCTCCGCGCTGTCCTGAGGCGAAACCCTGGGACAGCTACATCGGTCCCTACTTACCTTGGCTTCTCGCAGTAGCTCGTTGTAGTTGTACTCAGTGTGGCTCCGGTCACTCGGCTCACTTAGCCGGAGGCCGAAGCGCACATTAGCCGGAGCTGAGCCATTCCGCTCCTCTCGCCGCTTCTTCTTGGCGGTGCTGACCGGAGGCACGGGCACAGCTGCGGCTTGAGGCGCGGGCACGGTGTTGAAGGCCACCCTCCGCGGTTCTGTCATGTCTGCGCGGACAGGGCCTGCCGCGCCAGGCCAAGGCCGAGGCCAGGGCCGGCGCCAGGCCGCTGCAACGCGATCAAAGCCCCACTGCCCTCCCCTCACTGAACCCGCACCAGCGCCGCCATCTTGCACGCCCCGACGTCACGGCAGATGCGCGCGTGCGTCACGGCAACGGACGAGACGTCACTGGGTGACGTAACGCCGTCATACCTCTATGCTGACGTCATGTTTTGGAACCTTATTGTCCTTACTCAGGTTGCACCAGAGGGTAAGTGGTGCAATGGTAGTGTCCCTACCTCTGAACCAGGAGGCCAGGTTAAAGTCCTACCTGCTCCAGAGGTTTGCAATAACATTTCTAAATAGTTTGATTAGGAAAATATCTTGCACCAAGGCCATTTGGCCCTTTGAAGTTACTCTGCCATTCAATAAGATCACCGCTAATGTGTTTCAAATCCTAATTTCTCATTTACTGCTGATAACATTTGATTCCTCTGCCTAACAAGAATCTGCCTTAACAAATTTAAGGACTCCTGCCTCCAACTCTGGGTAAGGCAGAGAGTTTCATAGGTGCACAGCCCTCTGACTGAAGAAATAATCCTCATCTCTTAGTTTATCCTTAGTTTATTGTATCATTCTTAACTCTTTGATGTAAACTTTTTTCCAATCCAATACTTTGATCTATCTCAAAATAAACTTTATACATGTTGTTCTCATAAAACGCACGTTTCATCAAAGCGAATTGGCTGTAACATGATTGACAAACTTTGGATGCTGTTTGGATAATGCAAACCTTCTACTGAACAGTATAGTGATTTTCTATCGTGATCTTCTACAGAGCGATTTTATATAGCATTCTTCCTCCAGGCGCCTGGTGGTGAGGGAGCGGCGGTGAAGGAGGCCCAGGACCTCCATGTCCTCGGCAGAGTGGGAGGGGGAGTTGAAATGTTCGGCCACAGGGTGGTGTGGTTGGTTGGTGCGGGTGTCCCGGAGATGTTCCCTAAAGCGCTCTGCTAGAAGGCGTCTAATGTCCCCAATGTAGAGGAGACCGCCTCGGGAGCAACGGATCCAAGAAATGATATTGGTTGATGTGCAGGTAAAACTTTGATGGATGTGGAAGGCTCCTTTAGGGCCTTGGATGGAGGTGAGGGAGAAGGTGTGGGCACAGGTTTTGCAATTCCTGCGGTGGCAGGGGAAGGTGACAGGATGGGAGGGTGGGTTGTAGGGGGGCATGGACCTGATCAGGTAGTCACGGAGGGAACGGTCTTTGCGGAGGGTGGAAAGGGGTGGGGAGGGAAATATATCCCTGGTGGTGGGGTCTGTTTGGAGGTGGCGGAAATGTCAGCGGATGATTTGGTTTATGCGAAGGTTGGTAGGGTGGAAGGTGAACACCAGGGGCGTTCAGTCCTTGTTACGGTTGGAGGGGTGGCGTCTGAGGGCAGAGATGCGGGATGTGGACGAGGTGCGGGACCAAGACTACCTGGTCAGGTCCATGCCCTACTACAACCCACCCTAACATCCTGGCATCTTCCCCTGCAAAACCTGTGCGCACACCTCCTCCCTCACCTCCATCCAAGGCTCTAAAGGAGCCTTCCACATCCATCAAAGTTTTACCTGCACATCAACCAATATCATTTATTGTATCCGTTGCTCCCGATGCGGTCTCCTCTCCATTGGGGAGACCGGACGCCTCCTAGCAGAGCGTTTTAGGGAACATCTCTGAGACACCCACACCAATCAACCACACCACCCTATGGTCCAACATTTCAATTCCCCCTCCCACTCTGCCAAGGACATGGAGGTCCTGGGCCTCCTTCACTGCTGCTCCCTCACCACCAGACGCCTGGAGGAAGAACACCTCATCTTCCGCCTCGGAACACTTCAACCCCAGGGCATCAATGTGGACTTCACCAGTTTCCTCACTTCCCCATCCCCCACCTCACCCTAGTTCCAAACTTCCAGCTCAGCGCTGTCCCCATGACTTGTCCTACCTGCCTATCTTCTTTTCCACCTATCCACTCCACCCTCCCCCCCGACCAATCACCTTCATCCCCTCCCCCACTCACCTATTGTACTCTATGCTACTTTCTCTCCATCCCACCCCACCCTTCTCTCACTTATCTCTTCACCCTTCAGGCTCTCTGCCTGTATTCCTGATGAAGGGCTTTTGCCCGAAATGCCGATTTTACTGCTCCTCAGATGTCTTTCAGTTATCCCTACTCTATTTGATTCCCTGCCACAAACTGCTACCTCCAGTCCTCCTATTTGCTTCAGATGCCTTTTTATTCATTGGTTACCCTCTTCCTTTGTCCTGGTTCTGTTCTTGTCATAAAACAGTTCATCTCCACAACTCTGGTTGTTACTGTTAGGTCATCAAGTTGAAATGATAACTCTGTCTCTGGATGGATAGTGACTGACTTGCCGAGTGATTCCAGATTTTGTTTTCCTTTCGTTGAGATGTCAACATGCGAGGCCAGCATGTATTGCCCATCCCTAATTGTAGACTCAATGACATTTACAGCGCAGAAGGAGGCCATTCTGTCAATCATATCTGTGCTGGTCAACAAAGATCTAACTACATCTGACTAAAATGTGAGGAGGGAAATGTAGAACTCCAAAAGGACATTGACAAGCTGGTGGAATGATTGGCTAGAAGACAGATGAGGTTTAATGTGAGAAGTAAGAGATGGATGCATTTTGGTCAGAAGAACATTGAAAGACAATATAAAATAGAGACTACAATTCTTAAGCGGGTACAGTGAGGGACCTTGCTGTATTTGAAGGTGGTAGATCAAGTGGAGAGCACAGAGAATAACACATATTTTATTCTTGGCTTTATCAAGATCAATGAGATGCTGTTGAACTTGTACAAGACACTTAGAGTTATAGAGATGTACAGCACGGAAACAGACCCTCTGGTCCAACCCGTCCATACAGACCAGATATCCTAACCCAATCTAGTCCCACCTGCCAGCACCCGGCCCATATCCCTCCAAACCTTTCCTATTCATATACCCATCCAAATGCCTCTTAAATGTTGCAAATGTACCAGCCTCCACCATTTCCTCTGGCAGCTCATTCCATACACGCACCGCGCTGTGTGTGAAAAAGTTGCCCCTTAGGTCTCTTTTATATCTTTCCCTTTTCACCCTAAACCTATGCCCTCTAGTTCTGGACTCCCCGATCCCAGGGAAAAGACTTTGTCTATTTATCCTATCCACAGGCCCCTCATAATTTTGTAAACCTCTACAAGGTCACCCCCCAGCCTCCAACGCTCCAGGGAAAACAGCCCCAGCCTGTTCAGCCTTTCCCTGTAGCTCAGATCCTCCAACTCTGGCAACATCTTTGTAAATCTTTTCTGAACCCTTTCATGTTTCACAACATCTTTCCAATTGGAAGGAGACCAGAATTGCATGCAACATTCCAACAGCCTATAAAGATCCAGCCTCAGGCAACTGTGTGTGGAGTTTGCTACAGCGGGCACACAGAGAGGGGAGCCGGAAGGTAAGCGGAGACCAGTTTAAATTAACGTTTTTCTTTTCGCAGTCTGTGTTTTTTTTTCAACTAGGAGCAGGAGCCCGGAAGTCATCAACAGAGGCTTCTGGGAAGTTAAGAAGTTTGAGTGGAGAAGGATCTGCCTTTGGAGGTAGTATGGGCTGAAGTCAGAAATAGGAAGGGAACAGTCACCTTGTTGGGTGTTTACTATAGGCCCCCCAATAGCAGCAGAGATGTGGAGAAACAGATTGGGAAACAGATTTTGGAAAGGTGCAGAAACCACAGGGTCGTAGTCATGGGCGATTTCAACTTCCCAAATATTGATTGGAAGCTCTTTAGATCAAGTAGATTGGACGGGGCGGTGTTTGTGCAGTGTGTCCAGGAAGCTTTTCCAACTCAGTATGTAGATTGTCCGACCAGAGGGGAGGCCATATTGGATTTGGTGCTCGGTAACGAACCGGGACAAGTGATGGGCTTGTTAGTGGGTGAGCATTTTGGTGATGGTAACCACAATTCTGTGACTTTCACCTTGGTTATGGAGAGTGATAGGTGCGTGCAACAGGGTAGGTTTTACAATTGGGGGAAGGGTAAATACGATGCTGCAAGACAGGATCTGAGGAGCATAAATTGGGAGCACAGGCTATCAGGGAAGGATATCATTGAAATGTGGAACTTTTTCAAGGAACAGATACTATGTGTCCTTGATATGTATGTACCTGTCAGGCAGGAAAGAGCTGGTCGTGTGAGGGAACCTTGGTTGATGAGGGAGGTTGAATGTCTTGTAAGGGGGAAGAAGGAGGCTTACATAAGGTTGAGGAAACAAGGTTCAGACAGAGCATTGGAGGGATACAGGATAGCCAGGAGGAAGCTGAAGAAAGGAATTAGGAGAGTGAAGAGAGGGCATGAAAAATCTTTGGTGGGTAGGATCAAGGATAGCCCCAAGGCCTTTTATGCGTATGTGAGAAACATGAGAATGACGAGAACAAGGATAGGTCTGATCAAGGACAGTAGTGGGAGACTGTGTATTGAGTCGGAAGAGATAGGAGAGGTCTTGAAAGAGTACTTTTCTTCAGTATTTACAAATGAAAAGGACCATATTGTTGAAGAGGAGAGTATGAAATGGACTGGTAAGCTAGAGGAGATACTTGTTAGGAAGGAAGATGTGTTGGGCATTTTGAAAAACTTGAGGATAGACAAGTCCCCGACGGGATATATCCTAGGATTTTGTGGGAAGCAAGAGAGGAAATTGCAGAACCTTTGGCAATGATCTTTTCGTCTTCACTGTCAATGGGGGTGGTGCCAGGGGACTGGAGAGTGGCCAATGTTGTGCCCCTGTTCAAAAAAGGGAATAGGGATAACCCTGGGAATTACAGGCCAGTTAGTCTTACTTCGGTGGTAGGCAAAGTAATGGAAAGAGTACTGAGGGATAGGATTTACGAGTATCTGGAAAGACACTGCTTGATTATAGACAGCCAGCACGGATTTGTGAGGGATAGGTCTTGCCTTACAAGTCTTATTGAATTCTTTGAGGAGGTGACCAAGCATGTGGATGAGGGTAGAGCAGTGGATGTAGTGTACATGGATTTTAGTAAGGCATTTGATAAGGTTCCCCATGGTAGGCTTATGCAGAAAGTCAGGAGGCATGGGATAGTGGGAAGTTTGGCCAGTTGGATAGAGAACTGGCTAACCGGTTGAAGTCAGATAGTGGTGGTAGATGGTAAATATTCAGCCTGGAGCCCAGTTACAAGTGGAGTTCCACAGGGATCAGTTCTGGGTCCTCTGCTGTTTGTAATTTTTATTAATGACTTGGAAGAGGGAGTCGAAGGATGGGTCAGTAAATTTGCAGACGATACGAAGATTGGTAGAGTTGTGGATAGTGGGGAGGGCTGTTGTCAGCTGCAAACGGTCTTAGATACGATACAGAGCTGGGCTGAGGAGTGGCAGATGGAGTTCAACCCTGTCAAGTGTGAGGTTGTCCAATTTGGAAGGACAAATAAGAATGCGGAATACAGGGTTAATGGTAGGGTTCTTAGTAAAGTTGAGGAGCAGAGGGATCTTGGGGTCGATGTTCATAGATCTTTGAAAGTTGCCACTCAGGTGGATAGAGCTTGTAAGAAGGCCTATTAGCGTTCATTAGCAGAGGAATTGAATTCAAGAGTCGTGAGGTGATGTTGCAGCTGTATAGGACCTCGGTAAGGCCACATTTGGAGTACTGTGTGCATTTCTGGTCACCTCATTTTAGGAAAGATGTGGAAGCTTTGGAGAGGGTGCAGAGGAGATTTACCAGGATGTTGCCTGGAATGGAGAATAGGTTGTACAAGGATAGGTTGAGAGTGCTAGGCCTTTTCTCATTGGAACAGCGAAGGATGAGGGGTGACTTGATAGAAGTTTATAAGATGATCAGGGGAATAGATAGAGTAGACAGTCAGAGACTTTTTCCCCGGGTACAATAGAGTGTTACAAGGGGACATAAATTTAAGGTGAAGGGTGGAAAGTATAGGGGGGATGTCAGGGGTAGGTTCTTTACCCAGAGAGTGGTGGAGGCATGGAATGCGCTGCCTGTGGGAGTGGCAGAGTCAGAATCATTGCTGACCTTTAAGCGGTAATTGGATAGGTACATGGATAGGTGCTTAAGCTAAGACAAATGTTCGGCACAACATCGTAGGCCGAAGGGCCTGTTTGGTGCTGTATTGTTTTATGTTCTATGTTTGCACATTCTCCCTGTATCTGCGTGGGTTTCCATCAGTGGCTTAACCAATGTCCTGTACAGCCGCAACATGACTTCCCAACTCCTGTACTCAATAATCTGACCAATAAAGGAAAGTAACCAACGCCTTCTTCACTATCCTATCTACCTGCGACTCCACTTTCAACAAGCTATGAATCTGCACTCCAAGGTCTCTTTGTTCAGCAACACTCTCTAGAACCTTACCATTAAGTGTATAAGTCCTGCTCAGATTTGCTTTCCCAAAATGCAGCACCTCGCATTTATCTGAATTAAACTCCATCTGCCACCTCTCAGTCCATTGGCCCACCTGGTCAAGATCCTGTTGTAATTTGAGGTAGCCCTCTTTGCTGTCCACTACACCTCCAATTTTGGTGTCATCTGCAAACTTACTAACTGTACCTCTTATGCTCACATCCAAATCATTTATGTAAATGACAAAAGTAGAGGACCCAGCGCCGATCCTTGTGGCACTCCACTGGTCACAGGCCTCCAGACTGAAAAACAACCCTCCACCACCACCCTCTGTCCTCTACCTTTGAGCCAGTTCTGTGTCAAAATGGCTAGTTCTCCATGTATTCCATGAGATCTAACCTTGCTAATCAGTTTCCCATGGGGAACCTTGACGAAAGCCTTACTGAAGTCCATATAGATCACATGTACTGCTCTGCCCTCATCAATCCTCTTTGTTACTTCTTCAAAAAAACTCAATCAAGTTTGTGAGACATGATTTCCCATGCACAAAGCCATGTTGACTATCCCTAATCAGTCCTTGCCTTTCCAAATACATGTACATCCTGTCCCTCAGGGTTCCCTCCAACAACCTGCCCACCACCGATGTCAGGCTCACCGGTCTATAGTTCCCTAGTTTGTCCTTACCGCCCTTCTTAAACATTGACACCATGTTTGCCAACCTCCAGTCTCCCGGCACCTCACCTGTGACTATTGATGATACAAATATCTTAGCAAGAGGCCCAGCAATCACTTCTCTAGCTTCCCACAGAGTTCGCGGGTACACCTGATCAGGTCCTGGGGATTTATTCACCTTTACCCGTTTCAAGACATCCAGTACTTCCTCCTCTGAAATATGGACATTTTGCATGGTGTCACCATCTATTTCCCTACAGTCCATATCTTCCATATCCTTTTCCACAGTAAATACTGATGCAAAATACTCATTTAGTATCTCCCCCATTTTCTGTGGCTCCACACAAAGGCCGCCTTGCTGATCTTTGAGGGGCCCTATTTGCTCCCTAGTTACCCTTTTGGTTTTAATTTATTTGTAAAAACCCTTTGGATTCTCCTTAATTCTTGTTATACCTTAGCTGAAGTATTATACGGTTTGTGGCTGCTACATTGTAGGAAATATTTGAATGAATCGGAGACCATGCAGAAGTAATTTACAAGAATGCTTTCAGGAATGAGAAATGTCAGTTCTGAGGATAGATTCAAGATACTGGGACTGTTCTTTTTGGAGAGAAGGTGGTTGAGAGGAGATTTGATAGAAATTTTCAAAATCACAGAAATGTAGATAGGGAGAAGCTGTTCTCATTTGTAAAAGGATAAATATTTAGGAGCATAGATTTAGTGATGTGCAAATGCTACAGGAAGGACAGAAAGGGAGGCAAGACAGGAGGGGGAGTGGCAGTTTTGATAAGCTGTGCTGAGGGAGGATATTCCTGGAAATACATCCAGAGAAGTTATTTGGTTTGAACTGAGAAATAAGAAAGGGATGATCGCCTAATTGAGATTGTATTATGACCCCCTAATAGTCAGAGGGAAATTGAGAAACAGATTTGTGAGGAGATCTCAGTTATCTGTAAGAATAATAAGGTGGTTATGGTAGGGGATTTTAACTTTCCAAACATAGACTGAGACTGCCATAGTGTCACTGGGAAAAGGATAGACCAGATCTAAAGGTTGAAGTTCTAAATTGGAGGAAGGCTAATTTTGACGATATTAGACAAGAACTTTCAAAAGCTGATTGGGCGCTGATGTTCGTTGATAAAGGGATGGATGGAAAATGGGAAGCATTCAGAAATGAGATAACGAGAGTCCAGAGAAAGTATATTCCTGTTAGAGTGAAAGGAAAGGCCGGTAGGTGTAGGGAATGTTGGATGACTAAAGAAATTGATGGTTTGGTTAAGAAAAAGATGGAAGCATATGTCAAGTATAGATAAGATAGATCGAGTCAATCCTTAGAAATGTATAAAGGCAGCAGGAGTATACGTAAGAGGGATATCAGGAGGACAAAAAGGGGACATGATATAGTTTAGGCAAATAGAGTTAAGGAGAATCCAAAGAGTTTTACAAATACAATAAGGACAAGTAGGGAGAGAATAGGGCCCCTCAAAGATCACCAAGGTGGCCTTTGTGTGGAGCCGCAGGAGATGGGGGAGATACTAAATGAGTATTTCGCATCAGTGTTTACTGTGGAAAAGGACATGGAGGATATAGAATGTAGGGTGGTGGATGGTGACGTCTTGAAAAATGTCCATATTACAGAGGAGGAAGTGCTGAATGTCTTGAAACATGTAAATGTGGATAAATCCCCAGGACCTGATCAGGTGTACCCTAGAACTCTAGGGAAGCGAGGGAAGTGATTGCTGGGCCCCTTACTGAGATATTTATATCATGGATAATCACAAGTAAGGTGCCAGAAGACTGGAGATCGGCTAACGTGGTGCCACTGTTTCAGAAAGGTGGTAAGGACAAGCCAGGGAACTATAGACCAGTGAGCTGACATCGGTGGTGGGCAAGTTGTTGGAGGGAATCCTGAGGGACAGGATGTACATGTATTTGGAAAGGCAAGAACTGATTAGGGATAGTCAACATGGCTTTGTGCGTGGGAAATCTCATAAACTTGATTGAGTTTTTTGAAGAAGTAACAAAGATGATTGATGAGGGCAGAGCAGTGGATGTGATCTATATGGACTTCAGTAAAATTTTGACAGGGTTCTCCATGAGAGACTGGTTAGCAAGGTTAGATCTCACGGAATACAGGGACAACTAGCTCTTTGGATACAGAACTGGCTCAAAGGTAGAAGATAGAAGTAGTGGAGTGTTGTTTTTCAGACTGGAGGCCTGTGACCAGTGGAGTGCCACAAGGATCGGTGCTGGGTCCACTGCTTTTTGTCATTTATATAAATGATTTGGATGTGAGCATAAGAGGTATAGTTAGTAAGTTTGTAGGTGACACCAAAATTGGAGCTGTAGTGGACAGGAAAAAAGGTTACCTCAGATTACAATGGGATCTTGATAACATGGGCCAATGGGCTGAGAAGTGGCAGATGGAGTTTAATTCAGATAGATGCGAGGTGTTGCATTTTGGGAAAACAAATCTTAGCAGGACTTATACACTTAATGGTAAGGTCCTAGGGAGTGTTGCTGAACAGAGAGATCCTGGAATGCAGATTCATAGTTTGTTGAAAGTGGAGTCGCAGGTAGATAGGATAGTGAAGAAGGTGTTTGGTATGCTTTCCTTTATTGGTCAGAGTTGCAGCTGTACAGGACATTGGTCAGGCCACTGTTGGAATATTGCATGCAAATCTGGTCTCTCTCTTATCAGAAGGAAGTTGTGAAACATGAAAGGGTTCCGAAAAGATTTATAAGGATGTTGTCAGGGTTGGAGGATTTGAGCTATAGGGAGAGGTTGAATAGGCTCGGGCTGTTTTTCCTGGAGCGTCTGAGGCTGAGGAGTGACCTTATAAAACCATGAGGGGCATGGATAGGATAAATAGAGTACATAGGTTTAGGGTGAGAGTGGAAAGATATAAAAGAGACCTATGGAGCAATATTTTCACGCACAGGGTGGTACATGTATGGAAGAAGCTGCCAGAGGAAGTGGTGGAGGCTAGTACGATTGCATCATTCAAAAGACATCTGGATGGATATATAAATAAGAAGGGTTTGGAAGGATATGGGCTGGATGCTGGCAGGTGGGACTTGATTGGGTTGGAATATTAGTCAGCATGGACAGGGATCTTGATCACATGGGTTTGTTTCTGTGCTGTACATCTCTATGACTCTAAATGAAGGAAGGGTGGCTGCATGGGTTTCCTCTCACTGTCCAAAGATATCCAGGTTAGGTGGATTGGCCATGCTAACATGCTCACAGTATGTAGGGATGTTAGGTTAGGTGGATTATCCATGGGAACTGCAGGATTACAGTGATGTTGCGGTGGTGGTGGTGGTGGGGGGGGGGGGCGTTGGGTCTGGAGGGATGCTCTTCGAAAAGTCGGTGTGGACTCAATGGGCTGAATGACCTGGTTCCATACTTTAGGGATTCTATGATTCTGTACAGCGAGTAGTTAGGGTATAGAATGCAGTGCCTGGAAATGTTGTGGAGGCAGCTTCAATTGAGGCATTCAAGAGGAATATTGGATGATTATTTGAATAGAAATGGTATGCAAAGATATACAGAAAAGGCAGGAGATTGGTACTAGGTAACAGAAGCCGTGATGAATGGCCCCTTTCTGCACCATAACAATTCTATGATTCATCATCCTTTCAGGTGCAATCACATCCTTCCTACAATGTGATAACCAGAACCATACGCAGCACCTTTGTGATGGTGTAGTCAGCATTTTATACAATTCCAGCAATAACCATCCTACCCTTGTATTTAGTATCTCAGTTAATAATGTAGCCCTTATATCTTCTTAAACACCTTATCTCTCTGCCCAGTTACCTTTAGGGAAGAAGGATATGCAGATCCCTCTTCTCTTTAGTAATCTCCAGTGTCTATCAATCATAGTGTAATCCTCTGGCTGTTAGTCTTCTACAAATGCATTACTTGTCCTTGAAAAGGAGGTAGCAGGCTTCTTTCTTGAACTACGAAAGTCTTTGAGCTGTAGGTATGCCTGCTGTGCTGTTAAGAAGGGGTCTTAGGATTTTGTATCCATAACAGAGAAGGTGAAATACTTCCAAGTCAGTATGGTGTACAACTTGGGAGAGAAATTTGCAACAATGGTTTCCCACACATTTGTTGGCCTCATCCTCTTGGTACCTAATGTGGGTTTGGAATGTGCCATCAAAGTAATCTTGGTCATTTGGTGCAGTGAATCATGTGGATTGTACAACTAATGCCTCTGCACTGATAGTGGAGACAGTGAATGGTTAAGATAATGAGTGGGGTGACAACCAAAGTGGTCTCCTTTGTCTTGTATAGTGTCGAGTTTCTTGAGTATTGTTGGAGCTGCACCTGTACAGGCAAGTGGGGAGTATTCCATCAAACTTCTGATGTTTGCATTGTGGACAGACTTGTGGAGTCAGAAAATTAGTTACTCACTGTAGAATTGTTTGCCTTTGACCTGCTTTTGGAACCACAGTATATATGTGGCTGGTTCAGTTTCTGATCAATGGCAAGATTTAATAATAGGAAAATTAATCAATGGTAATGCATGATGTTTAGATTCTGTCTTATTGGAGATTATTGACTGGCACATGTGTGGTACAAATTGAATTTGCCAATTATTGGTCTAAGATTGGATGGCGTCTGGGTCTTGCTCCATTTGGACACCACAATATCTGAGTTGCCAGAAATGGTATTTAATACTATGCAATAATCGGTGATCATCCACTTCCAACTTTATGATAGCAGGAAGGTCATTGATGACGCAGGTAAAGATGGTTAGGTTGAGGAACTGCTGCCATGTTACTGTGAACATTTTGGACCCCTCTTATCTCAGGAGAGATATGTTTTTTTGTTTCATTATTAATTCGCAGGATGAGGGCATCACTAGTAAGATCAGCATTTATTGCCCATCAAGAATTGCCCAAAGGCCATTTAAGTCAACCACATTGCTGGTCATATGTAGGTCAGACGGGGCAAGAAAGTCAGTTACCTTCTCTAAAGGGCAATAGTGAACCATAGAATATAGAACTTCACAGTACAGGCCCTTCGACCCTCTAATGTTGCACTAACCTGTGATCCAGAAGTCACAGCATAACAGTGCTTCACAGGAAGCTCCAAAACACTGAAGATGTCACCTAGACAGGGGACAAAATGTCTGCAAATCAATTTCCCAGCTCGGCGGACACACCCACGACTACAACACTATACTTGTCCTTTTTCTCCACATCAGCCCCCAACCAACCCCCTTCATCTCACATCATGAGCATTGCCTTTTCTTTCTTTTAACCCCCCCATGTACTTACCCAGCTTCCCCATAAATACATCATAAAAATCATTACCATCTGCAGATAAAATAGGAATACTGCATCGAACTCTCTCTGATATGTCCAACTATTTTCGGAGATCAAACTAACAAAGAAAATTCCATGTTCTTCTTTTCTTGGTTTTGAGTTCTGAACATAATTAGGAGGACATGTTGGAAGGGCATCATGACAATATTGATGAGATGAGGCATTGCGAGAGACTTAGACATTGGTGGGTCCAACACAGGCGGTGGCAGAGGTGAATCGGCTTAGACGTAAAAGATGGTGCCTGAAGATTGGCGACTTCAATGTTTGTTGGGTCTGGTGAAGTGGTGGTGGTTCTGAGCTGGCTCAAAACTCGAACGTAGTTGGACATCTTTTTAAGCTATATCTTTTTATTTTTCTCTTATTCTTAAACAATTAAAATGGCACCATATTGTGGCAACAAATGAAAGCTTTTCACTGTATTTTATTGTATTTCTCACTTGTAAAATACACGTGACAATAAAAATTATCCATTCATTCTCTTAGCAACAACATGGAAAATCAATTGAATGAATTTACAAAGTCACTTGTGTTGGGAATTGGGGTTCCTTTCAACATATTAATGGGAACAATCGAGGCAGTTTAAATTTGCATTAAAAATTAGAAAAATTATTTGTGAAGAAATTAATTAGCCTGTCAAAGCACAGACAGCACTGATTCTGTCACAACAAAAAATCTTCAAATCTGTTACTACTATATTTGAATTTGGGATTTTTTAAGAAATGTATTGATCTTAAACTAGCCAATTACTTTTGAAAAAAATTATATTTTTTTGGAACAAAGAACAAGCAAGCAGGATTTGATAATGCTTGGGACCATATTGAAATGTTTGATTTCTGTTTTAAATATATCACAAAAACAACTTTGTAAACTGGACTGTTAGGTTTCTCCAGAATTCCTGAACCAGATAGATTATTTATAATAAAAGGATACTGACAGGGAAAAAATTAGGGTATCAAATGGGAAATGAAAAAAAAAATCATCTTAGATGCAGTTGTGAATTATATCAAGTGAATAGAAAGTATAGGTGAAATTAACTAACTGATAGCTTTTTCTTGAACATGTGCCCTTGCTGCTTGCAGTTTTTTAAAATAAGACAACTGAAAGGTGGGGTGGAGAATGTAACAAGAACCGCCTGATGAGTAAAGATAAAGGGAGCATTGAAGAATCTTTTAAGTCTAAGCAAATCTGCTGCTGTAATTGAATATATCATAACCAGCTAAAGATGAGCTAAAGTTGTCAAAGGATGATAGCATGGTCTCAATGAAGAATGAGGAAGAAATTCAACAATGTGAGGCAAGGAAAAAGGAAACCAACAAACAGGAGAGGGGTATTTGCCTCACTTGGATACTAACCTTTTACTCCCACAACACTAAGACAGTTATGATAGGAAGTTCCACACATAACACCACAGTGCTCAGAGTAGATACCTCCATTCAGAATGATGCACTCAAGGCCATCTCTCAGTTTGGTCACCTGTTCCCTTCTTTGTTTCTAAACCTCAGATCAATAAGACCAGTATCTTGGAAAAACGTGTTTAAAATGATTCAATTGAACAAAGAAATGAATTAAGGATTTAAAAGCAAGACAATCTTGACGGTTTACAATGCAGGTGAGAACTCTTGGTATCGGATGCTGACCTTAGGTTTAGTGGATATTCAAAGCTTGACATCACCAGTTCTAGTAGCATCAGCATTTTATCTGCAAATCATATTAAACAATTAAATTAGGGGATTTTCCTTCTCAAAGGGAGGACTTCTTTAAAATAGCGTTTTCTTAGTATTCCATATTTAGTATTTCCTGTACTATTGCATTACAGAACTAACCTGTTTTCTGCAAGTATAAATTAAAAAAAAAATTGGGCACCACACTACCCTCTTATGAGTATAAATATTTTTGAAAATAAGATTTTGTGTTATGCAAGAACATTAAACCTTCAAATGGAAATGGGCAAGGGGACAATGGTAATCTGTTAATATGGTCGTTACCATGGCCCTTGGCTGAATGTGTTTAACTAGATGATTAGCATAGCATGGATGACCAGTCCCCAAACTAAGGTATGTCAACAGGGAAGGAGTTGATTGAGCAGCATAACATCCCTGATACTTCAGCCAGAAGGCCTAGGTTCAAGTCCTAATTACTCCAAAGGTGACAGTGTATACAGAAGAGGCACTTCAAGTCTGAGTCAACTTATTTATATTTATCCCACTTTCCAGTACTTGGCCCATAGTCTTGAATGTTATGATATTTACAGAGCTCATCCACCTACGTTTTTTAAAAAGTAGTGAGATTTCCCACCTCTACTGCTCTCCCAGGCGGTGCATTCCAGATTCCCACACCCTTCACTGCAAGCATTTTTCCTCAAATCCTCTCCATTAATGCCCCTCACCTTAAAATAATGTCTCCCTCATTACTGGCTCCACAACCACCTGATGAAGCTAGTGCTTCCAAATAAACTGATGGACTGGTGTTGTGTGTGGATTTTTAACTTTGTACACCCCAGTCCAACACTGGCACCTCCAAGTCATCATTATTGATCCTTCAATTGAGGGAGAATAGCTGCTTATTCATTCTATGCCCCTCAATCTTATAAACCATAAACAGGCCTGCCCTCAGCTTTCTCTGCTCTGAAGAAAACAACCCCAATCAATCCAGCATCTCACACCTGTAAAGTGCCAACTCAGGCAACACCTTGGTCATTCTTCTCTGCAAACCCTACAGTGCAATCACATCCTTCCTGGTGTGGTAACCAGAACCCCACTTAGTCCTCCAACTTAGGCCTAACTAAAGGTTTTATAGCTCCACCATAACCTCCCTGCTCTTATATAACCTATGTCAGAAATCACACGACACCAGATTCTAGTCCAACAAGTTTATTTGAAATCACAAGCTTTTGGAGTTTAGCCCCTTTGCCGAGTGCCTGATAAAAGGGCTACACTTTTATGAGTGGGTTGCTCTTCGGGGCGGGGGGGGCGGTATGACTTTTGTTGGGCCGAAGGGTCTGTTTCCACACTGTATGAAATCTAATTTTAAAAAATTCAGGGATGAATGCTCTACAACTTCAAAATTGCCATCCATTATTTTCCATTCTACAGAACAGCTTCGGGATTGGTGAAACTTTCAATCTGTCAGATCGTATACCTTTTTAGTCTAATTCACTGATGTATCATATCTAAACTACCGCTAATTCAATTAACTAGCTGAAAAATTGCTACAAGTTGTTGACTGTCTATATTAAGTTATTATGATCAGAGACCCTCAAAAATCAACACTTGATGGTCATCTCTTTCTGTTCCATCAAGCATACAGTTGACACTGAATTGAAAAGTGCTGTTCAGACATATCTGGTGCTTCTCTCATCTCAGAGCAACAGCCTTTCCTCATTAAGTACATTTTTAAAAAAGCATTCTACATCCCCTTTCAATGGGTGAGTAAACACATTTAATCAATTGTACTTGAGGTAGAGAGATTAAGAGAAAGCTGAGCGGTGGAAGAGGGGGAAAAGTAACTGCTGCTCCACTCCACTGGGATCTAACTGCAGGAGCAGATCCACTCAGAATGAAACATACCCATGTTTGGCAAAAGGAGTGTGTTGCGAGTAAATGCTTTATTTACACAAGAAAATGTACAAGTATGCTAATTATACAAGAATTATGCAAAAACAGACGTGGATACAGAATGCCAATAATCAAACTGCATATTGATATTAACCAGTAAATATTGTTTAAACAATTTTTATGTATAAAGGTTCACCTTGAGCCACAGACTGGTGTTAGATTTTGGTCCCAAAAGCACAGGACTAGACACCTCGTGCAAATAATTGTTCTTTACAAACATGAACTTGATGGTGAGGCTGAATAGCTTATTCCACCAAGGAGTGGGGCATCACAGTTGAGCCTGATCAATTTACATCTGATAAAATTGTACACACTCTCCAGTGTGGGACACAGGTTAGCAAATTGAAATGTGCTGCCTTGACATGCTCCCTCACTGCATTCCTTATTCCACAGTTCTGAGTGTCAACCTGCTCCTTTGTCTGGCTTCTGCTGCTGCTCTCTAACTGGAAGTCTGCCTACAGCATGTGTTAAAAACAATGACTGCAGATGCTGGAAACCAGATTCTGGATCAGTGGTGCTGGAAGAGCACAGCAGTTCAGGCAGCTTCCAAGAAGCAGCAAAATCAACGTTTTGGGCAAAAGCCCTTCATCAGGAATAAAATTGCCTGACACTTTATTCTTTCTGGACTGGGGGGAGGGGAGAGAAACCATCACCACTGCCTAGCACTGCTCCTGGCAGGAATTCTACATGTGGGTAAACTATATCTGGTTTCCATATGATGGGATCGTTGTTGGGGCATGTTTGCTATTAATCCATAGATTTACTCATCATGTGAGCTTAAACCCAACCAAATAAACAAAGAAGCAAGCAGTTTTGTGACAAAAGTTGCAGGACAGCAGAGCAATAGGTCATTTGAAACTGCAGTTATTTTCTTTGATTGTTACTATTGCATACTCATGTGAAGTGTAGCTTCCGCAACAGAAGTTTAAGGGGATTTTGTAATTTATGAAGCCACTTTTGTCCTGTGTCCTGTTCAGATAACTGGATGCAGAGAATAATATAATAATAGTGGTCAGTAGGCAGTAGATACCTGTATAATTCAACATGCAGACAAAGAAGCTCTCGAAAAAGTCTTTATTCACCGAGAGCAGCAAAGTCACAAAGGGAATTGAAAGTGCATTAAACACGCGGTTTTAATTTTGGTAGATCGTTAACTGCAATCAGTCAGAGAGCAGTAGGCATCTTCCATGGAATGCTGCATTGCATCACTGCACATCCTGACAGCTGTGTGTTGGGGCTGTGCAATAACTACTCACACGTCAGTGAGAGAAACAGAGCCCACCATGAAAAAGGCAGCAGTTCCTTCTGGCCCACACTCCATTTTTTGGTCCTTTTGCTCTGAGCCTTTAAACAGATACCCGATTGTCTTTGGCCCATTTCTTTAAGGTTCGGATTATGTATTCCACCTGAGGATTCCCAGTATTCCGAAGGAGGTGGAGAACTTCTCTCATGGTGTCCCTAGTAAAGAAGCACAATAATTTAGTGAGGTCTGGTCATGAAAAAGAACACATACCATCCCTCCATTGTTCTGTGCTAATCTCTCCTACTGCAGAGGAGGGCAAGAATGGCCACTGGCTAACCCCCCAAAGTATCGATCTAGATCTATAACTCTGATTTCTTGACAGTCCCCAATTTTAATCGCTCCATGCCTACAACTGCCTGGGCCTTTAACTCTCTATGAACCTCACCTCTCTTTATTCCTGAAGTCAGCTTTGGTCATCAGCTTATATAATATGACTTTATTCGGTGTGATGTTGAATTTTGCTTTATAATGTTCCTGGCATCCTTGGATATTTTATTATTGTAAAAATGCTACATGGATATAACTTGCTGCTGCAATTGTAACAAATGGAAATCTACTGGTACTTTGCCCAAGTAGACTTTACCTAATTTTTAAAAAGTTATTCTTGGGATGTGTGTATTGTTGATTGTGTATTTATTGCTCATCCCAAATTTCCCTTGAGATGGTACTGCTGTGCTGCTTTCTTGAAGCACTGTACTCTATGTATTGAAGACAGGCCAACAATGCCATTAGGGAGTGAGTTTCAGGATTGTGACCCAGCAATACTGGAAGAAAGGCGATATACTTCCAAGCAAGGGTGATTAGTGGCTTGGATAGAACTTGCAGTTGGTGGTGTCCCAATGTACCTCATGTCCTTGTCCTTCCAAATAAAAGTGCTCAAGGGCTGTCTAAGAAGCCTAGTCAAATTTATACATTGCTACTACTAAATGTTGGTGATGGACGGATGTTTTTGGATCCGGTGCCAATCAAACAAGTGCTCGTTCTTAGATGGTGTCAAGATACAAGTGTTGTTGGAGTTATTCTTATCCAGGCAAGTGGAGAGCATCTACCTCACTCTGAACTTGCGCCTTACAGATTCTGGACAGGATGTGGGGACTCCCGTGGTGAGTCACTTGTACAGGATTCCTGGCCTCTGATCAGCTCTGTTAGCCACAGTATTTATATGGCTCATCCAGTTCAATTTCTGGTCGATGGTAATCCCAGGATGTTGATCGTGTCGCAGTGATGGTAATACCATCGAATGTTAAGAGATGATGGTTGGATTCTCTCTTGTGAGAAGTGGTCGTTGCCTTGCACTTGTGTGGCACAACTGTTTATGCCACTTTTCAGCCCGAGCCTGGATACCTACTGTCCTGATTTTAACGAGGACTGCCTCAGTATCTGAGGAATTGCAAAATCATCATCAAACATCCCCACAGCTGACTTTATTATGGCAGAATGGTTACTGGTTTGGCCAAGGACATTACCCTGAAAAACTCATACAGGAATATCCAGGAATGGAGATGACTAAACTCCAACAATCACAATCATCTTCCTTTGCGCCAAGTATGACTCCAAACAGTGAAGAATATTCCCAGATTTCCACTGGCTCATCAGATATCATTTGTACTTTATGATTCTAGGTTTGCTCAAGTCAAGCCACACATGGTCAAATCTGGCTTTGAAATCAACTCATACCTCATTTCTGAAATTCTACTTTTTTACCCACATTTGAACCAGGGCTGTAATGATATTAGGTGAAACCCAAACTGGACATCAATGAACAGATTATTGCTAATGATTAAGAGAAGACTAAAGGTGGGGTGGAGGGGAGGGGTTGGTGGGGGAATGTAATTTACTTGGTTTGATTTTTTTCTACTTTTTCTATACAGGACAGACAAGGGCTATTTTCTACATTGTCAGGAATTTCTCAGAGATATAGCTCTATTGCGACAGCTTGGTTAGCAGTGTGGCTAGTTCTGCAGCATGTGTCTTCAGTACTATTGCCAGAAAGTTGTCAGGCCCAAAGCTTTCAGTATTCAGTGCCTTTGTTTTTTGATATCACATGGAATATATTGAACTGGCTGAAGATTTGCACCTGTTATGCTCGGGACTTATGGAGGAAGCATCTACTAGGACTTCTGGCTGAAGATTGTTGAGAGTGCTTCAGCCTTATCCTTGGCAGTGACCTGCTGGGCTCTTCCAACATTGAGGATGGGGATATTTGTGGAGCCTCCTCTTCCAGTGAATTGTTTGATTGTCCAGCATCATTGAAGACTAGATATCGTAGCACTGCAGAGCTTGGATATGATTTGTTGATTGTGAAATCACTTAGCTCTGTCTGTCACTTGCTGTCTTTGCTATTTTGCACTGTAGTGTCATCCTGTTTTGTAGCTTCACCAGATTGACACTTAGTCATTTTTAGATATGCCTGGTGCTGCTCTTGGCATGGTCTCCTGTACTCTTCATTAAACCTGGCTATGATGGTAATGGGAGCATGGGGGATATATCGGGCCATTAAGTTGCAGATTATGTTGGAGTACAGTTCTGCTGCTGCTGATGGCCCACGGTGCCTCATGGATGCCCAGTTTTGAATTGCTAGAAGTCCATCTCATTTGGCTTGATGGTAGTGCCCCTCAACACGATATAAGAATTCTCAACTGTGAAGGCAGGACTTCATCTCTACAAAGAGTGTGCAGTGGTCACTCTTACTTTCATGGACAGATTTATCTTTGACAGGCAGATTGGTGACAATAATGTCAAGTTTGCTTATGTCCCTTGTTGGTTCCCTCATCACCTACTGCAAATCCAGCAATGTCCTTTGGAACTGAACAAGTCTGTTCAGTAGTGCTGCTACTGAGCTACTCTTGATGGTGGACATTAAAATCCCCAAACCAGGGGAGTCTGCATTCTTGCCACCCTCATGGCTTCCTCCAGATGCTGTTCAACATGAAGAATATTAGCCTGGGTGATAGAACATGGTAATCAGCAGGAAGTTTACTTGTTCATGTTTGACCTGACGCCATGAGATCTCATGGGGTTAGAAGTCATTGATAAGGATAGCTAGAGCAACTCCATCCTGTCTATATACCACATTGCCATCTAGGATCTGTCATGCCATTGGGACAGGATATAAGCAGGGATGGTAATGGCAGTGTCTGGGACATAATCACACTCTTGGGAGTCATACCTTACAGACAATGAGACTGCTGTTGTTAGTCTCTGAGACAGCTTTCCTAATATTAGCACTAATCCCCAATATTACTAAAGAGGACTTTGCAGAGTTGACTGGGCTATGTTGTGTTGTTATTTCTACTGCCTCTGTCAATACCAGCTGGTCAATCCACTTTCATTTCTTTTTTGAGACTTTCCAGTAATTGTTCTAACTGACAAGGCAATTTATAGGGCAAGACGGTGAACAGGCTACCTGTGCCTCATACTTTGACCTCTATATTCTTTTGTAAAAAACCAACCACCAAAACAATACATGTTCTGCCACTGGTACTTCAATGCATATACCTCATCCAAGCCGTTTTGGCCTTGCGCTTGGTGTGCTCAATCTAAGGTTCTGTGTCCTGGATAACATTCTCAAGAATCTACTTTCAAAACGCTGTGAACATAGAGTCATAGAGATGTACACCACAGAAACAGACCCTTCGGTCCAATCTGTCCATGCCGACCAATATCCCAACTCAATTGAGCATCTTCATATATTACACCGGAGAGGTGGCTCATGCCCCAACAAAAGCTGCCTTCATTATATCATTGATATTATCCTGAAAAAGATTAGTGGTCCTCTGCTCCATCTTTGCCTGATGCATTCCCCGTTCTGCTTGGTTGACATGGTTGCCTGACTTGCATATAATTCATAAGAAATCAGATAGTGTTCCAGAGTGACAGTCTGGATGATTGCCCACCTCCCTCACACCAGCCTGAAATGCTGAGATTAATTGCAGTAGCCTATTGCTACCTTGATTGAAACCAAATTGGGGCAGCATGGTGGCTCAGTGGTTAACACTGCTGCCTCACAATGCCAGGAAGCAGGGTTCAATTCCAGTCTTGAGTGACTGTGTGTATGGAGTTTGCACATTCTCCCTGTGTCTGCATGGGCTTCCTCCAGGGACTCCAGTTTCCTCCCACTATCCAAAGATGTGCAGGTCAGGTGAATTGGCCATGCTAAATTGCCCATAGTGTTAAGGGATCTGTAGGTTTGTTGCATTAGTCAGGGGTAAATGTAGGGGAATGGGTCTTGGTGGGTTAGTCTATGGATGTTGGTGTGGGCTTGTTGGGCCGAAGGGCCTGTTTCCACACTGTAAGGATTTTATGATTCTAATTACATCAACCCAAAATGTTATATTCTAGACAATAACACAGATGAAGTCATTCAGCCCAGCATGTCTGTTGATGGTCCTTTAAATTAGCTTTATTTCCCCACAACTCTTTAAAAAAAAAGTGGAAAAGAAACTTTTACAAAATTACTATAGATTCTGCTACCTCAACCTTCTGACAGAACATTCCAGATTTTAACAAGTTGCTGTATTTTAAAAAATATAATCTTCCATCTGTTCCTTTTGCCAATTATTTTAGATCCTTGGCATCTCACTCTGACCTTCCCGCTCAAAACTCCTCAAAATTTCAAACACCTGTTAAATCTCACCTTGATTTTCTTAGTCCCAAGATAAAGCAATCCCATTTTCTCCGGTATCTCTCCATAATTGAAATTGCTCAATCCAAGAGATTTACCCTGATATTGCTCTGTTTAAATGGGTCTGCCACTCATTGGATGAATTGACTGAGCTGTCAGGTACACTACAATAAATCTTGTGTTACTTTGCACTTTATTTCCTTTGTTGGAGCTTCCTTGACAGGTCATCATACCAGAGGTGAATGTTCATGCACACAATCTGCTGCCCCACCATTCTTGCTCTATAATTGGCTGCTGGGAGGTTACAAGAAAGCTAGCCTGACTTTTACTTTGCTTGGATGGAATGGCGTGGGTTTGGTGTTTAGCCAATGCCTGTGTCAAGCTTCAAGAAGTACAGCAAAAACAAAATCCACTGCTAGCAAAGAATCATGGGAAGGAACATACAGTTCGAGTTCCAGCCAAACATTCAGTAGTTTTATCTGTCACAAAGAGAACACTGATGGTCAGTGATAAAAAGATTTAGTGTCAGAGTGGGAGCGCCTGCAAGCGAATTTCCCACACCACTGACTGCCTGATCCAAGTTTTCCTGAGCAGGAGTCAGCAAGAAAAGCCTGACGTGGGAAGGAGTTAAATCTCTCAGAGAAACCATTCAGCCAAACAGATGGGTTAGCACTGAGGTGTGCTGGGCAAGACCTGTTGCCAGAAAATTCCACTTTGAACATATACAAAAATGATGGCTCCATCAAGCCTGGTGCAAACTCATGATGGCTCTGGCATTAAGTACTTCTTACTCTGTACATCTCACTCTCAGCCATCAGCTCTCACAGCCATGCAATGTCCTGGGAGACAGAAAAATAAAAACAGAGAAAAACACAAGAGAATTCCTTTCCCAGCCCTTGGTGGTTTGAAGAACACAATAAATGTACCATACCACAACTCTGGTGTACTGATGGCATAACAACATTGCCTGCATTCACTGCCCCAGGCAAACAAGTTGCAGCAGAATAACTGCTGTGAGAAAGAGATTCACCCACCATCTGTTCAACCCTTAACTCTCATCCAAATCACAGGAAGGTCAGAGTATAAAGCAGTGCCAAGGAGACCTACATTAGATAACAGAAGGAGCACATTCAGATAAAAGGGAATAAATGTGTGGAACAATCTGTCTGGCAAGCGATAGAGTGAATGCATGAGGGAGATAAGTTACTAAGAGTCAAAATAGTACTTTTCATCTTTGTCCATTAGGAACTTAATTTTGAGAGACTTTTTTAAAAAACTGTTCACTTCTGAACAGATCGGATCTAATAAAAAGACAAAGTGCTGGAGAAGCTCAGCAGGTCTCACAGTATATGTGGAAAGAGAAACAGAATTAATATTTTGAGTCTTCTTTTGATTTAAAAATGCTAATTAGAATGATTATTACTGGACTCCTCTCAAATGTGTAACTCTGGTTCTGCTTAAAGCAGCGGTGGGCCTCCCATGTTGTGTCATGACAGCAACTAACCACTTACTGTTATTAACTCAGTTGCATCACAGGCTGCTTGCAACTGTAAGAAGTCACCAAACCAGATAGTATCATTGGCACTGACTTAAAAAGACTATTACATAAAAAGCAATACAGTTGAGCAATGGGAGGCATGGGAGTAGTGCCTAGACTAACTACATGCTTTGAGTGGAAAGGAAAGGCATCAAAGCTTGAATTTCAGGGATGACTAAAGAAATCAGGGTTAAAATTAAAAATTCAAAAGGAAGCTCATGATTCATAAGTGTCAAGAATCAAGAGGGAAGCTGAGAAGGAATAAAGGAGGGGCAAAAGAATTCATAAGGATATTTTACATTGATCCCAGCAAGATGATGAGATACTGGTTCAACTTTTCATCCAAAAGATAGCAACTCTAATAATACAGCACTCCTTAGCACTTCACTGAAGTATCAGCAAAGATTGGATTAATGAGTAAGATAACAGCAAACTTCAGGAGGTCAAAGGCTTTTGAAATAGGCAGACACATGACAGATCAAATATAATTTAGAGATTCAGTATTTTTAGCTGTCACAAAGAGAACACTGATGGTCAGTGATAAAAAGAATTAGTGCCAGAGTGCAAGCGAATTTCCCACACCACTGACTACCTGATCCAAGCTTTCCTGAGCAGGAGTCAGCAAGAAAAACCTTACGTGGGAAGGAGTTAAATCTCTCAGAGAAACCACCCAGCCAAACAGATGGGTTAGCACTGAGGTGTGCTGGGCAAGACCTGTTGCCAGAAAATTCCACGTTTAACATATACAAAAATGATGGCTCCATCAAGCCTGGTGCAAACTCATGATGGCTCTGGCATTATAGCACTTCTTACTCTGTACATCTCACTCTCAGCCATCAGCTCTCACAGCCATGCAATGTCTTGGGAGACAGAAAAATAAAAACAGAGAAAAACGCAAGATAATTCCTTTCCCAACCCTAAGTCCTAAGTGATACGTTTTAGGAGGAACATTTTGGGAGTGAAGGGATCAACAAAGGGGCGGGGGACTGAAAAAAAGGAATATTTTAATCAAGCGGATTATTTGATAAGTCGGTGGAAACACGCCCAATATTAACTTTCAAAGAGGCATTGCATATATTAAGAATTTTGCAGAAACATGCATAAGGGGTGGGATTAATTGGGTAGCTCTTTTAAATGGCTATTACAGACACAATACACCAGCTGAATTCCTGTGCTGTATGAGTGGATAATAACCTGACAGGCAGCAAGAATTTAAAGCACACTAGAGGATTTCACAATCATTGTAAACAGCCATGTTTATAATGGACAATTGACAACATGTGATCAGCCTAGGTGTTACAAATCTGTCAATCATTATTTACATGGCAGGAAGCCTTCTACAAAACATAGAGCAGTTCCTACAGCTCTGTTAGTTTCTAACACACAAATACGCAAGTGTTTGAAATAAACCTTGTTCCTGGAGATACTCACTTTGGTTCCCGGCCCGCTAAAATCATTTGAAAAATCCCAACACACGCTCCACGTTTTCCTTCCCAGTACTCCGGATTTGGATCCAGGCGCTCAAGCACATCAAAAGCTTTTGCAGCATAGTAGAACTGTCCCATCTGAAAGGAAAAAGATATTACAGCTGAAGTCTATTGAATTCACCAGTTTAAATTTGATTTAACAAAATACATTTATTTTTTGAAGCTTGTCACTTTCACTAAATCTGTTAGGATTGAATTTTTTTTAAATGACAAAGGGAAGAGAATTTGCATGGGACCCACAGTACAGAAATAATCTATTTGGCCCATACGTCCCTGCTGGTTTTTATACACCAAATGAGTGTTCACCCAGTCTAATATCCTGTATGTGGCTGCAATTCCAGATTATTTCTCTAGTCAATGAAAACCAACATCAGGAACAGGACATGCAGTCAGTATTGCTGTTGGCTATGCTCTCAGTATCAAGGCTGTGTCAGTGCTGGGTGGTGGGACTCACACCTCAATGTATTAAAATGTAGATTAAGAGATGATCAAAATTTAAACAATTTTTGCGTGAATAAAGTGGAGGAGCATTAACTGATGGCAATGTTGATTGTATAAAGAGAGTCTTACAACGAAAGGAAGCAAACAGCATAAGCAGCAAGTGATAGACAGGGCTAAGCCATTCCACAATCCATGGATCAGATCTGCTTAGGCACTGCAGTCCTGCCACATCAAGCTATGAATTGTGATATGCAATTAAACAACTCATTGGAGGAGGTGACCCCACAAATATCCCCATCTTTAATAATGGGGAAGGCTAACACATCAGTACAAAAGATAAGGCTGAAGCATTTGTCATAATTGCCAGCTGGAAGTGCAGAGTGAAAATGATCCATCTCAGCATCATTGGTGTCAGTCTCCAGCTAATTCAATTCACTCTATAGGATATCAAAGAACAGCTGAAGGCATTGGATATTGCAAAAGCTATGAACCTGATAACTATCTGGCAATAATGCTTGAGAAGTGTGTTCCAGAACTTGCCATATTCGCAGCCAAAGGTATTCCACTATAGTTCAATATTAGCATTTATCCAACAATACGGAAATGTCAAATACCTGTATACTAAAGCTGGACAGATCAAGCCTGTTACCACACTATCAATTTACTCTTGATTGCGAATAAAGTGATGGCATTTTCCTTCTGCAATTGCATCAAGCACCACTGGCTTAACAGTACACTCTGCACAGCTATAGCCTTGGTCCTGATTTGGGGGCGAGTTGGTGCGGTGCGTGTGTGCGTATATAGTAAAAGTGGAGTCAACAGAAACCTCTTCACTGTTTGGAGTTATATCTAGCACAAAGGAATATAGTTGTGGCAGTTGAAGATCACTCATCTCAGCTTCGAGACATCTCTGCAGAAGTTTCCTTAGGCCCAAAACCCAACCATCTTCTGCTGTTTCAGCAATGATGTCCTCTCTATAAGGTGACAACTGGGAATGTTCACTGATGACTGCAGAATGTTTATACTATTTGTGACTCCTCAGATTCTAAAGAAGTCCATTTCCAAATACAGTGGACACTTAGACAATATCGAAGCTTCGGCTATCAAGTGGCAAGAAACATTACTTAAGTGTCAGGCAATGAGCATCTCCAATAAGAGATGATCTAACCATCACCTTTCTGGATCCCCTCTCACCAACATCCTAGAGGGTTTCCATTGACTAGAAACTCACCAACAACATTCAAGAAACTTGACATCATCCAGGACAAAGCAGCCCCTCTCATCGGCAATACATCTTCAATCATTCACTGTCTCCACTGCGATGAACTATAACAGCATTGAATACCATCTAGAAATGTACTGGAGAAATTCACCAAGGCATCACCGACAGCACTTTCCAAATCCACAATCAATATCTGGGCAGGAGAATGGGGTTGAGAAACATATTAGCTATGATTGAATTGTGAGGCAGATCCAAGGGCCAAAAGGCCTGATTCTGCTCCTATATTTTATAGTCTTATGGGGTCAGTTGATAGAGTGAGATGCGTTGGTTCCAATTTAAATGCACCAATATACAGCCTCAGATCACATAAGCTGCATCCTTCAATCCAACAAGAAGTCTATGACTCTTCAGTCCAGGAGGATGCAGAACTTTGGCAGAAAGATGCTCTTGTTGGCACAGCAGTAAGTAGATCTTGGGTGGCCTCACAATTCAGTGATGAGCATCCATGTGCTACTCCAGGCTACTTAGGTAAGACACGAGGTCTTCTTCCCCAAGGACAGCAGAAGACCTCTCTGCCTAACCAAGGAAATCTGGACAGAGAAGGTCGACAAATTTGCAGTCATCCAGCGAAAGTGGTAACACTGCCTCAAGTAAATCAATGGCTTCTTCCACTCAACAAGGTAAGTACCACACTTCAGTTCCCCAAAGACAGCAACTAGAAAGCGGGTGAGGCAGGAGTATGGCTGCTGGTGTGGGAGGGCTCACCACGTAGTTAGAAATAGGTTGAGGCTACATTCTCCCATTGGATAGGAATAACGCCTTTGTCAAAGGGCATAAGCTTGGTACTGATGATCCTTGCAAACAGCATTTACAAGCAGCTAGCACACAAGCTGAATAGGCATACTGGGTGACAAACATCACTCTTTCACATTTCCACCTCCAAGATTAGCAGGGTCCCAATCCTGCTGCCCACGAAGGAGGTAGTTTCTAGAATTTGCAGGGTACCTCAACAGATACTTGGCTGTAGCTGGTGAGACAGCAGTTCAGTTACAAGACGTAAGCTTAATGACCAACTATGAGGAGCTACAGGTGAGCATAGGATGTAGTGCATCTGTGTTCTCCAATGTACATACCTCAATCCAAACAGCATTCGATTCTGTAGATCCTATCTGAATGGGAGAAAATTGCTGATCCTTTTATTCTCCCACCAAGGTCAAGCACAGGACGGAACTGCTATTTCTGGGGGGACATGTAGGGAGGAGCAATGTCCTGAGGGGTGCAGTGACATTTTATCCCCCAGTATAATCCAACAGTGGAAATAATTTCATCTCAGTGAGTATAGATCACAAGTTTCCACCTATTGTTGATGGCTCTTTGGCAGTGCAGGAGTGTCACAGTCACATCAAGGGCTGGTTACAGGCAACAATGGCATGTGTGGCTATATTTTGCACATTCTAGAAGTACCAGGTCTTAGAGGAAAGGGGTCAAAACTCAAGCAGAGATCAATGGCATTAGTGCAGGTTGAAATTGAAGTTTATTTGGTCAGATGGGTGCGGTGCAAAGAGACGTCAATATCAAGTGTGCATGTGTGTCTGTAGATTGATAAAATATCTATAAGAGTTGGACATACCCAAACAAATATCAAAACTCAGTTTTGAATTTCTGGAAGTTTTGCAAAAGTAAATTTGAACTGTTTGTTACTGGAATCCATTGGGCACTAATTGTTCCTTACATCCTGTCACAGTTACCTTGTAGCAGTCATTAGCCAAGAGCTGCAATAGACTGAAGGATTCTCCTGATGTCTCCATCTTCAAATAAAGCTCCCATGCCAGGCGGGGCTTCTTGTTCATGATATCTGTGAAGGTGGAAAAAACATAGTGGCAACTTTTGACATGCACTCAGTACCAGGACTTTAAACAAACATGAAAATTGGCAAAGTGGGGATTGGAACATTAAGTTTACTGCATAAATGAGATAATTCTCATGTGACAGAGAATTTCCTTCAAAACTATCCCCAGTGATTTTGAGTGTATTCAAATTAAATATCACAAATGCACAGAGGAACAAGGGATCACTTAGATCTATTTAGTTAGTCATTGTCACTTGACCCTTTCTTAGAAGGGTAACATAAACATTAAACTTCAGACTCTGGTCAATGTTTCACAATATGGTTCTAATCTAAGATCACATCACCTCTGCAGTAGAGAAAGCACTAATCAGTCCATTATGCCCTTGCTAACCCTGTGAGACTGCTATTTATTCAATCTTCTTCTGCATCCTCCCTTTGAATTACTCATGTTTTGACAACTTGTAAGACAGACTTCAAGATGATACAAGGAGCTTCTTTCTGTCCCCTGCATCATACTCACAGAAGAGCTGATTGAGAGGATGCAGAAAGGTGCCAGTTAGAAGGCAATTTTCCATCTGCTTGTGACTAGGGAATATATTGGGAGTATTTGCTATTAGCATATCACTGAAGGCACTGATTAGCAGTTTGGGGCATTTGATGAGCAACTTGCCCCAACAATGGGGAAATGTCTCAAGCTTCTGGTTTGAGTCTGCTGAATCACAGAAACCAGAGAGGTCAAAGCGAAGTTAGGTAAGGGCATTTTGTGACCTCTAAAATTCACCATATGCATCTCTCAACTAGGGAAGACAGCATTCAGCCTCCTGCTCTGGATGGAGTCGTTCCCTAGAAGTTCCCACTGAGAGAGTGCTATGAGCTCTCTCTCAATTGTACCACTTGACTACAGGCAATCCCTGGGTTGCAAACAGATTTTGTTCCAGAGTCTGGTTGCAAATCAATTTGTATGCAAATCAGAATATTAAAGGATATTCAACAATAGGAAGGATGTGGAAGTATTGGAAAAAGTGCAGAGGAGATTTACCAGGATGTTGCCTGGCCTGGAGGGAAGGTCTTATGAGGAAAGGCTGAGAGACTTGGATCTGTTCTCACTGGAGAGAAGAAGGCTAAGAGGGGATATAATAGAGACACACAAGATGATTAGAGGATTAGATAGGGTAGACAGTGAATGTCTCTTTCTGAGGACGATGACATCAGCTTGTATGAGGGGGCACAGCTACAAATTAAGGGGTGATAGATTTAAGACAGATGTCAGAGTCAGGTTCTTTACTCAGAGAATGGTACTGTCGTGGAATGCCCTGCCTGCCAATGTAGGTTAACTCAGCCACATTAGGGACATTTAAATGATCCTTGGATAAGCACATGGATGATGATGGGATAGTGTTGGGGGATGGGCTTAGATTAGTTCACAGGTCGGTGCAACATCAAGGGCTGAAGCGCTGTAAAGTTCTATGTTCTAATATTAAAAAGGATGCTCAACAAAAGATCAACCTGCATAAACATGTATCGAGGCTACATTGTTTTGCATGGCGAAACACCTGTTAATACCGAGCAAGTTTTAGTTTTGGCTCAGTCAGGAACTGACCAAATAAAAGTTCACTATTGATAAATGAAGGCAAAAGTAACCAACACTAGAGAGATATGAAGGCAGTGTAATTCTTCAAAATGACTGCACTTTTCAAACAGTTTAGATTAGATTATTTACAGTGTGGAAACAGGCCCTTCGGCCCAACAAGTCCACACCGACCCTCCAAAGAGCAACCCACCCAGACCCATTCCCCTACAATTACCCCTTCACTTAACACTACGGGCAATTTATCATGGTCAGTTCACCTAACCTGCACATTTTTGGACTGTGGGAGGAAACCGGAGCACCCTAAGGAAACCCATGCAGGTACAGGGAGAATTTGCAAACTCCACATAGACAGTTGCCTGAGGCGGGAAATGAACCCAGGTCTCGGGGCACTGTGAGGCAGCAGTGCTAACCACTGTGCCACCGTGCCGCCCATATTATGGAGCTTCAAAATAAATACAAAAAAATGTAAATACTCAGCAGGTCAGGAAGTATCTGTGGAGAGAAACAGTTATCCTTTCAGATCAATGACCCGTCATCACTAATCAATCTGACATGTTAACTCTGTTTATCTCCACACATGCTGCCAGAACTTCTGGGTACTTGCAACATTTTTTTTTGTTTTCATTTAAGTATTTCAATATGTATAAGGTTTTGTTTTTGTAGTCATGGAGCTCTACTTACAGCAACGGGCCAGCCAGCTGAGGTAAATGTAGTCATTCTTCAGCTTCTCACTCTGAATCAGCTGAAAAACCTATTAATTTTAAAGAAGTACGAAGTTCACAGAGAAGAAATGCTGTATTAGTAAATTCTGTGTATCAAGCCATGCACAACAGCAAGATACCAGGTTCAGTGGGTGACTTGTGTTGAGTCATCTCATGCAGTAAGGGTACACTTGGACTCACTGAGCTCATCTAAGGAGCAGCAAGAACAACTACTGTCAGAACATTCAGTCGCTATCCAGTGATTCTTTCTGGAAAGCTCACATGTGTGAATGTCAGAGTTCAAATGTGATTTGTTTCATGGTCAAAATATCTAATTCTCACAATGAAGAATACCAGCTGAGTAAAATGCTAAAGGAAACAATGACATAAACTGATTCAAAACGAGAAAGTGAAAAGGGAAACAAAACCCCAACTTCTCCAGCCAGATACTTGAGGTCAAAAGCAACCTACAGCTTCCTCAGTTCAGCAAGAACAAAATACCATGGACAAGTGATGGTTCAATTTGAATGGTTCAAACTGAACAAAGGGTTGAACATAAATCTACAGATCTCCGTAAGGAAGTTTTTTTGATTGAACTCTGCAGTATTCTATTACATTTATTTATTAAGTATTGGTAATGAGCTTGTATGACATCAGGACTCCTTTTGATGCTATTTGATAAGTGATCACTGCAAATAGCAAGTTTAAATTTGAGGATCCCAGATAGAAGCTGAAAATCCACAATGCAAGACATCAATAAGATTCAAAAGACAGGCAGAAAATGCAGTCAATTAGTAACAGTGATGACAAAAGATTAAACTTGAGGTTTAAAAACTGGTATACCATGAGAGCAACTGTAGAGTTTTCAGGTCTTGAGGAAAGAAGAGTTAAGCTAAGAAACCAGAACAACAGGTGATGGTATCATCAGAGAGAGAGAGTGAAGTCTGAAACAAGATCTAATTAAAGTTAACAGGAACAAAAAAAGACAGATTAAACTGACACTGAGATTGTGATCAAACCAAAAGATAATGGGTAGGAGCTAGGAAAAGATCTGCTCCTGAATATCATGTCTAAGAATGTGCTTATGGGGATGCTGTTAAAAGAGCCTTCAGAGATTCAGCTTTTGATTGCTGCCATTGGCGTTGCCATTTTTAAATTTGCGTTGAAGAACGCAGTTGGGCTGTGATATAAAACTAATCCTCCAACTAAAAAGACAAGATTTCATCAAACAAGACTGGATGTACAGAACAGACAATTCACTAGGATGCTGTGGAAGCAAGTTCCAGCTTGTAAATATTAAATTCTAGATGAACAGAAGTCTTAAATACCTGATTAATGAGATATCACATCAGTACAACAGAAACTCCCAAATGTTTCACAGAGCTAAAGGAATTTACAATAAAGCTGATATGAACTGTGTGGTTTGTTTATTCATGCAGCTGAATATTTTATAATTGCATGCAAGAGGCATTCCCAAAAATTCTAAAGAATTTAAAAGGAATTTTAAAAAAAATTCTGAACCTATATCATGGCTTATGCAATACAAACACAATTGCTATAAAGTTAAAAATCACACAACACCAGGTTATAGTCCAACAGGTTTAATTAGAAGCACTAGCTTTCGGAGCGCTGCTCCTTCATCAGGTGGTTGTGGAGTACACAGTTGTAAGACACAGAATTTATAGCAATTGTTATTAAAGGTGGTGTATAAATACAAGTTGACAATTTTGTAAATCAATGATGGTAGTTGTTTTACAAAGATTTTGGTAATCTGCCCTAATGTCTCCTGATCTGACCTGGCTCAGTGCCAGTTGCCAGTGATTTATACTCCTGTCAACTGCCTGAGGATACTTTACCACTTTAAAGTCACTATATCAATGCAAATTGATGCTGGGGTTGGTTCAAGTTTAGCAGTCAATGCCTTCAAGAGAAGAAGATTAGTGAGAATCAGCCATTTTCTTCAGGGTATACAGAATGAACAACCCAAAGATCAAAATCCAAACTTCTACCATCTTGGAGGAACCTGGTTTAAATTGCTATTTCTACTACTTCCTCAAGTTGCTAACTGTGACAGAATTTACTGCTCTTGATTTGGTATTCATCTACCACTCAGGCAACAGCGCATTTCAAATCTCCAAGCCCAGACAGAATTTAAACAGGGGACATCAATGAGGAAGGAGAACAAATGGGAGCAGGTGGAGTTGGAGTCCCACACATTATCTGGTCAGCTCCCCTGCATACAAATCAGTGGAAAGTAAAACAGGGCTGAATATTTTAGGGACAGCCATTCTAAGGATTACCCTTTTTTACATCTGTACCGAAGCTCAAAGTTCTGCTGATATATATTGAGGAGAAAGTGAGGACTGCAGATGCTGGAGATCAGAGCTGAAAATGTGTTGCTGGAAAAGCGCAAGTCAGGCAGCATCCAAGGAGCAGGAGAATCGACGTTTTGGGCATGAGCCCTCCTGAAGAAGGGCTCATACCTGAAACGTTGATTCTCCTGCTCCTTGGATGCTGCCTGACCTGATATATATTGATGCTAGGAAGTAATTTTTAAAAAAATCTTGATCAATAGCTGGAACAGGTTTGCCAGGAAGAGTGTCTGAAGCAAAGATGTGGGATTCAATTAACCAATTGAACAAGAATTCAATGTCTCAATCAAAAGTATTTTGTAAACACAGGATTAAAACAGCAAATGGACATTTTCAATGATCATATCGCCTAAGAATCCCTGGCAGCGAAATCTTGGAACTGAGATGATTACCTCTAGCAATAATAATATTTTTTGTGCTTGCTATGACACCAACGAATCAAGAGCATTCCCCCCATTTGAGTTGTAATTTACTGCTCATTTTTCTGAAAAGGAATATATTCAGGAGAACCTCTCTAAGTTTTTATGAAAAAATACACAACTTCTATAAACAACTCTAGGAGCTGTGGAACAGGACTAGTTTCTAAGTAACTGCCCTGTCTGTAGAGAAAGCAATAAGAATCACTCTCTTCAAGCTAGTCTTTAAATCTCAGGAAACAGTGATATCTGTGCTGTAGCTTCTCAGGTTCCTATCATTTATGTTGGAGCTCACAGACTTGCCCAAAATCATCCCTCTTACTTATCTAGCTGTTTCAAAGTGTTTTTGATGGTGGTGGGAGTCACCAGTCAGCTGTGATGGAAGAAGGGTGTCCCATTGGTGTCAAAGAATAATTAAAGCTAAATTTAGCATACTGATCAGTTATATATGCCCTGAACCAATAGCGCATGTTGTTCAGAGAAACATATTGCACAGGGAAGCCCATTTATTTTTCCTTGTTAATAGCATGATTATTGCTAATGTGGTTTAGTGTGGATTTAGAATATTTGTAATATATTCATCCTCCCAAAGAGATCCCAGCTACTCTAAAGGGAGGCCTGTGGAATCTCTAGAATTGTAACTCAAATTACAAAGCAAGATTGCAGCTCAAGTTCCTGAATGACTTACCTCCTCAGCCTCTTTGAAGTTGCCAACAGCTGCTTTTGCCTGTGCATAGTTGAAGTTAAAGAGGTCATCATTATAGAAGTAACTCTGTTTAAAAAAAAGAAAGAGTGGGTCATATTGTGCAGGCTCTTAATATAACACAGGTAAAAAATGAGGTCTGCAGATGCTGGAGATCACAGCTGCTGGTTAAAGCACAGCAGGTTAGGCAGCATCCAAGGAATAGGAAATTCGACATTTCGGGCATAAGCCCTTCATCAGGAATATAACACCACAACTAAGACAAAGTGAACCCAGTTTTCTGTTCACAGAATAAATGCTATTGAAAATCAGGTGGCTGAAGAGATTAAATCTCCCCCTCATCCTGCAAAACACTCAATGTATTTTCTGAACATGCTATTTTCTTTTATCTTCAGATCTTTCTTCCATCACACCTACTTCATGAGTGCTGTCCTCCCAAGCCAGTTCCACAAGATCTGCATGTTAATATTGATTTTCCCTTTGCTCATCCATCTGCTTGTGGGAGGTGGAATATCTTCCTTCCTTCACCACCTTGGGCAACTGTCTGTAGTGTTTACACATTCTCCCTGTGTCTGTGTGGGTTTCCTCCGGGTGCTCCGGTTTCCTCCCACAGTCCAGAGATGTGCAGGTTAGGTGAATTGGCCACGTTAAATTGGCCCTAGTGTTAGGTGGATTAGTCAGGGGTGGGTTTCTTTCTGAGGATCGGTGTGGACTTGTTGGGTCGCAGGGCCTGTTTCCACACTGTAGGTAATCTAATCTAATCTGTGCTATACCGTGATGGTCTACTGTTCAGTCCTATTCTATGCAAACATGCCAATGTGTCAAAGAGTGCATCTGTTAACAGCTGCTCCTCATTCTCAGAGAGATGGTAGTCTACTGTTTTGGGAAAAAGTCCAGGGCTTGTTCCCCACTTTGATTTAGAGGTTTAAATTATGGATTGATAGAGTGGAAATAAAGCCTCATTCCAAACTGAAATTCAGGTTATTGGCAACAAGTGCTACCATTTAAGTGCAATCAGAACACTTTATCACTGTTGTGAGCCCATTATCAGTTAGGACCTATCCCAATTCATAACATAGCTTGTGAAGACTGCAATCCCTTTACACACAATATGAAAACTGGAGGATACAGAGCAAGGCATATTCACAATCATTTCCAATATGAAAGGAAAACATCTCCAAGAAAGACTAGTATTAGTTTTTGATCAAGCAACCTATAAATCTTGTTCTTCACTAATTATTCAGATGGAACTGTGCTCAGTGGCACAGTAAATTGCTGCTATGACCTGATGAAACTTACCACTCAGCTGAATGATGCTTCTAGCTGGTGATTAGATTAGATTAGATTACTTACAGTGTGGAAACAGGCCCTTCGGCCCAACAAGTCCACACCGACCCGCCGAAGCGCAACCCACCCATACCCCTACATTTACCCCTTACCTAACACTACGGGCAATTTAGCATGGCCAATTCACCTGAATTCAAAAAAGTAATTCAATTCACCTGACCCGCACATCTTGAATGGTGGGAGGAAACCGGAGCACCCGGAGGAAACCCACGCAGACACGGGGAGAACGTGCAAACTCCACACAGTCAGTCGCCTGAGTCGGGAATTGAACCCGGGTCTCAGGCGCTGTGAGGCAGCAGTGCTAACCACTGTGCCACCGTGCCGCCCACAGCCACCATGCTGCCCACAATGGTGATGCATTACTTCAGAAAGGAAGGAATAAAGAGGAAAGATAACCTCAAACCAATCTTAATAGGACACACCAAACCATGAATTTTATTTATTATTCCTACATTACAGCAGTAACTGCATTTAAAAGTAATTCAATAACTGCAAAATACTTTGGGATGTCCTATGGTTGTGAAAGGTCCTATACAGAGGAACCTTGATTATCCAGCATGCAAGTATCCAGCAATATTGCAAGGTCCCGATGCTTGGCTAAACTATGTTAAGCAGCATTCAATTATCTGGAATTCGATTAACCGAACTAAATACTCTCTGCCTGTGTCCTTCGGAAAATTGATGTTCCTCTGTATATTGCTACATAATAGAGGCGTTCAAGATGGCAACGTCATTTTTCAAGGGCAATTTGAGGTGGATAATAAGTGTTGTCTTCACTAATGACATGCATGTCCATGACAGATAAAACTAACAGAAATGTGTGATGCATTTTTTTCTTTTTATGAAGGAGCATAAATATAAAATTCAACTACTTATAGCCAGCATGTTTCATGTTAAAGACAGACCTTTGAGTGAATTTTGCACTCATTTTGGGAGCAGCAAAACTGTGGAAAGGAACACTTTCTTATTTTTGACTTTCAGCCTTAGCTTCAAGCACTGTCAAGCAAAGTCAAGATTCACAGCAAAACTTACTCCACTATGCCACAACAATGTACCATCGTCCCAAACTCCGAACAAGATCTTTTCATAGACGAGGCTGGTATTTCACTTACCCAACTGGCTCAGCAGGCTTTTAGCTTCAATTCCTCAGAGTTATGGGCAGTTTTAAGATCTGGTCTTTAAGATCTCGTACTAGGAAATAAACTGGCCTAACTGTATGAGCCATGCCAGACCCCTCAAATATTTTATGAAGGTAGCCTAGATCCGAACTGTTTGTTACTTTAAAGACATAAATGAAGTGGATATTCCAGATGTGTTGCAGCTGGTCAAATTACTTGGCTTTAAGCAAAATAGAATTTATTTAAACATTACAGTTGAAATAAGAACAAAAGAAAATGGAATTTAGAACAACTTAACTATCGGAAAACTTTATCGACCCGATACAGCAACTGAACTAAGGAACTGTTCCAATCCAGTAACATCCCATAAACACACCACTTGGTTAAAAAGGTAAATTGAAACTCAGATTCTTACATGGAGGAGGGAACAATATCCAAAGAAATGTCAAAGAGAAAATCAGTCAGAAATCATTCACTAAAGCTGGCAACCTTTCCTGGACTTCAGCATCTTGTGACTACCACAGCTAAACCAAACTAAAAAAAAACCTGCGGGTAAAAAATGAGGTCTGCAGATGGTGGAGATCACAGTTGAAAATGTGTTGCTGGTTAAAGCACAGCAGGTTAGGCAGCATCCAAGGAATAGGAAATTCGACGTTTCGGGCATAAGCCCTTCATCAGGAATGAGGAGAGTGTGCCAAGCAGGCTAAGATAAAAGGTAGGGAGGAGGGACTTGGGGGAGGGGCGATGGAGATGTGATAGGTGGAAGGAGGTCAAGGTGAGGGTGATAGGCCGGAGTGGGGTGGGGGTGGAGAGGTCAGGAAGAAGATTGCAGGTTAGGAGGGCGGTGCTGAGTTGAGGGAACCGACTGAGACAAGGTGGGGGGAGGGGAAATGAGGAAACTGGAGAAATCTGAGTTCATCCCTTGTGGTTGGAGGGTTCCCAGGCGGAAGATGAGGCGCTCCTCCTCCAGCCGTCGTGTTGTTATGTTCTGCCGGTGGAGGAGTCCAAGGACCTGCATGTCCTCGGTGGAGTGGGAGGGAGAGTTAAAGTGTTGAGCCACGGGGTGGTTGGGTTGGTTGGTCCGGGTGTCCCTGAGGTGTTCTCTGAAGCGTCCCGCAAGTAAGCGGCCCGTCTCCCCAATATAGAGGAGGCCACATCGGGTGCAGCGGATGCAATAGATGATGTGTGTGGAGGTACAGGTGAACTTGTGGCGGATATGGAAGGATCCCTTGGGACCTTGGAGGGAAGTGAGGGAGGTGGTGTGGGCGCAAGTTTTACATTTCCTGCGGTTGCAGGGGAAGGTGCCGGGAGTGGAGGTTGGGTTGGTGGGGGGTGTGGACCTGACGAGGGAGTCACGAAGGGAGTGGTCTTTGCGGAAAGCTGATGGGGAGGGGAGGGAAATATATCCCTGGTGGTGGGGTCCGTTTGGAGGTGGCGGAAATGACGGCGGATGATACGTTGTATATGGAGGTTGGTGGGGTGGTAGGTGAGAACCAGTGGGGTTCTGTCTTGGTGGCGGTTGGAGGAGCGGGGCTCAAGGGCGGAGGAGCGGGAAGTGGAGGAGATGCGGTGGAGGGCATCGTCGATCACGTTTGGGTGGAATCTGCGGTCCTTGAAGAAGGAGGCCATCTGGGCTGTGCGGTGTTGGAACTGGTCCTCCTGGGAGCAGATGCGGCGGAGACGAAGGAATTGGGAATATGGGATGGAGTTTTTACAGGGGGCAGGGATATGGGTGTCATTGGTAAGGGCAGCATATGTTGCCCATCCCTCATTGGTTTTGAACTGATTAGCTTACGAGGTCATGTCAGAGGACAGTTAAGGGTGAACCACATTGTTACTGATTTAGAGTCATATGCAGGCATGGCCAGGTAAGGACAGAACATTTCCATTCCTAACGAATATTACTAAACCAAATGGGGTTTTAAGACCATCAACAATGGCTAGCTGGCAGCCATTAGACAAGTTGTTGAAATTCCAGATTTTCTTTGAATTCAAATTTCACTATCTGCTGTCGTAGGATTGGAACCCTTTTCCTCAGAACATTAGTCTGGGCCCAAGAAAACCACTCCAGTCAGATTACCACGATGTCACCAGTGTTTCCCAAAGTAAAAATTGATGAGGCTCACTTCCTGACTCCTTGATAGTGTTCCCACTGCTGACCACCCAACTACACATCCCGTCCCACATTTGCTAATATCATTGATGTAGTGGTTCTACAAGGTCAGCCAGCTGGACCTTAGAATATGAATTTCATGATTAGACCCGATTAAGCCCTCAGGCCCAAAAGAACTCAATTAGTCCCAATGCTAGACACCAGCTAGCTAGTAAGCTAGACTAAAGGAAACAAAAAAAACCCAAAAGTATGCACCCTCACCCTGAATGCTGGAACTCAAGTTGCAGTTGAAAAGATCAGATCAACAGAATGTCAACCAATGATGAGTTTTGAAATTGACCTCTAAACTAACAATGTCAATGCTACTTTTAAAAAAAACGTTGACTGCAAAGGTCTCAATGTTCAAGAATCTGAAATTCATAGATGAATTTGTTTTTTTTTAAAAATGGACTTGTCTTTTTTGATTTGCCTCATTTCTGCTCTTTGGATATTTGTGCAACATCCACTCATCTTCTATGGAAACTCTCATTCATGCCATTTGTTATCTTAATACTTGCCTATTGCAGTCCTGGCTGGTTTCCCACTTGCTACATATTGTAAACTTGAAATCATCGAAAATTCTATGGCACATAGTCTAAATTGAATCAAGTCCTAATGACCCATGAGCTCTGTACTCACTGACCTTCAGATAAGAAATATTTCAATTTTAAAATGCTCATTTTTGTTTCAAATTCCTCCGTGATCTGACCTCTTCCTATCTCTATAATCTTCTCCAGCTCTATAACCCTCCAAAATTTAGAGTTACTCCATTCTGGTCTTGCAGAATCCCCAATTTTAATCACTATCATTATTGGCTGTGCCTTCTCGTCCTTGTTTTTGGTTATTTGTCCAAATAGTTCCTAAAATGGTTTGGTGCCAAATTTTATTTGAAGTGATGCGCCTTTAAACATGTTGTTACATTAACAACCCCAATAAATACAAGCTACAGTTGTTAGCATAAATCTAACAGGCAGAGGTAGAAAGACCGTAATCCACTGCATCCAAATCCCTCAAATGTCTTGTGTTTTAATAGAGACACAGAAGGGTTGAACTGATCACTGGAAAATACCTTTAAATTCATGGAGCTTACCCTAGAGGATTTGCATGAAACTGGGGTGTGAAGCAAATTTATATTCAAGTTTATCTAAATTATATCTGCCAACTTTGGTCTGTGCCTCACATAACAATACTTCAAACCCTTTTGATTTATATGTCTACGTGTGTTTCCTCTGGGTGCTCTGGTTTCCTCCCACAATCCAAAGATCTGCAGGTTAGCTGAATTGGCCATGCTAAATAGCCCATTGTGTTCAGGTATATGTAGTTTAGGGGCATTAGTCAGGGATAAACATAGGATAATAGGGTAGGGGAATGGGTCTGGGTGGGTTACTCTTCAAAGATTTGGTGTGGACTTGTTGGGCCGAAGGACCTGTTTCCACATTGTAGGCATTCTGTATTGTATCCCTTTGCTATCAGTCCCTTTTTTATTGGATACATCATTTCATTCATTGGTATTGTATAACTGCCTTTCCTGACAGCTGGGTAAACTACCTTTCCAGACCAAAACTCCATTTAATAAATACCCTTTCTTTTGGTTCATCACTGCCATACAAATAAACTGCAACAGCCAGCTGTTAGCCTGGTTTCTTTAAATATCAATATTTTTCCATTGTACTGTTTTCTTATTTAGCTTGTATCCTGATCTGATTTTTTCTTTCAAACTTAGGGATTTGCCTGTGATACTCAGGACACCCTCATAATACCCAGGTCATAGTCTTCTTGTACTCTGAAAAAATGTCATTTGGACCTACAATTGGTTGCCTTTCTTCAAGGTGATTTCTCCCTATTATTTCGCTGTAGGTTTCTCTGTATGTCACCTAATAATTGTCAAGGTTAACCCTTGTCAGAAATTTTCTGTAAATAAAGTGTACAATATTAACTCCATTTCTCTAATGAAGTAGTATACTCTATGAGTGACAGTGACAGAGTCATACATGGCTGCAGCTTGAGCAAACATGCTTCCCCTCCCTGAATCCATAAACAGACCCTTATATACACTTCTACTATTCATGGAATTCTGATTGTTGATTTCCATGTTTCTAAGGTAGTTGTAAAGTCATCTAGTAACTCTACCTTTTGGTTTGCGCATTAAAGCCTCCCAATGCATCCTTTAGTGAACCAATAACTTGCTCAACCACAAATGACTCTCAACATTTGCCTCAAATCCCAACTTCCTTTCTCCTTTGTCTTACATTCAATATTTCTGTTGGTATTTCATTTCTTTTTCATCTCTTTGCTAATCTTTATAATCCTCTTTTCTATTGGATTTCAAAAGACTTTTATTAATACATTATACCACACTTCATATTCCTACTTAACTATAATGGTCCCAATCACAGTTTAATCTCTTAAATGGACTAGAATTACTGCCTCACCAACATATCCAATTGATCTACTCAGTGACACAACTCAGCAAATTGTCATTCAATCCACTGTGCCTGTCCCAATGTAGGAAGAGCTACAAACATACAAACAGTGCAACAAAAGTAGGCCACTCGGACATTCAGGCCTGGTGCTGCTATTCAATAAGACCATGGCTGATCTGACTTAACCTCAGCTCTACGTTTTTGCATACAGCTCACAATCTTTCATTCCTTCAGTAATCATGAATCTACCTACCTCTGCCTTCAAGAAAAATCTGCATTCACTGCTCTTTGAGGAAGGGAATTCCACAGACTCAACCCTTAGAGAAATTACTTTCCATCAGCTCTGATTTAGATATGTTGTGGTTCTGTTCGCCGAGCTGGAAGTTTTTGCTGCAAACGTTTCGTTCCCTGGCTAGGGAACATCATCAGTGCTATTGGAGCCTCCTGTGAAGCGCTGCTTTGATGTTTCTTCCGGTATTTATAGTGGTTTGTTCTTGCCGCTTCCGGGTGTCAGTTTCAGCTGTAGTAGTTTGTATGTGGGGTCCAGGTTGATGTGTCTGTTGATGGATCTTCTTGCCGTTTCCGGGTGTCAGTTTCAGCTGTAGTGGTTTGTATATGGGGTCCAGGTCTATGTGTCTGTTAATGGAGTTTGTGGATGAATGCCATGCCTCTAGGAATTCCCTGGCTGTTCTCTGTCTGGCTTGTCCTATGATGGTAGTGTTTTCCCAGTCAAATTCATGTTCTTGGTTGTCTGAGTGTATGGCTACAAGCCAACTTCCACACTCAGACAACAACTCACTAGAACAAAGGACCCAATAGCCAGCACGAGCCAAATAGTTTACAAAATACCATGCAAGGACTGCACAAAACACTATATAGGACAAACAGGAAGACAGCTAACAATCCGCATCCATGAACATCAGCTAGCCACAAAACGACACGACCAGCTATCCCTAGTAGCCATACACTCAGACAACCAGGAACATGAATTTGACTGGGAAAACACTACCATCATAGGACAAGCCAGACAGAGAACAGCCAGGGAATTCATAGAGGCATGGCATTCATCCACAAACTCCATTAACAGACACATAGACCCGGACCCCATATACAAACCACTACAGCTGAAACTGACACCCGGAAATGGCAAGAAGATCCATCAACAGACACATCAACCTGGACCCCACATACAAACTACTACAGCTGAAACTGACACCCGGAAGCGGCAAGAACAAACCACTATAAATACCGGAAGAAACATCAAAGCAGCGCTTCACAGGAGGCTCCAATAGCACTGATGATGTTCCCTAGCCAGGGAACGAAACGTTTGCAGCAAAAACTTCCAGTTCGGCGAACAGAACCACAACAACGGACACCCGAGCTACAAATCTTCAACCAGACTTTAAACTGTTTTAGATATGTGCCCTCTTATTCTCGAGTCACAACACCTAGTTTCAGGTTCTATCCCCTCAAGATCTTACATATTTAAATTAAGTAACCTCCGACTGTTCTAAACTCTAAATGATACAGGTCGAGTTTGTCCAGCATTTCCTCATAAGACAATTCATTAATTCCAGGTAATAATCTAGTAAATCTTCTCTGAACTGCATCTAAGGCATTAACATTCCTCTTGTAAGTACAGTGGCCAGCGCCGTACACTGTAGTGCAGATCAACTTGAACTGGGTAAACTTCACTTCCTGCTCCTTCCTCTTAGCCATATACTTTTTTGCTCTTCAAGTGTTTATCTATTTCAAACTTAACAACATTCCAGATCACAACGGGGGAGAGGTAATGACCTCACGGTATTATTACTGGACTGTTAATTCAGAGATCCAAGATCCATGGCAGATGACGGAATTTGAATTTAATAAAAATCTGGAATTACGAGTCTTAATGGTGACCATGAATCCATTGCAGATTGTTGGAAAATGCATGTACTTCGCCGATGTCCTTTAGGGAAACAAACTGCCATTCTTACTTGATCAAGCATATACGTGACTCCAGACCTACAGCAATGTGGTTGACTCTGAACTGTCCTCTGGAATGGGCAATAAAGCATCGAGCACTGCCTTCACCCAATGAATGAATAAAAGAAATTCATTCCAGAACAAAATACAGAGTTTGCATGTCACTTCTGGTTCTTTTGTCAATGTATTTAAATTTCTGTTTTGTGGTTAAAAAGAAGCATCTCCCAATATTCTGTCATTGGAAACAGTTTCTCCTGATTTAAACGATTGAAATGGATTATTTTGGAGGGCTCTACATTTTCTCTAAATCTTCTCAGATCTAAAAACCTAATTTGGTTTTAGTCAATCTAAACCTTCAAACTAAATTTGAATCTCCATGAAGACTGTATTTTGTAATTTCTTACTCCTAATTTCTCCACTTCCGCCATATCAGCTCACAGGAGGAGCAGTTTCACTCCAGGATATCCCAGGTGGCCTCTCCACGTGGTCAACAATGCTCTTCAGCGTATCTCCTCCATTTTTGACACCTCTGCGCTTGAACCCCATTCCTCCAACCGCAACTAGAACGCCCCTGGTCTTCACCTTCCACCTCTCTAATCTCGGGATACAACACACCTGCCAATTTCCGCCAGCTACAATCAGACCTCACCACTAGAGATGTATTTCCCTCCCCATCCTATCTGTATTTTACGGAGACCATTCCCTCCATGACTCCCTCGTTAGGTCCACACCCTCCACCAACCCACACTCCATTCCCAGCACCTTCTCTTGCAGCTGCAAGACGTGTAAAACCTGCCCCAAAACCTCCCCCCTCATCACTGTTCAAGTTTTCAAAGGATCTTTTCACATCTGGCAGAGATTTTCCTGCTCATCCAAACACCTCATCCACTGTATCCGTTGCTCTCGATATGGTCTCTACATTGGGGAGACAGGATGCCCACTCACAGAATATTTCAGGGAATATCGCTGACACACACGCAACAACAATCCCACTGCCCTGTGGCCGACCACTTGAACTCTCCCTCCCACTCCACCAAGAACATATAAGTCTTCTCCACCACCAAATCCAAGTCATCTGATGCCAGGAGGGAGAATGCCTCATCTTCTGCCTTGGGACCCTCCAGCCACATGGTATTAATGTCAACTTCACCAGTTTCCTCACCTCCCATCCCCCCACCTCACCCAGATCTAACCCTCCAACCTGGCACTACCGTCTGACCTGGTCTACCTGTCCATCTTCCTTCCCACCTATCCATTCCATCCTCCCCTCAGACATATCACCATCAGACCCCACCTGCACCTCCCTATCGCCTTCCCAGCTACTTTCACCCCAACCCCACCCTCCTATTTATCTGTCAGTCCCCATCTCCATTTCTGATGAAGGGCTGATGCCCGAAACGCTGACTCTCCTGCTTCTTGGATGCTGCCTGACCTGTTGTGCTTTTTCAGCACCACAGTCTTTGACTCAGATCTTTGATCGCCTATTCCTTTTACTCATTTCTATAAGTATCTCAATTCTAATAATACCACGATGGTTGCCACACATTCACTGGGCCTATACTCAAGATAGCTGAGATCTCTGTGCATCTTCAATTTTGTCTCTTGCGTATCCCCAATGTTCAATGGTCCACTACGGGAGGGCTATTTTCTCCCTAATTTCTGACAATTTCTGACTCCCCACTTAAGACGCTCTCTACAATCTATTTTGTTTGTGAAGATTTTGACCATGTTTGATGTCTCCTATATGTCTCAGTCTTAGACATTAATATCACTCCTGTGAAGTGTCTTAAAAAGCTTTACTACACTAAAGGTACTTAAAAAAGTAGATTGTAGCTTATACATTAGTCAGATTTAATCCAGAATAGCCTCTGACTTCACTGGCTGTTGAAAACGAGTCCCTAAGCAGCTGGTACCAACTCCAGAAAGAAGAAATTTTACAATCATAAGACACAGGAGCAAAAATAGGCCATTTGGTCCACTGAATCCATTCTGTGAATAATGAGATCATGTATGATCTGGTAATCCTGCTTTTTTGTCATGATTTCCTTACTGATTATAAATCAGTCTATGTCAGCTTTGGAATATTCTTAACATCACAGTCGTGAGAGGCCTCTGAAGTAAAGAATTCCACAGAGAAGAACTTCCTCCTGATCTGGGTTACATGTTGAAATGAGCTTACTCTGAGATTATGCCCTCTGATTCTAGACTCTCTCACAAGAGAGCAATCTGTCTGCTTATAGCCTGTCAAGTCCTTTAAGAATCTTATATGTTTCAATAAGGTCACCTCCCATTTTTCTAAATGCTGATGAGTGCAAGCAAAAACTACGCAACCTCTCCTCATAAGAAAATCCCTCCATGCCAAGAATTAATCTATTGATCGGTCTCTGGACTGAATCCAATTTCAGTACAAGATCCCTTCGAGAAGGAAAACCATCCACATCTTGTAAGTGTGCTTTGACCATGACTTTCTATAGTTTTCATAAGACCTTTCTATTTTTATCCTCCAGTTCCATTTGAAGTAAAGGCTAACATTCCATTTGCCTTCCCTGTTACTGGCCAAACTTGGATTCTAGCTTTTCCTAAATTTATGCACAAGGACTCATAAATTCCTCTACTGCAGTCTGCATTTAAATTAATATGCAGCTCTTGTATCTTCTTGCCAAAGTGCATGTACTCACATTTTCCAACATTATATTCCATCTGCTAAGTTTATAGCCTTAAATTTTCTATTTACTAAATTCCACTGTGATATGACCTCAATCAGTGTGCATATAACTGCATACAGTTTCAGACTCCCCTTATCTGTACAAACATTTTGCCCAACCACAAAATAGAGGTTTCAATCTGGGAGGGGAAAAATAAGTCACTCTTGGGATTTGGGTGTCATTAGTCAAGTTGCCTTTCAGAAGGTAGTGACAAATCTTCCTTTTGAACCACTGGTAGCAATTTGAAAGAGGAATGGCAAAAGGCATGGCCCAAGAATCCATGGGAAGCACCCTCTCCTCAATTATGAGGTTGTTGATTCAAGTCCCATTCAAGGCTGACACTCCAGTGTAGTACTGAGGCAGAGCTACGTTGGTTTCTCTTCTTCTGGGTAAGTCATTAACTGACATCCTGTCTTTCTACCAGGAGGAAAATCAAAGATGCAGTGATAACAATTTTGAAGAAGAAGAGGGTATTATCCTTGGGGTCACAGCTGATGTTTACCCCGAAACCAAGTTCACTTAAAGCAGTTTAGCTGGTCAGAAGATTCTCGTTTATAAGAGAATGATGGGCATAAAGTGGTTGCATATTTCCTATACTACACTTTGAAAATACCCCACTGGCTGTAAAAGATTTGAAGTGTGCTGTGGTTACTAAAGCCACAATGTAAAAGCAAGTCTTTCACTTCAGAGAGCTGTATAAAGCTAGCTATGCTGGTGTACGATTGTAGACACATATAGGCCAGACAGGGTAAGGCAACAGTGAATCATCAGTTTTGAACCACAATCCAATAGCTCATGATCACTTTTACTAGTTAAAACAAATTCAAATTCTCAACCTTTCGTGATGGAATTTAAATTTCTTTTCCATGGATAATTAATCCAGGCTGCTGGGATATTAGTCCAGTAACATAATCACAACAGCAGTTGCCTCCTCCTCCATCACTTGACTATCCTCTCAATACATGGCCATATGGAGGAAGTGAGAGAATCTGGAAGAATGGAAACAATAGCAACAAAAAAAAACACGACTGACCTTGACAGAGTTTAAATAGATCAAAACATCCTCAAACTGCTTCAGTAGAAAAAAACAGGAGGCCATACACTGACGTCCAGGGATGGTATCTGAAAATAAGATGGGAGTTTTACAAAGAATAAAGAACTATGGTCCAGCTAGGTTTGTAAAAGCTAATTCCCTGGCTTTAAAATCTCTTTCACATAACAAGGAAACCTTTGAGTATACCTGAGCATACTGGCCTCAGTATGCTTTGCTGACTGAAGATAACCAGTAAACTGACACAGGGAACTGTGGCAATACAGGTACAAGGCTGTTCATTACTTGAGGTTTTCTTTCATTAGTACACTGACATCATGCTCTGGAAAACCAGGCACCACACTATCAATCCCATTCAAAGCAGGCCAACAAGAAACATAACTGTTCACTAAGTTGGTCTCTTTGATGAGAGCTTGTCCACTGGTGAGGGTTTTTTTTAAGTGAAGAGAGGTTGAGACAGAGGTGCAGAGCGGTCTGTTCCAAGCCAAGTGTGGCTTTGGAGTGTTTTTTTTAAAAGGTCGGAACAATCAAAGGAGCATGAATGGATGGAGTCAGGCTGCCATAGAAGCGGGTTTTAGTTTAGTTTTCAGTAGTTGTTGGGGCTTTGATGCTGGCTGGGGAAGCTCTACGTTTCTGTTATAGGTAAAAGCTTGCTCGGGTTCCCTGCCTGCTGCCGGAATCACATGTGAGACAATCGATTTTACTGACTTTGCTTTTGCAAAGATGTGTTTATGGGATGTTACTGTATTGGAACAGGTGCTGTCAGTAGTTGAGTTGTATATTATTCTGTTAAGTTTACTATCAGAGTTAAAGTTATAATGTAACCAATTAAATTCAATATGGAGCACAGCACCTTACACCTGCATTTAAATAAGTTACAAGTCAGGGTTGATATATTTGAAGAGGGTTTGGTCTGGCCCATAACATGAGATGCTGTGTAAACTGGGCCAATATGCCTTGCACTTAGGTGATCTCATTGAAGCATCCAAGATTCTGAAGGGGTAGACGCTGACAGATTGTTTTCACTGGTCTGAGAATTTTAAACATGGAGGCATAGACCAAGGATAAGATAATTATTTAGGACTGGGGTGAAGAGAAATTACTTCAAAAAGAATTTTGTAATGCTTTCTATTTCTTTACTCTAGATAGTTGTGGGTACATCAATGAATATATTTAAGGAAGCAGTAGACAAATATCTGATCTCTCAGAAAATTAAGGAATTTGGGGAGTGGACAGAAGTTAGAGTTTAAGTCATGATCACAATTAAGGTCAACCATGATCCTATTAAATGGAGAAACAGGCTCAGTGGGCCATATGGATTACATCTGCTCCTTTTCTTACGTTCTTGATTAAATGTTAAATAGCACGATCCCCTCTCCTCTTATCTGGACGCTGCAGTCTGATGCTGTCTCTTGCCACTGTTGTTTGTGATATACATAAATGATTTGGAGGAAGGGGTAGGTTGCCTCATTAGTAAGTTTGCAGATGACACTAAGATTGGTGGAGGAGCAGATAGTGAAGAGTACTGTTGGGGAAAACAGCAGAATATAGTTAGATTGGGGAGTTGGGCAGAGAAATGGCAGGTGGAGTTCAATCCAGACAAATGTGAGGTGATGCATTTTGGTGATGCAATTCAACAGCAAACTATACAGGAAATGGAAAAGTCCTGGGGAAAATTGGTGTACAGAGAGATCTGGGTATTCAGGTCCATTGTTTCCTGAAGGTATCAATGCAGGTCAGCAGAGTGATCAAGGAGGCATATGGTGTGGTTTCCTTCATCGGACGGGGTATTGAGTACAAGAGTTGGCAGGCCATGTTACAGTTGTATAAGACTTTGGTTTGGCCACTGTGGAATACTGTGTACAGTTCTGGTCTCCACATTACAAAAAGGATGTGGATGCTTTAGAAAAGATGCAGAGAAGATTCACCAGGATGTTGCCTGGTATGGAGGGTGCTAGTTGTGACGTGACGTTGAGTAGATTAGGATTATTTTCAATGGAAAGGAGGATGTTGAGGGGAGACCTGATTGAGCTCTCCAAAATCATGAGAAGTGTAGACAGGGTGGACAGCAAGAAACGTTCCCAGAGTGGAGAACTCAATTTCTAAGGGTCATGAGTTCAAAGTGAGAGGGGAAAAATTTAGGGGAGATATACAGGGAAAGTTCTTCATTGCAGAGGATGGTGGGTGCCTGGAATGTGTTAGTGGTGGGGACAGGAACGATAGTGTAATTTAAGATGTATCTAGACAGATACATGAATGGGCAGGGAGCAAAGGGATACAGATCCGAAGAAAATAGGTGACAGGTTTAGTGCGAGGATCTGTTCGACTTGTAGGGCTGAAGGGCCTGTTCCTGTGCTGTAAGGTTCTTTGTTCAATCTCAGTTCTGCTGCTTAGCAGGAGAACAAGTTAGTACACGTCTGAATTCCATTTTCTAAAACTACAGATTGAGGTTTTGTTTATCCTCCAACTTGCATTCTGCAATGGGTGAGGTAAGGGGATATAACCTTCACTCAGCCAAAATAATGGAGACTGCAAACAAAACAAAATGGAATTTGCTGGAGAGATTCAGCAGGTCTGGTAGCAGCTGCGAAAAGGAAACAGAGTTAACATTTTGAGTCTATTGACCCTTCTTCTGGAGGTTGCACTTCAATACAGAGGACCTCATGTTCTGTCAAGCTATTCAGTACACATTACAATTAAATGAAGCATCCTGGTTTTAAGCCGGTCACACATTCACAAGACTGACGTACGTACCACATTCACTGGCAGAGCCTCCGACCAGCTGGAAATATTGTTGTGCAATCTTCAGGTGCTCCCTCTGTGGGAAGTCAAAGAGAAAGACATAGTCATGTGCACTTTTGTGCATAGGCATTTGTCAAACACTAAATCACATTTCCCTAAAGGTCTGGTGATGCTGAACAAAGTTGGCAACATAAAAAACAGATCAGTGCCCTTACAGGTTTCCTCCTTCGTCACTGTCAGGACAAGCACAATCAAAATCAGCCAAAGTGAGAACAGAAGACCTCTTCAAATCTTTAACACATAAGTGGGTATGAAACAAATCCTCATCTTTTTCTGATTGTCACTAAATTTTTTCTTAATTTGAAATGATCACAGGGCAAAATGAATCACCCAACATGTTGAAATTACATTTGAACATTGAACAGCGTAAGGAAGAAGCAGGGAAATGGAGGTAAGAGGTCAAGGCCATTCAGGAGTGAAAGCATGAAGCCACGAGTAGTTGAAATCTGGAACACTGTTGCGCAAAAGGCTGTGAATGGACAAGAACAACTGGAATTTAGAAGGCTGAAATTGATAAGATTTTTATTATATAAATATATCAAAGGACATTGACTAAAGATGTAAGAATTGAATTTAGATCGGCAATGACGTAATTGTACAGACTCAAGGCTGAATCCTGTTCCTATGCAAAATCTGTTCCACATGGGTGTTTGCTGATATTTACACACCATACTGTTGAAAGTAATCTGAAGAAGTATTACACAAGTTTAGTTCTCATAAATCATTGACTATTCTGTATTGGTTCTCCTCTGGGACCAGCCTCACGACCAGGAGTGAGAGAGAGTGAGAGAGAGAGTGAAAGAGTTAGAATGAAAGAGAGAGTGAGAGTGAAAGAGAGAGAGAGAGAGAGAGAGAGTGAGAGTGAAAGAGAGAGTGTGAAAGAGTGAGTGAGAGAGTGAGAAAGAGAGAGAGTGAGAGTGAGTGAGACAGTGAGAGTGAGAGAGTGTGAGCAAGTGAGAGAGTGAGTGACAGAGTGAGAGACAGAGTGAGTGAGTGAGTGAGAGAGAGAGTGGGAGAGAGTGAAAGAGAGGGGGAGTGACAGTGGGAGAGAGAGAGAGAGACAGAGAATGAGAGAGAATGAAAGTGAGAGAGAGAAAGACAGAAACAGAGTGAGGGACAGAGTGAGAGTGTGAGAAAGAATGAGAGAGTGAGAGGGAGTGTGAGTGAGAGAGTGAAAATGAGAGTGTGAGTGAGAGAGTGTGTGTGAGAGAGAATGAGTGAGAGTGAATCAGAGTGAGTGAGAAAGTGAGAGTGAATGAGAAAGTGAGTGAATGAGAGTGTAAGTGAGTGAGTGGGTGCGAGCATGAGAGAGAGCGTGAGAGTGTGAGAGAGAGTGAAAGAGAGTGAGAAAGAGTGAGAGTGAATGAGAGAAGACAGTGAGAGAGTGAGAGTGAATGAGAGAGCGAGTGAGTGAGAGTGAAAATGTGAGAGTAAATGAGAGAGAGAGTGAGTGAAAGTGAGAGTGAGAGGAAGAGTGAGAGAGATAGAATGAGAAAAAATGAGAGATTAAGGAGGCGGGGGGGTGAAGTTGAGAGGGGGAGGAGAGAGAGAGGTAGGGAGAGAGAGAGTGAAAGAGAGCAAGAGAGTGAGCATGAGAGAGTGAGAGTGAGAGAGAGAGAGAGGGTGTGAGAGTGAGTGAGAAAGAGTGAGAGTGAATGAGAGACAGAATGAGAGAGAAAGAGAGTGAAAGAGACAGTGAGAGAGAGTGAGTGAGAGGGAGAGACTGAGAGTGAATGAGAGAGTGAGTGAATGAGAGTGAGAGGGAGAGAGTGAGGAGAATGGGGAGGGGTGGGGGCATGAGATTGAGAAGGGGAAGGGCAGACAGAGGGGAGAGGAGGGCAGGGGTGAGGAGAAGGAAGGTATGTGGGTTGAAGAGGAGAGGTGGGGACAGGAGGGGGGAATGAGTGGAGTGGGGGTGAGAGAAGGGGGGGGAGAGAGGAAGAGAATGGAAGAGTGTGAGAGGGAGAGAGGGAGAGTGAGAGGGGGGGAGGGAGAGAGGAGGATGGGAGAGAGAGTGAGGGAGAGAGAGGGGAGAGAGAGTGAGTGAGGAGGAGGGGGAAGGGGTGAGGGAGGATGGGGTTGAGAGGGGAAGAATGGGGTCAGAGGGGAAGGGGAGGGTAGGGATTGAGGCTGAGGAGGGGGAGGTGGGAAGTTGGATTGAAGAGGAAAGGGGGGAGAGGAGGGGAGGGGGTGGGGCGGAGAGAGAGAGAGAAGGAAATGGAGAGAATGGGAGAGTGTGAGAGGGAGAGAATGGGAGAGAGAGGGAGTAAGAGGGAGGGAGAGAGTGGGAGGAAGAGAGAGAGGGACAGAGAAGGAGGGAGCGAGAGGGAGAGAGGATGGGAGGGAGAGTGAGACAGAGGGATGGAGAGGGGGAAAGGTGGAAGAGGTTGATGGTTGGAGGGGTGCGGAGGGGCTGATGTTCTAACTGCTCTAGATCTTAGGTACAGTGGCACACATTTGACAGTCAGAGGATTTCCAAAGCAGAAAAAAAATAAACATTGAACACCCTCAGGATGTTGCAAACTTTTCACAGCCAATGTATTGCACCATCAGATGCATTTTATCTTGTAATGTTAGCCAATGTGACAGTGAACAGGAAAATCTCACAAATAGCAAATTTAGATGAACAGCCAGCTAATCTGTTTTTTGGTTTTGGTTAACAGAATAATGTTTACCAGAGCATGCAGAGGCTGTTTTGCCATATTTTACACCTATTTGAACAGAGCTTCAGCTTAATGCCTCATCCAACAGACAAATGCAACACCCACTCAGTCCGCACTCAGGTTAGTTTGGATTCTGGACTCAAGTCTAAGGGTGCAGCCTGAAACCAGGACCTTGTGGCTTAAAAACAAGCATGTTATTGCTTATATAGAGAAGGTGTTATGTGCCAATGTGTAGTAAAGGCCAACTGTGCAGCAATGTACAAAATCAATATCAACACCACACTAATTCCCAGAGTTCTTGCTCCCTAACTGAATTGCAGAATATTAATAATGAACTGTGAAACTCAAACTTATAGGATTAATTTCTTATGTGACAGTAGCATTAGAAGGCATAGTGACAGATGGACAAGACAACACAGGAACAGAAGGCAACACATCAGCAGCACATGCATATTCACCATGTTAGAGGTCATATTTAAGTGGGAAATATGTTAAGATTGCAAAGAGGCTGGCTTGTATACCAGTGTTGATGATCAGTACAGGGTCACGTGGAGATTTCTCCACAGACAAATGCACAATTTCAGTCTCATCTTAGGATGAGAATATGAAGCATCACAAATCATGAACACAATCCCATGCTTGCTGCACTGATATAATTTATAAAGGCCTCAACTCACCGAACCCTGTTCCTGACCAAGAGCCGCATTCACCACACCTTTCAGGATGTACTCCTAATAGGAGAAAAGAGAGTCAAAGCTGGATATTACATGGTCCATTAATTTGTAAATTCTGCTTGTAATAATGTCCAAGTCTGGCCCAAGGGACAGAAGCAGACTTCCTTTTGCACATGTTCATACATAATATAAATCTATAAATCAAAACGTGAAATAGAAACAAATAGACAGCATTTTATAGTTTAAACACACTTGCAGATCATTTATTACTGAAATCTGTAACAACAGAGGCATTAAAACAAAGCAATATTTGATTCTGTACCTTTATGAAATATTATGGAGAAGGTAATAATAAAACTAAAGACAGAAAATGTACTGATTACAGATTAAACTAATTGGTGTCAAAATTTTATTTCATAACCCTCCTGTGGATTTCCTGGGGATGTTTATTACACGAAAGAGCAGTACAAATACAAATTATTGCTCGTGTAGACGTGATCTCTGCTGGCACACTTCCTTTGCTCTCTTGCTACCTCTGGCAGGTTTGACATGGTACTACAGCAGAGCAATTCTGGTCAAGACACCTCTTGTTGGCAAAATATGTCAGACACAAGACTATAAACAAAAATACAAGTAATGCAGTCTCTCATTGGGACTTGATCTTAAATCCCACATCAGAAGTCATTCAAGTGACCATTTTAACCTTTTTGTGAAATCGCTGATAAGAATAGAACATTTAAAACAAGAAGCACACCAAATCTATTTTCAAGCGTGTATTATTCGCGCTGGCTGAAAAGCAGAACACTACATGTTACTAAAGGATTGACTTGGGAATGATTTAATCAAGGCTTTTAAGATGAGTAGCACATTTGAGGTAACAGTTTGTCACAATTCAAAAGGTCTGGGAGATCCAGGTCACATTTTTAGTGTAAGGTCAATTTCCAAGAAATGGTGAACCTGTGGAACAGGCCTCCAGCTCACGTGATGAATAGCGATCCACTGAAATCCTTTAAGCCAGAGCTGGAACAAGCAATGGTTGGGAAGGAAAACATTTAAACAAATATTAGGTACTGTACAGAATTACCAGGCCAGAGAGTGATCTCCTGATTTCGTTTCAATCAATAAAGAGAGGGGAGAATGACAGACTAGTCCCAAGTTGGTCTGGAATTTTAATTTGTTCTTTTATAACTCCAAGGAGGTCACATGAATTTTGGTAGGGCATATACCAGAGGGAGATTTCCTGTTCATCATTCTGAAGATAATTCTGCCTTTCAGCCTGTCCTGCCATTCAATGAAATCATTATTGACCTGTATCTCAACGCTATTTATCTGCCTTTGTTCCATATCCCATTATAACTAATATCTGATTAGTAATCTACCAATGACTATTTTCAAAGTTCACATTCAACCTTGAGCTTTTTTGGAGACAGTACAGGACCCTGCTCACTTTGTGCGAAAACATGCTCCTAATTTCCCTCCAATGTGGTCAACTCTAATATTAAGATTATATCCACTTCTTCTCAATTCCGTCCCCAAACAAAGACGGGTTTGACGGCAGAATGTTTTAGGGGCCCTGAGTGACAAGATCCAGACAATGAGGCGCATCACAATGTTAAGATCATGCTGCCTCGTCTTTTACACTTGTCACAAATGGCATGGTGAGATTCTTGTCGGCCAGCAGCAAGTTGCCAATTGATGGTAATTAAGGTTGGCTAAAGTCCCTGTTGACTGCCCAACCCGCCATGTTAATATCTCAGTGGCATCCTTACCAAACTAATTCAACAAACTAGACATCAGGAAAACCAACATGGAAAAAGGGGGCTTAGCAGGTACTCTAAATAGCCTCCATTTTCGACACTGGGCACCACCTCAGGGCATGTTCCATGGGCAGCAGGCATGCATATTTCATGCCTATGGATATTGGACAGTGCTTCGAAGAACCCTCATGTCACATCTCCAAATCACTTGCAGGACACTTCTGCACTTCAATGCTGCACCTTATGATAGCTCAGCAACTCTGCAATGACACTGCACTCAGGGATTTGCACCCAAATCATAGACTGAATCAGGTTGCATCTCTCAGCAATTTGCTCACTATCATGGTGAAAGACACTTTCAATGACCCCAGATATGAAAGAATAGAGGGGAGGAATTAAGTACCAGTGCCATCACTAAAGAAGTAGTATTAGTCCCCTGACCATGATGCTTTGCATTCTAGGATCCTGAATGAAATAGCTATAGAGATAGTAGATTGAGGGGAGGTGGGACCTGTACAAACTGGATGGGTTATACCTGGGCAAGACCAAGACTGATGTCCTTAGCGGGTACTTGGTAGAGTGGCAGGGGAGGGTTTGTACTAGTGTGGCACAGGGATGGAAACCAGATGAGTAGTTGCAGAAATTGAGGGTGAGTTAGAAACCAAGGCAAACAGGACTAAGAACAAGAATAGGCAGGGAAACTCTGCTGAAAAGAGGAGGGCAGGTATGGTCCTAAAAGAATATTTTGTGTAAGTATTAACCAAAGTGAAGGAATTAGTGGAGGATGATCTTAGGGAAGGTTGTCAAATTTCTAAGCCAAGTTGCCATTAAAAAGGAAGAGGTGTTGTGCATCTTAAAAAGGATTAAGGTAGCTAAGTACCCTGGGGAATATCAAGGAAGGTAAGAGAACAAATTGCTGGAGCATTGACAGACATCTTTGTGTCCTCTTTGGCCTTAGATGATGTTCCAGAGGACAGGAAAATAACCAGTGTTGCCCCATTCTTTAAGAAGGGTAGCAGGGATAATCTAGGAAATTACAAGCTTGTGAGCCTCATGTTGGTGGTAGGAAAATTGTTGGAAAAGATTCTCAGGGGCAAGATCTATACGCATTTAGAAGCAAATGGACCTACTAGTGACAGACAGCAGGGTTTTGTGTGGGGGAGGTCGTGCCTCACTAACTTGATCAAGTTTTTTAGCAAGTGATGAAGATGATTGATGAGGGAAAAGCGGATGATGTTGTCTACATGGGCTTCAGTAAAGCCTTTGACAAGATCCTTCCTGGCAGACTGGTACCAAAGGTCAAGTCACATCAGAGGTGAGCTGGGAAGATGGACACAGAATTAGCTTAGTCTTAGGAGACAGAGGATAGTGGTGGAAGAATACTTTTCAGAATGGAGGGCTGTGACTAGTGGTGTTCCATAGGGATCAGTGCTGGCATCTTTGTTGTTCATGGTCTATATAAATGATTTGAAGAAAAACATGGCTGGTCTAATTAGTAGGTTTGTGGACAATACAAAGATTGGTAGAGTTGCAGATAGTGAGAAGGATTGTCAGAGGATACAACAGGATATATAATAGGAGGCATGGGCAGAAAAATGGCAAATGGAGGTGAATGCACACAATTGTGAAATGATTGGACGGTCAAGTACAGGTGGAAATTGTACAGTGAATGGAAGAACCCTTGGGGTACTGATATGCAGAGAGATCTAGGTTTGCAGGTCCATGAGTCACGGAAGGTGGCAGTGCAGGTAGATAAGGTAGTAAAAAAAGGCCAATGGCACGCTTGCCTTCATTGGAATGGACACTGCGTATAAGGAAAGGCAAGTTGGACTACAACTTTATAGAACACTAGTTAGGTCACATTTGGAATACTATGTACAGTTCTGATTACCACACTGCCAGAAGGATGTGGATACTTTGGAGAGGGTACAGACAAAGTTTACAGCATGTTGCCTGGTATGGGGGATTTTAGCTGTGAAGAAAGGTTGGATAGATTGAGATTGTTTTTACTGGAACACAGGAGGTTGAGGGGCAACTTGATAGAAGTTTACAAGATTGTGAGTGACATGGATAGAATGGAGAATATGAGGTTTTTTCCAGGGTGGAGGGGACACAGGTTCAAGTTGCGTGGCGTGGGGGGGTGGGGGTGTAGAGTTTAAAAACACATGTGCAAGGCAAGGTTTTTTTTATATGCAAAAGGTGATGAGTGTCTGGAATGTACTGTCAGAGGTGGTGGAAGCAGACACAATAGCAGCATTCAAGAAGAACCTGGACGAATACATGAACAGGAAAGGAATAGGGGGACTATAGATCCTCCAAGTGAAGACAGTTTTAGTATGGAAGGGCAAAATGTATCAGCACAGGCTTAGAGGGCTAAAGGACCTGCTCCTGTGCCATACTGCTCTTTGTTCTAAGTGCATTGCTTGCAATTTTCAAAAATCATTGGATTCTAGAGAAGCATTCTGGAGGACTGTAAAACTGCAAACGTGACACCCCTATACAAAAAAGGAAGGGAGGTAAAAAGCTATCAGCCAATTAGCCTAACATCTATTGTTGGAAAATTATTGGAATCAATTATTAAGGAAATAACAACAGAACATTTGCTAACGGGGAGAAGACTTCACACCAAGTTAAATCCGATCTTTGCGGAACTGCGGAGGCAGGGACATAGTGGTGAAACAGCATCAGAAACAAACATCAATGCAGACAGAAGACTCTGCCAAATGAGAGATAGTTTACTTCAGGGGATGATATTTTGTGTAGAAACCTCATGGCAACCCTGCATGGCCAACAGGCATAGTCTATGTGAAGTCAGGTCCAGTGACAGATAAAGTTCAGGTAGGTAAGACATAATAAAATAAGCATTCTTGCCTTGCTTCTTCAGCCAGAATTATCAGCCTACTACTATTTTTCCATGCTGTTTAGTGCAGATATTAAACCAGGAGGCCTTCATAATTGTCAGCAGATCTCAGTCATTAGTGGGGATAGCCTTCATTCAGGTATTCCCAGCACAGGAGTGTGATTCCAGTCCTGGCCTGCACTCATAAGGGGTGATGAACCAAACAGGCAGAGCACCCGTCATGATTCTTTCTGCTATACTGTGGGCTGTTTTATTGTTTGAATGAGAAAGGGGCAGGTATTGTGGAGGATGAAAGTGGGTGACACAGATATTACAGTCAGCGCAGGTGGGGAGGTGTCCCAAGAAAGTGAGCACACAGCACAGAGGGCATGTAGAGTGAACGATGTCACGGGTTAGGTAAGGCCAAGTGAGGAAGATGTTGCAGGAAATAAGAGTGGTATAAGGTGTGATAAGGTATCGGAGAGATTTGAATGACTTATTTTGGTGGAGGGGAGAAGGCATTGACTTCCTTCTTATGATGCTGGGCATTCCTCCACATGGTTTCAATCTGGATGGCAACCTTGTTTTAGATTGTCATGGTTTAATACCTGCATTGTTGGTCCTGGAGGAAGAGTGAGCACATTTGAAGCTCCAAAGTGGAATGCTGATTAACCGTGGCCTGTCATTGTCCAGGATAATTGTTAGTAACTGCCAGGGTTCAGGAGTGACAGTGCTTGTCTCAGTACACAATGAGATGGCACATGCACCAGAGATACCAATTAATTCCATATTACCAATGAATAGTAAGTTGTTTTGGGAACAACACACAGTATAATAGCTGAAAGAACTGCGGATGCTGTAAATCTGAGATAAAAACAGAAATTGCTGGAAAAGCTCAGCGGATCTGGCAGCATCTGTGGAGAGAAATGAAAGTTAATATTTCGGGTCAAGTGACTCTTCCTCAGGACTGATTTCTTTCCACAGATGCTGCCAGACTTGCTGTGCTTTTCCAGTAATTACTATTTTTGACCCAGTATAACGGGACTGAAATCAGATATGACACATGCCATAGGAGCACAATGGCAATTAATGCAACAAGCTGAATCAGACTCAACAAGAAAGCCCATCTGGCCTTGCATTAAGATTCCCTCCAACAAACTCAGTGTGGTTTGCCCTTCAACAAAAAAAAGCTAAGATTCAGCCTTTTGTATCCATCCTTTTAACATTATAAATACATTAATCAAATCATTCCTAAATTTTCTATATTCCAAGATTGCATAAATTTGGCTTATACTGCCCATCCTTGTACTTAAGCACGCAAAATGCTTGAGAAACTCGGAAGATCTGGAGGAGAGAGAAAAACATCTGTGGAGAAACACAGTTAACATTTCAAGTCTGATATAACACCTCTTCAGAACTGAAAGATGTTGGAAAATTGAGTTTTCTTTACAATTTTGACATTGGTAGAGGCCAGGGCAACAGAAAGGTGAGGTACTGTTCACTGCTGTCTCCTTTACATTGGTGAAACCAAATGCAGATGACAAGACCATAAAATGTAGGAGCAGCAGTAGGTCATTTGATCCCTCAAGGGTACTCCACCACTCAACATGATCCTGGTCGACTCACATCTGATGTCCTTTAACGCCCGCCTGTCTGTCTCAACCTTAAACACACGGTGGCACAGTGGTTAGCACTGCTGCCTCACAGAGCCAGAGACCCGGGTTCAATTCCCACCTCAGGCGACTGACTGTGTGGAGTTTGCATGTTCTCCCCGTGTCTGCGTGGGTTTCCTCCGGGTGCTCCAGTTTCCTCCCACAGTCCAAAAATGTGCAGGTCAGGTGAATTGGCCATGCTAAATTGCCCATAGTGTTAGGTAAGGGGTAAATGTAGGGGTATGGGTGGGTTGCGCTTTGGCGGGTCGGTGTGGACTTGTTGGGCTGAAGGGCCTGTTTCCACACTGTAAGTAATCTAAACACAGACACGGACTCTGTCCTTACAACTCTCTGTGACAAGGAGACTCTCAACCCACAAAGAAGAAATTCCTCCTTATCTCAGTTGAATTGACACCCTTTTATTCTCAGACTATGCCCTCTGATCATAAACTCTCCAATCAAGGGAAACATCCTCTCAGCATTTACCCTGCCAAGCTCCATTAGAACTTATGTGTTTCAACAAGATCACCTCTCATTCTTCAAACTCCAGTGAGTAGACTCCCAACCTGTTTAGCCTTTGCTCATAAGATAGTCTGTCCACATAAGGTAGCCTTTAGTGAACACCCCCCAATGAAATTATTATTCATATCAGGCTAAAACTGCACAATGTACTCCAGATATGGACTCATCAGCACCTTCTACTTTTGCAGTAGGACATCCCTACTCTTATACGTCAACCCACTTGAAACAAGAGCCAACATTCCATTTGACTTGCTGATTACCTGTTGCACATGTGTGTTACAAAAACAAACATTGCTGGAGAAACTCAGCAGGTGTGGCAGCATCTGTGGAGAGAAAACAGAGTCAATGCTTCAGGTCCATTGATCCTTCAGTTGACTCTGCTTTTTCTCCACAGATGCCACCAGACTTGCTGAGTTTTGATAGCAATTTCAGGTTTTGTTTCAGATTTTCTGCATACACAGATTTGCTTTTCATACCTACGTGCTAGCTTTCTGTGTTTTTCTGTACCTGAAATGGCTCTCTAGAGGCTGGTATCCGTCACTAAGTCACACCCTTTATCTACATGTGGGGAGTTCTTAACACTGATCCAGCTCCCTCGGACGTACCTCTCATGAGAGAACAGATGTCTGACACTCCTGTTCTTATCTGTCAGTCAGGGCTATGACAATGCTGTCACTTTAAAATCCTTTTTGAAGAGAGGCTGAAAGGCAAAGGCGCCAAACTAGCTATTGAAGACAACTTGAGTAAACAATTTATTAGGCTTTGGGTTTTTTTTTAAGTTGGAACAATGGAAGCAGCCTGGGTGTGGCCAGCTCTCACAGACCAGGCTTTCTAGTTCTTTTAGCTTTAAACAGCAGAAGCCTTTGGGGTCTCAAAAGAATTGGAGGCTTCAGTGAATGATTCCTAGCTGCTATTGTCTCTGAACTTCCTCTTGGTATTTTTCTTCACCTGCATTGGAGAATTCCATGTAAAAAACTGTGTCTGAATGTGCCTTTTTGCCAAAGGGTTTATGGGATGTTACTCCATTGAAACAGTTAATTCGCCATAGATACTGTATCTATTACTCGGTTAAATTATTCTAAATTCTTCTTTGTTTGTATTTTAACTACAGTCATGGAGTCATAGAGATATACAGCACAGAAACAGATTCGTCGGTCCAATTTATCCATGCCAACCAGATATCTAGTCCCATGTGCCAGCATTTTGCCCTTATTCCTTTAAACCCTTCAATATTCTTACACCCAACCAGATACCTTTTAAATGTTGTAATTGTACCAGCCTCCACCACTTCCTCTGGTAGTTCATGCCATACATGTACCACCCTCTGTGTGAAAAAGTTGCTCCTTAGATCTCTTTTAAATCTTTCCCCTGAAGTTTTAAATCTATGCCCTCAAGTTTTGGACTTCCCCACCACAGAGAAAAAACCTCATCTATTCACCCTATTTATGCACCTTATGCTTTTATAAACCTCTATATGATCACCCCTCAGCCTCTGACACTCCAGAGAAAATAGCCCCAGTCTATTCAGCCTCACCCTATAGCTCAATCCTGCAATCCTGGCAACATCTTTATAAATCTTTTCTGAACCCTTTAAAGATTCACTTCTATGATGTTATGAAGGTGTAACAGTGTGCTGTACCTTCAAAAGAGGACAGGTCTTGGCAAGCACGTTGAGTGCTGGAGAATTTACAAAGTAACATTTGGTTCAGAACAGATAACACTGGCAGAGTTGCTAAGAGACAAAAACAAATTTGAATTTGGCCAATCAGTTTAAATTATACCCCAAAAATCCCAAATCCCAATTAAGTTTGAATTTAGTATACTGATAATCTTAAAAGCCAATGACATAATCTAATGCTTTGGGGGGGTATAAGACCGGGGAAAATTGAACAGTTGGGAGAAGAACTGCCAAGCCAGCATCAGTAAACTGCCCAGAGAATAGCTCTCTTAATGGTACCTTTGTCGGTCAGTAACCAGTGAAGCAGAATACCCAAGAAGAAGAAATGAAGACAGGAATACAGAGAAGAACCGAAAGCTGCCTGGTTTTAAGATTAGAAGTTCTGTTCTGTAAATCTTAATTGGGAGTTTTATCGGACTACTATTGTAGAAAGGAAGGTAAAAGATAGGTTTGAGGAAGGAGTTGTAAGTAGTTGTTAGTTAAATATTCTCTGTTACACTTTAAGAAATAAAGTTGTTAATTTTTACTTTAAATGGTTCTTAACCTCTCAAATTTTCACAGATTACTGCACGGCATAAATCTTCTCTGCGTTGCGGGTTTTAAATTAGCAGAGGGGTTTACCCTGAATTGTATCAATGAGGTACGACTGCTTGACCTTGTCACAATCACTACAGTACTCCCACATTTCTTTATGCTGTGGCCTTCTGCAGCTATTCTCCAATTAAATATACTATTTTATTCACCATTACAAAATGAAATGCACATTTTCTCCAATTTATGCTCAATTTCCCAACTTTTTGACCACTTACTTAACCTATAAATATCTCTTTGTAAACAGTTCACATTCCCTTTACAACTTGAATTTCCACATATTTTTGTGTCTTCTGTATATTTGGCTGAAGAATATTTGTTTCCTTCCTCCAAGTTATTAAAATATACTGTAAACAGTTGTGATCCCAGCACTGATTCCTGTGGGTCTCCACTGGTTAGAGGTTGACAACCTGAAAAAGAACCCCTTTATCTCTGGTCCTGTTTCCTTTCCATCAGCGAATTCTCTATCCATGCCAATATCCTACCACAGGCTCTTACCTCATGAGTTAACCTTTCTAAGGTACCTTGTTGAATGCCTTTTGGAAGTCCAAATCCAACACATCTATTTGTTCTTTCCTATCAATTCTGATTCAGGCTTCTTCAAAAGACTCTCATAAATTTGACTGGGTGACTGGTACATGGAACACTGCTTCTGTGTTTGTAGGAATGACCCTGACCTCACAGTTGCTTGCCATTAAACCATCTTCCTCTCATCTAATATTTCTGCCTTGGGTCTGCCACAATGTTCCAACAAAGCACAACATAAGAAAACGGAAAAGCATCTCATGCTCTACTTAGGCACTTTACAGCCTCGAGATCTCAATATTGAATTCATAACTTCAGAAACTGACCATATTTTGTGCCTGTTCTCTATTTTTCTTGCATTCTCTCCACCCACTCCCCCAGAGGCGTGTCTTGTTTACCTTCCTCTCAAGAGTAAAGACCCAATGTCTTCCTTTCACACTTAAATTTACACTAATTTTACATTTGTCTTTCTCTTTCTCCACCATTAACAACACCTTTATCTTTGGGTCTGCTTCTGTTAAAAGTAGAGAAAAGAACAATTTTCTAAAACCTTTCCGTTCCAAGGAAGAGTCATACTAAACTCAAAACATTCAATCTATTTCTCTCTCCACAGATGCTGCCGACTTGTTACATTTCTTATACACTCTGTCCTTGTTTCAGCTTTCCAACATTTGTGGTAATTTGATCTTACTCATAATTTATATCATTATGGAAAATTGATGAGGCAAAATGCAGTGCATGTTAAGCTTGAACTTAAGATTACCGAAAGTGCTTTAACTGTTTGATTTACTTCTGCAGTCTGGACTGTGTTATACTGCTTGTCAGACTGCAGGATTAGATGAACAGAAATTGCTTCCAAATAAACATTCCTGATGAAGGGCTCTTCCCCAAAACGCCGATTCCCCTGCTCCTTAGAAGCTGCCTGACCTGCTGTGCTTTTCCAGCAGCACAATCTCGACTCTGATCTCCAACATCTGTAGCCCTCACTTTCTCCAAATAAACATTGCAATGACTAAGGCTACTGTCTTCTATCTCTGTCACAAATAGCTTTTACTAAGGATCGACTTCATTTCTCTCCCTAACAACAGTCTGATTTAGCCTTAAGCTCTGTAACCATGGCATTCTAATTAATGAGGATTTGAGCTTCCGATTCCATTTCATCTCCATCACCATCACTGCCCACTTCCACCTCCATAACATAGTGCATTTCTGTCACAATTTCTGCTCATCTGCCACTGAAAACCTTGTCGATGCCTTTGTTACTTCAAGACCAGTCAGTGCTCTGCTGGCTGAACTTCCACCATTTACTCTTGAAATTCTTGAAATCAATCAAATCTCTGTTGCTTGTATCCTTACTCATGTAAAGTCTTGTTCACTTTAGTGAACATGGGATCACAGAGATACAGTGATTCACAATTCAGCAAGATCTCAGTTTTAAATCTATATTCTTAAATTCAAATTCCAACACTGTGTCCCCTCCACTATACATCTGTAACCTCCACCTAGACTATAAATCCCCAGAGATTTCTACACTACTTCAGTTCTGGCCTTCTGCCCAATTTTCAATGCCACCCATTAACAGCAGTGCCTTCAACTCTGAAATTCACTCCCTCAACCTGTTTTGTTTGCTATCTTTCTTTCCTCCTTTAAATTGCTCCTTGAGGAACACTCAGAGCCATACAGCACGGGAACAGAGTCTTCAGTCCAACCAGTCCATGCCAAACGTAATCCCAAGCTAAACTTGTCCCATCTGTCTTCAACCAATCTTTTATGTGGCTCAGTTGCAAGTTTTGACTAGTCATTTTGTTGTGAACTTCCTTGTGATGTTCTACCATGTTAAATGTACAATACAAATGCAAGTTATTATCAGTTCTGAATTATGGCTGATTTTTTTTAAAGTTACTATATCAGTGAAGCATATTTAACTGTATTTGGGGAACATATGAGGCATTTTTTACTATGGTGGAAATGAACAAACATAAAAGTATTCACATAACATTTCTACCTCTAGTACCATCATGGAAATGTTAATCTCCTTAAAATACATTGTCATTTTAATGCTGGTGTTAAGTAAATAGAGGAAATGCTGAACATAAGAATTACGAATTTGCTCTTCGTGTGTCCACAGTTGATTACTAAATTACTCATGGTGACCAGAGAAAATGACGAGAAGCTAGGAACTGTGGAGAACTTGAAACTTTAAGGAATTGAAAGTTTGCCAGGTGTTAAGAGCTGGAGTTGCATTATTTTGTGTAAATCCAGCACCAAGAGCCTTTTTTACAATTTGCATTGGGTGGAATTTGATCAAGACAGAAAAGACAAAGTCCACCGAAAGGATAAGGATACATTTTGGTTAATCTGGGTTTTTTTGACTAGTGCCTAATAAAAGACCCTAAAATATTGTGGCAATGTTTTTCCAGTTCTTCTCTTACGGCACATGTAGAAAGTAGGCATTTGGAAATCAGATTTCATTGAAATCTTAGCTTTTATACACACTCTATCATTTCACATCTAATTTAAAATATGAACAAAATTGGTATGAACAAAATACTTTTAATTCACTAACCAAGCACATGACAGCATGACAGATCCTCACTGTTTCTAGCTGTCCAGTCATTGATAATTAGTTGTAAATAGGCTGTACTGCATAAAACCTTACAAAGTCTACTTACTTGAGGAGTTGTTGGCTCCAGGTCTTTGATAAGATTATAGGCCTCCTGTACATCATCTGTAACAATTTATGAGTATTAGCAAATGAGATAACTACAGATAAACAGGAAAAGCAAAAGGTGGAATAAAATCAGTCATATTAGATGGTCAACTCAAAGACATAAAATTCAGGTTATACCCTTGGGTCTTAGTTTGAAACAGAAGTTTATGGATTCCCTAAATTTCACATATCTGGCCGACTGTTGACCCCAGATGAAGTAAGACACCAGGAGATACATAGAATCTTTGTCCTTACACATCAGCTGATTTTAACATGAAGCCAGGAAAGGGTAAAGTATAATCAGAGTAAGATCTTGATCAGGAACTGTGCTGCTGAAAACATGTCAGAATACAGCTCTGTCAAAAGAACATGGGGCAAGGATTGTTTATTTACCAGCAGCAGTTAAAAATGTAGCAGTTCGTTTTTGTCACCATCCTTCATAACTTCACTCACTAACTGTTGATTGACACAACTGTCAGTTTTAGGTGATAACGGACTAAATATATTATATTAACAATGTCAGGAATGGACAGTTTAGTTACAGAGGCAGAGATACCAAAATAACTCCTTATATCTCAAAAGTTGGCTGCATGAATGTTTTTTTTTAAGAAGAAATCAAGCCTCAACTCATTTGGAATCACAGTCAATAATGCCAAAGAAATATTAGGAATTGTTTCTCAAGGGGGTTTTTCCAACAAGATAAAATCTTGCTCAAAGTTTGGGAGAAGATTTGTAGCTCGGGTGCTTGTTGTTGTGGTTCTGTTCGCCGAGCTGGGAGTTTTTGTTGCAAACGTTTCGTCCCCTTTCTAGGTGACATCCTCAGTGCTTGGGAGCCTCCTGTGAAGCGCTTCTGTGATGTTTCCTCCGGCACTTATAGTGGCTTGTCTCTGCCGCTTCCGGTTGTCAGTTGCTGTCCGCTGCAGTGGCCGGTATATTGGGTCCAGGTCGATGTGTTTGTTGATAGAATCTGTGGATGAGTGCCATGCCTCTAGGAATTCCCTGGCTGTTCTCTGTTTGGCTTGCCCTATAATAATAATGTTGTCCCAGTCGAATTCGTGTTGTTTGTCATCTGCGTGTGTGGCTACTAAGGATAGCTGGTTGTGTTGTTTCGTGGCTAGTTGGTGTTCATGGATGCGGGTTGTTAGCTGTCTTCCTGTTTGTCCTGTGTTGTGTTTTGTGCAGTCCTTGCATGGGATTTTGTACACTATGTTGGTTTTGCTCATGCTGGGTATCGGGTCCTTTGTCCTGGTGAGTTGTTGTCTGAGAAATTGTGCGAAGGTATACAGGAAAGCCACACACACAGACCAAGTCCTGAACTATGAAAGCAACCACCCCAACACACACAAAAGTTTCATCAGGACACTATTCAAAAGGGCCACAACACACTGCAGCAGCACACCAGAACTGCAAAAAGAGGAAGAAGAACACCTATACAAGGTATTCACCAAAAACGGATACCCGTGCAATTTCATCAACAGATGCCTAAGGAAAAGACAACGGAACGAGGACATGCCGCAACCCAAAGGACTAGCCACACTACCATACATCAGGAGCATTTCTGAACTGACAGCCAGACTACTGCGACCACTAGGACTCATAACAGCACACAAACCAACAGCCACTCTCAGACAACAACTCACCGGACAAAGGACCCGATACTCAGCATGAGCAAAACCAACATAGTGTACAAAATCCCATGCAAGGACTGCACAAAACACTACATAGGACAAACAGGAAGACAGCTAACAACCCGCATCCATGAACACCAACTAGCCATGAAACGACATGACCAGCTATCCTTAGTAGCCACACACGCAGATGACAAACAACATGAGTTCGACTGGGACAACACTACTATTATAGGGCAATCCAAACAGAGAACAGCCAGGGAATTCCTAGAGGTATGGCACTCATCCACAGATTCTATCAACAAACACATCGACCTGGACCCAATATACCGGCCACTGCAGCGGATAGCAACTGACAACCGGAAGCGGCAGAGACAAGCCACTACAAGTGCCGGAGGAAACATCACAGAAGCGCTTCACAGGAGGCTCCCAAGCACGGAGGATGTCACCTAGAAAGGGGACGAAACGTTTGCAACAAAAACTCCCAGCTCGCGAACAGAACCACAATAATAAAATCTTGCTTTAGTCTAGCAACTTCAACATAAAAAAGTGTTAATAGAAACAATGATCAAATAAAATTTGACACCAAGCCACATACGGGGATAAAAAAACAGGCTTTCAAAATGTGGTCAAAGATGTGAGGAGAGGGAATTAAATAAGTGGAAACAATTAGCAAGGGAATTCTAGGGCAGTTCAAAGTACCACTATCATGGAGGAGTGAATAAATCAGGATTGCTCAAGAGGCCAGAGTGGAGGAGATATATAGGAAGATTCTGGAGCTTGAAGAGGTTACAGAGAAAGAAGGAGTAATATTGTAGAAAATTTTGAAATTGAGACTTTGCTGAACCAGGAGCCGAGGTGTGCCAGTGAGTGCAGGAATAACAGATCAACAGGGCTTGATGAGAAATAAGAATCTGAGAAATAGGAGCAAGAGTGGTCATTCAGCCCCAAAAGCATGTCCTGCCATCAAACAAGATTATCACTATTACCCTAGGCCTCAAATCTTCTTTCACACCGGACCGGTTACCTCAGATTACAACTGGATCTGGACCAGATGAGCCAATGGGCTGAGAAGTAGCAGATGGAGTTTAATTCAGACAAATGCGAGGTGCTGCATTTTGGGAAAGCAAGTCTTAGCAGGACTTATACACTTAATGAGTGTTGCTGAACAAAGAGACCTTGGAGTGCAGGTTCATAGCTCCTTGAAAGTGGAGTCGCAGGTAGATAGGATAGTGAAGAAGGCATTTGGTATGCTTTCCTTTATTGATCAGAGTATTGAGTACAGGAGTTGGGAAGTCATGCTGCGGCTGTACAGGACATTGGTTAGGCCACTGTTGGAATATTGTGTGCAATTCTGGTCTCCTTCCTATTGGAAAGATGTTGTGAAACTTGAAAGGGTTCAAAAAAAGATTTAGAAGGATGTTGCCAGGGTTGGAGGATTTGAGCTATAGGGAGAGGCTGAACAGGCTGGGGCTGTTTTCCTTGGAGCGTCAGAGGCTGAGGGGTGAACTTATAGAGGTTTACAAAATTATGAGGGGCATGGATAGGATAAATAGGCAAAGTGTTTTCCCTGGGGTCGGGGAGTCTAGAACTAGAGGGCATAGGTTTAGGGTGAGAGGGGAAAGATATAAAAGAGACCTAAGGGGCAACATTTTCACACAGAGGGTGGTGCGTGTATGGAATGAGCTGCCATAGGAAGTGGTGGAGGCTGGCACAATCGCAACATTTAAGAGGCATTTGGATGGATATATGAATAGGAAGGGTTTGGAAGGATATGGGCCAGGTGCTGGCAGGTGGGATTAGATTGAGTTGGGATGTCTGTCGGCATGGATGGGTAGGGCCGAAGTGTCTGTTTCCATGCTGTACATCTTTATGACTGTATGTCAACTCCAATATTTCAAAAATGTACTTACTTCATCTTTAAATACTTTCAGCTATCTCGTCTCCACAATTCTCTGGAGTGGAGAATTCCCAACATTAACTTCCCTTTGGGAGAAGAAATCCCTTCACATTTCAATTTTAGATGAGTGACTCCTTATTCTATAACTTTTTTCCCTAGTTCGAGAACCCCCAGAAACATCTTAATAACATCTACCCTGTCAAGTCTCCTCAGAAATTTGTATATTTCAATAAGGTCACTGTTCAATCTTCCAAATTCTGACGAATAAAGGTCAAACTAATTTAGCTGTTCTTGATAATCAACCCCTTCATTCCAGAAATCAGCTTAGTGAATCTCTTTTGAACAGCCTCCAATTCCAGTATGTTACTTTTTAAATACAATGATCAAAACTATCCACAGTCTCCATGCACAGCCTCACCCATACCAGTACACTTACACAAAACTTCATAGTTTATTAAACTATAAACTTTAAGCAATAAAAGGCCAATATTCCATTTCCTTCTCATTGAGTAGATTATGAGGAACAGAGTTCTGGATGAGTTCAAGTTTATGGAAAGTGGAAAACAGGTAGCTGGCTGGACATTAATAGAATTGTGAAGTCTCGAGGTACTAACAGTATGGGTGTGGGTGTGGTAGACAGATTGAGGCAGGGGCAGAGATGGACAATGACAGGGAGGCAGAAGTAGATTGCCATGGTGATGGAGGACGAGAAGTGGGAAATTAACTCAAGTTTAATCAAGTAAAAGAATATGTTTGCAAAGAGCCTTATGGAGTGTGGTAGGGAGATAGAGGGAAGAAAAATGGAATACGAATATAGGACTTATATACGAATATAAGCGCTCTATCGTTCCATAAGATCGTGGATGATCTGATTGTGGTCTTAATTCCACTTACATGGTTGACTTTCATAACCCTCAACTCCATTGTCTATCAAAAGCTTATCTTACTTTGCCTTGAATAAATTCAATAACCCCAGCCACAACTGCTTTCGGAGGAAGAGAATTCTACAGATCAATGTTTTTCTTCTTTTCCATCTTAGAACGGACACCCTTTATTTTTCAATTGTGTCCCTTAATGCTAGTTTGTCTGAGAAAAGGAAACAGGCACCTGCTTTGTACCATATAAGATCCTCAGGGAGTCTGATGTTTCAGTAAGATCACTTCTTATTCTTTTAACTTCATTGGACACAGGTCCAACCCATTCAACCTTTTCTCATTAATTAAGCCTTTCATCCAAATAATTAGACGACTGAACATTCTCTAGACTGTTTTGAAAACAATTATATCATCTATCTAACAAAGAGACCAAAATTATGCACGGTACTCTAGATGTGCTCTCAATGAGGCATTGTACAGACGCAGCAAAAAATCCTTTTCTTTTAAAAGCTACACTCCCTTGCAATAAGCAAAAACATTCCATTTGCCTTGCTAAAAGGCAAATGCTGTACCTGTATTTTGATCTTTTTTGACTCAAGTACAAGGGCACCAAGATCCCTCAGTAACACAGAGTTCTGCAACCTCAATTCTTTCTGTCAAAGTGAAGAAGTTCATATTTTCTCACATTGTACACGATCTACTAAATTTTTACCCACTCACTTAATCTATTTATAACCCTTTGTAGACTCTAAATAACTTACTTCATATTTTGATATAATCAACAAACTTAGCTGCCACACATTGAGCTTCTTCATTCAAGTCACTGACATAGATCATATATAGGTGAGGTCCCAGCACTGATCCCTGTGGTATTCCACTAGTTTCTGCATGCCAACCTGAAAACGATCCATTTATCTCTTCCTAGCACCTAACATATTAGTATTGACAAAGGATTAGTTACTATCTACGCCATAAATCTTACTCATAAAAGAACGAAAGTTGAAGCATGCATAAAGAAGTGGATAGGATCACTGAAATCTTTGTTAAAATCAAGGGGCTGATGGACAAGTTAGGATAAGAATTTAGACCTACAGCAGTGATGGTGTTTGCTGTCTACCTAGTGGAGGACAGTACCTACCTTGCCGGAGGTAGTAAATAACGAGGTTGAGCCTGGCTTCAGGGATGACATCAATAAGTGGTGGGAGGACCTGCAGAGATCCATCCCCACCACGGAATACCACCTGAAATAGTGAAGGATGGAAGAAAAAACACAGAAACATAACATTCAAGACACCTGTTACACTGGAATTATGGCACATTCTCAGAGCAGGCCTTTAATCTCATTTTATCTTATTTAGCACAGCCACCTATAGATTTATAATCTATAAGCACCAGACTTACTACCTTTAAAACAACCAGAGTTGTGAAGTGCACAGCTTTAATCCATAGCCAATGGAAAATTCGAAGTTAGCATGTCAATTTTCTATAATTATATTTCATTTTTCTTACCACCCATCTTAACTTTGGCTGACAAGTAGAAATTAAAACATGCATCACAGAAGAGCCAGGAAATGATTATCTCCAACAAGAGAGAATCTGGCCCTTTGACATTCAATAACATTACCACTGAACTTCGCACAAAAACAACCGGGATTACCATTTCCTAGAAACTAAACTGGACTAGCTACAAGAGCAGAGCAGAGACAAGGAATCTTGCAATAATTAACTCACCTCCCACTCTGAAATCAATAAATTTCTGGGATGGCAGGATTGTTGTTGAAGGAAAGGTTGAATTGATTCTAATTAGTTTTGCTGCAGTTCAGAAGAATGAGGAATGATCTCGTTAAAAACCTACAAAATTCTAATAGGACTAGTCAATGCAGATGCAGGAAGGACGTTCCTGATGATGGGAAATCTAGAACCAGGGGTCATAGTCTAAGGATACCAGGGAACATGCTTATGGCTAAGAAGAGAAGAAATTTCTTAATTAAGATTGGAGAGCCTGTGGAATTCCTCACCACAAAAAACAGTCAGGGCATTGGATAAAACACTTGGGGCTGAAGGGATCAAAGGATATGGGGAAAAAGCAAGAACAAGCCATTGAGTTGGATGATCAGCCATCATCGTGATGAATGGTGGAGCATGCTCGAAGGGCCAAATGGCCTACTCCAGTTCCCATTTTCGATGTTTACAAGGCACAGCTGAGATGTAAAATTCAACCACTTGCCTGGATTACTGCAACAATACACAAGAAGCTTTCCACTTCATCCAGGGAAGATCAGCCTGCTTGATTGGCACAACATCCATACACATTCACACCCTATCATGAGCACTCAGCAGCAGCAGTGTGTATATCTACAAGATATACTGCTGAAATGCTGAGAAGGCTCTTTAGCCAACACTTTCCAAACCCATAGCTATTACGATCTAGAAGGACAAGGCAGCAAACTGAAACATCACCACCAGCAGATTCACAGAAACTCACCATCCAAACTTGGAAATATATCACCGTTCTTTCAGAGTTGCTCCATTAAAATTCTGGAACTCCCTCCTAATGCCAGTGTGTATGTACACACATCAAACAGACTTTAGCGGTTCAAGGTAGCAGCTCACCATGATTTTCTCAAGGAAAACATTGTGTGGGCAGTAATGCTGGACCTGCCAGCAACACCCACATTCCATAAATGATATTTTAAATAAAACTCACTTGGAAAAGTGGCAGATTCCAAAGCCAATAACATTCCCATAGTTACAACATTTCTAAGCAGCCACACAGGTCAAGCTACACCCGATAGAAACATGAAACAAAGTTTCAGCTGTGTACAGATCACCGTTTCTTCTACAATTAGAACATCGGATGCGTCCTGAACATAGGTAAACATAATTGGGTTCAAAAAAGGTTGACAAAGAATACTCTAAAATTTAGATATCAACCAGTTGGGAAGACATAGCCACACTGACGTTTTTCTGCAATTCAACTATGATGTGGGAAAGCAATTTATTTCTTCAAATGCAGAAAAGAAAAGGTACCTTTAACATAAAATTAACAACTCAGATGGTGTGAACAGAGCTAGGGATCAAGTTGGAGATGAGGGAGTAGAAGATCTCTCTCTGTTCCAACAAAAATATCTGTAAAATGGGCTGATGGATTTCTTCAAAAAGAATGACTGCAGTGATCTCCCAGTATTACATACAAATATACAAAATAGGAGTGACAATAGGCAATTAGCTGCTCAAGCTTGACCCACCATTTGATAAGATCACAACTGATTTGGTTGTGGTCTTCACACTTTCCTCCCTACCCCCTAAATCCAAGGACTCCCTTATCATACATTGCATAACCCAAAAGGCAGAAATGTGCCTGACAGACTGGAGGTGAATACATGATACCAATTAAATAAGGTTTCTTGTTGGCCTTAAATACATTTTCAGGTCATCAAGGGATACAAGTGAGCAAAGGGTGTCATTGATTCATTTTTTGGATTACTTTCTTTATATTACCTTTTGGTTGCAAAGTTAAAAGGAATGTGGGAATTGAAACTTAATGCACAGATACAGTCTGTAATAAGAGGCTCAGCAGTGACAAATAGGTTCCAATATAAAAGCAGGTGGTTAAGAAGGCATTTAGTACCCTTATCTTCATTGCTCAGACCACTGAATATAGGAGTTGAGATGTCATGTTGAGATTGTGCAGGACAGTGAGGCCATTTTTGGAGTACTGTGTCAGGTTCTGGTCACCCTGCTATAGGAAGGATATTAAATTGGAATAGATTCAGAAAAGATTAACTTGGATGTTGCCAGGACCGGAGGGTTTCAGTTATAAGGAGAGGCTGGATATATTGGGACTTTTTTCACTTGAGCATAGGAGGTTGAGGGATAACCTTACAGAGGTTTATAAAATTATGAAGGGTGATTAGCAAAGGTCTTTCTTATGGTAGGGAAGTTTAGAACTAGGGGTATATTTTTAAGAAGAGAGGAGAAAGATCTAAAAGGGACCAGAGGGGCAACTTTTTTCACACAGAGGGTGGTTCGTACATGGAATGAACTGCCAGAGGAAGTTTTAGATGCAGGTACAGCTACAACTTTTAAAAGGCATTTGGACAGGTACATTATTAGGAAAGGTTTAGAGGGACATGGGCTAAATGCAAGCAAATGGGACTAGTTGAGTTTGGGAAACTTGGTCGGCACGGACAGGTTGGACTGAATGGTCTGATGAATGACTTCCCAGGTCATGGTTTGGTAATCAATTCAGGAAGTTGGAATTTTGATTGATTATTAAAAGGCTTATGCGGGATATAATAACTTCATAAAGGACACACCCAGAAAGGGGTGTGGAAAACTGATATACGTTATGTACATGGATCTTTGCTGAAATAACTGTCTTCAACTGAACAAGTTCAGAAATAGTAGTGTAGCAGCAACAATGTATAGAAAGCTGCACTTACTATTGGTCATCAGGGAACAGGTAAAGGAATGAGATAATCCTATGAAATTTGTGAGTTCTCACATAGCAGGATTGAGGAAAAAGGAACATAACAGTAGATGTCAGGAAAAAAATCAGAAAACTTTATTAGCCTTGAAAATCTTTGAGTTCAAATCTATCACCTATTTGAATTCTTCAGTGAACTCAAGTATTGTTACACATGCATATTAAACTATTTTCACAAATAGTATGCATGCTGCATTGTGATAAATGCTAATAAATGGTTTGAATCTTATTATTTTGAGGAATCATTTGTCAACTTCAAACTGCGAATAACTGGAATAAGAACATAGGAAGAATAGGCATTCAGCCCATTAAGTCTGCTCTGCTATTACATGGAACATTGAACAGTCCAGCCCTTCAACGCAACATGTCTGCATCAACCATGATGCTATTCTAATCCCAACTGCCTGCACATGGTACATATCCCTCTATTCTCTGCCTGTTCATGTGTCTGTTTAAATGACTCTTAAACTTCATCATGGATATTTCATGGTCCCCTCTAGCCCTCCAATTTTCTTTTTTTCTATCACAAAATGAACTTTTCTGCTTCTTTTATACTCAAGAGACATGTTTATTTCTGTTTCCTAAACTTTCCTTTTTTTATAACTAAAAACTTAAATCATCTTTCATTATCCCAGGTTCCCAAATCTCACTACCCTTATCTTTCATCCTCCCTAGAACTTGCTGGTCCTGAACTCTAGTGGATTTACCTTCAAATAGCTGCCCCCAATCCAATTTTCCAGTTCCAATCTAATTCTATTGCATTTAGTTTTTCCCCAATTTAGCACTTTCACGTGAGAGTCAGTCTTAGCTTTTACCATAACTATCATAAAGCTTACAGAATTATGATTACTGTTCCCAAAATACTCTCCCACTGAAAGTTTGATCATCTGGCCAGGCTCATTCTCAATATAACGATGTATCTAAACTGGCTCCTTCTCTATTTGGACTATTTACATATTGCTTCAAGAATCTCTCCTGAATACACTTAACAAACACTGCCTCATCAATGCCCCGGGCATTGGGAGTCAGAGTGAATATTGGGAAAATTAACATCACCCACTACCACTTCCTGTTGGTTTTACATCTTTCCATGATCTGCTTACATATCTGATCCTCCGATTCCTGCTGGCTATTGGGAAACCTATAAGTATAACATCATGATGGGAATACTGTCTTGCCGGATTTGCCATCCAAGATGTCCTCTCTTTGTACAGCTGTGACATTCTCCTAAATCAGTAACGTAACTCCTCCACCTCTATTACATTGCTCTCTATCATGTCTGAAACAATTAGATTATGGCTGACCATCTACCTCAATGCCACTTTCCCACACTATTTCCAGATCCTTTATGTTAATCGTCAACAGAAATTTATTAATTTTGGTCCTGAAGCTGCTCAAACATTGAGCTTCCACAGCCTCTGGAGTAGAAAATTCCACAAGATTTACTATGATCTTGAAAAAATCTCCTCTTCATCTCAATCCGAAAAGGGTGACCTAAGTTTTTGAGGTTATGTCCCATGGTTCCAAACTCAGCAGCCAGGGAAAAAAAAAATTATCTATGTTCACTCATGCCTCATAAGGATTTGCAAGTTTCAATGAGATCATTTCTCATTCTCCAAAACTCAAAAAGTATACAACCAGATTCCTTAATCTTTCATCAGAAGGCAATCCTGCCATCCCAAAGATTAGTCTGGTGCACTTCTGGTTGGGGGGGGGCAAGGTATCTTTCCTCTGTCCTCAAAACTCTCGCAGATGAAGGCCATTGAATCATTTGCCTTTGTAATTGATACACCTGCATTCCAATTTTTATTGACTCGTGAACAAGGACTCTCAGGTCCCTTTGGACCCCAGCACTTCCTAAATTCTCACATTTAGGAAGTATTCTGGTTTCGTGTTTTCTTCTACCAAAGAAGAGAACTTCACACATATTTGCTTTCCATTCCATCAGCCAATTTCCAGCCCATTTACTTAGCCTCTCCAAATTGCCTTTCTACTTCCTTGCAGCCTTCTCTTGACTTGCACTCCCACCTAGGTTATAGTCAGCAGTAAATATAGAAATTATACAATTAGTTCCCCAAATCCAAATCATTTGTAGAGATTGTGAACCTAACCCTGAGATAGAGGTTTACAGAATCATGAGGGGCATGGATAGGATAAACAGATAAAGTCTCTTCCTTGGGGTGGGGGAGTTCAGAACTAGAGGGCATAGGTTTAGGGTGAGAGGGGAAAGATATAAAAGAGACCTAAGTGGCAATCTTTTCACACAGAGGATGGTATGTGTATGGAATGAGCTGTAAGGGGATGTGGTGGAGGCTAGCACAATTGCAACATTTAAAAGGCATTTGGATGGGTATATGAATAGGAAGGGTTTGGAGGGATAAGGGCCGGGTGCTGGCAGGTGGGACTGGATTGGGTTGGGATATCTGGTCGGCATTGACAGGTTGGACCAAGGGTCTGTTTCCATGCTGTACATCTCTACGACTCTATGACTCTATTCCATTGGTTACAGCATTCATCCCAAGAATGATTACTTTATTCCTACTCTGTCTTCTATCTGTTAATCAATTCTTAATCAATCCTAGTATACTGCCATTAACACACATGCTTTAAGTTTGTTTCCAAAATTCCATGATGGACCTTATCAAAATCTTCTAAAAATCCAAATTCACCATATCCACTGGTTCTTCTTTATCTGTACTACAAGATTAGTCAAATATGATTTCCCTTTCTTAAATCTATGTCGACACTGCCAATTTTGCTATTCCTTCCTCTCTCTTTAAATAATGGACTCACATTTGTTACTTTCCAGTCTGCAAGAAACTTTCCAAATTCTGTAGAATTTTGAACAATAAAAGAAAATATTCCTGGAAATGGTCAGTAGTTCAGACAGAATTTGAGGAGAGAGGAACAGAACTGGTACTGCAGGTCGATGACCTTTCATCAGAGATAGTGGAATTTCCTGCACTTGCCATTTTTACTTCAAGTTCAAATGGTACTTAGTCTTAGTGATAACTTTGAAACTAGGATATACTGTTTTGATTACAGCAACCTAAAATATCGCATGCACTTGGTTAGACAATGAGCATTTTCTCACAGCATTATGGGTACAGCATCTGAATTGCTGTGGTACAGACAACAATTTGTGTTTTTATAGTGCTTTATGCTGAATAATATGCTATAAATTCATGAAAACAAGTCAGCAAGTCATGAAAACAAATTTAACAAATGTGATTCGTTTCTTCATTTACACCAGAAAATGAAAAGGAAAGCTGCAAAACCCCTGCTCCCATTTTGTTACAGATTATTGATTTGGAGGTAGATTTTTTTCCCTCAGTGGAACTGGCTTGCCTCACATCTCAGAAAAGGGAGAAAGTAAGGATTGCAGATGCTGGAGATCAGAGTCAAAAAGTGTGGTGCGAGAAAAGCACAGCCAATCAGGCAGCATTCGAGGAGCAGGACAGTCGACGTTTTGAGCATAAGCTCTTCATTGGGAAAGATGATGAAGAGCTTATGCTTGAAACATCAACTCTCCTGCTCCTTGGATGCCGCCTGGCTGGCTGCGCTTTTCCAGCACTATACTTTTTGACTCACATCTCAGAACAGTCATAAGACTGGCAGGAAGATGATTAAATACTTGCCAAGTTGTGCCTAATGAGCTCCTTTGCAAAATCAAATACAGGGGAAGCAATGTCCATTAAATTTTTTAGTTCTGCCTGTGAAAAGAAAACAAAACTGATAAAATTAAAGGTCATTATTTTCTCGAAAACTTACACAAATGTTGCAAACACAAAAACATATATATGCTTATGCAATTTCTGAATAGTTTTATAAAATGAAAAAAACTTCCCTTCTCAGCACGTGGGCATCACCAGTAAGCATTTTCTGTGTCTGTAGATTGTTAGGGTGAAAAGACGGCCTTTAGTAGAGGGATGTGCTTTTCCTGTTGGATGTGGGAGATTAGGGAGAATTTCAATGCTACTGATAATTATGTCTGCAGGAAAGGTGTTGATTGCAAATCGTATCAGATCACATGGATAGGTTGGAGTGGCAGTTAGAGGCAATGAAGAATTTACAGGAGTTAGGGGGTGTGATGGATGGTGGTTTCATGAAGAGAGAAAAAACGCAGATATAGTTGGGTAGATGGGTTACCTCTAGAAAAGGAAGGAGAGGGAGACAGGTAGTCTCCTGTGGCTAACCCCATCTTAAACAAGTATTCTGTTTTAGAAAATAGAGGGGGTGGCAGACTCTCAGGGGAATGTAGCATTGACAGTCAGGCTTCTGGTACCGAGACTGTGTTGAGGGGTGTGCCAGGTTCCAAACAATCGATTGTGAGAGGGGACTCTCCATTCAGAAGCACAGACAGATATTTCTGCAGCAGGCAAAGAGATATCAGAATGGTGTTGCCTCCCAGCTGCCAAGGTCAAAGATGTCTCAGAGGGGCTACAGAACATTCTCAAAGGGGAGAGAGACCAGCAGGAGGTCGTTGTACATGCTGGAACCAACAACTCAGGAAGAGAAAAGGACAAGATTCTGAGTTGAAAATATAGGAAATTAGGCAGGAGGTTAAAACGTAGCTCCTCAAGAACAGTGCCACATGCTAATGACAGTAGGAAAAGGAAGTTAGAGCAGATGAATGTGTAGCTGAGGAGCTAGTGCAGGGGAGAAGGATACACATTTTTGGCTCAGTGGAATTATGTCTGGAGTAAAGTGACCTGAAAATAAGGACGATTGCAGCTGAATTTGAAGGGGTTCTAATAGACTGGCAGGGAGATTTGCTAGAGCCACTTGGGAAGGTTTAAATTTGGAGTGGGGGGGGGGGGGGGGAGGTCAAATAGTCAAGGCAAGTGGGAGCAAATAAGAGAACGAGATAGGACCGATCAATTTAACTGCATTTATTTCAACGCAAGTGGTCTGACAGGTGAGGTAGATGAACTCTGGCATGGTTGGGAACATGGGACCGGGATATCATAGCTATTACACAGATGTCACTCAGGGATGGACAGGACTGGCAGCTTAATGTTCCAGGGTATAGATTCTATAGAAAGGATAGAAAGGATAGCAAGAAAGGAGGGAAAGTGGCATTTTAGATTGGGGATAACATTACAGCTGTACTTAGAGAAGAGCGCAAAGCTGGTCGGGAAGGTAAGTGATTGATATTTGAATGGAGAAGGAACCCGAGACACCACACGTGTAGTGTCTCCCACCCTCCCTCCTCCTCTAACCTAAAGAAAAAGGTAAGCTACTTAGTGTTCTTGTTTTGGAGACTAAGTGTAGAGTGTGCAGACAGTGGAATGTTCCTCCTGCAGGATGTTTGAGGTAGGAGTGACCACCAATGCTCCTGCCGACTTCATCTGCCGGAAGTGCAGCCAGCTCTAGCTCCTCACAGACCGCGTTAGGGAACTGGAGCTGGAGTTGGACGAACTGAGAATTATTTGAGAGGCTGAGAAGGTGATAGATAGGAGCTACAGGGACATAGTTACACCAGAGAACAGAGGTAGCTGGGTAACAGTTAGAGGTGGGAAGGGGAGGTAGCAGGCAGTGCAGGGATCCCCTGTGGTCGTTCCCCTCAACAATAAGTATACCGCTTTGGATACTGTTGGGGGGGACGGCCTGGCAGGGGTAAGCTGCAGTGACCAAGTCTCTGGCACAAGGTCTGGCTCTGAGGCTCAGAAGGGAAAGGGGGAGAGGTGGAGAGCGCTAGTTATAGGATACTCTATAGTTAGAGGGATAGACAGACGGTTCTGTGAACATGCAAGACTCTCGGATGGTTTGTTGCCTCCCGGGTGCCAGGGTCCGAGACGTCTCAGACCGTGTCTTCAGAATCCTTAAGGGGGAAGGTGTGCAGCCAGAAGTCGTGGTGCACATTGGCACCAATGACATAGGTAGGAAGAGGGGTGGGGAGGTCATTCAGGAGCTCAGGGAGTTAGGCTGGAAGCTAAAAGCTAGGATGGACAGGGTCGTCATCTCTGGGTTATTGCCGGTGACACGTGACAGTTATGCAAGGAATAGGGAGAGAGTGCAGTTGAACACGTGGCTGCAAGGATGGTGTGGGAGGGAGGGTTTCAGATTTTTGGACAATTGGACTGCATTCTGGGGAAGGTGGGACCTGTACAAGCAGGACGGGTTGCACCTGAACCAGAAGGGCACCAATATCCTGGGGGGTAGGTTTGCTAGCACTATTCGGGGGGGTTTAAACTAATTTGGCAGGGGGATGGGATCCGGACTTGTAGTCCAGCAAGTAGGTTAGCTGTTTTTCAGGATGTCCAAGAATGTAGGGAGGCTGTGGAGAAGGTAGCACTGACAGGGAATACTTGCAGACATAGAGATGGGCTCAAGCATGTATACTTCAGAGCAAGAAGTATCAGAAATAAGGTGGGTGAACTTAAGGCATGGATCGATACTTGGGACTACGATGTTGTGGCCATCATGGAAACATGGATAGAAGAGGGACAGGAATGGTTGTTGAAAGTTCCTGGTTTTTTTTGTTGTGAGACACATGGGGAAACACAAAGTGCACAAATCTTTATTTAATTTCCACCACCAGGAAGAAAGGAAACACCCAAGTAGCCTGTGACAAGCAGTGCCCTTCACATCAAAGGGCAATGCTGTGTGATCAAAACAGTGAAGGGAAGGGCAGGAATTAAATCAAAATAGAGTTGGAAGGGGAAATGATGCACTCCACTCCCTGCGGCGCCCACCTCTCCCTGAACAACTCCAGGGTGTTGGTGGACACCGCATGCTCCTTCTCCAAGGACACCCGGGCTCTAACGTAACCGCGGAAGAGGGGCAGGCAGTCGGCCCTCACAACTCCCTCCACGGCTCGCTGCCTGGAAAAATTCAGCAAGGCCGCAGTGAGATTCGAGGTTACAACGTCAGGTTTACAAAACCAGTGTTTGAACCACTGAGCAATCGAACCACTGAAGGTTCCTGGTTATAGATGTTTCAGTAAGATTAGGGACGACGGTAAAAAAGGAGGGGGTGTGGCGTTGCTAATTAGAAATGGTATAATGGCTGCAGAAAGGGGATCTGCCTTTGGAGGTAGTATGGGCTGAAGTCAGAAATAGGAAAGGAGCAGTCACCTTGTTGGGTGTTTCCTATAGGCCCCCAATAGCAGCAGAGATGTGGAGAAACAGATTGGGAAACAGATTTTGGAAAGGTGCAGAAACCACAGGGTATTAGTCATGGGCGATTTCAACTTCCCAAATATTGATTGGAAGCTCTTTAGATCAAGTAGATTGGACCGTACAGTGTTTGTGCAGTGTGTCCAGGAAGCTTTTCTAATTCAGTATGTAGATTGTCCGACCAGAGGGGAGGCCATATTGGATTTGGTGCTCGGTAACGAACCGGGACAAGTGATGGGCTTGTTAGTGGGTGAGCATTTTGGTGATGGTGACCACAATTCTGGGGGAAGGGTAAATACGATGCTGCAAGACAGGATCTGAGGAGCATAAGTTGGGAGCATAGGCTATCAGGGAAGGATGCCATTGAAATGTGGAACATTTTCAAGGAATACATACGACGTGTCCTTGATATGTATGTACCTGTCAGGCAGGAAAGAGATGGTCGTGTGAGGGAACCTTGGTTGACGACGGAGGTTGAATGTCTAGTAAAGAGGAAGAAGGGGGCTTACATAAGGTTGAGGAAACAAGGTTCAGACAGATCTTTGGAGGGATACAGGATAGCCAGGAGGGAGCTGAAGAAAGGGATTAATGGAGCTAAGAGAGGGCATGAAAAATCTTTGGCGGGTAGGATCAAGGATAACCCCAAGGCCTTTTATGCGTATGTGAGAAACATGAGAATGACGAGAACGAGGATAGTTCTGATCAAGGACAGTTGTGGGAGACTGTGTATTGAGTCGGAAGAGATAGGAGAGGTTTTGAATGAGTACTTTTCTTCAGTATTTACAAATGAGAGGGACCGTATTGTTGAAGAGGAGAGTATGAAATGAACTGGTAAGCTAGAGGAGATACTTGTTAGGAAGGAAGATGTGTTGGGCATTTTGAAAAACTTGAGGATAGACAAGTCCCCCGGGCCTGACGGGATATATCCTAGGATTATGTGGGAAGCAAGAGAGGAAATTGCAGAGCCGTTGGCAATGATCTTTTCATCTTCACTGTCAACAGGGGTGGTACCATGCGAATGTTGTGCCCCTGTTCAAAAAAGGGAATAGGGATAACCCCGGGAATTACAGGCCAGTTAGTCTTACTTCGGTGGTAGGCAAAGTAATGGAAAGGGTACTGAGGGATAGGATTTATGAGTATCTGGAAAGACACTGCTTGATTAGGGACAGCCAGCATGGATTTGTGAGGGATAGGTCTTGCCTTACAAGCCTAATTGAATTCTTGGAGGAGGTAACCAAGCATGTGGATGAGGGTAGAGCAGTGGATGTAGTGTACATGGATTTTAGTAAGGCATTTGATAAGGTTCCCCATGGTAGGCTTATGCGGAAAGTCAGGAGGCATGGGATAGTGGAAATTTGGCCAGTTGGATAGAGAACTGGCTAACCGAAGTCAGAGAGTGGTGGTAGATGGTAAATATTCAGCCTGGAGCCCAGTTACAAGTGGAGTTCCGCAGGGATGAATTCTGGGTCCTCTGCTGTTTGTAATTTTTATTAATGACTTGGAAGAGGGAGTCGAAGGGTGGGTCAGTAAATTTGCATACGATACGAAGATAGGCGGAGTTGTGGATAGTGAGGAGGACTGTTTTCAGCTGAAAAGGAACCAATGAGATGTGAAATACAGCTGGCAACATGTAGCAGATTGGATTGTGGAATTATAATTAGTTGTTGATGACAAAGGTTTTGTTTTTGCTCTCAATTACATGATTGGTTTCCAGGTAGCCTAACACCTTGTAGGTGGGTTTGATATAGTCAGAAGCTTTTGGATCTTTGAAAGGGGACATGGTGTTCTTTTCTCTGCTAAAAAATTCCTGAAGTCTTAAGAAAACTAGTTAATATTCCCTCACCAGACACTGCCTGATGCTGCTTTTTACCAATAAATTTGAGATTTTATAATTTGTAAACCACGCCACCTGCAAGTGAGTGAAAACCACCTGTAGAAGAATGAGACCAATGAACAGCTGATCCTGACAAGCCAAACAATCTTCTCAGCGAATCCTGTGGACAGGAGCCACTGAACTGTCTTCTCAGTTTTTTTCTTCCACCCATGACACCAATGTTTTATTGTGTCTGTCTGCATGTGGGTGTAGGAGGAGTATTATATGGGGTTAGAGGTCTCTGGCCCGAAACGTCGAATTTCCTGTTCCTTGGATGCTGCCTGACCTGCTGTGCTTTAACCAGCAACACGTTTTCAGCTTAGAGTTTTAATCAGTAAAGTTATATGTTAACATTTCATAGATGTTTACTTGTAGCTAATAAATAGTAACTTTTATTAAGAACAGAAGCTGGTCCATGCTTTCTGTTAACTTGGGTTTAAAAAGTCAGATAAATTAGGGAATTTTGCATACATGGATAAAATTTGTAACTTCTGTGACAAGTCTGGAATTTGATTTCCCAGATGCTACTTCAGAGAGGCATGACGATTAGTTGGTGGGTTCCAGCACTGTTGCAGACCTTAAACATAATGTAGGCTTACTCTCCAAGTGTGTCATGACAGTGTTTTAATTATCTGAGGTGTCTTGAGTCAGTCACAATGGGCTGGAGAGGGGTCTGGGATCTGGATAGATTTGGAGATCTGGATGGTTCATCTATGGGATTTGGCCAGTTCGTGTATAGATCTGAAAGGATTTGGACAGATTTGAACAGGAAGGATCCCAGCAGATTTAAACAGAGTGAGTTTAAATAAAACTTCGGTGAGATGTAGAACATCTGTCTAATATAGGTTACTTGCCGTTGGTTAAATCAAAAATGGGGGAAATTGCTCTTAACATTGCTAATGAGGATCTGGGTTTCGAAGATACTTCCCAAATTTGCCAACAAAGTTTGTAAAGACAGAGAAAGGAGTCACTTTTACAATTAGCAACAGGCTAAATTTGGGTTCAACTTAGGGTAACAGGAAAGCTGAAATTGTAGCAGAGTTAGGAAAGCATTTAGGTGTATCAGAGAAACAGTCAAGTGGGGTGGAGTTAGAAAGAATTAGGTTGCAAAAGATAAGTGGAGTTAAAGAATGAAAGGAAGGCAAGAGAGATTGAATTAAGATTAGAAGCAGAGGAAAACGAAAAGGAGACGAATGCCCTAGCAGAAGAAGGGGAAAGAATGTTCAAGTTGGAAGAGACGAAGTTGAAACTTGAAGCAAAAAGACTTTAAATGACAAGATAGAAAGGATGATGAGCAAACTTATTGTCGCCAACAGTCTGGTTAGGGATATACAAATATGTCCAAACATTACCAAAATTTGATAAAAGAGACATCGAAGCCTTTTTCATTTCCTTTGTAAAACTGGCTAGAGACTGTGTGGGGTTATGTTAATTCAGACCAAGTTGGTAGGCAGGGCTAGTGCAATGTTTGCAGCACTGTCAGAAGTGCTGTCAAGAGATTATGAAGCTGTTAAACAGGCTATTTGGAGTGGCTATGAATTGGTACCAGAAGCGTATTGATAGTTAAAAATCACACAACACCAGGTTATAGTCCAACAGGTTTATTTGGAAGCACTAGCTTTCAGAGCGCTGCTCCTTCATCAAATGGTTGTGGAGTATAAGAGCGTAGGACACAGAATTTATAACAAATGTTTACTGTGTGCGTAACTGAAATTATATATTGCAAAAGACCTGGATTGTTTGTTAAGTCTCCCATCTTTTAGAATGACCAGGTTGGTTTCAGTTCATTCATATGTAAATTGCAAAACGTTTTTAAAAAGTTACATTCTCAAGTGAACTTTAAAAATTCATGTCATGTCGGCCCAGATAATGCATTTAAGGTGTGAGCTTCCCGGTGTAAGACTGTCTGTGCCACAATGGTCAGACTGATTCTAATCGACAAAACGGATTTACAGAATCTCACATGGATTCATGTCGTTTTTGAGCAAAGTAAAATTTAATTCTGCACGTACACATTCACCCTACAAACTTACGTGTATGTGTGCATGTGGGTGTGTGTGTGTGGGGAGAGGGGAGTTACGAGTGCTTGTGAGAGAGAGTGTATATGTATGTGAGTGTAAAGGGGTATAAGTCTATGAGAGGGTGTATGTATGAGTGTGGAAGTGTATGTGTGAGTGTATGAGTGTGTGTGTCTGTGTGTGTGTCTGTGTGACCATCCTCACAGGTACTGAACTTGGCTAGCAGCTTCTGCTTGGCCACTTTTCGATGTTGCCTGTCCCAAAGTCCGCCTTGGAGGATGGTCACCCATATAGAATGTGGTTCAAAAACACAAGAAAGGAACCAGGTCAGTCTTATGTTGAATTTGAAAGAATTAAATACAGCAACTTCAATAGATGGATGAGAGCATTAAAGATAGAAAAGACATATGAGGGCCTTTTCTGGTGAGAGGTTATTCTGCTGGAGGAGTTTAAAAACTCACTTCCAGAAATAATAAGAACTCATATTGAAGAACAGAAAGAAGGACTGCAGACATAATGGATGAATATGCATTAGTGATAAATTAAAATTTAGCTTCCGACAGCAATTTCAGTCCATGAGGGATAGAAACTGGGAAAAAAAGGGAAGTTGTTAAATGAGAAACCAGAAGTATATCACATTGGGAATAGTTTACCATAGGTGAAAACAGAAATCCAAGAAGGCGAACAGGAGGTGAAAGGCCTCAGGCACACTCACTGTAATAAGATGGAATACACAAAGACACAGTGCTGGTGGTTGAATAAAGCCACGAGGAAAGAGGATGTGGTAAAAGAGGCTAAAGTAGTGGGATTAGTTGAGGTAGTGAAGAAAATCTCAAAAGAAGTCGAGGAGCTGCAGAAAAATACACAGCCTAGTCATGGGCTGGATAGTAAAATACCATCCGGTCTTTACGAAGACTTCACTGCTGTGGGTAAGGTTTACTCAGGAAAAACAGGGGGAGAAGGTAAAGAAGTTAAAATATTGAGAGATATGGAAGCTAGTCAGTCTGTAATAGGAAGAGATAAAAGTATTTGCACTCCATCTGAAATGTTACCTAGGAGTGTGATAATCCGTGACATAGATGGAGATAGATTTAGCATTCTCCTGTGTAAAATCAGGGTGGGAAGTGCATTCAAGACTGGGGAAGTGACAGTGGAAGTGATTGAAAGAGTATCTATTCCAGGAATATACTTTGTTCTTGGAAATTACCTAGCAGGATCAAAGGTGGGAAAGATGCCTTTGTAGTGGAGAAGCTGAAGGAAAACCAGAGAACTGAGGAGTTAACAGAAAAATACATCGGAATTTTTCCAGACTGTGTTGAAAGATGATCTCACATTCCTAAGTTAAAGCAATAAGGAAAAACGAAAGAGAAAGATGAAGGAGTTGAGGTCCAGTTAGCTGACACCCTGTCTGATGAAATGGTAAAGGAAAAACCTGAACAGGTAGAGGATCAGGCAGACATGTTTAGTTCTGAAAAGTTACTGGAGTTACAACAAAAAGATGATACAATAAAGGATTTATACACTAAAGCCTACTCAGAAAAGGAATTAGAACGTATTCTTGAGTGTTATCTAAAGGATAGAATCCAAATGTAAAAATTGGGATCTCAGCAGGTTTGTGCAGAGGAGAAATGGGCAGAACTACATCAGATTGTGTTGCTGGTAGCATACAGACAGAAAGTATTACACATGAATTACCAGTAGGAGGTCATCCAGGAGTGAGGAAGACTCAGGCTAAGGTACAAACGCATTTCTATTAGCCTGTATTGCATGAGGATGTGGTTAAATTTTGCCATGCATGTTACATGTGTCTGGTAATTAGAAAACCTCAGGCGGTAATAAAACAGTACCTTTAGTACCCATTCCTGCGTTTGAGGAACCTTTTACAAGGGTGTTAATTGATTGCAGAGGACCCCTACCTAAAACTAAGCAGCACAGCTCAGTGGTTAGCACTGCTGCCTCACAGCAGCAGGGACCTCAGTTTGATTCCAGTCTTAGGTGACTATCTGTGCGGAGTTTGCACATTCTCCCTGTATCTGCATGGATTTCCTCCCACAATCCAAAGATATATGCAGCACGGAAACAGACCCTTCGGTCCAACCCGTCCATGCCGACCAGATATCCCAACCCGATCTAGTCCCTCCTGCCAGCACCCTGCCCATATCCCTCCAAACCCTTCCTATTCATATACCCATCCAAATGCCTCTTAAATGTTGCAATTGTACCAGCCTCCACCACTTCCTCTGGCAGCTCATTCCATATATGTACCACCCTCTGCGCAAAAAACTTGCCCCTTAGGTCTCTTTTATATCTTGTTCCTCTCACCCTAAATCTATGCCTTCTAGTTCTGGACTCCCCGATCTCAGGGAAAAGACTTTGTCTATTTATCTTATCCATGCCCCTCATAATTTTGTAAACCTCTAAGTTTACCCCTCAGCCTCTGATGCTCCAGGGAAAACAGCCCCAGCCTGTTCAGCCTCTCCCTATAGCTCAAATCCTCCAACCCTGGCAACATCCTTATAAATTTTTTCTGAACCCGTTCAAGTTTCACAACATCTTTCCAATACGAAGGAGACCAGAATTGCACACAATATTCCAACAGTGGCCTAACCAATGTCCTGTACAGCTGCAACGACATCCCAACTCCTGTACTCAATACTCTGACCAATAAAGGAAAGCATACCAAACGTCTTCTTCACTATCCTATCTACCTGCGACTCCACTTTCAAGGAGCTATGATCCTACACTCCAAGGTCTCTTTGTTCAGCAACACTCCCTATGACCTTACCATTAAGTGTATAAGTCCTGCTAAGATTTGCTTTCCCAAAATGCAGCACCTCGGATTTATCTGAATTAAACTCCATCTGCCACTTCTCAGCTCATTGGCCCATCTGGTCAAGATCCTGTTGTAATCTGAGGTAACCCTCTTCGCTGTCCACGACATCTCCAATTTTGGTGTAATCTGCAAACTTACTAACTGTACCTCTTATGCTCGCATCCAAATCATTTATGTAAATGACAAAAAGTAGAGGACCCTACACTGATCCTTGTGGCACTCCACTGGTCACAGGCCTCCAGTCTTAAAAACAACCCTCCACCACCACCTTCTGTCTTCTACCTTTGAGCCAGTTCTGTATCCAAATGGCTGGTTCTCCCTGAATTCCGAGAGATCTAACGTTGCTGATCAGTCTCCCGTGGGGAACCTTGTCGAACGTCTTACTGAAGTCCATGTAGATCACATCTACCGCTCTGCCCTCATCAATCCTCTTTGTTGCTTCTTGAAAAACTAAATCAAATTTGTGAGACATGATTTCCCATGCACAAAGCTATGTTGACTTTCCCTAATCAGTCCTTGTCTTTACATATACAAGTACATCCTGTCCCTCAGGATTCCCCCCAACAACCTGCCCACCACAGACGTCAGGCTCACCGGTCTATTGTTCCCTAGTTTGTCCTTACCACCCTTCTTAACCAGTGGCCACCCTACAGTCTTCCGGCACCTCACCTGTGACTATCGATGATACAAATATTTCAGCAAGAGGCCCAGCAATCACTTCTCTAGCTTCCCACAGAGGTCTAGAGTACACCTGATCAGGTCCTGGGGATTTATCAAGACATCCAGCACTTCCTCCTCTGAAATATGGACATTTTGCAAGGTGTCACCATCTATTTCCCTACAGTCTAAATCTTCCATATCCTTTTCCACAGTAAATACTGATGCAAAATACTCATTTAGTATCTCCCCCATTTTCTGGGGCTGCACACAAAGGCCACCTTGCTGATCTTTGAGGGGCCCTGTTCTTTCCCTAGTTACTTTTTTGTCCTTAATGTATTTGTAAAAACTCTCTGGATTCTCCTTAATTCTATATGCCAAAGTTATCTCATGTCCCCTTTTTGCCCTCCTGATTTCCCTCTTAAGTACACTCCTACTTCCTTTATATTCTTCTACACGATCTATCCCGTCTATGCCCGACATATGCTTCTTTCTTTTTCTTAACCAAACCCTCAATTTCTTTCGTCATCCAGCATTCTCTATACCTACCAGCCTTCCCTTTCACCCTGACAGGAATATACTTTCTCTGGATTCTTGTTATCTCATTTCTGAAGACTTCCCATTTTCCAGCCGTCCCTTTACCTGCGAACATCTGTCCCCAATCAGCGTTCAAAATTTCTTGCCTAATATTGTCAAAATTGGCCTTTCTCCAATTAAGAACTTCAACTTTTAGATCTGGTCTATCCTTTTCCATCATTATTTTAAATCTAGTAGAATTATGGTTGCTGACTCCGAAGTGCTCCCCCACTGACACCTCAGTCACCTGCCCTGCTTTATTTCCCAAGAATGGTTTAAGTTTTGCATCTTCTCTAGTATATACATCCACATACTTAATCAGAAAATTTTCTTGTACACACTTAACAAATTCCTCTCCATCTAAACCCTTAACACTATGACAGTCCCAGTCTATGTTTGGAAAGTTTTACTCCCCAATCATAACCACCCTATTATTCTTACAGATAACTGAGATCTCCTTAAAAATTTATTTCTCAATTTCCCTCTCACTATCAGGGAGTCTATAATACAATCCCAATAAGGTGATCATCCCTTTCTTATTTCTCAGTTCCACCCAAATAACTTCCCTGGATGTATTTCCAGGAATATCCTCCCTCAGCACAGCTGTAATGCTATTCCTTATCAAAAATGACACTCCCCCCTCCTCTCTTAACTCCCTTTCTATCCTTCCTGTAGCATTAGTATCTTGGAACATTAAGCTATCAGTCCTGCCCATCCCTGAGCCATGTTTCTGTAATTGCTATGATATCCCAGTCCCATGTTTCTAACCATGCCCTGAGTTCATCTGCCTTCCCTGTTAGGCCCCTTGCACTGAAATAAATGCAGTTTAATTGATCAGTTCTACCTTGTCCCTGCCTGCCCTGACTGTTTGACTCGCTTCTGTTCTCAACTGTACCAGTCTCAGATTGATCTCTTTCCTCACTATCTCCCTGGGTCTCACCCCTCCCACCTTACTAGTTTAAATCCTCCCGAGCAGCTCTAGTGGTATATTAGTCCCCTTCAAATTTAGATGCAATCCGTCCTTCTTGTACAAGTCACTTCTACCCCAAAAGAGATTCTAATGATCTAAAAATGTGAATCCTTCTCCCATACACCAGCTCCTAAGCCAAGGATGCACCAAATGAATTGACCAAATTCAGTCCATTTGAATTAGCTTTTGGGCATGGTGAGATGACCACAGGAATTAATTAAGGTAAAATTGGTAATTCAGAATTCAGAGACTTATTGGATTATGTGTCAAACTTTAGGGAACGGTTAAATAGAGTGGCGAAGTTGGCTAGACAGCACCTAAAAATATCACAGCATATGATGAAACAGAAAGCAGACAAGAAATCAAAAACACGCAATTGTGCTGTAACGCATTGGTGCTGTTACCAGTGGTAGGAGATCCCTTCAAAGCAAGGTTTAATGGTCCCTATCAGATTGAAAAGTTAAGTCCGGTAAATTACCTGGTAAAGATGCCAGATAGGAAAATAATTTATCGAGCATGTCATGTGAACATGCTGAAGCAGTATTATAACAGAGAAAGGAATTGGAGAAGCAGGAATTGGCACAAAGCTGGTCCTTTTTGCTAAAAGCTGTTGCTTTTCTCAAGGATACTGTGTTCTTGGTTTTTTTTCAGAGGGGTCAGAAACAGCAGGGCCTATTCTAGTTGAAAAGCCAGTGGAGACTCAAGCAACTGAAGAAATGCAGGGCGTTTGTCCAGGGATCTTTCCAGATTGAGTGGTTACAAGATCACAGGGGCACAAGTTGAAGCAGGAGAATTCAAAAGGCATAGATAAGGAAGCTGAAATAGCTTTATCAGAGACTTCTTTTGATCAGATAAGTGGGATAGAGCAGGACAAATAGGTAAACATGCAAGTATCTTTAGCTCTGCTAAGCTTATTGAGTTACAGCACAAAGATGAGAACTTAAAACAGTTGTATGAAAAGGCATATACAGAGAAGGAGAGTGAATGCATCCTTGCCTGTTATTATTTAATAAAGGAAGTCTTAATGAGGAAATGGAGACCATCACACATACAAAATGGGTGAGAAATGGGTAGAAGTTTTGCCAGTAGGGTATAGAAAGGAGGTGCTGTGAGTGGTGCATGAGCTACCACTTAGAGGTCATTTAGGGGTGAGGAAAACACAGGCTAAAATATAAAAACATTTTTCCTGGCCTGGACTAGACAAGGATGTCGTGGAATTTTGCCAGACGTGTCATACATGTCAGCTAATTGGAAAATCACAGGCAGTAATAAAACCTGCACCTTTAATACCTATTCCAGCATTTGAGGAACCTTTCACAAGAGTCTTGATTGATTGTGTAGGTCCCTTCCTCAAACAAGAAGTAGGAATAAGTTTTTATTAACAATAATGAATGTATCGACTAGATTTCCAGAGGTAATCCCATTATACAGTATTACAGCTAACTCGATATGGACTACCAATAGAGATCCAGTCAGATCAAGGATCAAACTTCACATTGAAGCTATTCAAGGAGGTTATGGATAACTCGGGAATAAAACAATTCAAATCTACTGCGTCCCATCCAGAATCGCAAGGAGCTCTACAGAGAAGGCATCAAACAGTAAAGACCATGTTAAAAGCTTCTGGTCAGGATTATCCAGATGATTGGGACAAGGGAATTCTGTTTGTACTTTATATGATCAGAGATGCACCAAAAGAATCGACCAAATTGAGTCCAATTTAATTAATTTTTGGTCGTGAAGTAAGAGGATTATTAAAATTGATTGAGGAGAAATTAATAAATTTGAATTCAGAAACCACCCATTTGCACTATGTGTCAAATTTTAGAGAACGATTAAATAGAGCTGGAGAGTTGGCGAGGCAGCATTTAAAAGTATCACAGCATACAATGAAACAGGAAGCAGATGTGAAATCAAGAATTCACAATTTTGCAATTGGGGATAAGGTATTGGTCTTACTTCCAGTAATACATGAACCTTTAAAAGCAAGGTTTCGTGGACTGTATCAAATCAAGAAGAAATTGAGTGAGGTGAACTACTTGATAAGGACTCCAGACAGGAAGAAATCATGCAGGTGTGTACTGTGAATATGCCAAAAAGTATCTTGACAGGGGAGAAAAGCAAGAAGAGGTGTTAATGATTAAAGCATAGAAGGAAGTACCGAATTCAGAGGATTCTGAATTGGACATTCCTCAAATCATATTGGACAATGAAGAAGTTAACAAAAATTGGGATAAGTTATTGAGGTACCTTCCACAAGAAAATTGAAATGACCTGAAAGAGTTATTACTATCACATGGGGAGATATACAGAAGTAAACTGGGAATTACTAACCTAATTGTGCATGATGTAGGTATAGGAGATGCTGTTCTGATTAAGCAACCTCCTTATAGGCATAACCCTCTAAAGTTGGCACAGGTTCAGAAGGAGGTAGAACTGCATGCTCCAAGATGGCATATTTGAAGTGAGTTACAGTGACTGGAGCTCACCCATAGTCATGGTGCCAAAGCCAGATGGTACCCAGCAGTTACGTGTGGACTATTGCAAAGTCAAGGCCATTACAATGACTGACACATATTCAATTCCACGGTTGGAAGACTGTGTCGAAAAAGTGGGACATCCAACTTACATTTCTAAATTGGACTTGCTGAGAGGCTACTGGTACGTATCTCTGTCAAAAAAGAGCAAAGGCGATTTCGGATTTCGTAATGTCAAATGGACTATTTTAGTCTAAAGTCATGCCACTTGGTATGAAAAACCCTCCAGCCACATTTCAGAGACTGACTACAGTCATTGCCAGGTTACTCAACATTGATGACTTGGTGATTTTTAGTCAGTCACAAAGGGACATTTGCAGCATTTATCAGACTTTGATTGATTAACTTCGGAAGACAGGCTTGGAGGTGAGCCTAGCTAAAACTGAATTTGCCAAAGCCCAAGTCACCTTCCTGAGCCATATTATTGGACACGGACAAAGGCCGCATTGGATGCAAAAATGAAAGTAATTGGGGAATTTCCCACACCGGGAAAAGAGCAGTACTATGGTTCCTGGGATTGAGTGGATTTTACCAAACGCTTGTTCTGAATTTTAGCAGTTTGGCTGCTCCACTCAACGAATTGTTTAAAAAGGGCAAGAAGTTTCAGTACACAGTGCACTGTCAAAAGGCATTTGACATCCTGTTGAAGGGCTTTTGCCCGAAACGTCAAATTTCTTGCTCTTCGGATGCTGCCTGACCTGCTGTGCTTCTCCAGCACCACTCCAATCTAAGCTCTGGTTTACAGTATCTGCAGTCCTCACTTTTGTCTAGCTTAAAAACTGTGTTAACCACTGCCCCAGTATTAGCCACAGCTGATTACACAAAGCCTTTCAATGTGGCTATCGATGCCAGAAATGTGGGTGGGTTGGTGTGGTGCTCCCGCAGGAGGATGACGAGGGAATAGAAAGACGTATCGGGTATTTTTCCAGGAAGTTGAACATTCATCAACAGAAATATTCAACGGTGGACAAAGAGACTTTTAGCTTGGTGTTGGCATTACAACATTTCAATGTTTAAATTACTAGCAATGCATCTGAGTCAATCTTACATACTGATCATAACCCATTGACATTTGTGGACAAATTTACGAACAAAAATGCCAGACTGTTTAGATGGAGCTTGTTATTGCAACTATTCTATTTGACATTTGTGCTTGTGGCAGGTCACGAAAACGTGATTGCTGATGCATTTTCGAGATTCGAATGAGATACGGAGGCATTCAATGGCGGGTGTGCCACAGCCTGAGTTTGCATGTGGTTGTGCACGTTTGAATGTGTATACTTAGTATACGTATATGTATGTTTTAGACTACGAGGGGTTTTAAAAGTTAAGTCATCTTTTGACATTGATGGTTCATTTTTTTAAGGGTGCGGAGGTGTCAAAAAGCTGGTCCTTTTTTGTAAAAGCTGTTCCTTTTCTTAAGGATACTGAGTCCTTAGTTTATTTCAGAAGGGTCATAAACAGGCCAGGCTCCGAAAGGGCTGGATTTGGCTTTTTGTTTACACATGAACAGATGAGTCGTTAGGGCAAAGTTTTTATGTTTTTAGAAGTAATCTGTAGAAGTCAAGGGGCTGTGGCCAGCTCTCTAACTGAGCAGTTCAGTCCAGAATGAGTTTGGGAGTTCAGCAGTGGACTGTGTGAAGAAAGGCTGCTAAGGTCTCTTTTCTTCCGCCCTTCTAACTTCGACCTATAAACCTTTGTTTCATTTTTACTGTGTTTAAGGAGTTTTTTTATTGGGACTGTTGTGTATATTCGGAACAGCATAATTAAGTCCAGTTTGGATAGACTGAGTTCTGTAGGGATTCTTTATTCTGTTCTTCGTGTTTCATTGTGTAATTTTGTGAATAAACTTTTGTCTGTTTTAAGACCTGGTTGTCAATGTAACTAACTTACTTCGGGTAACTTTCACTGTACACTTATCGAAACAAATTGCAAAGTTATGGTTTGGGCTGCCTGCTGAAGAATGTTTTGAGTGGTCTGGCCTAGTCCATAACAGTATTAGTTACGGCCCTCAAAATGAGGAATCAAATCCAGAAGATTTGGATTTTGATGTGCCTCAAAATAAACTGATGAATGACAAAGTCCTCATGGAATGGGATAGGGTAGTGAGCCATCTGTCCCAGGAATATGGAACTGAATTGTAATGTTTGTTGCAGCACTATGACAAAAAATGCATGAATAGAATAGGGACGACTAATATTATAGTGCAAGAGGGTGATGTAGGGAATGCTGTTCCGATAAAACAACATCCCTACAGGCTTAATCCTCTAAAAGCAGCACAGGTGCAGAAGGAAGTGCTCCAAGAAGACATCAAGCTAAGACAGAGTAAGTGAAGTTCGGCAGTTGTTTGGTTCCAAAGTCAGATGGTACTCAACGATTCCGTGTGGATTATCGGAAGGTCAACGCCGTAACTAAATTAGACTCATACCCAAATCCACAGCTGGAGGACTGTGGAGAAAAGGTTGGACAAACCACTGACATCTCAAAGTTGGACTTACTGCCTGATTACTGGCAAGTACCATTGCTGGAGAGAGTGAAAGAAGGTTCTGCGTTTGTAACCCCAAATGTGCTGTATCAATTTAAAATAATGTCCTTTGGAATGAAGAACGCATCAGCCATATTTCAATGCCGTATGAACACAGTCGTGGCAGAATTAGCTAATTGTAATTTGATAAAAGAAGTGTGACAAGGAATATAACCTACCTCTTACTCTGCCAATCTGTTATAAAAGAGTGGTTAAATGAAACTTCATCAGTGAACAAATTAACAGAATTCCTAACAAACTGAACAATTACTCCCAAACTACTACCTATTATCCCTATTTAAACCCAATTTTAGCCTGTGTGCTGATTCTTAAGTTTTCTCCTTTTTCAGTCTTTCTAAAGTTTCTTGCAAATTTGGGAAGCATCTTTGAACCCTGAACCTCTTTAGAAATGTTAACAGCCATTTCCCCCACTTTTGATTTAACCAATCACAAACAACCAAAATTAAACAGATTTTCCACTTCTCATCTAAGTTTTATTTACAGATTGAGGACACTAATCTCCAAGTCTGTTTAAATCTGCTGGCACCTTTCATAACCCAAATCTATCTAAATCTGTTCAGATCCGTCTAAATCCGTCCAAATCTATCCAGATCCTGGACCCAAGCCCCTTTAAAGATGCCATGTGGTAGCTATACACAAAAGATCAATAGTTGTCATGATTTGGAGATGCTGGTGTTGAACTGGGGTGTACAAAGTTTAAAATAAAAAGTCACACAATACGAGATTATAGTCAAACAGGTTTAATTGGAAGCACAAGCTTTCAGAGCGCTGCTCCTTCATCAGGTGGTTGTGATGAAGGAGCAGCGCTCCGAAAGCTAGTGCTTCCAATTAAACCTGGTGGACTAAAACTTGGTGTTGTGTGCTTTTTAACACATGATAAAATTTTTGTTGGTAAGGAAAAGGGGACAGACTGTGTGTTTCATACAGGTAGGAAAAACAAACTCAAGCAGGCCTCTTGAATTCAAAACAGAGTTCAAACAAACCCCATTTCCCTGTTGCGGTGTGGAAGTCAGAAACTGTGTTCTGATGAAAAGTTAATAACTTCAAATGTTGACTGTGTCACTCTCCACAGATGCTACCAAGCTTCTGACCATTTCCTGCAATTGTATCCATATCCTTACGAGGACATGCACATAATTCGGCAGGAGCTGGGATGTAGATTGGGGACAGCTATTTGAAGGGAAGGCCACATTTGATAAGTGGGAGGCTTGCGAACATAGGTTGAAGATAGTGCAGGATTGGCATGTCCCTTTGAAAACAAGGGATAGGAAAAGCGAGATTGGTGAACTGTGGCTGATAGTAGGAATTGTGCAACTAGCCAAGAGGAAAAGGAAAGCATACATAAGATCCAGGCAGCTAAGAACAGAACAGGCTTTGGAGGAATATCGGGATAGTAGGACTAATCTCATACGAGGAATCAAGCGGGCTGAAAGGGGTCATGAAATAACTTTAGCAAGCAGAATTAAAGAGAATCCCAAGATCTTTCATTCATAAATAAGAGACAAGAGGATAACTAGAGAAAGGGTGGGTCCACTAAAGGACAAGGAAGGAAGCTTGTGTGTTGAACCTGAGAAAATGGGTGAGATTCTCAATGATTACTTTGCATCAATGTTCACTGAGGAGAGGGACATATTGAATGCTGAGATTAGAGACAGAAGTTTGATTACTCTGGATCACATTGACATAAGGAGGGAGGATGTGTTGGTAGGCTAAAAGATATTAAGGTGGACAAATCCTCAGGACAGATGGGATCTATCCCAGGTTGCTGAAGGAGGCCAGAGAGGAAACATCTGGGGCCCTGACGTGCCGGAGGACTGGAGAGTTGTTAATGTTGTCCCCCTGTTCAAGAAGGTAATAGGGATATTCCAGGTAACTAAGACCAGTGAGCCTGACGTTGTTAGTGGGAAAGTTGCTGGAGAAGGTACTGAGGGATAAAATCTATTTATATTTAGAAAAGAATGGGCTTATCAGTGATAGGCAACATGGTTTTGTGCAGGGGAGATTGTGCCTTACCAAGCTAATAGAGGTCTTTGAGGAAGTGGCCAAGTTGATAGATGAAGGAAGAGCTATAGATGTCATATACACTGACTTGAGTAAAGCCATGGTAAACTAACGGATAAAGTGAAGTCACATGGTGGGTAGGGTGTTCTAGCTAGGTGGATAAAGAACTACTTGAGCAACAGGAGACAGAGGAGACAGTTGTATGGAGTTTCTCGAAATGGAGAAAGGTGATCAGTGGTGTTCCACAGGGATCAGTGCTGGAGCCATTGTTGTCTGTGATATGCATAAATGATCTGGAAGAGGGCATTGGTGATCTGAGCAATACGTTTGTAGATGACAAGAAGAATGGTGGAGTAGCAGAAAGTATAGGGGACTGTCAAAGAACACAGGAGAATATAGATAGACTGGAGAGTTGGGCGGAGAAGTGGCAGATAGAGTTTAATCTGGGTAAATGTGAGGTGATGCATTTTGGAACGTCTAATTCTAGAGTGAACAGAAGAACCTGGGGAGAAGTTGATGGATAGAGAGATCTGGGAGTTCAGGTCCATTGTACCCTGAAGGTGGTTCCACAGGTGAATAGAGTGGTCAAGAAGGCATATGGTCTGCTTGCCTTCATCGGACAGGGTATTAGTATAAGAGCCGGCAGGTCATGTTAAAATTGTACAAGATTTTGGTTTGGCCGCATTTAGAATACTGTGTAGAGTTCTGGTCGCCACATTACGAAAAGAATGTGGACGCTTTGGAGAGGTTGCAGAGAAGGGTTACGAGGTATGGTATGTAGTAGCTATGAAGAGAGGTTGAGTAGGTTAGCATTGTTTTCATTGGAAAAAAGGAGATTGAGGGGGGACCTGATTGAGGTCTACAAAATCATGAAGGATACAGACAGGGTGAATAGAGATAAGCTTTTACCCAGGATGAGGGGTTCAACAATGAGAGGACGTGCGTTCAAGATGAAAGGAGAAAAGTTTAAGGGGGATAAATGCGGAATGTACTTTACACAGATGGTGGGAGATGCCTAGGAGGCGTTGCCAGCAGAGGTAGTAGAGGCAGGCATGGTAGATTCATTTAAGGTGCATCTGGAGAGATGTGTAAGTAGGTGGGAGCTGAGGGACACAGATGCTTAGGAATTTGGCGATAGGTTTAGACAGTGGATTTGGATCGACACAGGGCTGAAGGGCCTGTTCCTGAGCTGTAAATTTTCTTTGATCTTTGACAAAAACCCAGAACCTCGGTGCCATCAATTGCGAACTTAATTCTCACTTGAAAACTAAATTAGTGAATTCACCAGAACTCAATACTCAATACACAACGACATCCCTTGCCTTCATTAGTTAAGAACCCTAAAACCTTTTTTTAAAGAAAGTAGCATATGCTGTCATCACTTCAAGTATTGCAAGTCAACAGATCTAAATGATCCCTCAACCAACAGAACAGATCTAAGCTCTGCAATCCTCCACATCCAGTTGTGAATAGTGTTGGACAATACCCTACTCACTGGTGCAGGTGGTTTCACAATTATCCCATTCTCAATGATGGGAGAGCCCGCACATCAGTAGAAAACATAAGGTTGAAGTACTCGCAGTAATCTTCAGCCAAAACTGTCGATCCATCTCAACCTTCTCCATAAGACACCAGCGTCACAGATGCCAGTCTTTAGCCTGTTCAATTCACTTTACATGATATCAAGAAGCCGTTAAGGGAAGTGCATACTCCAAAAGCTAAGGGCTCTTAACAACACACTGGCAATAGTACTGAAAACCTGTGCTCCAGAACACGCCTCACCTTTAGCCACGCTGGTCTGGTGTAGCTACAACACTAGTATCTCACGTACAATGTGGAAAATTGCCCGGGTCTGTCCTGTACACAAGAAGCAGGGCAAATCGAACCCATCCAATTACCACCCTACCAGTCAACTCTTGGTTTTTAGTAATGTGAGAAAAGGTCATTAGTGCCAGCATCAGCAATAACCTGCTCACCGATGCCCAGTTTCTGTCCACCAAGGCCATTCACTTCCTGATCTCATTCAGCCTTGGTTCAAACATGGACAAAATAACCAATTCCAGACTTGAGGCAAGAGTGACAGCCCTTGATGTCAAAGTGTCCTGGACCCAACCATCTTCAGCAGCTCATCAATGATCTTCCCTCCATCATAAGGTCAGAAGTGATTGTGTTTGATAATTGCACAATGTTCAGCACCATTTGTGACTTCTCAGATATTAAAGCAGTCCATGTTCAAAACTAACAAGACCTGGACAATATCTCAACTTGGGCTGACAAGTGGAAAGTAACATTCATGCCACAAAAAGACAATCTTTAATCACGGACAATCTAACCATCGCGCGTTGACATTTGATGGAATTAGCACTAAGGAATCATCCATTATCAACATTGGACAGAAGCTAAACTGTACAAGCCATAAATAAAGTGCAGGTTAGAGGCTTGGAATACTGCAGCAAACAACTCACCTTCTGTCCACCATCTACAAGGTGCAAATCAGGATGTGACAGAATACTCCCTACATGCCCTGTAACTCATTCAAAATCCTGGAATCCCCTCCCTAATAGTATTGTAGGTCTACCTACAGCACATGGACTACAGTAGTTCAAGGAAGCAGCACACCACCATATTCTCAAGAACAACTAGGGATGGGCAATAAATGCTGGCCTTGCTAGCACCATCCACATCCCACAAGTGAATTTTTTTAAAAATCGATTCAAATCCTGGGATAACTTTGTTTTCCCCTATAGTGCTCCACTCCCAACACTTGGCTGCCTGCTTCCAAAATCTCACTCTCACGCAATACTTGCTGTTTATCATTCCTGCAAGTGAGGGAGCAGGCAAATGAGTGGGAGAGGGGCAATGAAGGTCAGGAACAGAGTAACAATGCAGGTTTTGAGCAGAATGCTGTATGGAATGCTGAGCTGGGATGGCAAACGGGGCCAGCGACCGTGAAATTTGGACAGCGAGCAAGCAGGAGCACCAAGCAATGCTGGTGAGCAGAGACCAGAAGTATTTGTGGAAATTATTAAGTGTGGTGCAAGCGTTTCTCAGGTGTACAGCTGTTAATGGTACATACAGGCAGTGCAGGCACTGAATTTTGGTTCCAGCTCCCCAGTGAAAATGCCAATTGAATCAACTTCCTGTTCCAATACGATTGTAGGTGATACACAGTTGAAGAAAAGGGATTTTTCAGAACAGTTCGGAAATTATTTTCACCTGAATAGACACAAGAACCTTGAATTCATTACCGCTGGTGGGTAAGGCCATGACAACAGGACCATTACAAAGAGCAAAGAAGTGTAGGAAATGTGAATAAATCAAAAGGTCCCAATATGGTGTTAGCCACAGTCAGGAATGATAGATCAGCTATCTTCCCGTCAGTGCACTGTCTCGCAACAGGCCTGAATAAATAACCATGTAAGTCGGTTGCCAAAGGAGATTCACGTAGAATGCTTTACATGTTGCAGGAAATGAAGGGGTTATATCAGATAAGGGTTAAAACTTTGGCCTCATCTGAGACCTTGAGTTCATGTTGTACTACAGGTGACCCCACTATACACTCTCTCACACTTAGCTCAAAAAATGCACACAATCTGCAAGCAATTAATACATGTAATATTTTGCAAATTCCACTTTGGAAATAGAACCAGTCTGACTTAAGATTGGGATACAGATTCTGACCTCACACTTTTAATTCATTGTCTGAGCTGAGATGTCACCTTTTGTTATAAAACCTCAAATTATCTCGAGAAGGTGACTTAAAAGAAGTTCTGGGATTTACATGTTTATGAACCAAAACTTGCATTCTAAATGATGAAAGACTTAACAATCCAGGTTTGTTCAATATATCACTATATGATATTGTAATTTTTTGCTATAGATTCTGTGTCTTATGATCTTATACTCCACAATCAGCTGATGAAGGAGCAATGCTCTAGGAGCTAGTGTTTCCAAATAAATCTGTTGGACTATAACCTGGTGTTGTGTGATATTTTGACTTTAGCCATATAGTCAGTGATAACAAGCTAGCAAAGTATGTGGGAACAAAGAAGGCATCTAGACCGTTACAAATTAGTTGCTAGAAATCATGTTATCAAAGTCCTTGGGTGAAGAACAGGCAATGCCTAAAAGACTGTGGGAAACAAACATAATATGGTATACTGAAGTTGACCCCCTACAACAAGAATGAAAGAAAACTTGGGCATTAGTCTCTGTTCTCAGCTCAGTGTATTACCTCTGCTGCCTTGCCATTGTAGAGTCGGAAGTGATTGCAGGCTTTCAGGTTCAGTGCGATTGTGCTGTCAGGGTAATGCTGCAGATAGACCGCCAGAACTTCCTGGGAAACATCATAGTAATCCAGTTTGTAGTAGCAGAGTGCTACATAAACATTTAAGGCCATGAACTCCCTAGCAAAACATGAAGGCAAAAGTTAGCAAGCTTGAAGAGCTACATTCTGCAGTAACAAGGAGTGTCTTTGAGATGAGACATTGAGCTGAAAAATGTGTTGCTGGAAAAGCGCAGCAGGTCAGGCAGCATCCAAGGAGCAGGAGAATCGATGTTTCGGGCATAAGCCTTTCTTCAGGATTCCTGAAGTAGGGCTTATGCCCGAAACGTCGATTCTCCTGCTCCTAGGATGCTGCCTGACCTGCTGCGCTTTTCCAGCAACACATTTTTCAGCTCTGATCTCCAGCATCTGCATCCTCACTTTCTCCTAGATGAGACATTGAACCAAGGCTGCAGCTATCTATTCATGTGGATGTAAAATAGTTCTTGGCACTATTTAGAAGAAAAGCATTAGAGTTCTCCCTTGTGCTCTAGCTAATTTATCTCTCAACCCATTTCAGAAAAACAGATTACCAACTGTTACAACCCGGAGCTGAACCCCTCCGTTTATTAAACCAAACACCCAGGAAAGCTGGCCTCACTTCGTAATCTGTTAAAATATGTGTGACAGAGAACTCCCAAATTCCACTAATGAAAGAAAATAACATCAATTTATTTTTTAACTCTAAAAGTGAACAAAATTGCCCATAGTGTCAGGTGTATTAGTTAGGGGTAAATATAGGGTAGGGGAATGGGTCCGGGTGGATTACTCTTCGGAGGATCTTGTTGGGCCAAAGAGCCTGTTTCCATACTGTAGGCCATCTAATGTAATCTAAAATTAAACAACTATCCACAACTGTCAGACATCCTTTCTCTTAACTGCTTACTAACTGCCTCCAATTCTATAACAATATACTGTTCCAGTACGACGCTTACTAAAATTACACCAACTTAATTTCAATACCACACAGCCGCTGCCTTCTGTGTATTTCTTCTTCCGGCTGAGGATCTCCCCGGGTTGACTTCTGTTTTTACTGCAAGTATGTTTCCTATGGAAATGTACCTTTTGATGGAGTGTGTTTCCTAATTTCTTGGAGAGCAAGATGTTAGCTCTCCATGTATTTCTGTCTCGATGGCAATTGCTTTCGGACCAATTTTCAAAAGGTTCACATTTTATGCCCCCTCCCCACATCGGATTGTCTCATTGGTACAATGTTGGTAAAACAATAAGTTCAAATCCTGGGGCAGAATTTAAACTAATTGGTTAAATTCATATTGTTATCAAAACAATAACCAAAACTCAGGTATCCATTTCACAGCCAAATGTTAATATTTTCAATTTTCCAGTACACTTTGGGACTGCCATCCAGTCATATACACAGGTGCTTGTAATCTCTTAGCTCAGGACAGCATTCACATCTTCAGCTTCATAACACTACTCATTATGACACTACTGCTTGCAGTGATTTTGCTGTTTGTATACTGGCAGCCACGTTTTCTACATTACAGAAGTGACTATACTACTTCAATAGTTGTAAAGTGCTTTGGAATGTCTAGTAGTCATGAAAAGCGCCACGTAATTACAAATCTTTTTCCTCTTTTATTCTTTGAGAGATTTTATTATCTCTTCAACTAGATTTAACCCTGACTGGATTCACTCAACACTTTAGAATAGAATCTCATATTTTGTTTCTAATTCAATGTGTCTCTAAGATTAGACTGTACATATTACCTCCTCATATCTTGAGTTTACTTGCGAACAAAATCATTGCAATCCACAGTTTATTCACAGTGACTATATCATGGCCTTTATAAAAGCTTGCCTGACTGCTGGTGACACATCCACTAGCTGAAGCGTCTCCAGCTGTGACTCATTCAAATCTTATTTTGGTCTGTCCTCTTACTCCCTTTAGACTTCCTACTCCTTTAAACATCTCAACTTGTTCTACTCCTCTCATTTAGAATCCAGGCACCCAGGTTTGAAGTGTATCATGCTAATTTTTTTTTCCCCACCGAGCTATCTTCATAGCTTTCCTGCTACAGTCTTCACACTGAGAAGCTTCTGATTCTCAATGATTTTATATCTCACCTCAATTCATCATGTTCTGTTCCTCTCAGAGTCAATTTTTTCTCATCAAATCCTCTATACAAACTTCTCAACCCATATAAACTTCTCAACCCATATCAATGGTCACCCAGTTGACACTGCCATGGCCTTGGCCTTGCTACCTCAATGGTATCTGACCTAACATTTATGATGTAATGAAGACTGCACATTTCCACCTTCCCAAACTCTCATGGATGACTTTGTTACGTCCAGTTTTGAATATTTTGATGAAATGCTGACCAATCGCTCTCCATTAACTTGACATCATCCAAAATATGCATAATAAATTTGATAATTTCTAGATATTAGTGACATCTAAGGATGTGGGTATTTTGCGAAGAAAATAGCATCTATAATTCTATATTTATCTACTTATCTATAAGAGAATAAGCAATTTCCATGTATCAGTGTTTCATTTATTTAGGGAGGTTCTCAGAATGTCCTTGCAGCATTTTCTCTACTCTCCCGAGTGATCATTTACCATTACAGAGCTTGGAATGTTGCACGTCATGCAGACAATGTGGCCCACCTATTGCACATCTATTCTTGTGTAATCAATGCCTTGATACTGGGTATATTGTTCTGGGAGAGGGCATTCTCACTGGTACATTTATCCTGTCAGTGGCTGTGTAGCATTTTGCAAAGGCAGTGCTGGTGATAATGCTCTAGGAGTTTGAGGTGTTTGCTGTTTCATAACGTATACACAAGGGTGTAGCTGCCCTTTGCAGTTGCCCTTTGGATTAGCTTTGTGCTGGGTTTAAGGCTTGGACTTCGGACAATCTGTTCTACAGGTGCTTGTACTGATACACTGGATTCAATGTTGGATTCCTGATGTAGGACTAATGCCCAAACGTCGAGTCTCCTACTCTTTGAATGCTGCCTGAAACAGCAAACAATGTTCAATCACATTGATCTTATGGACCACATGGGGGGGAAATGGGGGCATAGCCGTAATGGGGGAAGTAAACCACAATCCCAGGCAAGTGTTCACGGGATGTGGGCTCAAATCTCAACATAGTCGATGATGAAATTTGATATAAGTTTTAAAAATGGGAGTTAAAAACGGTTCTAATGGTAACCATATAACCACTGGTGATTATCATTAAAAAGCCATCTCATTCACTCATGTCATGTAGGAAAGAAAATCTGCCAGTCTTAACTGGTCTGGTCTGCACTTGATCTAGAACCATAGCAATAGAATTATTTCTTAAATGCCCTTTGGGCAATTAGAGATGACCTAAAATTGCTGGCCTAGCCAGTGAGGCTCATAACTTGTGAATTTTTTAAAAAAACGTCATAGCAAAACCAATGGGTATCAGTTACCACTCATCAATGAATGGTGAGAACGTTCAGTTATATATGTTTCACAGGTTATTTAAGTCATTCAAAAGAACAACACTGAAGCTATCAATTAAGGTGCTCAATGTGTTTTAGATTCCACTGTATTGTCTTGAATGTTAGGACTGAAGGTGTCAGTCCTGCCATACTGAAAACAACTAAAGTATTTGGCTAAATCATTCCAGATTCATGAAATTAGGATTTAAGCATTAATTTGTAAAATATATCACTTCTCTAATAGGTCCTATGGACACATTAATAACTTGTTACTACTTAGTAAGGGCCATGCAAGGTCTACCTGGACTGTCTTGGTCAGTGCACTAACATGTTAATAACCTGATCACAGGTCATCAGTTTATTCTCTAACACGTCATTACATCACACATGTCCCATGTCACCTTATCACATAACCAGTAGCTTGGCATTATACTTCTTCCTTGATATGTTCAAATAACACCAACTATGGAACCATCATGGGAATTACCGATTGTCAAGTAAAATGCGTTTGTAGATATCAATAGCCTCCTGGTAATGGGAACGCATGTAGTGGATTGAAGCTAGACTGAGTTGATCTTCAGTGATGTCCTGTAGATTCTGGTGGTAGTTCATCAACCGCTTCTCGTCACTGAACTATCACAAAACATTTGGAATTCTATTATACATTAAAATAAAGGCAGTGTGAATAGAAACGAGGGAAACAAACAGAACAGTGAGGGCACCACGAAAAGGAAAGGTTTAGCAAAAAGAATGTGAGGAGTTGGGAGGTCATGTTGCAGCTGTACAGGACACTGGTTCGGCCACTGTTGGAATAGTGTGTGCAATTCTGGTCTCCTTCCTATCGGAAAGATGTTGTGAAATTTGAAAGGGTTCAGAAAAGATTTACAAGGATGTTGCCAGGGTTGGAGGATTTGAGCTAGAGGGAGAGGCTGAACAGGCTGGGGCTGTTTTCCCTGGAGCGTCAGAGGCTAAGGGGTGACCTTATTGAGGTTTACAAAATTATGAGGGGCATGAACAGGATAAATAGGCAAAGTCTTTTCCCTGGGGTGGGGGAGTCCAGAACTAGAGGGCATATGTTTAGGGTGAGAGGGGAAAGATATAAAGAGACCCAAGGGGCAACTTTTTCACGCAGAGGGTGGTACGTGTACGGAATGAGCTGCCAGAGGAAGTGGTGGAGGCTGGTACAATTGCAACATTTAAGAGGCATTTGGCTGGATATATGAATAGGAAGGGTTTGGAGGGATATGGACCAGGTGCTGGCAGGTGGGATTAGATTGGGTTGGAATATCTGGTTGGCATGGAATAGTTGGACCAAAGGGTCTGTTTCCATGCTGTACATCTCTATGACTCTATGACTAAAATGAAACAACAGCAAAAGATAGAAGAACAAAAGAAGTAAGTTCTCCATTTCAAGAGAGATTAACAGAAAAACCCATAAAACAAGTGTGATAGCAATATGAAATAGAGAGAGGGAGAACGGGGACAAAGAAAGGCATAAAACAATAAAAATGTGTTAAAGGAAGAAAGGAGTGTAAGTACAAAGAAGACTAAAGACCAAATTTATCTGTAAAACAATCAGAAATAAATATATAACGTGAAATAATAACTAGCATTTCTATAACAATGTTTACATCCTAGGCGTACCTCACAGAAGCATTTTCAAAAGTTGACAGAGAACCAAACAGAAATATATTCAGATCAAGGATTAAAAACTTGACTGAAGAAGTTAGCTTAAAGAGTGACTCAAAAGACAGAAAGGGAGTAAGATGATGTGAAAAGTTTTCACTTGAAAACTCCAGAGCTTAGGACCCAGGCAGCTGAAGGCACAGTTGCCAATGCTGAAGTGGTTAAAATTGGGAATGCTCAAAAGGCCAGAATTGCGCCGGTGGGGGGCGGGGTTCATATCTGTTGCAGCACTAAATGACAAGAGATGGGTATGGTTGAAGGTTAGGACTGAAGTTGTCTGGTGATTTTGGAAGAACTTCACAATAATAATGAGAATTTTAAACCTGAGGATGTTGCTTATTTGGGAAATGGTGTATGTCAGTGAGGAAAGAAAGAAACAGTGATTGGGACTTTATGCCACTTTGAACATAGGTTTTGGGTGACCTCAAGTTCAGGGAGAGTAGAAAATCAGGTCTGGTCAGGAGTGCTTTGGAAGCTAGTAGTAACAAAAAGTTTTTTTTAATATTAACTATTGCATATTAAACAACTTGAGGAGATTACCTTGTGAGCCAGGTGAAACAATAGGCGATTCTGCAATCGACTTTTAGGAGCTGAAAACAGAAGGAGTGGGCTTCAAATTCTAGTTATTGAAAATTTTGCTTCTAAATTTTTAAGCAATAAGTGCACAGCATGTCTGAATCTGGACTGCACTGCCTGGAAATGCGAAGGAGGATTCGATTGAGTGTGACAATGTGGTCCCTTTAACAAGATTATCTTCTCCTTTTTTTTCCCAAAGGAGGTTGTAAAGGCGGAGGCGCTGAATTGTCTGAGCTAGAACCTAGTTTAACAATGGCAGAGGGGAGTGGTCAATTCCCTCAGTTCAGGTTTTTTTCTAGTTTCTTTTACCTGTAACAGTGAGAAGCTGCCAAGCTTCAGCAGCTGGTTCCTGACAGGCTTTTTCTCAGAAATATTTTTGGAATTTGTTTCCTCCTGTCTGTAAGAACCTGTGTTTGAATTTACCTTTTGCCAAGGGACATGTTTATGGGATGTTGCGGGAACTGGAACAGCTCCTTAGTTAAGTTGCTATATTGAGTCGGATGGAGTTTCAAATTAAGTTATTCTAAATTCCTGTTTCCTTTGTTCATGTTTGAACTGTAGTGTTTAAATAAATTCTGTTTTGCTTAAAGTCGAGTGGTTTGACCAGCTGCATCACTCCTGGATTATCCACTTCACAACTGCCTTTAAAGTAAGAAAAAAATTAGGGTCTGGGCTATCTTCTTAAAATATTTTGGAGGGGGGGGGGGTCCTGGCCTGTTCTGTAACACCAGGCATTCATGAGAGAATTTGATGATCATTTGAACAGAAGTAAAGTGTAGGGTCACAGGAAACAAAATTATACTAACTGGATGGATAGGTGAATAGGAAGGGTTTGGAGGGATATGGATCAGGTGCTGGCAAGTGAGACTAGATTAGGTTGGGATAACTGGTCTGCATGGACAAGTTTGACTGAAGGGTCTGTTTCCATGCTGTACATCTCTATGACTCTATAACTCTCTCAGAGAGCTATTCTATTAGCATTACTTCCCCGTGGCCCCACAAATCTTTTTCTAAAAGGAATTGAGATCCCTTTCAAAGTTACTATCGAATGTGTCATCATAATACTTTAAGGTTAAGCTTTCCAGAACTTCATAACTCACATTAAACTCTTCCCTCATCTCCCTTGTAGTGTGTGTTTATCATTTCAGCTGTTGACACATCTATCAGTTGAGTTTCAACCATCTGGTATCTAATTCATTAAAATCCCTTATATAAAATGTTCACTTAAACTTTTCCATTCCAAGGTGTCACCTTTCATTGCTGCCTCCTCTGCCTCTTTGTACATCCCCAGAAAGAAGTAAGTACATGCTAGGTTCACCCAAACATCAGGGTGACAGTCTTCATTCTTTGTCAGGGCTTCATATTCCTAAAACATGCAAATAGAGAAATATAATAAGTCACATGTAGCTGAGACAATCATATCCTTCTGCACAATCCAACAGAATTAACTATGTCTATTTAACAATGCCACATTATCCTTGCAACAAGATAACAGCTTTCAACTCACTTAAAGAAAGTTACAATTTCATGGACAGTTCTCATCACGTCTCAGACACCAGTACGTCCATGTGTTAAATGATAATCTCCGCTCACTTAATCAAAAGATAGCACATTTCTGTAAATCAACTAATAATGCAATCTGCAATTGGTCAAGGCAAGAAGCCATGTTAATTATACATGACATCCAGCCACCAGGAACCAAACAAGAATAGATTGGGGGACTGGATATCGATTTATGGAAAACATTTTCACTCTATTTGTCAATGGTAAATGGTAAAGTAAAAGCAAAAGCAGGATAATGTAGATGCTGAAACAAAAATAAAAAAATGGATGACACATTCAGCAGATCTGACAACTCTGTGGAGAACAAAAAGAGTTAACCCTTAAAAATTACAAGCTTTTTTTTGGTTTAGATACTCCAGTCTCCAGACAGAAGTTTAGGCATGCCTCATACATGTGTGTGGCAACACATTGGACATCCCACTGCACTGGCCACACCATTATTGCCTGGGAAGTTTAAATGCCAATGGGAAATTACGGAATTTCAAATTCTCCAAAAGGTTCTCAACTTGAATTAGAGTCGGACAATTCAGAGGGTTGCAATTTACTTACCTGAACAGTTAGCCAGGAAAAATGAAAAGGATTAAAACCTACTCTAGTACCTGACTAATTATAAAACAGAAGCTCTCAATCGCTGTCAAGACCCAACTTCCAGCTTAAACAACTGACCCAATTATTCTATCTTCTCCATGGACACACAACAAAGGTCACTTGACAGACCATCCCATTATCCCTGAAGACATCTGACTGATCCCCAAGAACACCCGAACAAACAGCCCTGCCCCCAGACACCCCGCCACCAACAGATGCCTTACCTCTACAACTTCCCTCCCATTACTCGCAGATAGCTGAAACCACCATCTCTCTCGAGATGTCTGCCCCACCCTGCCCTCTCACCTGCTTATCTGCCATGTATACCCCATCACTGAGTTGCCACCTTACCCCCTCACCCAGTAAGCATACTATCCATTCGCTCACCCAAATCCTACTTTCTTACCCAAACACTTGCCCACCCAATTTCCGTTCCCATTTACTTAACACACTTACCTTCTCTCAGTAGCTTTTGAAGTAGCCCTGGGATCTTTAACCATTTTGGAACATGGCAGCTATTACCCTGAAAAAGGGACACTGATTCTGCGATGACTCATTCTGATGCTAACTGCATCCGTTGTAATAGATCCTGCATCAGAAGTTTGGCTAGTAAAACCTGGAACTAAGTGTTCTATTTTTTGTCTGATCTAGGTCAGAAATAGGGATTCAACCCAGATCAAAAGATTTAGGGCTCCATTTCTCTCTCCAGAGGTAGGGTCAGACTATTTAATCAACTCCGAACATGCTGTACGGAAAAGAATGGAGAATCTTACGTGCTAGTGAGGTGGACACTGGGTTAATCCCATGATGGTGACAGTCCACAGATTTAGACATGCACTTGTCTTCAAAGTCCTGTTGCTCAGCAAAAGGAGTTCCAATTGCTGTTCAGCTGTAAAATAAAATCCTCCAGTCCAATTCCTGACATACCATACATAATATAGTGACAAAAGGCTTTTGCCCAAAACTTCGATTTTCTTGCTGCCTGACCTGTGCTTTTCCAGCACCACATTCTCAACAATATAGTGACAGTTAGGTTGGACAAGATTTAATTGCTGCAGATTTTACACAGTTAAAAAGTGAGAAGCTGCATTAATTTGCTTAAGAAGGTGGTGGTAAACTGCCTTCCCCGATCACTGCAGTCCATTACTGCAGGTAGATCCACAATGCCATTTGGAAGTGAATTCCAGGATTTTGACCCAGCGACAATGAAGGAACAGTAATATATTTCCAAGTCAGGGTGGTGAGTGATTTGGAGGGGAACTTGGTGATGGTATTCCCATGTATCTGCTGCCCTTGTCCTTTTAAATGGTAGTGGTTGAGAATTTGGAAGGTGCTGCCTAAGGAACCTTGGTGAATTTTGGCAGTGCATCTTGTAGATGGTACACACTGCTGCTACTGAAGTGGTTGTGGAGTGACTAAATGTTTGTGGATGTTGTGGTAGTGAAGTGCACTGTTTTATCCCCGATTGTGTCAAGCTTCTTGTATATTGTTGGAGCTGTACTCATCGAGGCAAGTGGACAGAATCGTCAAGTTGTACTTGGAAGATGATAGACAGGCCTTGGGGAGTCAGGAAACGAGTTACTTGCTGCAGTATTCCTAGCCTCTGGCCTACTATGTTTATACGGCTAGTCCAGTTCAATTTCTGGTCAACGGTAACCACAAAGATGTTGATCCTGGGAGATTCAGTGAAGGTAACATCAAATGTCAAAGAGTGATGATTAGATTGGCTCTTATTAGAGATAGTCATTGACTAGCATATTGTGAAGCAAGGCTGTTAATTGCCACTTATGAACCCTTGCCTGGATATCATTCAGGTCTTGTTCAATTTGGACATGGACTACTTTAGCATCTGAGGTGTCACAAATAGTGCTGATCATTGTGCAATCATCAATAAATATCCCCAGCCCTGTCCTTATAATATGCGAAGGTCTGCAGTCTGAAGATAGTCAGGCCTAGGACATTACCCTGATAAAATTCTTCAGAGATTTCCTGGATCTGAGATGTCTGAGCTCCAACGACCACAACCATCTTCATGTTTGCTAGATACGATTCTAACCAGTAGTGAATTTCTTTCTGATTCTTATTGACTCCAATTTTCCAGTATTAAAGCATTTTAATATACCGGCTATGAGGTCTTTCTGATCCATGGAAAACATTTAAAATGTCAAAGTTTTTTCAAGTTTTCCCCTACCTCCATGGCCCTCCTATAATCTCCAAGGTGGAATGCACAGTATCCCATCCACAAGTCAACGTCTTCTTCATTCTCCCCCACATGCCGCTTGAACTGAAATAGAAAATGAACAGTCACAGAGAAGAGATCTTCCCACCAGTTGAAATGAAAGGAGCTACAGCTCTCAGCAATCATGGATTCATTATCTTAATGGGGAGAGACTTTGGGTGCTCTAGTGCAGGGAGATCCGGATGTCCTCATTCATGAGTCCCAGAAAACTAGCATTCAAGTACAGCAGATAATAAAGAAAGCAAATGGAATGTTGGCTTTTATAGCTAAGGGAACAGAATAAAAAAGTATGAAAGTATTGCTGCAACTATACAAGGTATTGGTGAGACCGCACCTGGAGTATTATGCAGTTTTGGCCCTCTTATTTGAGCAAAGATGTAGTGCCATTGGAGGCAGTTCAGAGGAGTTCACTAGATAGATCCCAGAGATTAAGGGTTTGTCAAATGAGGAGAGATTGAGCTAAACTCTCTGAAATTTAAAAAGAATGAGGGGAGATCAAATGGAGGTATTCAAAATGATAAAAGGTATGGATAAAATAGACATGGAGCAGATATTTCCTCTTGTGGGGCATTCTAAGACAAGTCTTAGAATAAGGGGTAGAACTTTTGAAATAGAGTTCAGGAGAAACTATTTCTTCCAGAGTGTTGTGTATCTGTGGAATTCGCTAACCTGAAGGATAGTGAATGCTGGGATAGTGAGTAAATTTAAGTAGGAGTTAGATTTTTAATTGGTAATGGGTTGAAGGGATATGGAGAAACGGCAGGAAAATGGGGATGAGGAGTATATCAGCAGATCGAATGGGGGATTGACTCAATGGGCTGAATGGCCTAATGTGTTCCTATATCTTGAGCTTAAGCTGCGTATACAGCACTGTGCCAAGTTTAAACTCAAAGGAATGGAATTAAATCATTCAGACCCCCCCAGACCCATATAACCTGCCTTAATTTTATAATCCTTAACACCCTTACCCAACAAAAATCAATATGGCTATCAACTGATCTGCACCTCAATAGCTTTTTAAGAAGGGAGAATTTCAGATTCCCAGCACCCTTTGTAAGAAGACATGCTCACTGACATCACCCCTAGACAACAAAGCTCTATTTAAAAGTTTGGGACTCCTCCCACCAGAAAATACAATTTCATCCTATCTATGCATTTAACTCCTTTAATCATGGGACCCACAACATTTATATCACCCCTTAATCTCTTTTACTCCAGTGAATACAAGTATGTTACCTACAATCGGGTCTTAATTTAAGCCTTAAAATTACAATATTGCTCTGGTGAATGTGTCACTGTCCATTCCTTCTTGCGGTACAGTGCTCTGATGAGAGATCAGTATCCCAGATGGTCTTAGGTTACAGAAGATGTAAATGGACTGGTCAGATGGGCAGCTCAGTGGCAGATAGAATTTCACTGAAAAGTGAGAGTTGATGCACTTTGGAAAAAGTAACAAAATAAGACATTGATAGCAGGACACAAAGCTCAGATGAACAGAGGGATCTTGGGATGCTTGTCCACAGATCCCTAAAAGCAGCAAGACAGGTTAATAGGGCAGTAAGAATGCATATGAGACATTTGCCTTTATTAATCATGGCATTATAAGAGCAGGGAGGTTGTGTACAGAACTTGGATTAGTTTTAGTTAAAGGGCCAGTAACAGGGGGCATAATTTTAAGGTGAATGCAGGAAGTTTAAAAGTGGTTTGGAGCAACGTTTCTTCCCACCCAGAGGGTAGTGGGTATTTGGAAAACACTGCGAAGGATGGTAGAAACTGGAAACCTCACATTCTTTGCGACATATATGGATAAAACCTGATAACATTAGAGGCAATAAGCCAAATGTCGGAAAATGTGTCTAGTGTAGATTTAGAGTAGTTTTGTCATTGCAGACTCGATGAGCCACAGGACCTCATTAATATTGAAATCTATGATTCTATAGGAGAGAATGAGAGCTCTGTACAACTAAAAGATTTCTTTCACCCTTTGTATAGCAGTCACTTTGAGATAGACCAATATTCCATTAACCACTTATGTTAGAACTTGTATCTGTGTAGTCAGTATATGCTTATGGAAAATGGCCATTTGTATTTGATTCCCCAAATTTTGGACAAATTTGTAGTTTGTGGCTTTTCTCAACTTGAAAAATGCTCTGACCTGTATTTCTTAGATCCAAAGTGGATTACATTACCAATGAGACATTACATGCACACACACTCTTCAAGGTCAGAAGGGTAGCTGCAAATCAACTCAGCATATGAAGCAGCAATAGTGCAACCCTCCTGGCCTAAGATAATTAGTATCACATTAAAGGATTAGTTAACTAGATGTCCAAGAGTTGTTCAAGGAATCACTGCACACAACACAATAGGTGTGGCATTTCCTTTGTCAGAAACTGTGTGCAACTGTCCTAGAGCAGAAACAAAACCAGAAAATGCTGGGCATACACAGCAAGTCAGGCAGCAACCTGATGTACTGAATGTTTCCAGCATTGCTTTGTGGTTTGGAAGAGTTAGATAAGAGAATAATATACTGCTGCTCTCCACTTTTCCCAAACAGGATTTGCATAATAAGTCTGTGGAATGGTCATAAACAGAAACCTTTATGCATATAGAGGAATTAATTCATATCTCTGATTGTTACTGTGTTCAAATAACTGATCAGTACTTCTAAAACAAAGCAGATTTGACTTAAAACATGCTTAACGGTTGTATAGGATCAGTGGTCTCCAAGCCAATGAAATATTACAGCTACACAGAGCTATTCACAACATGTATGACTCAAATCTGAGTTCCAGTGTAAGATGAAAAGGAAAAGTTCCTCAGGTTGTTACATATCAGCTGAATGTTAAATACAAGGAGAAAGTTTCCTCTAAGATATTTCTAACAAAGAGTTCCAGAACAACTAGAATTTCCACTCAAATCTGTGATCAGAAGGAAATTCTACTAAGCTTAAACCGTTGCTCATACATAGGGAAAGAATTATTTGAACAAAATATGGACACATTCTTTCACATCTACAGGCTGAATACATTCACCATCTTTTAAATAGTAAAGTCATCCATAGTAAAATTAAAATTATATATGTTGAGACAAAGGGAGCTAATAGGAGGACCAGAGAGCTTCCTTGTATGATTATTCAATGAGCTATGAACACAGTGAAATTAATGGAAAACTGCAGAATTCTGACGTTTATTTCATAGGTAAACAGAGGTTTCTGCAAGGTTGCAGAAACCTTCAGAAGTTCAGATGTTTAGGAATGTGACTTTTACAGTTTAACATGCATAAAAAACGATTTGCCTGGGATAACTCTGATTTATGGGACTGCTCATAGAAAGGTTAAAGTTGTACACTGATTTTTTTGCTCATAGGGCATTCAAAAAACTTTCAATTAAATACATTTTTTTGATGTTTTAACATAGGAAATGGGCCAACCAATGTGCACATATCAATGGCCTTGTGGTATTATTGCTAGATTATTAATCCGGAGACCCAGATAACATTCCGAGTTCGAATCTCACCATGGCAGGAATTAAGCATCTAATGATGACCATGAAACCATTGTCCATTGCCAGGAAAAATTCAACTGGTTCAGGAATGTCCTTCAGGGAAGGGAATCTGTTGTCTTTACCTGGTCTTGCCTAAATATGATGCCAGACCCATATAAATGTGGTTGACTCTTAATTGCCCTCTTGGCAAATAGGATGAGTACTAAAGGCGACTGACTGTGTGGAGTTTGCACGTTCTCCCCGTGTCTGCGTGGGTTTCCTCCGGGTGCTCCGGTTTCCTCCCACAGTCCAAAGATGTGCGGGTCAGGTGAATTGGCTATGCTAAATTGCCCGTAGTGTTAGGCAAGGAGTATATGTAGGGGTATGGGTGGGTTACGCTTCGGCGGGTCGGTGTGGACTTGTTGGGCCGAAGGGCCTGTTTCCACACTGTAAGTAATCTAATCTAATCTAAATGCTGGCCTACCCCATGAATAAATAAAAAATAAATTACCTCTAACTTGGAGGAGAAAAGCACTGCCAACTGAATTAAGGCTGAGGTCAATGAATCACTTACTTTTCATTTGCTTTATAACTATGAACGAAGGTTACTTTTTCACTCAAAGGAATATTGCAGTGAAAGGACAAAATGCCTAATCTGAACATCCAGTTTTACCTCCAGCAATGTCAGGGCCCCTGAGTAGTCTCTACTGGCCAGATATTCCTCCAGCTTTGGAATCTTTTTCCCCTTTTTCTTCTTTTTATCCATCTGCAGCGTTTCCCCACCAACAGCAGGTTTTGCACGTGACAGCATCTGTCAGAAAAGAAAGTACTGATACTCACTCCAGAAGGTTTTGACTTGAATATTAACACAAACCTTATAATAGTCTCTGACCAATTGTATACTTGAGATTACAGCCACCAGAGACAAACAAAGGCAGATGGAACAGCAAACATCTCCATGGTAAAGGACTTAGCTTTAAAATTACCTTTGGCTCCCAACTTTACTCTCATATGTTTCACAGGACTCCATTTCTGCAGGTAATCAGCAACCAGGCTAACTTGATGTCAGATTGGGTTCTAAGTGACCATTCTTCCTTGCAGCATGATTAGTGAATTCCTGTGGATTACAGAGATGCCAACCCCTACTCTCACCCAAACAAACACTCAACTGTATTCTCCAGCGAAAATCAAATTAAGAATGGAACTCAGGATCCCTCATTACTTCCATTCCTCAGTGTCTACTTAAAAAATGAAAGTCAGAGATGTTCGTTCTTTCAACATTTTGGTTTAACAAAAATTGAGAGTTGGATTATTACCTGAAGAGGAAGAATAAGGCAGGGAATTGTGACTTATCATGTTTCTCTTGCAGAGAATCAACATTAATGATGGGTTGAATAGCTCCTCTGTAATCCATTTCATGATTCTATGGAAAACTTTATCAGGAATCTTCTTGATTCCTGGTACATTATCAATATCCTAGGAATCATCATTGACCAGAAACAACTAGAACAGCCATATAAATATTGTGGCTACAAGAGCACATCAAAAGCTAAGCGTTTCATGATGAGTAACACATTTCCAGTCTCCCCAGTGTTGATCTGTCATCTAAAGGCACAAGTGAAGAGACTGGTGAAATTCTCTCCACTTGCCAGGATGAGTGCTGTTCTGAAAGCACACAATAATTCAGCACCGTTCAGACAAAGCTGGCTTGATAAGCATCCCATTGCAGTGGCAGTACAGTATACAGAAGTCACCAAGACTTCTTCAAATCACTTTCCAAACTCACAATTTCCATCTCCAGAAGAACAAGGGTGACAGATAGATGGAGACACCACCATTGCAAGTTTCCCTCCAAGTCACACAACTTATCCGAGAGCTAATGGCAATAATAACTTTAGAAATGTTTTAAATATTTCTTTGATGCATTTATTTTGAATTAAACATTTATTCAGCCACAGTTAACAAAGGCATCGTACTCTACATATTGTAGGCAATAACCATATTCCAAGTCGAGACTTTAAGAGATCGGATATTCAGGGTCTCATCCATGGACATAATCTTCTTCTGGGTCATCGTATCGTTTGTGATCAAGATACTGATTGAACGACTTTGTAACAGACCTTCCGGTTCCCTGAAAATCCCGCGACTGATGCCCGGCCTCAGATTTCCCCAAACCACTCTCTGTTGGATGGAGAGTGCCTGGGCCTCTCTCAGCCGCCTCAGACCCTTCCCCGGCCAGGCGCAGCGTTCTGAATGGCGGAGACCAGGGGCAGGAATTCACGGTTGAAGCGGAGCTGCGGGTGCGGGCGATCCCCATGAACTCACCATTTTGTCGCTTCTTCCCGCTTAGCTTCCAACTCCAAGAAGCCCAACCGCCTGCTATTGCCGTGATAGCAACGAAGCGCCGCCTCCCCGCGGCTATCATAGCAACCGAATCCCGTCTCCCTCCGGGCTGTCATGGCAACAAAGGCCCGCGCCTCGAAATCCTTTCACAGCGACAAAGCCCCGCCTTCTTATGGGGTGTCAAGGCAACAAAGGCCCGCCCCTCGAAATCCTGTCCCAACGACATGGCCCCGCCTTCTTATGGGGTTGTCATGGCAACAAAGGCCCGCCCCTCGAAATCCTGTCCCAGCGACATGGCCCCGTCTCCCTGTGGGGTTGTCATGGCAACAAAGGCCCGCCCCTCGAAATCCTGTCCCAGCGACATGGCCCCGTCTCCCTGTGGAGTTGTCATGGCAACAAAGGCCCGCCCCTCGAAATCCTGTCGCAGCGACAAGGCCCCGCCTCCCTATGGGGTTGTCACGGCAACAAAGGCCCGCCCCTCCAAAGCCTGTCGCAGCGACGCAGCCCCACCACCGGATCCTTCCGACACCTTAAGACATATGTAAATGGGACTTCGTTGTTAAATCAGAAATGCCTTTGGATTAGTTGTAACTCTCGAGAAAGTCAAACCCCAATGTTTGTTTCCTCAGTACGCAAAAGAAACTGTGGATCAGGGCTGCTTCAGTAACTCTATATACTAAAGATTTTTTTGTCAATAAAGTACAATTTTGTAAAAAGAACTTAGGCCCTTTAACGTATTCTCAATGCATTTCACAACAGCATTATAACACAAGGTAAGTACTGTATATAAATTAGCTTGAAGGGTTGTTTTTCAGACGTTTCGTCAGCATACTAGGTAACATCATCAGTGAGTCTCCAGTGAAGCACGGGTGCTATGTCCCACCTCTCCATTTATAGGTCTTGGTTTCTTAAAGTGCGTGATCTCCCCCCCAACCCCGTTGAACACTGCCCCCTTTGCTTGCCCCACCCCCAGCCCCGTCCAAAACAGCCCCCCGCCTGCCCCCTACCTGGCCGCAATACCGTCCAACATTGCCCCCACCCGCCCGATCCCCAACGCTGTCCAACACTTCCCCCACCTGCCCCCACCCCCGAATGCTGTCCAACACTTCCCCCACCTGCCCCTGCCCCAACCCCGTCCAAACCGCCACCCAATTGCCCATGCTCCCATCCCCATCCAACACTCCCCCCTGCCTGCCCCTTGTCCCCAACCCTACCCAACACCATCCCTCGCTTGCCCCTGCCCCAACCCCATCCAACACTCACCCCGCCCAACACTACCCCCCCGCCTGCCCCTGCCCCCAAACCTGTCCAACACCGCCACCACACCCCTAAACCCCACCCCTGCCCCCAATCCCATACACACCATACCCCCTCTCAGGGGCAGCTGGACTGTACACCAACAACAAGACTGTTGGTGCTGCCTTCTTGGGGTAAGAATCCAAATAGCACTCACACACTGACACAACCACAGCTACACACACAACGTTTTACTGCAACATTTTGACAGGTTCCACGTTTACCCTGTACAGGACAATGTTGGAGAGATTATCTGGGGAAGGAGTGGGTTTAGGGTACACCCCTCAGTAGAACTCCAGGGAAAGTTGGGGGGAGAAGAGAGGGTGGGAGGTCAGTCGTTTAGAGACGGTGCCTATTTCATCACTGTAAACAAAAGACGCAATTAGTGTTAGAAACACGTCTTGATGTAATGTTTCTATCAGGACCTCGAGATCTCCTTTGGATAATCCGATTTTCGGATAATTGGTATTTGGATAATCAAGGTTCCTCTGTAGATTTTTTTTTGCTTTTTGTAGTTCTTGAGTGCTGCAGCGTGATGTAACTCATTAAAAAAATGTCTTCATGCAGCTCCATTTGTTAGGATGATTGCTTCCGATGTTAAGTATTTGGCCCATGTGTGTTGTTTTTCAGTAGACACTGATTTGAAGCTTTCCATTAACTGTTTGTTTAACTGTCATGTCTGGGAATGGGAATCTGTTGCCATTTTCTTCCTCTCCTAAGAATTTTATGCCTGTCAGGATATTCTTGATGGTATTGTATGTTTCCTCTAATTTGTTCTGTTTTGTGATGATAAAGGTGTCAATTACGTAGCGGACCCAAAGTTTGGGTTGGATAGACAGGAGGGCAGCTTATTCACCCACCTTAAGAAACCAAGACCTATAAATGGAGAGGCCAGACATACCACCAGCACTTCATCAGAGTCTCTCACTGATAATGTTACCGAGTATGGTGACGAATGTCTGAAAACAAAACTTCAAGCTCAGCGAGCTAACTTACATGCCTTTCATCAACCTTAGCTACAAATCTCCTGAAAAATTTATAACACAAGGTGTCATATTGAACCACAGAAGGAGATATTAGGTTATATGTTGGACAAAAAGGTGGGTTTATTTAAGGAGTGACTTGAAGGAGATGGAGAAGTGTAAATGCCAGAGTTTGGAGCAATTGAGGGCATGGCTGCCATATGTTACTCTAACATCAGACTGGGGCCTCCTCTGAATATGTCCTCCACAAACTTTATCCAGGCACTGTTTTGGCTCCAGATTCTCTTGTGTAACCATGCACTTACAGGTTGTGAGCCATTAGATTTAGATCACCTTGTCCCTTCCAGGCTGCCTTCTGTTCAATTTAGCCCTAATCCATCTGTGCCCCATGCTTTATCATCCTTTTCATCTCTCCTTTAATATGTTGATCCAAGTGCCCCATGCCACTATTGGAAGAAGAGCAGTCCCTACTGAGCAAATTGGACCTTTGCTCTCTGGAATTTAGAATAATCAGAGCAATCTAATTTAAATGTACAAGGCTCCAAAGTGGCTTCACAAAGTTAGCATGCTAAAAAGTTGTTAGCACTGGCTGGGGAATTTGGGGCACAGTCTCAGGCTAGGAGGATGATTACATAGGACTGAACATACATATAAACATACAATCAGGAATAGACTATTTGGCACCTCAAGCCTGCTGTACCATTCAACAAGATCATGGCTGATCTGATTATGGCCTCAACCTGCTTTCTTGACTTATACCTTTATCATTGGGCTGCCTTGTTTAGTCAAGAATCTATCTACCTCTGTCTTAAAAACATTTGATGACTGCTTTCTGGTGAAGAGAGTTCCATACTCTCATATCCTCAGAGAAAGAGATGTACAGCATCGTAACACACCCTTCAGCCCAACTCGTTCATGCTAACCAGATATTCTAAGTTAATCTAGATCCATTTGCCAGCACTTGGCCCATATCTCTCTAAACAGTTCCTATTCAAATGTTATAATTGTACCAGACTCCTTTAATTCATCTGGCAGCTCATTTCATGCATGCACCACCCTCTGCATGAAAAGGTTTCCCCTTAGGTCCCTTTTAAATCTTTGCCCACCCACCCTAAACCTAAGCCCTCTAGTTCTGGACTCCCCCAACCCAAGGAAAAGACCTTGTCTGCTTACCCTATCCATGACCCTCGTGATTTTATAAATCACTTAAAGTCACCCCTCTTCCTCTGACGCTCGAGGGAAAACAGTTCCAGCCTATTCCACCTCGCCCTGTAGCTCAAACCCTCCAATCCTGGCAATATCCTTGTAAATCTTTTCTGAACACTTTCAAGTTTCACAACATTCATTGTGTAAGAGGGAGACCAGAACTGCACACAGTATTCCAAAAGTGGCCTAACTAATGTCCTGCACAACTGCAAGATGACCTCCCAATTCCTGTACTCAATGCTCTGACCAATAAAGGAAAGCATGCCAAACATCATCTTCACTACCTGTGACTCCACTTCCAAGGTACTAAGAACCTGCACTCCAAAGTCTCTTAGTTCAGCAACACTCCCCAGGACCTTAACTGGAACACCCCTTACTTTTAAACTTGTTTTCCTCTTGTTATAGTCTTTCTTTACAAGGAGAAACATCAGAAAGAAGAGAGTCAGCATTGAAATATGAGTGAAGGAGTGAATACAAGCCCAGAGCAAAGCATTAATGAATGACAAGGAAAAAAAGATAAGATATCAGTGTGTTCAAAATGATTCAAGAGAATGTATCAGCACTTACCAAATCTCAAAGTGTTTGGTTGTTAATTTTCTTATTGTATTTCACAAATTAGAACCCAATACTACAGAATTCTAAAGGAGTGCTACACGGTTAGAAATATGTCTTTCAGATACGACCAGTATCTGCCTTCTCAGGTGACAATATTTCAAACAAGAGCAGGGGAGTTATCTCCTTGTGTTCTAGCAGAGAAGTCTCCATAGTGAACATAATGCAAAAATATTGTCATTATCATTTTATCATAATAACCCTGAACTGGGGAACATGTCTAAGAATAAGGGACTGACAATTTAGGATGTGAAACTTGAAAGGGTTCAAAAAAGATTGACAAGAATGTTGCCAGAGTTGGAGGATTTAAGCTATAGGGAGAGGTTGAATAGGCTGTGGCTGATTACACAGAGGCTGGTACGTGTGTGGAATGAGCTGCCAAAGGATGTGGTGGAAGCTGGTACATTTGCAATATTTAAAAGGCATCTGGATGAGTATATGAATAAAAAGGGTTTGGAGGAATATGGGCCGGGTGCTGGCAGGTGGGACTAGATTGGGTTGGGATATCTGGTTGGCATGGACTGAAGGGTCTGTTTCCATGCTGTACATCTCTATGACTCTTTGACTGCGATGATAAGGTATTTCTTCATTCAGGGATTGATGATTCTTTGGAATTATTTACTCAGAGGATTGTGGAGGCTCAGTTGTTATGTCCAAGACTGACAGAGATGGATTTCGATATAAAAGCATCAAGGAGACAACAGGAACAGTGCAGAAAAATGATAAGATCAGCCACGATGATCTTATTGAATGCCAGAGTGGGCTCAAAAGGCTGAAAAGTATCTTCGAACTCCTATTTTTTACATTATTATATTTGTGGGTGCTTGCTTTGTCCAAACCGACTGCTTTATTTCCTACATTATAACTGTGAGAATGTTTCAAAAGTGCTTCATTGGTCATAAAGTGCTTTGAGAAACCTGATGGTCCCGAATGTGCTCCATGAAATGCAAGTCCTTTTTTCCATTTTTTTTTCAGAATAATGCCAGACAAACAACAGGAGTGAAATTGTAATTGGGCCTGGGGAGGAACAAGGTACAATATCATTTATTTATTGGCTTTTAGTTGGTTTCTCGATTGAATTGTTCCATCTGTTGTTATCTGGTGTCCTGTTAATGACAGTTTGGAAAATCAATGGAACAAATTCATTTCTACATCTCTATGTAACCAGGAAACAGATGGCCAGCAGACTTTGGTAACTCTGGATAGATACAAGTGGAAACATGATTTTGCTTGTAATTTCAGCCGTAGATCGATGTATCAAGTGATTAAATGTGCCACATATAATGTATGTGCTCTTCAATTAAACAGCACATTCAATTCCAATCATGAATTCTTGACATTGACTCAGGTAACTCACTACATCGTATGAATCTGAAAATTCCACACTCTCCAGCTCAAAGATTTTCTTCAGCTTTAACAGGGACCCAGGTTCAATCCCCACCTTGGACAACTGTCTGTGTGGAGTTTGCACATTCTCCCCGTGTCTGTGTGGGTTTCCTCCGGGTGCTCCGGTTTCCTCCCACTGTCCAAAGATGTGCAGGTCAGGTGAATTGGCCATGCTAAATTGTCCATATTGTTTAGGTACATTAGTCAGGGGTAAATGTAGGGGAATAGGTCTGGGTGGGTTGCTCTTCGAAGGGTCGGTGTGGACTTGTTGGGCCGAAGGGCCGACTTTCATACTGTAGGAAATCTAATTTAATCTAAAAAAAAAGCACGTCTCTGACTTAAAGCATGGTTCCAACATTACAAGAAATGTTGGTTCCTTTGCATCAGGAACAGAAAGAGAACATTGTCGTCACTTCCCGATCTTGATCGCTCTTGAGTGATTTGATTTGATTTATTATTATTACATATACCTAAGCACAGCGAAATGTTTTGTTTTGCATGCAGTACAGACAGATCATAACATACAAGGACATACAAATCATAGGATGTCTAGACAGACCAAGGCACAGAAAGTTACAGCTGCACAGGAGGTGAACAAAAGAAAGGTCAACATGAGATTTGAAATTAGAGAGTTTCATTCAGCAGTCTAATAATAGCAGGGAAGAAGCTGTTCTTCAACTTGCTGGTATGTGTGTTTAAGTTTCTGTATCTTCTGCCTAACAGCTGAAGTTGGAAGAGAGTATTACTCAGATGGAAGGAGTCTTTGATGATATTGGCAGCCTCTCTGTGTGGCAGCAAGAAGTGTAAATGGTGTCCATGGATGGGAGGTTGGCTTACATGATGGTCTGGGCTGTGTGCACAACTTTCTGCAGTTTCTTATAGGCCTGGTCAGAGCAGCTGCCATACCAGGCCATTTTGCACCCAGATAGAATGCTTTCTATGGTCCATCTGTATAAGTTGGACATGCCAAATTTCCTAAGCACTTAAAGAAGAATAGGTGTTGATGTGCCTTCTTGACCATTGTATCTACGTGGAGATTGAAGACAGATTGTTGGTTGCTGGGTGCACAATGAGTTTGTAGATAATCATTGGTTTAAGCTGACATTAGATTCACTATTCATCCTCTCCCCTCCCCCCTGTAATAACTAAATAGCTTGTCATTACAGTTATGCTAACATATTAAAGTGACTGGACAGCTCTAGTCTCCTGATGCAATTTGTTGTCAAACTTTGAAAGTTTGAAAGCATATTGACTTGTCGAAAGTGTTGGCCTCTGTCAAGTCTTGGTCCTTTAGTGTATCATTGTACAATATACTCACAATCTCTGTTAATTATTCAGACTTTCCATGTCTCTGCTGTTCTCTTGTTAAATTAAAATAGATCAGTAAAATAAATCAATTAGTAAATAAACCTGCTCTTTTCACCACTATTGAAAAGTTCAATAATTGTTTTCTTACCTCACCCAATTGCTGATTGTTCACAGTCACACAGACAATGAACTTATTTGACTTTGGCCTTTGACTCTGTCCTTACCTAATATCCCAAAGAGCACATCCCAGCAATATCAGTGAATGACATTTAGAAGTTGATTGGAGTTGATCCTTCCTAACCCAATAGAGTCATAGACATGTACAGCATGGAACAGCCCCTGTGGTCCAACTCATCCATGCCAACCAAATATCCCAACTCAATCTAGTCCCACCTGCAAGCACCCAGCCCATATCTCACCAAACCCTTCCTATTCATATACCCATCCAGATGCCTTTTAAATGTTACAATTGTACGAGCCTCCACCACTTCCTCTGGCAGCTCATTCCACACACGCACCACCCTCTGCTAGAAAATGTTGCCCCTTAGGTCATCTTTCCCCTCTCACCCTAAACCTGTGCCCTCTAGTTCTGGACTCCCCTAACACAGGGAAAATACTTTGTCTATTTACCCTATCCATGCCCCTCATGATTTTATAATCATTTTATATTTTTGTGTTAGCCAATCCCAATATTCAAGTGCTTCTCCTTACCTTAGCCAGGAACAAGTGTTTTCCTCTAATTTCTTTCCTAGCTCAGCTTGTGCCTTCTTTGAGCTCAGCTTCTCCAATGAGACCCTGATTTCATTCCACCAAGCTTCTAACATCACCACAACATCTACATAGCAATAACCAAAGCCATACATTACACTGTTCCAGATTTTGCATTATAAATAACTTTAAAACTAACTATTCAACTCATGCATGGGAATAAATTGGACAGCAACTATCTACATCCGCAGATAAATAAGGAAATCTAGCAGATACTGTCAGTGAACCTGCGCTTTACCACAGAATGCACTGTAACAGTCTTCGCCAACAGAAACAGCATAGAAATCAAAACAATAGTGAGAACCTGTGGTATTTCTACCCACTAGTTGCTAACTAAACACGTCTAAAAAGTTCAGGGTTGTCACATTCAAGATTAAGTGAACTTCTGAAGACATGATAAGTGATAGTTTCTGCCAGAAAGCTTATAGTTCTAAAATACAAATTTTAAATTAATTTTGAAGTTTTAACCTTTTTTCATTCCCTTTCTTCTCTTAATTACATTTGTCTTCCCTAATCTTTTTTCATTTCGGATACATGATATAAGTCTGATTTACATTTACTGTCTTAAACTTCCTGATCTAACCTGTGTTTCTCAGTGATGAGAAGTCTGTTAGAAGACTCTCAATGTTTTTTTTTGCATTGTTATGGATCAGGTTCTTGAATAATGTAAGATTCTATCCTACACCCATAACATTTTTGTGGTCAAAAATCAGGGAGGTAAATGGTGAGTTTATTCTGACAGCAAAATCTGGGCCATTTCCCTTCTCTCTCACTCAGTCATTCTGCAGCCATGGAAGCCCTACAATGTAGAAACAGGCCGTTTGGCCCAATAAGTCCACACTGACCCTCCAGGGAGTAACTCACCCAAACCCACTTCCTTACCCTATTACTCTACATTTATCCCTGACTAATGCACCTAACCTACACATCCCCGAATACTATGGGCAATTTAGCATAGCCAATTCACCTAACCTGCACATCTTTGATTTGTGGGAGGAAAGAGCTGAAAATGTGTTGCTGGTTAAAGCACAGCAGGTCAGGCAGCATCCAAGGAACAGGAAATTTGACGTTTCAGGCCAGAGCCCTTCATCAGGAATCTTTGTGGGAGGAAACCCACATAGACATGGGAAGAATATGCAAATTTCACACAGACAGTCGCCCAAGGTTGGAATCGAACCCAGGTCCGTGATACTGTGAGGCAGCAGTGCTAACCACTGAGCCACTGTGCCATCCCTACTGAGCCATACGTGTGTTGGAAAGGCTGAAGCATCGTCTTTACCCACCAAGAGGCTACCAATTCCACCTCCCTTCTAGACATAGTCTCAAACAGAATTAGCTAATTCGCAATGTTAGCACTTTACTAGACCCTCTTGACCAGCAAGACTCCCTGCTTCGACATCTTAATGCTGCATAACTCCAAGCCCCGCCCATCTAGAAGTTTTCGAAAATGTGATCAAGTTCTTATGTGTGAGGAAAGTTCAGTTGTTGTAGTTTACATGGATTTTAGCAAACCTTCCATATGGGAAACTGATTGGGGAGATTAAAGCACATGGAATTCAAAGAAATTTGGCAAGACGGATCAGAAACTGGCCTTGTATTGGATGATATACATGAAAATAAGAGGGACATGTTCAGCAAGTTTGCAAAAGGACACCAAAATTGATAAGTTCAATAAATGTTTTCTGACCTCACCCCATTGCTTATTCTTCACAGGGGCACATAGAGAATGAGCTCATTTGACTTGGATCTCTGACCCTGTCCTTACCAAATATCCCAACTGATTAGTGATTAATAATGAAGAAGATGATTGTAGGTTACAGGAAGATATAGATTGGTTGGTGAGATGGGCAGAGCAATGACAGATAGTACTTAATCCTGATAAGTGCAAGATGATATACTTTGAATGAAGAAACAAGATGTGAGAGTATTTAATGAATGGCAGGACGCTCGGTAGCTTAGGGTAACAGAAGGATTGTGGGATAATTATTCATAAATCCTTGAAGTCAGCAGAGCATGTGAATAGGATAGTTAAGAAGGCATATGGGACTCTTGCTTTCATCAGTTGTAGCAGTAAGTATAAGAGCAAGGAGGTAATGTTGCTGTTGTAGACAGGGTTGGTCAGGACACCACTGGAGTACGATGTGCTGTTCTGTTAACCTCCCTACAGATAGGATGTGATAACACTAGAGGGGGTACAGAGGAGGTGCAACAGGGTGTTGCCTGGGATGGAGCAATTGAGCTATAAGGCAAGACTAAACAGGCTTGGACTGTTTTCTTTAAAGCAGAGAAGGTGGTGGGGATGGGGGCGGATATGATTGAGACGTATAAGATTATGAGGGTATGGATAGGGTGAATAGGGAGTAGCTGTTCCCCTTGGTTGAGGGATCCATCACAAGGGAGCACCTTGTAGGGTAAGAGGCAGGAGATTCAAAGGCGATTTGAGTAAAAGTCTTTTCACTCAGGGTGGTGAGAATCTGAAATGCACTGTCTGTGATGCTAGTAAAGGCTGGATGCCTTACAACATTTAAAAAAGATTTGGATGAGCACTTGAAATATAACATTTAAGGATATGGGACAAATGCAGGAAATTGGGATGAGCGCACCTTTAGTGGTAGTTATTGTCATTGCAGACTTGAAGCGCCCTTTCTGTATGACTATATGACTCTGTTTGTTGCTGAAGCCCTCCTTGATGCCTTTGTCATTTCTGAAATGATGTGGAGGAGCCGGTGTTGGATTGGGGCAGACAAAGTTAAAAATCACAAAACACCAGGTTATAGTCCAACAGGTTTAATTGGAAGTACAAGCTTTCAGAGTGCTGCTCCTTCATCAGGTAGCTAGTCAACCTGATGAAGGAGCAGTGCTCCGAATGCTTGTACTTCCAAATAAGCTTGTTGGACTGTAACCTGGTATTGTGTGATTTTTAAATTTCTGAGATGGAAACAAGACAATGATACCAAACTCTTCTTCCACAGATTCTAAATGTACTAATGGGGGATATGGAAGTATTCATCATGTTGCTTGACTTGGAATCCTATACTCTTTCCACAATCACGTACAGAGACATTCCAGCAGAAGCCACTCGATAGGAACGTAGGGTGTAAGAGCATTGACTATCTATTTGGTCCCTCAAGCCTTCTTTATTACTCAAGTAAATCATGGATGATCTCCTACTTCAATGCCACTTTCACATAATATCCCCCATTCTTTGACATCTTTAATATCTAGAAATCTATTGACCTCTGTGTTGACTATATTCAACGATGGAGCCTTCATTATCTGGGGTTGAGAATTCTATAGATTTACCACTCTCTAGGTGAAACAAAAATCTTCGTCATCACCTCCAAGTTTCTCATCTTCTGGATTTTTCTCACTCGACCTAAGAATCAAATAGGTAGTCATGGTCCTTCTGTTAAGAGATGAGTGAGGAAAAGTTATTGTTGGGAATGATTGATTAATAGGGGAAAACAGAGTATGAGAGCAAGCTTGCAAAGAACATACAGACCAATAGTAAAGCCTCTATAGATATGTTAAAAGTAAATGATTAGTAAAGATTAATATAGGTTCCCCACAGTCAGAAACAGGGGAATTTATAATGGGGAAAAAGAGATGACAATGCAATTAAATACATACTTTATTTCTGTCTTCACAAGAAAAGACACAAATAACATCATGAAGAAAAATTCACAGTCTAATAAGAAGGCAGAACAGCAATACATTAGTATTAGTAGGGAAATGGTATTCGGGAAACTAATGGATTAAAGGCATTGGGCCTAATTGTATTCATGCCAGAGTGTTGAAGCAAGTGGCCTAGAATAGCAGATGTGCTAATGATCACTATCCAAAATTCTAAGATTCTAGAATAGTTGCTATGGATTAGAAGGTAGTAAATGTAACCCAACTATTTAAGAAGGGAGAAAACAGTGAAATATGGACATCAGCAGTGGCAAAATTACTAAGACCTATTATAAAAGATATAATAACAGAGGACTTAGAAGATAGTCAGAAGATTGGACAGAATCAGCATGGACTCACCTAGACGTGCTTGACAAATACGCTCGAACTTGTGGAGGATGTCATGAGGGAAGTGGATAAGAATGAGCCAATTTATGGGATTTACTTGAATTCCCACAAGGCTTTTGATAAGGTCCCACATTAGAGATTAGTATGCAGAATTAAAGTGCATGGATTTAATGGTCATGTACTGAAATAGATTGAGAACTCGTTGGCAGATGGGAAATAAAGAGTAGAAATAAATGGGTCTTTTTCCAAGTGGCAAACTGTAACAAGTCGGCTACTGGGGATATCAGTGCTTGGACCCCAGCTATTCACAATGTACATTAATGATTTAGACAAGGAAGCTGTGTGTCATAATTCCAGATTTGCAGATGTCAGAAAGCTGGCTGGGAGGGTATGTTATAAGAAGGATGCAGAAAAAGTTCAGTACAATTTTAAGGAAGTGAGCAAATATATGGGAAATGTGGCATGGTGGGCGGCACAGTGGCTCAGTGGTTAGCACTGCTGCCTCACAGCACTAGGGACCCAGGTTCGATTCCACCTCAGATGACTTTGTGGAGTTAGCACAATCTCCCCGTGTCTGTGTGGGTTTTCTCTGGGTGCTCGGGTTTCGTCCACAGTCCAAAGATGTGCAGCTTAGGTGGATTGGCCATGCTAAATTGCCCACAGTACCCAAAGATGTGCAGATTAGGTAGGTTAGCCATGAGAAATGCAGGATTACAGGGATGGGGCAGAGATTGTATCTAGGCAGGATGATCTTCAGAGGGTCAGTATGGACGTGATGGGCTAAATGCCCTGCTTCCACACTGTGCGGATTCTGTGATTGTAGATGCAGTATAATGTAAGTAAATGTGAGGAGTTGGTACAATGAGACCTGGATGTCCTTGTACAGTTGTTAAAAGCAAGCATGCAGGCGGTATAGAAGACAAATGTTGACCATCATAGTGAGAGGATTGAAGTACATGGGCAGGGATGTCTTGCTGCAACCGTACAGTGGGTTTATAAGACCACAGCAAGGAGCAGGAGAATCGATGTTTCAGGCATGAGCCCTTCTTCAGGAATGAGGAAAGTGTGTCCAGCAGGCTAAGATAAAAGGTAGGGTGGAGGGACTTGGGGGAGGGGTGTTGGAAATGTGATAGGTGGAAGGAGGTCAAGGTGAGGGTGATAGGCCGGAGTGGAGTGGGGGCGGAGAGGTCAGGAAGAAGATTGCAGGTTAGGAAAGTGGAGCTGAGTTCGAGGGATTTGACTGAGACAAGGTGGGGGGAGGGGAAATGAGAAAACTGGAGAAATCTGAGTTCATCGCTTGTGGTTGGAGGGTTTCTAGGCAGATTTCTCAGTTCCTCAGATTTCTCAGATTTCTCCAGTTTCCTCATTTCCCCTTCCCCCACCTTGTCTCAGCCCCAACCCTCGAACTCAGCACCGCCCTCCTAACCTGCAATTTTCTTCCTGACCTCTCTGCCCCCACCCCACTCCGGCCTATCATCCTCACCTTGACCTCCTTCCAACTATCGCATTTCCAACGCCCCTCCCCCAAGTCCCGTCTCCCTATCTTTTATCTTAGCCTGCTGGACACACTTTCCTCATTCCTGAAGAAGGGCTCATGCCCGAAACGTTGATTCTCCTACTCCTTGGATGCTGCCTGACCTGCTTTTCCAGCAACACATTTTCAGCTCTGATCTCCAGCATCTGCAGTCCTCACTTTCTCCTCGAAGTGTATAAGACCACACCTGGAGTATTATGTACAATTTTGGTCTCTTTATCTGAGGAAGATGTTCTGACGAAGGTTTACCAGACTGATTCCTGGCATGGTGGGACTGATTTATAGGAGAAACTGGATCATTTAGATCTATTCACTAGAGTTAAGTAAAACAAGAGGGGAATCTCATGGAATCCTGTAAAATTTTAACAGGATGAGACAGGGTAGATAAAGAAAAAGATGATGACCAGAGAGTCCAGAACCAATTCTGGATTCAAATCCCAGGTTACTAGAGGGAATTTAAGTTTTGAAATTCCTTACCCGACAGCTTCAAAGCAGAGGGGAGAGGGCTGGTGTTTCACTCACTCAGATCCCACCCCTGAGTTAGATGTGGAAATGGCTGGGATAACATCACGCTCCTGTTCAAATGCAACCTGTCTCCATTAAGTTGTTAAAGTTCTGCTCCATCTCTAAGATCACACAGTTGCCATCTGATCCGCCCATATGTCTTAAAATTTATCAGATAGAATCGAGAAGCTGTGTCTGATCCCATTGTGCTCACGCTTGAAGTTCTCTGAAGTTGTGTGGTTTAAATACTGCACATTTCGATGAGCGTTTTTTTTTGTATCTGTGGAGTTGATTGAGTTTGATCCTTACACTTGATGTGGCAGAACACATTTCTTTGTGTGCTCTGTTATTCAATTGCTTCACTTTAATGTCCTTCTCACACCTCCTTTATGACTTTATAACTAGTTAGCTATTTCATTATTTACAACACCATAAATTGCAGAAGTGTTGCTTTTGCCCATTATAGTCCATAATGTTATCCATGACACGCTTGCCATCTGTCCTTTTGTTTTTCTCAACAATCAATGAGATTACATGCTTTGTCAATATAATTTACTTTTCCAGCCCACCCTCTCTTAAAGCTTTTTTTTTCTGGAATCATGCCTCACTTAAAATACTGTCAGATCTCAAGGGAACATAGGAATGTGAGGATGCTTTTTAGCCATCAGGCCTGCTCTGTCATTTAATACTATCATGGCTGAGCAAGCCCTTCAATGACTTTTATTTACACTCTCACTGTGATGTTTCATAATCATAATCATAATCAAAGCTTTGTTAACCTTTACTTTAAATGAGAATTCTAAAGATTCACCACCCTCTGGGTAAAAGCATGTCTCCTCACCTCAGTCTTAAATACACCCCTTGGCTTTAAGTTGTGTCTCCTGATTCTAGAACTCCCCGACTAGGAGATCCATCTACATTTATCTCATTAATTATTTTGGAGATTTCAATAAGATCCTTCAAATGTCTAGAGACTATAGGCCCAAGTTTACCCAAATTCTCTTCATAGGACCATCCTGTCAACCTGGGAAGAAGTCTGATGAACCTTTGTTGCGCTCCCTCTGTGGTAATAATATCTTTCCTTAGATAAGGAGACCAAAGCTCCACACAGTTACTCTAGCTGCGATCTAACTAAACTTCCATACAATTGAAACAAGACTTCAGTACTCCTGTCCTCAAATCCTCTTGCATGCTAGCTTTCATTGACTTATTGACAAGAACATCCAAGTCCCTTTGCACATCTACACTTTCCAACCTCTAGATCTCCAACCACTTACAGACCATTCTTCGGCCATGGGCATTTCTGGCAAAGCCATATGTATTGATCCTTCCTCATTACTGAGAAAATAATGATGGTCATCTTGTATTGAAAAAATGAATGGCTTGCTGACCAATTAGGATGGTACTAAATCAATCATATAGTGTAGACTAGACCAAATGTGGGCTAGACTGGGAATTCCTTCCCCTAACAGACATTCACAAAGCAGTTGAGCCATGTCACAAATATGACAATTTTCATGGTCTGTATTTTGCCAGATCACAAACATCCGGATTTATTCAATTGAGTTTTGAACTGTAAACCTTTAAGTTCCTAGTTCAGTACCATAACTACGCTGATCTTACACTAGTCTAATGAAGCTACATGGATGGAACTGAGAAATAAGAAGGGGGTGATCACTTTGATGGGATTATATAATAAGCCCCTCAAAGGTCAGTGAGGAATTGATGAGCAAATATGTAGGAAGATTGGAGATGGCTGTAAAAATAATAGGGTTGTAATAGTCAGGAGTTTTAACTTTCCAAATATAGACTGGGTATGCCATAGTGTTAAAGACTTGGATGGGGATGAGTTTGTTAAGTGTTTTCAAGAAAATTTTCTCAATCAATATGTAGGTGCCCTCCTATGAAATGAGCAAAACTGGACCTCCTCTTGGGAAATATGTCAGGGCAAGTGACTGAGCTGTTAGTGGGGAGTATTTTGGGACCAATGACGATAATACTATTAGTTTTTAAATAGTGAGAGAAAACGAATAGGCTTGGTCCACAAGTTAAAGTCCTAAATTGTGGCAAGGCCAATTTTGATGGTATTAGACAGGAACTTTGAAAAGTTGATTGAGTAAAGGGATATCAGGCAAGTAGGAATTTCAAAAGTGAGGTAACAAGAGTTCAGGGACAGCATGTTCCTGCTGGTGTTAAGGGCAAGATTGGCAAGAGTAGGGAACACCAGATGACTAGAGATATGAGAAAGAGAAAGGAGGAAGCATATGTTGGGCATAGATTGCTGGGATCAAGTGAATCCCTTGAGCAGTACAGTGGGTGTAGGGATATACTTAAGAGAGAAATCAAGAGGACTAAAATGGGGACATGTGATAGCTTTGGCAGATAATGTCAAAGAGATTCTACAAGTCTATTGAGGAGATTAACCATGGAGAGAATACTGGCCCTTAAAGATCAATGAGGCTGTCTATGTGTAGAATCACAGGAGATGGGTGAGATCCAAAAAAAAAATCCTGTCAGTCTTTACTGTGGAGAAAGGCATGGAAGCTAGGGCACTCTGGGAATTAAATAGTGATGTATTAAAAAGAGTACATATTACAGAAGAGGAAGTGCTGCAAGTATTAAAATACATAAAGGTAGTTAAATCCCTGGGATCTGACCAAGTGTATCCCAGGACATTGTGGGAAGCTAGGGAAGAATTGTGGGGCCTTAACAGAGATAGTTGTACTGTCGATAGCTATGGATGAAGTGCCAGAAGACTGGAGGGTGGCTAATGTTGTGCCATTATTTCAGAAAGGCCACAAGGAACTAGACTGGTGAGCCTGATGTCAGTGATGGGTAGGTTGTTGGAGGGGATTCCAAGAGATAGGATCTACATGAATTTGGAAAGGCAAGGACTGATTAAGGACAATCTTATCCTTTTTGCTTGGGGAATTGTGTCTCACAAACTTGATTAGATTTTTTTGAAGAGGTGACCAAGAAGATAGATGAAGACAGAGTCGTAGACATTATCTACATGGACTTTAGTAAGGCCTTCCACAAGGTTCCTCATGGTAGATCGGTTAGTAAGGTTAGATCACTTGTGATCCAGGGGGAGCTAGCCAATTGGATACAAAATTGGCTTGATGGTAGGAGACAGACGGATAGTGGTAGAGATTTGTTGTTCAGACTCGAAGTCTATGACTATGATGTGTTGCATGGATTGATGCTGGGTCCACTTTGGTTTGTCATTTATACAAATGATTTGGTTAGTAATGAACAAATGAACATGGTTAATAAGTTTGTGGATGACACCAAAGTTGGTGGTTTGGTGGACAGTAAAGAAGGTTATCTAAGATTACAATGTGGTCTTGATCAACTAAACCAGTTGACAGGGGAATGTGAGACCTAGACAGTGAGAGAGAGAGAACAGACACCTAGAGGTGCAGGTACATAGTTCCCTGAAAGTGGTGTCACAGGTGGACAGGGTGGTAAAGAAAGTGTTTGGCATGCTTGCCTCCATCGGTCACAGTATTGAGTATTGGAGTTCGAATTCCTGATGAAGGGCTTATGCTGGAAATGTCGATTCTTCTGCTCCTTGGATGCTGCCTGACCTGCTGTGCTTTTCCAGCACCACACTCTTGACTGATCTCCAGCATTTGCAGTCCTCACTTTCTACCAGGAATTGGGATGTCATGTTACAGCTGTATAAGACATTGGTAAGGCCACATTTGGAGTACTGCATACAATTCTGGTTGCTCTGCTAGAGGAAGAACGTTATTAAACTGGAAAGGGTGCAAAAATGATTTACAAGGATGTTACCAAGTCCAAGGGTTTGAATTATAAGGAGAGGCTACATAGGCTGGGACCTTTTTCTCTAAGTGTAGGAGGCTGAGGGGTGAACTTACAGAAACATATAAAATAAGGAGGGGCACAGATAAGGTAAATAGCCAAGGTCTTTTCCCCAGGACAGGGGAGTCTAAAACTAAACAGCATAGGTTTAAGGTGAGAGGGGAAAGATTTAAAAGGGACCTGAAGGGCAACTTTTTCACAGAGAGGATAGTGCGTGTATGGAATAAGCTACCAAAAGAAGTGGAAGGGTACAATTACAACATCTAAAAACCATTTGAACAGGTACATGGATAGGAAGGATTTAGATGGATATGGGCCAAACACAGACAATAGGGCTTAGTTCAGTTTAGGAAACCTGGTCAACATGGACGAGTTGGGCCAAAGAGTCTGCTTCCATGCTGTATGGCTCTCTGACTCTCAACAGTGAGCAGACTGACTAACTACAAAAAACAAGAAAAACCTTTAATTTACATACTGCCTGGGATTTCAGGGTATTGCAAAACACTTTGTAACTTATACAGGGTTAGAAATTAATTCAGGCAATAGGGGTCTTGCCCACTGGCTGGTGAGTCAGCAAGAACCATGTCAACTTCTGAGGTGATCTCAGTAGCTTAGAATGTCGACATTCTGCTCTATAGTCGAAGTATTAGGCAATCCTTGCATAGTCTTCTTCTACCTCTTCTGGTCCACCCGAAAATGGTTGCTGTCTGATGGGAATTGGCATCTCAAGTGGACTCATCATTATATAATTTATCTCTAGGGCTTGGTAGTTTACCATATGCCAAACAATTGTTTGAACTTTTCTAACCCGTGAATATAGTATGGATGCCTAAGATGTCAGATCGATCCTGCCCATCACTTTAGCCCAAAGTTACATTTTTGATTACCTCACAGAGTCATAGAGTCATACAGGACAGAAACAGACTCTTCAATCCAACCAATCCATGCCGGCTATAACCCCAACTAAAAACAAGTGCTGCCTGCCTGCACTTGGCCCATATCCATTTTCCTATTCATGTACTTATCCAAATGTTAGATGTTGTAAATACTGTAGTTGCAGCTGCATTCAACATTTCCTCTGGAAATTTATTCCACACATGAACTATTCTCTGTGTAAAAAAAAATCTCTCATGTCTTTTTAAAATCTCTCTTCTCTCACCTGAAAAATAGTCACCTAGTCTTGAAATCCTCCAGCATAGGGAAAAGACACCTGCTATTCACCTTGTCTATGAGGCCACTTCCTCACCCCTTCCAGATATTCATATAGACTAAGGGATACAGATGGAATACATTCTGATACAGGTTCAGTAATGCTGATAGAATCTAATGACTTTTGTGCAGAGAGTACAACTTTTGTGATCTTTATCTCCGCCTTGTTTTAATTCCTGACTGCTTATAATTGTTTATGTTTTTCTAAAGAAAGAGAGAGAAAATCCATACTGTGAGCACTAATTTCATTAAAGTTCTGTATTATTCTGGAAATACCACTTCTTAAAGATCTTTATTTGTTACACTGAAGTTGGAAATCCTAGTCCTGGGAGTGGCTGGTCCACAAGCAATGCACCCACCAGAGGGCCAGGATCAGCAAGGGACCTGAGGCTCAAAGGAAGTGTGCACAGGACAGGGCTCGGAGACAGGGGATTGCAGGAGAGAGTTGTCAGAGCTAAAGGCATCTACCTTCCCAATGTCAGGACTTGGAACTGAGTACTTTTGAATGAGGATCCTCTCCAGGGACCCTGTAAGAAAACCTGATTTGTTTCTTGGGCTTCCAATGTGTGATTCATTTCCCGACTGTTAGCTGAATACCAGTGGCACTTGATGAGATCTTCAAATGTGCATTAGTTGCTCACAATGGTCTTGATTAGTATCTGGCCAGGGAGGCTACCATTAGCCTTCCTTCTCCAAACTGAATCAAGTGGAGGGAAGAAACGTCTCCAGCCGACACCCTCTTGCACTAAAAGGGTTCTACCTTCAAACTTGACATTGTCTGGAGAGGGTCATTAAATTCTGTCCAGTAATTTTGAACTGTAATCAACTGAACAAAAAGTAGCAGCCATTTGGCACTACTGTCAGCATTTTCTTTGCTTACTATAGCTATGATATTATCAATGTTAATCTCATTCATTACCATACAAAAAGAACATGTTTAAAAGATGAGAACAATTTTAGGTAAACTAACATAGCCTCCAAACTCAGGAATAACCCTGACATTTGAAAACAATTTATTGTACGTCTTGTTGTATGCTTATATTGTGTTTAGACTTCAATTCCAATCTCTCTCTGTGTTGAATTCTTGATACATTGTGTTTGTTTTAAAGTCTATCTGCTGTGTTTGAACTTTATCGTAGCTGATCTGTCATTCAAATTGCCAGCCTTCTTATCGTGTTATTGTGGCTTGATTCCTATTTCCCTCATTGACCTTTGATTTTTGTTCCCAGATTGCAATCCTTATCTTTATCTTTTTACTCTTTTTTTTTCAACTTTTAGATTGAACCTGTGTCGATTGCAGTCCGTATTTCCCAATTATGTTCCAATGCTCCTCTCAGTTATTTGTTCAACTTAATTTTCCTAGAAGGAAATCAATTTCCTTGTTGGACTGAACATTGTTTGATGAAACATTCCCAGAAGACTTTTCCACCTTGACCATGTAAAGTATGTTTGTCAAGATTAACCGTGGGATAATTAAGATCAGAATGGCTATAAATTGCTGAAATAATAATGGCCGACGAGCAGTGTCTGCCACCAGTAGTTTCCAGAAATCCAACTATTTGTGGTCAAGAGAGATGTCACATGATTCAATTCTCTATCATCAATTGGCAGGAAGATTTACACAAATGAAAAGTATTGCCTCCTCATCAGGAGTTCTTCTGTTGAAATTAATTGGACGTAATGAAATTGAGGAGAAAGTGACGACTGCAGATGCTGGAGATCAGAGCTGAAAATGTGTTGCTGGAAAAGCGCAGCAGGTCAGGCAGCATCCAAGGAGAAGGAGCATGAAGAAGGGCTCATGCCCGAAATGTCGATTCTCCTTCTCCTTGGATGCTGCCTGACCTGCTGCGCTTTTCCAGCAACACATTTTCAGCTCAGTAATGAAATTGAGCCACATTTATGAAATTGTCTCACCACCATCATCTGGGGATCACAAGTTGTGATGATATGGGTTAAGGTGCTAACACATAGAGTAAACAAAGCTGTTGAGTCTCACTTTCTCAGGCAGTAAGTTGTTCCAAGAGAGTTTTTAAACTCTGATTTGGCTGCGTTTTTCAGCCAGTCATGCCATTAATCTTCTGTTAATGACAGAAAACAATCATGTTCAAGATTCAAAGTTTAGATTCAATTAATTAGATTAATTTTGCTCAGAAAATAAATTTAGAATGTAGCATGTAAAAATATTAGTACATTTCACTCGCCTACTATGCTAGTCCCTCATTATTAATTATTTCAAGCACTGATGAATCAAACCAAACATAACTGGATTACAATATCCTCTTCTGCAGGAAATGAAATATTTGTTCCCTTGAATTCTTTTATTTCTTTCTTATCTCTACTTTTTTCCTTTTTCTCAATTCACCCTCTTTCTTGTTCTGTATCTATTTTGACTCAAATTAATCATATATTCAGCAACATATTGAATGAATATGACTATAAGTAAGGCTGGTGGTGGGAACTTGCAGATGATGGTTTGCTTTCCTTGTCCTTCTAGGCAGTAGAGCTATAGAATCCCTTTGGAAGCTCATTCAGCTCATTGAGTCCACATCGACCCTCCAACGGGTATCCCACACAGATGCACACCCCCACCTTATCTTTGAAACCTGAATTTCCCATGGCTAATCCTCCTAGCCTGCACACCTCTAGACACTAAGAGCAATTTAGCATGGCTAATCCACCTACCCTGACCATCTGGACTGTAAGAGGTAACCAGAACAACCGGAGGAAACCCATGCAGACACGGGGAAAACATGCAAATTCCACACTGAGAGATGACTGAGGATGGTATCAAACCTGGGTCCCTAGTGCTGTGAGGCAACAGTGCAAGCCATTGAGCCACCATGCCACCCGTAGAGCTAGTGTGTTTGGCTGGTTGAAAGGAGAGTTGCTGCAATATGACTTCTTGCCACAGTCTAAAGGTAGAGGAGGGAGTGAATGTTTAAGGTACCTTCAAGTGGTTTGCTTTGTCCTGTTGATATTGAGTTTCTTGTGAGTAGTTGTAACTGCAGTCACCCAGACAAGTGGCCAATATTCCTTGGCACTCTTGATTAAGCTATAAGGCAACCAGGATGTGAGTATTTTGTTGTAGGAAATCCAGCCTCTGGGCCACTCATGTAGCCTCAATATTTATGACCATTTAAGGTTCTGGTCAGTGGTAACCCTCCAGGATGTGGATAGTTTGAGACTGAGTGATGTTATTGCAGTTCAATTTCAAAGGGAAATGGTTAGACTCTAAATGTGATATGGTCATTGTTGGCATTTAATTGGTGGAAACTCTTAACTTCCCTGAACAAGGTAGGCTTTTCTTTAATACATTCACCATATCGGAAATAAATGCACACTGTACTCAGTCCATCTCCTGATCAATGCATTGATTATGAACTTTTCTGCCTTGTAAAAATAGATCAAATTCTTTCCAATTGCATAAAACTATCCAGAACTGAAACAATGTCTAATTCACAGTTAGTTTACTTCCTATAAGACCTTAAGAAATGGGAACAGGCTAAGCAATTCGGCCCCTTTAGTATGGTTCACCATCCAGTAGGATCATGGCTGATCTGACATTCCTCATGTCCACTTTCCTGCCTTTTCCCCATAACCCTTGATTCCCTGACTGATCATGAATCTATCTATTTCAAAGTTCAACATACACAAGGACTCTGCCTCTACAGGTCTCTGTGGCAAGGAGTGCCAAAATGCCTAAACCCTCAGAGAAGGAATTCCTCTTCATTTTATTTTTAAATTAGCGCTCCTTTATTTTGAGATATGTTCTCTGGTCCTAGATTCTCCCAGGAGGGGAAACATCATCTTCGCATTTACCCTGTTAACTCCCTGAAGAATCCTTTCTGTTTCAATGAATTCACTTCTCATTCATTTTGACTCCTGTGAGTAGAGTCCCAACCTTATTTAGCCTTTGCTCACAAAGCAATCTTTCTATCCCAGGGATCATCCTCGTGGATCTAATACAGTGGTGTAAGATTTCCCTACTCTTATACTCCACCTCCCTTAAAATAAGGGCCAACATTCCATCAGCCTTCCTGATTAGCTGCTGCACCAGCGTGCTAGTTTTGTGTGTTTCCTGAACAAATACACCAAGTTCCTTTGTGTTTCAGCTTTCTGCAGTTTTTCTCCATTTAAATAATATTCTGCTCTTTTGATCTCCCTTCACATTTTCCCACATTATACTCCATTTGCCAAGTTTTTGCCCACTGACTTAACTTTTAGATACTTCTCTATAAATTGTTTGTATCCCATTAGCAGTAAACAGATTAATGAAAAAAAAATCTACTTCTTTAAGCTTAACCTGACTTTTTTTGGTTTTGTCTGAGACTTTTGGTTAAACTTCTAATTTTGCTTCAGTCTCTCCCACCTTCCACTTGATTACAGATCTTTCTGAACAATTCCATTTTCCCTGAATTTTGCTACATAGTACGCACTTGACCTGTCACGGTGATGATGGTCCTGTTAGATTCTATGACAACAGCCAGATGTGAGTAATATGGAACTGTAAGATTTAACAGACATTTAATACATCGGTATATTACAGTCACGGGAACTTCCATGTCTGGGCTAAGACTAAACTATTTAATTACAAATAGTATCACGTTTTCACCAATGTGACATGTTAAGTGATTCCAATTAATATGGAATCTGGGACCTTTATAATCTCAGGTCACAGGTTGTGATACGGTGATGGTAGAAATGAGTATGTCTCTTAAAGTGTATTGCATACTAGCTGTGAGATCTTCACAAAACTGTTAACTCCTAACTTTTTACAGTTTTGATGAACGAAAATTGATTTGCCTGTGTAAACAAGATGGAGGCAGAGGCATTAAAATCCAGCGGAGTGTAGCAAGGAATTTTACTAATGCTGGGTGAGAGAGCAGACAATTTGATTCCACAAAGGTTTTTCTCCCAGGATTGCCCTTTGCGGTGTGGGGAGGACATTAGATTAGACAGTGAGGAAATAGGCCCTTTGGCCCAACATGGCCACACAGACCCGCCGAAGTGCAACCCATCCATACCCCTTCACCTAACACTACAGGCAATTTAGCATGGCCAATTCACCTGACCTGCACATCTTTGTGACTGTGGGAGGAAACCGGAGCACCCGGAGGAAACCCACGCAGACATGGGGAGAATGTGCAAACTCCACACAGTCAGTCGCCTGAGGCGGGAATTGAACCCAGGTCTCTGGAACTATGAGGCAGCAGTGCTGACCACTGTGCCACCGTGCCGCCCAAAGCTAAAAGAAAGATGATTCCCAAAGGCAGCCTGGAGTTGGATGGGAATGTGTTTTTCCCCTGTGAGCAGGGAAGGTTTCTCTCACAGCTCTAGCACTTTCCTGCGAGAGGAATTCCCTCAATCAGCAGCAATTTGTGTGAAAAGGTTGTCCCTTAGGTCCCTTTTATATCTTTCCCTTCTCACCTTAAACCTATAGCCTCTAGTTTTGGACTCCCCTACCCTGGAAAAAGACCGTGGAGATTCACTCTGTCCATGCCCCTCATAATTTTGTAAATCTTTATAAGGTCACCACTCAGCCTCTTGTGCTCCAGCGAAAACAGCCCCAGCCTGTTCAGCCTCTCCCTGTAGCTCAAATCCTCCAACCCTGGCTACATCCATGTAAATCTTTTCTGAACCCTTTCAAGTTTCACAACATCTTTCCGATAGGAAGGAGACTAGAATTGCACGCAATCTTCCAACAGTGGCCTAACTAATGTCCTGTACAGCCGCAACACAACTTCCCAACTCCTGTTCTCAATAATCTGACCAATAAAGGAAAGCATACCAAACACTGTCTTCACTATCTTATCTACCTGCGACTCCACTTTCAAGGAGCTATGAACCTGCACTCCAAGGTCTCTTTGTTCAGCAACACTTTTGAGGACCTTACCATTAAGTGTATAAGTCCTGGTAGGATTTGCTTTCCCAAAATGCAGCATCTCGCATTAATCTAAATTAAACTCCATCTGCCACTTCTCAGCTCATTGGCCCTTCCAATCAAGATCCCATTGTAATCTGAAGTACCTTTCTTTGCTGTCCACTACACCTCCAATTTTGGTTTCATCTGTAAACATACTAATGATACCTCATAATGATACTAACATATATATAAATGACGGAATGTAGTGGACCCAGCACTGATTCTTGTGGCAGGGCTCCAGTCTGAAAAACAACCCTCCACCACTATCCTCTGTCTTCTACCTTTGAGCCAGTTCTGTATCCAAATGGCTGGTTCTCCCTGTATTCCGTGAGATCTAACCTTGCTAATCAGTCTCCCATGAATGCCTTACTGAAGTCCATATAAATCATGTCCACCGTTCCGCCCTCATCAATCCTCTTTGTTACTTCTTCAAAAACTCAATCAAATTTGTGAGACATGATCTCCCATGCACAAAGCCATGCTGACTGTCCCTAACCAGTCCTTGTCTTTCCAAATATATGTAAATCCTGTCCATCAGGATTCCCTTCAATAATTTGCCCACCAGCAATGTCAGGCTCACCAGTCTATAGTTCCCTCGTTTTTCTTACCACCTTTCTTAAATAGTCACTATCTATTTGCCCACAGTCTATATCTTCCATGTCCTTCTCTCCAGTAAACACTGATGCAAAATATTCATTTAGTATCTCCCCTGCCTCCTGTAGTTCCACACATAGACTGCCTTGTTGATCTTTGAGGGGTCCTATTCTCTCCCAAGTTACCCTTTTGTCCCTAATGTATTGATAAAATCCCTGGATTCTCCTTAACCCTATTTGCCAAAGCTATCTCACATTCCATTTGTGTCCTCCTGATTTCCCTCTTAAGTTCACTACTACTGCCTTTATAATCTTTTAAGGATTCACCTGATATCTGCTGTCTATTCCTGGTGTGTTTCTTTCTTTTTCTTGATGAAAATCTCAAATTCTGTAGTTATCCAGCATACCCTACACCTACCAGCCTTTCCTTTCACCCAAATAGGAACCCCCTATAGTCTCAAACCCCCCCCCCCCACCCACCAATCAACTTTTGAAAGTCCTTGCCTAATACCATCAAAATTGGCCTTTCTCCAATTAGAGCTTGACATTTTAGATCGGTCTACCCTTTCGGCTATGGTAGTGGCAAGGGAAATCTCACCATCTGAAAAATCCTGCTCATTAACCGCGTTCCTCCGTCCCCATACGAAGTCACAGAGTTGTAAAGCACGGTCTAACCCTTCCATGCTGACCAGTTAGCCTAAATTAATATAGTCTCATTTGCCATAAGTTGGCTCATATCCTTCTCAACCCTTTATATTCATGTACCCATCCAGATGCCTTTTAAACTTTGTAGTTCACATCATTTCCTCTGGCAGCTTGTTCCATACGTGCACCACCTTCTGTGTGAAAAGGTTGCCCCTGAGGTCCCTTTTAAATCTTTCACCTCTTGCCCTAAACCTACACCCTGTAGTTTTGGACTGCACAACACTGGGGAAAAGATCTTGACTATTCACCTTATACATGCCCCTCATCATTTATAAACCTCCATAATGTCACGCCTCAGCCCCAACACTACAGGGAAAATAGTTGTGGTCTATTCAGCCTCTCCCTCTAGCTCAAACCCCCCAACCCTGGCAATATCCTGAGTATTGCTGAGTATTTCTAGCATTTTTTATTTTTATCCCCATAATTACATATGTAATAACTGATTTTAAAACTTGCTTTAACACATTAACTCAGAACTTGTCCATTTCCCTCTTCCATTTTTTAAAATATTTTGAGTTTCATTGAAATGATTCAGGTTTTCACGTTCCAATAACATGGAAACATTAAAAAGATAACGCAGTACACACATCAAATATAATAAGCAAATTTACAGAGGCGTTCTGGTGTAAAATTTGCAGGATGCATAGAATCAGATCAACATAAGATAATTTTGCAACTGTAATAAGAACATTATTGGTATAATAAAACGGAGGCAATAAAACTCACCGCACCAGTTTAAGTTTCATAATCAAAATTTCAGTGAATTTCTAGAAGTTTCTGTGTCTGCCACAACGTGTTTTGTCTCAATCCCATTCCTCCGTCTTTCTACTGATCCAAAGAGATTCTCCAAGTAAGGACAAAAGAATAACTAGAGAGAGGGTAGGGCCCCTTAACTTTACTAATGAGACCATCTATGTATGGAACTGCAGAAGATGGGTGAGATCGTTTACAAATATTTTGTGTCCGTCTTGACTGTGGAGAAAGACATGGAAGTTTGATGTCTTGAAAAGAGACAACATTACAGAAGAGGAAGTGCTGGAGGCCTTATATTGTAGAAAGGTAGATAAATCCCCAGGCCTGATCAAGTGTATCCCGGGATATTTCGGGAAACTAGGGAAGAAATTACAGGACCCCAACAGAGATATTTGTTTCATTGAGGTGAAGTGCCAGAAGACAAGAGAGTGGCTATGTTGTGCCATTTTTTCAGAAAGACTGCAAGGAAAAGCCAAGGAACTACAGTCCAGTGAGCCTGTCATCAGTGGTGGTTAACTTATTGGGAGGAATTCTGAGAGATGGATCTTTATGCATTTGGAAAGGCAAGGACTGCTTCGGGATAGTCAGCATTGCTCTGTGCATGGGAAATCAATTCTCACAAATAGGTTAGAGTTTTTTGAAGAGGTGACAAAGAAGATAGATGAATGCAAAGTGGTAGATGTTGTTCACACGGACTTTAGCAAAGCTTTCAACAAGGATCTGCGTGGTAGATTGATTAGCAAGATTAGATCATGTGGGATCCAGGGAGAGATAGCCAATTGGATAGAAAATTCGCTTGATGGAGACAGATGATCATGGTATTATTGTTCAGACTGGAGGCCTGTAACCAGCGGTGTGCTGCAAGGGTTGGTTTTAGGTCCACTGTTGTTGGTTATTTATATAAACAATTTGGGTGAGAATATAGAAGGCATGGTTAATAAATTTGTGGGTTACACCAAAATTGATGGTATAGTACATAGTGAAGAAGGTTATCCAGGAGTACAACAGGGCCTTGATCAACTGGGTTAGTGGGCAGATGGAGGCTAATTTAAATAAATGTGAAGAGTTGTATTTTGGTGAGACATGCCAGGGCAGGATCTACAAAGTGAATGGTATGGCCCTGGCAAATATTATTGAATAGAGAGGTCTAGGGATTATGGTATGTTATTCCTTGAAAGTGACATCACAGGTGGTGAAGAGGGTGTTTGGCATACTTGCCATCATTACTCAGCGCATCAAGTTGGGATGTTATGTTACGGCTGTACAAAACATTGGTAAGACCACATTAGGAGTACTGCTAAGGTTAGGGCAGCCAACTAGAAGTCAATTTGAAGGATCAAACCTAGGAGAAATGGGCTTAGCTTTTACCATAGGTTTTACCATAGAGGCATAGAGTCATATAGCGCAGAAGCAGACCTTTTTACCCAATTCATCCATGCCAATGAGGTTTCCTAAACTGAACTAGACCCATTAGCCTGAATGTTCCCCAACGTTTGAGAAGATTTGTAGCTCAGGTTGAGGTTCTGGATGTACGTTTGCTTGCTGAGCTGGGAGGTTCATTTCCAGACCTTGCGTCACTCATATAGGTAACATCTTCAGTGGGCCTCAAGTGAAGCAGTGTACATGATTCCTGCTTTCTATTTATATGTTGGGTTTCTTTGGGTTGGTGACATTTAGAAATGAACCTCCCAGCTTAGCGAGCAAACCTCTATCCTGTTCCCCAAATGTCTCTAAACCTTTTCTATCCATATATTGTCCAAACATCTTTTAAATGTTGTAATGTTGTATTTGTACTTGCCTCTACTACTTCCTCTGGCAGCTCATTCCAAATGCACACCGCCCTCTGTGTGAAAAAAAATTGCTAATCAGATCCTTTTTCAACCTTTCCCCTCTCAACTTCTAGTTTTGGACTTCCCTACACTGAGCAAAAGACCTTGACTATTCACCTTATCTAAGCCCCTTCATATTTTATAAACCCCTATAAGGTCACCCCTCAACCTCCTATTCTCCAGGGAAAAAGGCTTCGGCCTACCCAGACTCTCCTTATAACTCAAACCTCCAGCCTCAGTAAGCATCCTCGTAAATCTACTTCACACCCTTTCAAGTTTAATAACATTCTTCCTATAGCAGGGCGACCAAAATTTAATGCAGTAATCCAAATGTGGCCTTACCAATGTCTTGTGCAGCTGTAACATGACATCCCAACTCCTATACCAATGATGTGACAGCCAAAAGCAAGCCAAATGCCTTCTTCACAATCCTGTCTACCTGTGATGCCACTTTTAAGAAACTATGTACCTACACCCCTAGGTCTCTCTGTTCAACAACATTCCCCAGGGCCTACAATTAACAGTGTCAGTCCTGCCCTGGAATACTTTTCTGCAATATTCAGCTGCTGTAATAATCCTTCTGGCCCTTGATTCACTCAACATCTGTCACCTCTTTCAGCTGTATGTCTTCCAGACTATTCCCTCTGCTCCTTTCACATCAGTTCCTCATGTCCTCTTAACCACCTCTGACAGTCCTCTTTCAAGCATGATACTATTGCCCTCAATAACTCCTTGTGCTCTTTCTTCTGCTTTTCTAGCTCCATGCCTATTTCCTTTCCATATTTCACGACTTATGTTGTGACCTACCTATAAGATAAATGATGATTTGTTATCACTTGTACTCTACAATGAACAACACAGTAAAATACAGTGAACAGCTTTAATTGTTGCCAAAATTGGCACCGTTCGAATATTTTAAAAATGAGCACATAAAGCTGAAGGAAAGTCCAACTTTGTTCCAGAGCCCTGAATCGGCCAACCAATGGAACCATGAGGCCAGCCTCCACCTGTTCTGGATCTACCAATGTTGGAGTCGCTGCTCTTCAGGAGCTGTTCCTTTGTTGCTGAGGCTGCTGATCTGGCTCTCACATTCATCCTGCAACCAGGACGGCTGCCACCACCTCACCAATAAACAGGAGACCCCCAGCTTCGGGCCTACCACAACCAGGAGTTGCCACCACCACCACACCATTAACAAGAAATCCCCACTCTGGGCCTCCCACAACCAGGAGTCCCCACTCCTGGCTTACCGTAACCAGGAGGTCCCTGGCACCTCCGCCAGGCCAGGCTGCCGCCTTACCAAGTGTCCCACTCTCCTCCACGATGTCACCTTCTTCACCGCCACCTACAGGAAGAAGATGAAGAAAAAGAAAATGAAGACAAAAAGGATAAGGAGAGAAAGGAGGAAGCAGCCATCTGCAGCAGACAGGCCCAGGAATCTGAACACTGCCTACCTTGTCGGTGCTATCATCTTGGAATCTGAATAGAGGGAACTGCAGAAACTAAATAAGTTTAAACTAAGATCGGATGAGAAGAATCTACAAGCGGTGTAAATGTTTGGTATTATTGTTGGATTCCAGGAATGATTTGTTTGGACAGAGGGTAACCAGCAGGTAGAATCAATCTGCTGCAAGAGTGGCTAAAGTTAAAACTCACACCACACTAGGTTACAGTCCAACAGGTTTATTTGAAAGTACAAGCATTCAGAGCGCTGCTTCCACTAGTTACCTGACAGAAAAGCTGTGGTCCGAAAACTTGTACTTTCAAATAAACCTTTGGACTGTAACCTAGTGTGGTGTGATTTTTAACTTTGCCCACCTGAGTCCAACACCTGCACCTCCACATCATAGAAGAGTGGTTGAGGAGACTTGTTTAGTAAACAACTCAGTGTTGTCATAGACAATTGGGTGAGGGTGAGATTAAATCAGCCATCTGAACTAACATCAATCTGAACTAACTTTCTGCTGTTGGGGTAGAACAGCACATTTCTAAAAAAACATATCTTATGTTCTTGGCTCCCACTACATGGCCAGTAATAGACCTCAGGAATGTCAAACACCCCTGCTAATTCCCCGGGCACACACATTTTAGAACAAAATATTTCAACACAATATGTAGACTGAACCAAACTTGTAAACCTCATACACCAGCTGGAGGAGCTGAACAGGTTAAGGAAAAAAAATGGGGTGATGTTTTTACTCAGTTTTCACCAGGCTGCTGTTATGACTCTTTTGCATCTGTCTTCGGACATCAAGTGGAGGTGCCATCCTCCAAGGTAGACTTCAGGATACACAACAACGCAGTCACTGAACAGGAATTGATAGCCAAGTTCAGTGCCTGTGAGGATGGTCTCAGCCAAGACCTTGGGTTCATGTCACACTATAGGTGACCCCACAACACTACACACACACACACACACACACACACACACACACACACTCTTACATACTCACACTCACACTCACGCAACCTCTCTCTCGTACACACACATATACAGCCCCCACACTACTACTGCACATACACCCTCTCACAGACTTGTACTCTGTCACACTCATGCACACACGCTACCGAGCACGCACACGCGCAAACACACACTGTCTCACGTGCACTCACACACACACAGATACACACAAGTCTATGGGTGAATTTGTATTTGCAGAATTATATTTGCAGATACATTCTGTTTTGCTCAAAAAGTGCACATTCTGAAGGCAGTCATTGCAAGCAGGCAGTCCACAAAATATTCTATAAATTCCTACTTTGGAAATAAAACCAGTCTGACTCAAGATTGGGACACAGACAGACTCTAATCTCATACTTTTAATCATTGTCTGAGCTGAGATGTCACCTTTTTTAATAAAACCTTCAGTTATCTGAGGAATGGACTTGAAAGAAGTTCTGGGATTTACATATTAATGAACTGAAACCTGCAATCCATTTTAAAAGATGAAAAACTTAACAGCAATCTAGGTTTGTTTCAGTTGCATGACACTGTGATTGTTTGCTATAAATTCTGTGTCTTCTTTTTTTTTATAGATATTTTTATTGGGAATTTAACATTTTGACAAATTTACAAAAATAAGCAGAATTTTCAAGCACAAACATTAATATAAAAATAGATCTTAAATATATAATCATCAAAATTCAACTAATCCACAATCATCCAGAGTGTATAGTTGAGTCGCTTACATCCTTCAAATAAGAGAAAATGTTCTCTAATACACTCATAACAGTATGATTAAAAGGAAGCTATTTCCAAACAATAAGAACAAACAAAAAAAAAATTAAACATGTTTGAATGGAGATCTTCCCCCTTGTTCTCAGGGGGCCTTACTACCTTTCCAACGTTCCACCATATCCTCTCCCAAACAGTGTCCCACCCTCGACCCGGGCGCTCCTTAATAGGATTTAGATATAATACCGAGCTAGAGTTAACAGTGAGCGCCGCACCCCCACCCCACCCCACCCATACCTGAGTATATCTAATAGCATCAATGCCACGTACAAACACACATAACTATAAAATTACAACTCCAACAGATTACAGTTAAGTATAATAACATAGCAAGGAAGACAACCCCGCTCCCAGAGGCAAAAGTAAAGTAGAATAAAGTAACCATTTCTCCCCACGGAGTGTGGGAGAGGCAAGCCAACATAAATTGTCTCTTACGATTTATTTAACCGAGTCTAAAAGTTTCTTGGCCTCTTCCGATGATCTAAAATTATACTCGGATCCTTCGTGGGTAAAGCATAACGTCGCTGGGTAGCGTAAGGTGTATTGAATATCTAAGTCCCTTAAACATTTCTTCACCTCATCAAACGCCTTCCTCCTTCGTGCCAAAGCCGGGGAGAAGTCCTGAAATAACATAATCTTGGATCCTTCATGAATCATAGCTTTAGGATCCTTTCCAAGCTTTCTGGAGGCATCCAGGAGTATCTGCCTCTCCCTATAACTCTGCAGCCGGAACAGGACCGGGCGTGGGCGCTGGTTTGGGCCAGATCCGCGTACTGCGACCCGGTAGGCCCACTCCACCCTTACCCGGTCAGTTTCAGCCCCCAGGTTTAAAATCTGCGGCAGCCATCGCTCCAGAAATGCTACTAACTGTTCTTTCCCTTCTTGCTCTTGAAGGCCCAGCAATCGAATATTCTTTCTCCGATTTCTGTTGTCAATATCATCGATGTAAATTTCAAAGGCCCTGACTCTCTGCTCCAGAGCTCTCACCTGTTCTGCAGCTGTTTGAGCTGCAGCCTCGGAGGTCGTGGCCTTTAGTTCCACCCCCTCCACTCGGCCCTGCAGCTCTTCCATGGTTTGATTCTGTTTCTGCAGCTTTTCTTCGAATGCATTCCATCTCTGTCTGGATTCTGCGATGAAATTGACGAGTGTCGATTCCAGTCTAGCAATCATCTCTATAAGGCCTGTTTTTACATCAGCTGCAGCCAGAGGAGAGGAGGGTGGGGGAGGGGTCTTTGTTTTCTGAGAGCTGCGGGGTCCCTTTGATTTACTCATTATCCACTCAGTATTAGACTATTTAAATATAATATTCAGCAGCTAATTAAGATTAAAGAAATTTTTTGGGTGGTTTGGCAAGTGTGGTGGGGACAGGAAACCCACTTTACCCAGGTTTTGGGAAGGGCTCTGTAGACTCAGACTTGCTGAGTCGCCGCCATCTTGGATCTCCAATTCTGTGTCTTCTAATCCTGCTCCACCACTACCTGATGAAGAAACTGTGCTCTGAAAGGTAGTACTTCCAAATAAACCTGTTAGACTATAACCTGTGTGATTTTTAACTTCATGCATCAATGCATCAAGTTGGGTGGGAGCTGTATGCAATGTGTATTAGTCAACCTTATGATGTTGTGACAGTGGTAGGGAATCGTAAAGGACACACAAATTAGCTGGGGTCAGTCATTTCCCCATTGCACACACACATACAAACATTCCCACCATAACTGTCCCCAGCATGTGGCCAGAACTCTCCTCCCCTTTTTCTTGCCTCTTTGTGAGAGTGGCATGAAGACATTAATTTTGAATTTAAATAGCATTTGAAGCAAAAAGCACTTTAAAAATACTGGGCAATTGGATAGACAACAGGTTACCTGAAGACTGGACAGTCCAATATATAACCAGACAAATAACCACCCTAGCTCCCTCAGTCATGTAGACTATCGAAAAGTAATATCAAAAATCCTATAATGCCGAAAATTGTGCTCTGTGTACTTTTGGTTTTATGCTCTCAGCATGTTTTCATCTCTGAATATTTACTGATGGAGACAAAAAAAGAGATCATAAAACTAGAAGAAGTAGGAATATGAGTAGACTGAGCCTGATTGGACATTGGATAAGATCAAGAGATCTATGACAAGATGGTCAAGGACAGAAATTGTGAGGCTTCATTGTTAACAGGGAGCCTTGCAATATGGGTATGAAGTACAGAACTGGAGGTATAACTGGCCTTATCTCTGAGTGGCTTAGTGCCCAGTCAGACTGCACAGTGACAGGAGTCACTGATTATCTGTCCTTCAGTGCCTCGATGTGAATATCTGTGACTTAAAAACACTGTCTACATTGCTCAACTTTCACTTGTGATTTATGACAATATGATGTAGACTAAAAATTGTTTTATCCCAAAGATCTAGCAAATTACCAAAATAGGTCCGAAAAGTATTTTGAATACCTCGTGGACTGATCCATTTGTTCCATGTTCCACTTCATTTGTTCCATGTTCTGTCTCACTATTTCTATGAAATAAATGTGAGTCTATATATTACTTTTAACCTCCTAAATGGTTGGGCATGTGGTATTTGCTGCTTAACTCTCAGACTTAACTACATAGAACATTGGGAATACCCAAAGTGAACTCCAGTGCAATATACTGGTAATTTGGAGTAATTGTTAATTCAATGGCAAGTTGTCTTCATCATGGTACATCTAAAAGTTGGAGGAGGAACAATACTTTATTTTAACACAAGTTAATGCTTAAAGAGAAAATGCAAACCCCAAAGATGCCACCACCTTCGCAGTGCAATGTTTGCTGCTGTGCATTTCCCCTTTGCATAACCTTGAAACACTCCCTCGTTTTTCTTTTCTCAGGTCCTCTCAGGAAATATAATCCTTGAGGCCACATAAGTAGGCAGGCAACCTATTAGGTCCCTTCCAACATTAGTGGAACACCTGCAGAGAGGTATTATAGAGCGAATTAGGGAGAATACTTTGTCAGATATTCCTTACCTTTTGCAGAGTACTACCCAAATGCCTTGTCTAAGAAACAAGACCTTGTACTATCATCCCAGTATTCTGTAGCATTTCATATACAGTAATGCTGGAGTGTTGATGGTGTGCTACAGTTTTTCTCTTCACAAGTCATAATGACCTTCATCCATTATCTTGTGTCTAAAAGCTAAAGTCTTTTCCCTCACTCTGACACCTGTTTTATGCTGTCATTCTTTAAGATCCTCAGTTCATTTAATACCCCCTCAACTTTCAAACCTAAGTTCAAACCAGCCCATGTCTTCTCCCTCTCCTGTTCTCCTGTCTCTGATAAGTGTGCAAGTGAGTTTTCGATTAAGTATGCTAACCCAGGCTCATCTGGTTGCAACAAATGAAACCATTTCTAATAGTCATGTTATGAGATCTTGAAGAGTGCTGTAGCCATGCAAGTGCTGTCTTTTAGTTCAATAACTTGCATTAATGTGGTATTACGAAGGCTTCATGGCCCAATGACTTAATGATGAAATGTTTTATAAGGAGTTAATTTGAAACTTCAATGTCTTGTGATCATATCTGCTATAGTTCTGTGTTTGCTTACACAAACTTGTCACTCTTACCACCATAGCTGCAAAACTGGACATAGATTTTGCTTATTTGAAGATATGTTACAGAATTCCTCATCAGTCAGATTTCTTACAGAAAAAACACAGCTACACAATCTCATCTATAAGCTAGATTCTACACTGGCCATTAGACACATGTTTTACATCCTGGTTACATGCTCATTTGCATGTTCCCTCCTAAAATGATATCACAACTTAGTGACTTCCAATCACCCCAGGCCGCTCTATACCAGTTAGCCTGGTTCAGTCAGTGGCATAATGGGAACACTTGTGCATCTGACTAGCAATTCATCGTCACTTGTTAATCACAAAGTTTTACAGTGTTTCTCTTGATAATTCTTCACCAGACTTCGGGTGCAATGCCTTTAAAAGAGCTGTCTCAGTTTTTTTTTCAATTCAGAGCAACCCAGTGCTGTATAAACTGTGCACATTCCATAAACACTGAACTACTATTGAACAAACAACATTTTATATGAGCTGACCTTTGCACTCAGCCTCATATAATATCTCAGAAGAAAAGATTTAGGCTGGCATTTTAATATACCTCGCAGATGCACTTCCGGTACTCTTCAAAGTTAATGACCTGAGAGAAGGACAATTGGAGTGTTTTAACAACACAGCGGGGAAATGAAGCGATTGTTAAGTTTCTGTTTGTGGATTATAGTTACAGTCCCTGAGTATTTAGTCTTGAGCTTCAATTCTAAATGCACCAAAGATTTGTTTACAGTTAATGTGATCCTACTGAACGATTCACACTCTCCTTGGACCTTGCGTAACATTCGTCCAGCTATAAAAGATGAAATTCAACACATTCAAAACAGATTTAACAAGAAAGGTAAGACACAGGTTTTGCTTTGTCTTTACCGTGTTTGGATCCCCATTTTGCAAAAATAATGTAGAGGTGCTGGAGAAAATGGAAGGAAAGATTCCCAAGGAGGACATCAGAACTAGGGCATTGTAACGATTAGCAAAGACTAAACAGGCTGGGGTTGTTTCCTCAGAATAGAAAAAAACTGAACAGCGACCCGACAAAGGTCTTTCAAATTGTGAAAGAGCGTGAATAATAAAAAGATGGTTCCTCTTTTGGGGAGACTAAAACTTGGGGTCAGAAGTATGAACTAGTTTCTAATAAGGCCAACAATGAATTCAGAAGAAAACTCTTTAGAATGTGAGATGTGTTATCACACAGAGCAGTTGAGGCAACTACTGTTGAAGGAGGAACATGGAATACAGATAAGGGAGAGATGAATAAGATAATATGGTGAACGGATGTTTGTATTCTATGGGATTATACGTTGTCAGATTGGTGTTGTAGTGGGTTTGTACACTCTCTTTTCCCTTCAAATCTGCTTTTAAAGCAGCCATTCTTAACAGAAAGAAGATAAATGTAATGAAGGCATGGAATCCCAACAGTGTGGAAGCAGACCATTTAGCCCATCGAGTCCACACCAACCCTCTTAAGAGCATCCCACCCAGACCATCTCATCCCTGTAACTCTGCATTTCCCATCGCTCATCCACTGAGCCTGCACATCCCTGGACACCACAGGCAATTTAGCCACCTAGCTTGCACATCTTTGCACTGTGGGAGGAAACCAGAGCACCCAGAGGAAACCCACACAGACACGGGCAGAACATGCAAACTTACACAGTCACCCGAGGCTGGAATCAAACCCAGGAACCTGGAACTGTGAGGCAGTAGTGCTATAGTGTTGGTAAATTGTGCCCTGCTTTGTTGTTTGTTTGTGGGCAACATGGAGGTCTTCTGGGACAAGCAACGAGTTGAACTGGCCAAGAATCCATTCTAGTCTCTATGTTGAGTTGTCCTGATGGCTTGACAAAATTTGGTAAGATCGCAATTCATGGTGGGTTGGGTAGAAAACAAAATATTTAACATCAATGATGAGTATCAATTGAGAACTTGCTGCTACCTAGTGAGAATTTCACCACCACACTACTGGAGGTGTGGTGAGATAATCTTGACATTAAGATGTGCAGTGCCAAACATCTCACTCAAATCTACCAGTCATCTCACCATAGCCCACCTCGCAGAGCTTGGTAAGATTTTGCCCTCTAATTTTTTCAAAATGTTTGACCACTAAACTGATTGTTGAGTTCTTGCTCTACATTTTATGATGACTTAATGCCCTCCATTATGTTGTTTTAAGATCTCTTCCCTCATAGACTCTAATGTACCAAACTGTGGTCACAAACTATTAGATCATCTGTAAGTGTTAAATCCTGCTCGTGTACATATTACCTTTTCAGAACTTGATCTTTCGGACAATGTCTGGACCAACCTTCTGGACAAAGGTCTTTGTGCTTTCCTTGTCTGCTTTCTGAGCTGCATGCATTTCTCTCAGCTTCATCTCTCCAGCCTCTCACTGGTTGTTCCAGTGGTAAATATATCTGCCTCGACACTGAAGATTAAATTTTCTTTCTCAGCCTAACCCACAATTGTTCTTGGTAGAGCATCAAAGCAAGGTATAACCAGTGCCTTCCCTTTCACTCTTAAAAAGGTTTGGGAATGCAGAACAGAATTCTTTTTCAAATTACTTCCTTGGCTCTTTATGTAGAACATCATGAGTAGCTGTGTTAAACTGTTAATGCCTTGTGCTGGGTTCTTAGATTAGATTACTTACAATGTGGAAACAGGCCCTTCAGCCCAACAAGTCCACACCGACCCGCCGAAGCGCAACCCACCCATACCCCTTACCTAACACTATGGGCAATTTAGCATGGCCAATTCGCCTGACCTGCACATCTTTGGACTGTGGGAGGAAACCGGAGCACCCGGAGGAAACCCATGCAGACACGGGGAGAACGTGCAAACTCCACACAGACAGTCACCTGAGGCGGGAATTGAACTCAGGTCCCTGGTGCTGTGAGGCAGCAGTGCTAACCACTGTGCCACCGTGCCGCCCCAAAGAGAACTCTGTAGTTAACTTGCTCTGTTACTCTAAGTTCTATGGGCATGGCTGTCTCTGCTGCACTGTGTAGCTGTTTTTAATATGGAATAAGAGTCACACTCTCTCTTATAATGTAAGCTCTATGTACACGAAGATATTAATACAGTTCAATAGTACAGTATTTCTCGAAATGTTTCAGCAGCCATCCTCTCTGCTGTCTCTGATATCAGAGTCATCTGACCATAACATAATTGTCACTAGTGTGTCCATTTTCCAAAGCCCATAATGGCTTCGGTCAGATGACTAATAAAATGATGAACAACTTTAACAGCAGCTGTAACGTGAGGGTATGGGAAGATGAAAAGCTGTTCAGGAGGAAGCTTATGATCTAGACTGCCTGCCAAACATGCACCCATTGATTGAAGAGCTATTAATTTCAACTTGAAGTTACTGCTTTGTCATTCAGTCATATATAGATTACCTGACAAGAAGAGACAAATCAATCACAAATCCTTTTGCGTATTTTAACTGCCATGGTACTGTACCCTGAGTCCAGGGATTTAGTCAAAACAAAATGGCAGGAATTTCCCTTTCAGTGCCAAAGTTACAGTGAAAGATCATAAACCAGTAGGAAATCTATACAAAGGTTTCCAACAAAATAAACATGCAAACAATTACACGTTCTACCAATGAGCTGCCCCTCTATACTAATTGTTAGATTTATGGAGAGCTTTCTCCTTGAGGCCTCACGAGTTCCCCACTGTATTTTACCAAACTTATTTATCCTTATGGCGCCCCCTCATCCGACTTGAGCCCATTCTACCATTTGCCATAACCAGAACAACTTGCCACTGCTTGAATGGGGTAGCTTCCCTGATGCTTTAAAGGCCATTATTAGTCTGCGGCCGCCCAGCACATTTCCTGACATCTTCCCTGGACATGGCAGACAAGGCAAAATTTGCACCTGAATTTTGCAGAAGAGACTCCTGATGCACAGGATGTTGCAGAGGCAGAGCATCTTCTCCCCCCAGGACTAGCAGAGGAATTCATGATACCAAACCATACCAGCCTGGTCCAAGGTTGCCACCCAGGTCAGTGCAGTCTCAGCGATCTGGAGGAAGACACATAAACATAGGAAGGATCTTCACTCCACCAGTAAGTGACATCATATTCTCTCAAACACCTCATAGTCACTCTGTCTCTGATATCACACCCACCTCCCACAAAGGGTCCTAATATACCACTCTCAATATTGTCTGTCAATATGTTCTTCAACTGAATGCTATTAAACTTGCATGTTTTCCGTACTACCTAAAGACTTGGTCAGGACGCTTCCACACCTACACCCACAGTAACAACTGTGCCAACCACTTTCATCTCCCTTAATACCTTCCTCTCTCCTATTCCAGGAGGAACACAGACCTCAATAATGGTCAAGATGGTTGGTAGGTTGCCTAATATTCACTCCTCATCCATTACAAGGAGAGGACCTGGATTCTCACTGTGCTTAGGGATGACTAACTTTGCCCCAACTGACTACGTCCAGGCCTCTGGCCTGGAATCAGACGCTGTCTTTAACTTACTATGGCTGAATCCCCAACCAAAGGCTGTCTCTATTGACAACCATGACAAGCTTTCTGGTTTGTGTCTCACAAACCTCATACCTCTTCTGGTTGTCCAATTATATCAAAGCGTGGCTTTCTAATTAAAAAGACCATTGCAGGGGTGTCAAAGGATCACCAAGACTTGGGGCTTGATGGTAGACAAAGGCAATGCGTGCTAACCCACTTCATTTGGGATGAGGCCTGTTACCGGAAGCTGCAGATGTCAGCAGGGACCTGCCATGGTAGCCAATGCAGTCCCACTTACGAGTAATGACACATGTAAGCTTGCAGACAATGCTAACGTTGGTGACATGGTCATAGAGTCATAAAGTGACAGAGATGTACAGCATGGAAACAGACCCTTCGGTCCAACCCGTCCACGTCGACCAGATATCCTGACCCAATCTAGTCCCACCTGCCAGCACCCGGCCCACATCCCTCCAAACCCTCCCATTCATATACCCATCCAAATGCCTCTTAAATGTTGCAATTGTACCAGCCTCCACCACATCCTCTGGCAACTCATTCCATACACCCTCTGCGTGAAAATGTTGCCCCTTAGGTCTCTTTTATATATTTCTCCTCTCACCCTAAATCTATGCCCTCTAGTTCTAGATTCCCCGACCCCAGGGAAAACATTTTGCCCCTCATAATTTTGTAAACCTCTATAAGGTCACCCCTCAGCCTCTGACGCTCCAAGGAAAACAGCCCCAGCCTGTTCAGCCTCTCCCTATGGCTCAAATCCTCCAATCCTTTTCTGAACCGTTTCAAGTTTCACAACATCTTTCCAATAGGAAGGAGACCAGAACTGCACGCAACATTCCAACAATGGCCTAACCAATGTCCTGTACAGCCGCAGTATGACCTCCCAACTCCTGTACTCAATACTCTGACCAGTAAAGGAAAGCATACCAAACACCTCCTTCACTATCCTATCTACCTGTGACTCCACTTTCAAGGAGCTATGAACCTGCACTCCAAGGTCTCTTTGTTCAGCAACACTCCCTAGGACCTTACCATTAAGTGTATAAGTCCTGCTAAGATTTGCTTTCCCAAAATGTCGTGGCTCCTATTTATCTGAATTAAACTCCATCTGCCACTTCTCAGTTCATTGGCCCATCTGGTCAAGGTCCTGTTATAATCTGAGGTGACCCTCTTCTCTGTCCCCTACACCTCCAATGTTGGTGTTATAAATTAGTAGACAGTGAGGAAAGTTTTCTAAGATTATAAAGGGATCTTGATCAAATGGAACAAAGGGCTGAAAAATGGCAGAAGGTGAAATGCAAGGCATTGCATTTTGGTACAACAATGGTAGGGTTTATACGATTAATGACAGAGCCTTGGGTAGTGTTGTCAAACAGAGAGAAATAGAGGTGCAAGTACATAGTTCTTTGAAGTTTGCATCACATATAAACATGGTTCTTTCAAATGGTGTTTGGTACACATACCTTTGTTGCTCAGTCCTTTCAGTGCAGGTGTTGGGAAGTCATGTTGAGGCTGTGCAGGATATTGGTGAGGCCTCTTCTGGAATACTGTGTCCAATTATGGTCATGAAGTTACTATTAAGCTGGAGAGGTTTCAGAAAAAAATTACCAGGAATTTGTCAGGTATGGATGCTTGAGTTATAAAGAAAGGCTGGATAGGCTGGGACTTTTTTTCACTGGAGCGTAGAGACTGAGAGGTGACCTTATAGAAGTTTATAAAATCATGGGGGTATGGACAGAGTTAGTGGTATGTGTCCTGTCCCTAGGATGGGAGATTTCAAGACAAGGGGACGTATTTTTGAGGTGAGAGGACAGAGGTTTAACAAAACAAATTTTTTACACAGTGGTCGGTTCGTGTCTGGAATGAACTTCCTGAGGAAGTGATGGATGTGGGCACAGTTACTACATTTAACAGATGTTTAGGAAAGGTTTGGACAAATATGGGTCAGGAGCAGGCAGATGGGACTAGTTTAGTTTGGGATTATGTTTGGCATGGACTGGCTGGACCGAAGGATCTGTTTCCATGCTGTCTGACTCCATGACTCAATGACTGTATGTGGAGAGACCTGGTCCTATTCCCATATAAATTGTATTGCGGATCTCAAAACCTTAAGGTTGATAAAGAGCTAAGGGGCAATGGCCTAGTGGTATTATTGCTAGACTATTAATCCAGAAACTCAGCTAATGTTCTGGGGACCTGGATTCAGATCCCACCATGGCAGATGATGGAGTTTGAAAAAATAAAAAACATGGAAATAAAGGTCTAATTATGACCACAAAATCATTGTTAATTGTCAGGAAAAACTCATCTGGTTCTCTAATGTCCTTTAGGGAAGGAAACTGCTATCCTTGCCTGGTCTGATCTACATGTGACTCCAGAATAACTGCCCTCCAGGAAATTAGGAATAGGGCAGTAAAACTACTCAAAGACATCCACATCCCATGAGTGAATAAAAGAAAGGTTTCATGCAAAAATTACTATGAACGTCCAGGTAGGCTCTGAATACATGAATGTGAATTGCCCTGAGGTGCAGCTTGGTCTAGTCCATGAATTGGGTGTGTGTTCCTCAGCTCAAAGTGTCCTTATTGGACCATTACAAAGATAGTTACCATTTACCCAGATGCTTAGCACTGAAGTGCAGAAGCATACTGTAAGTGGATCAGAGATATGAGGGCTCTTAGAGGCAGGCATATCAGATGGCAAAATCCATGTGGAGATGTGGGGTGGATAAGACCAGTGCCCGTGTGCTTGCTGTGAGATGTTGGCACCTGGTATCTAACATGGAGCGCCTTTGGAGCAATTGGCAAGCTGAAGTCGTCAGGTACAGCCTCTAACTTTCATGTTGAAAATTCTCAACACATAGTTTGCTGGTGATGGCTGGTATGATAGAAAACTGCATATTAATGGGCAAGATCGGCAGTTAATATTCATTAAAAAACAATCCCCCTGAATAGAAAGCTCACCAGATACCCAGTAAGAATCTCATCTTGACACCTGGAACCTCTTCAGAAGAGTTATGCCACACTCAAAATGTTAACTCTATTTCTCTCTCCACAGATGCTGCTTGACATGCTGAGTTCCTCCAACATTATGTATTATTTGTCTTTGAGAGGCTGCTGTTCAAGTCTCTCAAAATGTGACAGTTATTTGCCAACAGCTTGATCTAGCACTTTACCCATTTTTGAGAAGATTTGTAGCTCAGGTTGAGGTTCAGGTTGTAAGTTTGCTCACTGACTTGAAAGGTTTGTCTTTAGACGTTTCATCACCATGCTAGGCAACATTATCAGTGAGCCTCCGGTGAAGCGCTGGTGTTATGTCCTGCCTTCTATTTATGTGTCTTGCTCTCTTAAGGTGGGTGATATCATTTCCAGTTCGTTTTCTCAGAGGTTGGTAAATTGGGTCCAAATCGATGTGTTGATTGATGGAGTTCCAGTTTGAATGCCAGCCCTCTGGGAATTTCTCTGTGTGTCTCTGTTTAGCCTGTCCATGGATGGGTGTGTTGGCCCGGTCAAATTGGTGTCCTTCATCTGTATGTAAGGATACTAGTGACAGTGGGTCATGTCTTTTGGTGGCTAGTTGGTGTTTGTGTATCCTGGTGGCTAGTTTTCTGCCCGTTTGTCCAATGTAGTGTTTGTTACAGTCCTTGCATGTAAATGACATTCATTTTGCTGGTTGTTTGTATAGGGTCCTTTAGGTTTGTCAGCCGCTGTTTCAGTGTGTTGATAGGTTTGTAGGCTATCATGATGACAAGGGGTCAGAGTAGCCTGGTAGTGATTTCAGAGATGTCTTTGATGTATGGTAATGCGGTTAGAGTGTCTGGGTGCGACGTGTCTGCTTGTTTGGGTGTTGGTCTGCTTGTTTGTTTCAGCGACTATTCCCCCATGACACCTAGGTCTTGTTGCACCTCACCTTTTCCTAAACTGCCACCATTCAGATAATAATCTACTTTCCTGTTTTTGAGACCAAAGTGGACAACCTCACATTTATCCACATTATACTGCATTTGCCATGTATTTGCCCATCATGGTCTGTCCAAGTCACCCTGCAGCCTCTTAGCATCCTCCTCACAGCACACACTGCCACCCAGTTTAGTGTCATCTGCAAATTTGAGATGTTGCATTCAATCCCTTTGTCCAGGTTGTTAACAGCTGGGGTCCAAGCACTGAACTCTGTGGCACCCCATTTGTCAATACCTGCCATTCTGAAAAGGACCAGTTTATTCCTGTCTGCCAACCAGTTCTCTAGCCATGTCAATACGTTACCTCTGATCCCATGAGCTTTAATTTTCCTTACTAATCTCTCTTGTGGGACATTGTCAAAAGCCTTTTGAAAATCCAGAAATACAATATCTACTTATTCATCCTTGTCCACTCTGTTGGTCACATTCTCAAAAAATTCCAGAAGATTTGTCAAGGATGATTTCCATTTAGTGAATCCATGCTGACTAGGATTGATTCTGACAGCGCTTTCCAAATCAGTTATTACATCCTTAATAATTGACTCCAGCATTTTCCCCACCACCGATGTCAGGCTATTTTCTCTCCCTCCTTTTTTAAAGCATAAGGTTACATTAGGTACCCTCCAGTACATTGGAACTCTTCCAGAAGCTACAGAATGCTGGAAAATGATCACCAATGCATCTCCTATTTCTAGGGCCACTTTTTTCAAGATTCTGGGATGCAGAGCATCAGGCTTTGGGGACTTATTGGGTTTTCATCTCAATACCATTTCCAAGGAGAAAGTGAAGACTGCAGATGCTGGAGATCAGAGTCGAAAGGTGTAATGCTGGATAAGCGCAGCAGGTCAGGCAGCATCCAAGAAGCAGGAGAGTCAGTGTTTCGAGCATAAGCTCTTCATCAGGATGAAGAGCTTATGCTCAAAACATGGACTCTCCTACTCCTCGGATGCTGCCTGACCAGCTGTGCTTATCCAGCACCACACCTTTCGACAATATCTTTTCCTGACTAATAAGGATTTTCTTCAGTTCCTCCTTTATGCTTGACCATCTCTCCCCTAATATTTCCTGAACGTTATTTGTGTCCTCCTCAGTGAAGACAGATCCAAAGTATTTGTTCAACTGCTGTGTCATCTCTTAGAATTCACCTGATTCTAACTGCAAGGGACCTACGGTTGGCTTCACCAGTCGTTTTCTCTTCACATGTCTGTAAGAACTTTTGCATGAAAGCCTACTTTCATACTCAATTTTTCCTCTACAAATTAAGTCCTTTGTCCTCCTCTGCAGAATTTTAAATTTCTCCCAGTCCTCATAGCTTGCTGCTTTTTCTGGTCAATTTATATGCCTCCTCTCTGGCTTTTACCTTACCCCTGATTTCCTTTATATGTCATGGTTGAGCCACCTTCCCTGTTTTATTCTTATGCCAAATAAGGATGTACAATTGTTGAATTAGTTTGCTCTGGGAAAGAAAAATAATTGAGCAAGCAAATTAGAGGCTTAGATTCCTGACTCAAAAATATTCCCATTATCCCAGCAGGGACTGGGTAAGAAGGTAATGGCCGGAGAAGAAGGGTCAGGAGAGCTACATAATGTGAGTGTGTAGAGGGGGAGAGAGCAGAAAGGAATGAATAGAATAGGCAACAATTGAATGGACGAAGATCCAGTAGTTGTATGATCTGTGGCTCTCATTGTCTGAATTGCCCAAGAAAAACATTGTTTGGGATGGAGAAGTTTCCAACTGAAAAGAGCAGTGAGTTTGGAGGAAATAGTAACAAGTGTATTTATATTTCAGGCTTTAATGTGACATTGGATGCTACGTTTAATGGCTTTGACACATCATTGTATCAATCCAAAGGCTGCCACAGTAGCACCTGTGAAGGTTTGGAGAATCTGAAAAAGTTATACGTGAGTACGCCGTAAATCAAATTCTTGTGACTTTTGAGCTACAAATATGTTGCTGTATCCCAATTTTGTTTTCAATAAGGGTGCAACACATCAGTGGAATTACAAAATAATGGTAATTGATAATTCATTACACCTTCCAATCCAAACTCCCAAAGAATACCTTGTCATGCTGAAATTGCAATTCATCTGTTGGTGGTGATGGCCTGATGATATAGTTGCTAGATTATTATTCCAGAGATCCACCTGGGTTGGAATCCCACCACAGAGGAATTTGAATTCGATAATAATCTGGAATTAAGGGTCTACTGATGACCATAAAACCGTGGTCGATTGTTAGAAAAACCCATATGGTTCACCAATGTCCTTCAGGAAAGGATAGTGCCACCTTTACCCGGTCTGGCCTATGTGTGACTCCAGAACCACAGCAATGTGTGGTTGACTCTTAATTGCCCTCTGGGCAATTAGGGATTGGCAATAAATGATGCTCACAGTGATGCTCACATCCCATGAATGATGAATTAAAAAAAATCTAAACAAAGTTCAGTGGAGTTTGGTTGGGACAAATCCAGAAGTCCATTAGGTTTGCTCTACTTTATTAAATGCTCTCACAACAGAATAATTTGTGAATTAATTCCACAGGCATGTTCTTTTTATGTTAATTTTTTGTGGAGTCTATTTTTATCAACTTCACCCGTACCAAGTCTCACTCATGCTTATGCTCACCTTCCTTCGTCACTGGCATTCGATACCAATGATCCCCCTACATTAACTCACCCTTCCCAATCTCTGAAACCTCCTCCAACTCCACAACCCTCTGAGATCTCCAAACCCATCAAATTTTGACATCTTCAATTTCTATTTTAATTAGACCATAACACCATAAGACATAGGAGCAGAATTAGGTCATTCAGCTCATCGAGTGCACTCCATCATTCAATCATGGCTGGTAAGTTTCTCAACCCTATTCTTCCCTTAACCCTTAATCCCCTTCATACTCAAGAACCTATTAATCTTAGTCTTAATGACCTGGCCTCCACAGCTTTCTGTGGCAGAGAATTCCACTCTCTGGCAGAAGAAGTTTCTCCTTATCTCCGTTCTAAAAGGTCTTCCCTTTACTCTAAGACTATGCCCTTAGGTCCGAGTCTGTCCTGCCAATGGAAACATCTTCCCAACATCCGCTCTGTCCAGGCCACTCAATATTCTGTGTGTTTCAATTAGATTCCCCCACCCTCCCTCCACCCATCCTTCTAAGTTCCATTGAGTATAGACCAAAGTCCTCACCATTCTTGTGAACCTCCTCTGAACATGGTCCAGGGCCAGTACATCCTTCCTGAGATATTGGGCCCAAAATTGTGCACAATGCTCCAAATATGATCTGACCAAAGCCTTATAGACCCTCAGAAGTACACTCTTGCTTTTAGATTCAAGGTCTCTCAAAATAAATTGCATTAGCCTTCCTAACTACTGACCCAACTTGCAAGTTTATCTTGAGAGAATCATGGATTAGAACTCACATGTCTCCTTGTACTTCAGACTTCTGAATTTTCTTCCCATTTAGAAAATAGCCCATGCCTCTATTCCTTAATACCAAAATGCATGACCAGATAATTTCCCACATTGTTCACCATCTACCACTTCTTTGCCCACTCTCCTAACCTGTCCAAATCCTTCTGCTGCCTCTCCATGTCCTCAATGCTACCTGTCTCTCTACCTATCTTTGTATCGTCTGCAAACTTAGCCAGAATACCCTAAATTCCTTCATCTGGGTTGTTAATGTAAAAAGTGAAAAGTTATGGTCCCAACACTGAGCCTTGCGGAACATCACTTGTCACCAGCTAACACACTGAGAAGGACACTTTTACCTCCACTCCCTGCTTCCTGCCAGATAATCAAGGTTCTATCTATGCTCACACCTTGCCTCTGACACCATGAGCCCTTATCTTACTCAGGAACCTTCTGTACAGCACCTTGTCAAAGTCATAGTCAAAGAGATGTGCAGCATGGAAACAGACCCTTCGGTCCAACCCGTCCATGCCGATCAGATATCCCAACCCAATCTAGTCCCACCTTCCAGCACCCGGCCCAAACCCCTCCAAACCCTTCCTAATCATATACCCATCCAAATGCCTCTTAAATGTTGCAATTGTACCAGCCTCCACCACATCCTCTGGCAGTTCATTCCATACATGTACTACCCTCTGCGTGAAAAAGTTGCCCCTTAGGTCTCTTTTATATCTTTCCCCTCTCATCCTAATCCTATGCCTCTTGAAGTCCAGGTAAATAACATCCATTGGCTGTCCTTGATAAGTTATGCCATCATTGGTGAGATTCCTTTCAGTTGTCCAGGCCCAAAACTTTGCAGTTACCTCCCTGAACTTCCCTTCTATTTTACATCTCTTTCCTCCTGTCAGGCATGCCTCTTTTTTCTCAAGCTTTTGGTCGTCTGACCTGATATCTCTTTATCTGGCTTGAAATCATTTTCTTTTGAGTTAATTGTTACAAAGTTGTGTAAAGCACTCATGAAGTGGAAGGCAGAAAACCAAAATTTCCTTGTAAAAATGATAGGAGGGTAGAGGGTTTTTCTAAGGTTGGAGATTTAAACCAGGAAATGTCTGTAAGCAGCAACAGATGTACAGACAGCTCTAAAATTGAAACATACATCAATTGGCTGTATAGGAGAAAGTGAGGACTGCAAATGCGGGTGATCAGAGTCAAGAGTGTGGTGCTGGAAAAGCACAGCAGGTCTAGCAGCAGCCGAGGAGCAGGAGATTCAACATCTTGGGCATAAGCCCTTCATCAGACAACCATTCCTGCATCACACTCTAGACTCAATTGGCTGTATGATTGGAAACCTTCGGCTATTTTTTGATGTTTCGGTAACTAGTTTGAAATTAGCCAGTTAATTTAAGCCAAGCACTTAGAAACTGAAATCCAACTGAATTTAAATCGGATGGGTTTTAATCCTTGGACCAATGCTGTTGTAAGTATATTGTTATGTCATCATGGGTATAAAGAAGGGAGCATTTGGACAGAGAAGAGAGAGCCAACTGCCATCTGAAAAAAAGTCTCGCTCTCAGAAATCTCCACGCTCTCTAAAAAAAGCACCATCTATTCATAAAGGTACACAGCACTCTTAAATAATATTCCTAACACCAGAATTTGATAGAGCGAGGCATTCAGGACAGATTAATTCCCAGAGAAAACATCCCAAACAGAAAGATCAGCGGAAGGAAGGCTTTTTATGACTGAAGCAGAACATTCTAGAAGATGCATCTTGTGTGGAATTTGAGAATTTAGGTTTTAATTTAGTTTTCTTAATATTTGGGTTTTATTGGAACAGAACTGTAGTAGAATGTTGTTTAGTTAGGGAATCACAAGTAGTTGGGGGGAATTGTTCAGTTTGTTAGTAATTCTGTTAACTTGTTCATTATTTAAATAAATTATTACTTGTGCTTACAAGGTATGAATATCAAGGATTTCTTTCAGTTAACAGATTACGAGGCAAGGCGAGCTTCCCTCAATGTTTCAGATTTTTAATTATTAGACAGGAACCTCTACTCTTGCTGTAATTATCAGAGTTTGGGTTAATTATCAGAGGGCTTCAACCTTTCCTTCACAAAAATAATGTTCCTGTGAAGTACCTCAGACTGGTTTATGATATTAAGGTGCTTTACAAATACAAGTTGTTATTACTCCTCTTATGGAAGGAAAATAATTTTCATCTGAGGATTTTATCTAAGTGACCATCTATCATGTGAGGGTCTTGACATTGAGAACTCTCAGATTTGCTGCTGCTTTTATTCGGAGTTATTATGATACCACCTGCATTGTTCCTTGAGGTGGTAAGATATTTCAGACCCTTACAGTCAGGGTTGGCAGTGAGGGACCAAGGCGTTGGCATCATTCTTTTCACTGCAGCGGGGCTATCCATTCACATGTAGCACCATCATTCTTAAGACCATAATTAGAAATGAATTAGAATTAGCTTTATTGTCACATGTACTCACAGTGCAAAGTTTATAAGTCGCGACTTATGGCGCCATCTTAGGTATTGAGGTACCTTGGTACAAATGATTAATTACAAATTCTTATGAAAAAAGGAAAAAAAATAAAGAAGTAAGAAGTCCAGCAATAAATTAGAAAAATACAGAAATATGTCATTCCAATCCAGGCCCCACCGGGCTTCACCTCAAGGTCAGGAGTTGAATCCCCACTGAATCCAGGAGTTCAAGACCATACTAAGGCCAGAACTCCGAGTTCACACTGAGGCTGGGAGTCCGAGTCCAAGCTGAGGCCTGGAGTTTGAGCCCCACACTGAGGCCAGGAGTCTGAGTCCATGCTGAGGCCGTGAGTTTGAGCGCCACGCTGAGGCCAGGAGTTTGAGCGCCATGCTGAGGCCGCGAGTTAGAGATCACACTGAGGCTGGGAGTCCAAGTCCAAGCTGAAGCTGGAAATCTGAGTCCACACTGAGGCCGGGAGTTTGAGCCCATGTTGAGGCCGGGAGTTGGAGTCTATGCTGAGGCCGGGTGTTCGAATCCACACTGAGGCCGGGAGTTTGAGTCCCACACTGAGGCTGGGAGTTTGAGCCCCACGCTGAGGCCAGGAGTTTGAGCCCCATGCTGATGCTGGGAGTTGGAGTCTATGCTGAGGCCGTGTGTTCGAGTCCACGTTGAGGCCGGGTGTTAGAGTCCACAATGAGGCCGGGAGTTTGAGTCCACGCTGAGGCTGGGAGTTTGAATCCACACTGAGACTGGGAGTTTCAGTCCCACACTGAGGCCGGGAGTCTGAGTCCATGCTGAGGCCGTGAGTTTGAGCGCCACGCTGAGGCCAGGAGTTTGAGCGCCATGCTGAGGCCGCGAGTTAGAGATCACACTGAGGCTGGGAGTCCAAGTCCAAGCTGAAGCTGGAAATCTGAGTCCACACTGAGGCCGGGAGTTTGAGCCCACGTTGAGGCCGGGAGTTGGAGTCTATGCTGAGGCCGGGTGTTCGAATCCACACTAAGGCCGGGAGTTTGAGTCCCACACTGAGGCTGGGAGTTTGAGCCCCACGCTGAGGCCAGGAGTTTGAGCCCCATGCTGATGCTGGGAGTTGGAGTCTATGCTGAGGCCGTGTGTTCGAGTCCACGTTGAGGCCGGGTGTTCGAGTCCACAATGAGGCCGGGAGTTTGAGTCCCACACTGAGGCCGGGAGTTTGAGTCCACGCTGAGGCTGGGAGTTTGAATCCACACTGAGACTGGGAGTTTCAGTCCCACACTGAGGCCGGGAGTTTGAGTCCCACACTGAGGCCGGGAGTTTGAGTCCCACACTGAGGCTGGGAGTTTGAGTCCACGCTGAGGGCTGGGAGTTTGAATCCACACTGAGACTGGGAGTTTCAGTCCCACACTGAGGCTGGGAGTTTGAGCCCCACACTGAGGCCGGGAGTTTGAGTCCCACACTGAGGCTGAGAGTTTCAGTCCCACACTGAGGCCGGGAGTTTGAGTCCACAATGAAGTCGGGAGTTTCAGTCCCACACTGAGGCCGGGAGTTTAAGTCCATGCTGAGAGCCAGAGTCCTTGCTGACCTTTACCCTGCAGATCGCCAATACTGCCTAAAGATGGGAGGTAAAAAGAAAAAGGAAGAAAAAGAAAAGAAACAAATGGAGAAGACGAGATTCGGCTCAAGTGTCCTACTCTGGTGCCATCTTGGATAAGTGTAGGATATAAAAGCAGAAGTAGGATATTGAGTCCGCTTCACCATCCAGTAAGACCTTGGCTGATCTGACAATCCTCAACTCTATTATTCTGCCTTGTCCCATTACCCATAATTCCTTAGCCCCTAGTGCTGCTCCTGTAAAGGACTTCTTCAAAACATACTAAAGTTCTGATTGAGCACCAGATTGAATGGGGTAGAGAGACCATAGCGTTGAATGTGGCACATGTTGGTCAGGTATTACCACTTACTTTGTGACCATGAACCTATTCCTTATGTAACCATCTACTATACCACACATTAACACCTCATGAAGGCTTCCCAGTACCATCTTCTCAGCGCATTTCATGCTGGATAACAAATGAAATGTCATCAGCATCTCAAGAACAAATAAAATAAATCTTGCCAGCCGAAGACTGATTTAATAATGGAGATCAATGCAATCACATTAAATATGCTGATGATCACCATGGGCACCTAAAGGAGCGAGAGTTGCTGTGAATGTGAAACAATAACAAACTTACAGAAATATAGATGCACTGCCTTCTGGAAGACTACCAGATGAAGCAAGTGATAGAATGCCTGTCTCTCATTCCCAATGGGATAGAATTCAGCTAAAGAAAAAGATTTGCTCTTTTTGAATCACACACTTCTTACAACATAAAAACAGATCATTTGGCCCAACTGCTGGATTGTTGGTGTTTATGCTCCATGCAAACTCCCTCCAAATTGTCTAGAGAATTTGTAATCTTTTTATAAGAATGTTTGAAAATTACTTCTACGCATTTACATCAGCTGCAAAGTAAGATCAGAAGAAATATTGGTCTCTGTGACATAGTGATCTTTGGCCTGGAAGCAGTACCAACAAGAAAGAAGTGAGGACAGAACATAAGAGCAGGAATGGGCTATCTGGCTTATTGAGTCTGCTCCATCACACAATAAGATTATGGCTAATCTTTTCATGGACTCAGCTCCACTTACCTGCCTGCTCACCAAAACCCTTCATTGCTGTTCAATAATCTATCTTTGCCATAAAAACATTCAATGAGGTAGCCTTGCTGGATGGGGAATCCCACAGATGCACAATCTTTTGGGTGAAGTACTTCCTCAACTCCATTCTAAATCTGCTCCCCTTTACTTTGAAACTATGCCCCCAGTTCTAGTTTCACCTCCAGCTTCTATCTTATCTATTCCCTTCATAATTTTATATGTTTCTGTAAGAATCCCCCCCATTCTTCTAAACTCCAATGGGTTTAGTCCCAGTCTACTCAATCTTTCCTCATAAGCCGACCCTCTCAATTCTAAAATCAACTTTGTGAACCTTCTCTGCACCCATCTAGTGCTGATACATCTTTTGTCAAGTAATGAGACTAAAATTGTACACGTTCCTGATGAAGGGCTTATGCCCAAAATGTCAATTCTCCTGCTCCTCGGATGCTGCCTGACCTGCTGTGCTTTTCCAGCAACACACGTTCAACAGTACTCCAGGGGTGGCCTAACCAGCAACCTGTACAGCTGCAGTATAACCTCCCTACTTTTAAACTCCATTCCTCCTAACAATGAAGAGCAACATTCAATTTGCTTTCTTAATTATCTGTTGCACCTGCAAACCAACATTTTGTCATCCATACACAAGCACAGCCAGGTTCCTCTACACAGCAGCATGCTGCAAATTTTCACCATTAATAGTCCATTTTGCTGTTATTACTACCAAAATAGATGAGTCACATTTACCAACATTATACTCCATCTGCCAGACCCTTGCCCTATCTGTATCCCTCTGCAGACTTCCAGTGTCCTCGGCACACTTTGCTCTGCCACTCCTCTTTGTGTCATCTGTGAATTTTGAAACACTACACTTGGTCCCCAACTCTAAATCAGGCAAGTTGGGAATAATGGCAATCCTAACACTGATCCCTGAGGCACACTACTAGCCACTGATTGCCAACCAGAAAAACACCAATTATCCCCACTCTTTTTGCTTTCTGTTGTTAACCAATCTTCTATGCATGCTAATATATTACTGGTAACACCATGCAACCTAGTCTTATGCAACAGCTTTTGTGTGGCACCTTGCCGAATGCCTTCTGGAAATCCAGATGCACCACGTTCGCCGGTTCCCTGTTGACCACCACACTCACAATGTCCTTAAAAAAATCCAGTAAATTAGTTAAACATGACTTGCCATCATGAACCCATGTTGCTTTTGCCCAGTGGGACAAGTTTTATCCAAATGTTTCACTATTTCTTCCTTGATTACAGATTCAAGCATTTTCCCCACCACAGAAATTAAGCTAATGGGCCTATAGTTACCCACTTTTTGTCTACTCCTTTTTAAAACAATGGTGTCATATTTGCAAAGTTGCAAAGAAGCAAAGGCGGTTGACACAAAACAGAGGAGTTGAAGGGTGAAGACGATTAGCAACAAATATAGGCACAAAGGGAAAACAGACAGAAAGGCAACCAAATTCCTCTGAAGAGAAAAGCAAAGTTTTCTCATGAACAGTTTTTTTTCACCTTGGCAGATAAGAAGACAAAAAGCGACATGCAAGCTTGGTAAGAAGGTCTATTCAGAAATGGAGTGAGTAGCTCAGGGATGCTGAAGGGTTGTGTGTTTTCCCAAAGGTGGGCAAATCACGAACTGGGGTGTTCTTAGTTGGTCAGTTGAAAAAAATGGTGGCATGTTCCACCATTAAGACTGTCATGACCTGAAGGAGAGAGGGTTTGCAGAAGTACGCCTTTCTGATGATAATTATGTCACGTAACTAGAATGTAAAAGCAGTTATCAAATCAGACATCTGACCTGCCTGCTGTGAACACAGAGCAATAAATTGTGAAAGTGTGCGGTCAAATATTGCCCCATTTATTAGGATGTGACTCAGCTGCTATGGACCTGTTGGACTTTTGTTATATTGACTGTTAAAAGTGAAATTTAGCTTTTTATCATACCCTTATTAATTCATGTTCATTTACATTGATTCTGATTTGTTTTCAAGTAGAAGTTACAGAAAGTGAAATATTATTGGTAATTTCTTTGGCGTTAAATTTTAGTTATCTTAGTTTATGGTCCTGCCACAGGCTAATATTTTGTTTTATTAATCTTCAAATGTGCAAGTATCATTTATCTAAACTACTCCATATGCAAATAAATTCTATGTTTTCACCATTGCTGGGGGGACAGTGAACAAAATGTTGCATTATTCTCAAATTGTTAATAAGTATGATTTCATACTGTGCAGCGGCACCTTGTAAGTTTAACCTTAATTCATTCATAGGATGTAGACATAGGTCTAACCCACTCATGGGATGTAAATGTAACTGACTGGGTCAGCAATTGGAGTGATGGTACAGTGAAAGGATAAAGAGGAATGTAGAAAGACAACCTCTGATTCTGATTTTCTTTACTTATTTCTGAATCTAGATGGATGGCAAATTGGGTTGTGCAGTTCTGGGTCCAACATGCACCTATGCAACATTTCAAATTGTCTCGTAAGTTTTTGCTTCCTAATGGTGTGAGTTGGTCTCTGTGTTGAAGTGAAAGATGCGTATCTTGTTGCAGATAATTATAACCATTTATATTCAACTTGAAGGGGGAGAGAGAAAGAGAGAGAGAGAGAGAGAGAGATGGATTGTTAATGTGCTATTACAGAATGCAGTCAAAGTACCAAGCCTTTCTTACTGCATAATTAGATTGTAAATTATACCGTCAATTTTACTTCACAGAATGAAAAAGGTGACAATATGAAACACTGTCAGCCTTTACCACTGAAGGATGCTTTACCATTGAAATAAGTGTAATGTATCGGTAGAAAGACAGGGCAGGTGAGAGATCAGAAGCAGAGAAACCTTGGGCAATTCAGAGACAGCCATGGTGGTGTTCTAAGAACTAAGGTTTTCTGATGAGAACATATGCTTCTATTCTAGGGTTTAGGGACCTTAATAGGCCCTCTAACCCCAAGCAACCCTCCATGCCCCCTCATACCCTCCATGCTTCCATCGTCATCATGCCTCTTTATGTCAGTTAAAAATTCATTACACCTCCATGCCATTCCTCATCTCCTGTGTCACTTTGAAAGTATCTCATACCATTAATGACACCTCTATAGCCCCTTACCCAGTCTTCACCAAGGACAGATTCAGGAGCCATGTAGAGGTTTAAAAATTGGTTTCTAACATCTACAGTATGCTCAATTTTACACACTCAATATTGAAAATATCATATTCATGAAACTCATTCAAATACTTGAATCTCCTCAAGAGACTAATCTATTATAAAACCAAAACACTCAATTTACCAACAACAGCCAAACTTTTAATAGCCTCTTAAAATTGTCAATTAGAATAATAAGCCAGTGCCCTCCCCAGCCCTCAGCCTGCTGAGTTAAGTGATTTTGGAACTTTTGAAGCTCACCCAAACATTCACGATTAGTTTAACTGAATAAGCCCTAGTGAAATGTCAACAAATGGAACAACTGACTATCTTTTCCGAAGCTATACTACTTGGCAACCTGTCAATGCACTCCAGCAGTGAGTGTCTTAATTTGGTTCAGCTGGCGGATGTTGTCTATTTTTGACATTTTTTGAAGTGCTTGGAATTGTTAATGTGCTATTACAGAATTAACTTCAGATCATTGCACAGAAACAGATCTTAACCATCCTGCAGGTGTATTCAAGCCTCCTCCATAAATTAATGACATCCACATTACAGATTAAGACCCTATAACAGTGGAAATGGGGTTCTTTTGAATTCAGAACTAATTTCAAATTGCTCTATTGAATTTTACATGCTTCCACATTCTGTCTGCTAGCAAAAGAGGGATCTGCTGGAAATGGAGGTGAGACTTCCATATCTAAGACACCCCCCTATCCGTTTTAAAGGCCCGCAAGGCCAACTCTGCAGAGATCTAACCTATACTGTACGAAAGCAAACACATTATGCTATGGCTTGATAAATCACTAGCTATGCCTGAGCTGGGTGTACTGTATTCGGTTTAGGAAGAAATAATTTGCATTTATTCAATAATTTCCTTTCACGACCTCATGATATCCCAAAGGCTTCAGAACTAGCATGGTGGCTCACTGGTAAGCACTGCTGCCTCACAGGGACCTGGGTTCAATTCCACCCTTGGGTGACGTGTGTGGAGTTTGCACGTTCTCTCCGTGTTTGTGTATGTTTCTTCTGGATGCTCTGGCATCCTCCAACAGCCCAAACATGTGCAGATTAGGTGGATTGACCATGCTAAATTGCCCATAGTGTCATATATGTGCAGGCTGGGTGGGTTAGCCATGGGAAATGCAGGGTTACAGGGATAGGGTAGAGAGTCAGTCTGGGTGTGATTCTCTTCAGAGGATTGGTGTGGACTTGGTGGGCCAAATGCCCTGCTTCCTACTGCAGGGATTCTGTGATCTTATAAATCAATGTTGTTGCTAGGTGGTTCCATACATGCCAATCAGCATTAATCTCCACATGGAGAAGCTACTGCATTGCACAGACCTTGAAGGTCTGCATTGTGGAATTTAAATAATGCATTTGTTGCTTTAGAGAGGGTGAAGAGATTTGTCGGAATGAAAGCAAAGATTAGGTACTTTAATTATGCTGAGAGACTGGAGAAAAAAAGGCTGTTTTAAGTAAAGAGTGAGAATTAGGTAGTGGGAAGATTTAGAAAGGGAATTCCAGAGATTAGGGTGTGGGCAACACAATTGCCAATAATGTTGCAATTGTCACAAAGCTAGTTCCTTTTCTTCTAAAAGCTGTTCCTTGGTTCAAAGAGACTCTGTCCTTAATTTTTTCTCAGCGGGGCAATTAACCAGGCCGGGATCTGATTAGTCTGGTTTGGTACAGAGGTGAAAAGGATTTTGAGAGGCCTTTTGTTTATATGTAAACAGATGACACTTCAGGCCAAAGTGGTCACATTTTAAAAGTGACATGTATAAAGAAAGGGGAGTGGTCAGCTCTTTAGCTGGGCTGAGCAGTTTTAGTTCAGTCTTCAACTAGGAAGTTCAACAGGGAGCTGTGTGGAATCTCTCTATTTTCTGTCCTTCAACTTCAACATGTAAGCACGTGTTCCATTTATACTGGGTTTTAAAGGGAGTTTGCTTGTTAGGACTGTTGTGTATATTAGGAACCGCATAATTAAGTCTAGTTTGATAGTTGAGTTCCAAAGGGCTTTTTTAACTCTGTTCTTTGTGTTTCATTGTGTAATGTTGTGAATAAATTTTTGTCTGTTTTGAAATCTAGTAGTCAACCTAGCTAACTTAATCAGGTAATTTTCACTGTACACTTAGCGAAACAAATTGCAAAAGGGCTGCCTGCTTAAAAATGCTTTGAGTGGTCTGGTTTAGCCAATAACACAATAGAGTCATAGAGTCATAGAGATGTACAGCATGGAAACAGACCCTTTGGTCCAACCCGCCCATGCCGACCAGATATCCCAACCCAATCTAATCCCACCTGCCAGCACTCGGCCCATATCCCTCCAAACCCTTCCTATTCATATATCCATCCAGATGCCTCTTAAATGTTGCAATTGTACCAGCCTCCACCACTTCCTCTGGCAGCTCATTTCTATACACACACCACCCTCTGTGTGAAAAAGTTGCCCTGTAGGTCTCTTTTATATCTTTCCCCTCTCACCCTAAACCTATGCCCTCTAGTTCTGGACTCCCTGACCCCAGGGAAAAGAATTTGCCTATTTACTCTATCCATGCCCCTCATAATTTTGTAAACCTCTATAAGGTCACCCCTCAGCCTCCGACGCTCCAGGGAAAACAACCCAGCCTGTTCAGCTTCTCCCTATAGCTCAAATCCTCCAAGCCTGGTAACATCCTTGTAAACCTTTTCTGAACCCTTTCAAGTTTCACAACATCTTTCTGATAGAAAGGAGACCAGAATTGCATGCAATATTCCAATAGTGGTCTAACCAATGTCCTGTATAGCTGCAACATGACCTCCCAACTCCTGTACTCAATACTCTGACCAAGAAAGGAAAGCATACCAAACACCTCCTTCACTATCCTATCTACCTGCGACTGCACTTTCAAGGAGCTATGAACCTGCATTCTGAGGTCTCTTTGTTCAGCAACACTCCGTAGGACCTTACCATTAGGTGTATAAGTCCTGCTAAGATTTGCTTTCCCAAAATGCAGCACCTCGCATTTGTCTGAATTAAACTCCATCTGCTACTTCTTAGCTCATTCGCCCATCTGGTCAAGATCCTGTTGTAAATCCTGTTGTAAAAATTATGATGTGAAAGAGGTCAGATTTTAAAAAAAAGGAGATGGAAAGGATCAAAACAAACAAAGGATGTAACAAGTAATGGAAGATATGAAATAAATAACAATATCTTCACAAACTATTTTCTTGAACAGGCTGGAAACGTATTTGCAAGTCCCCATTGTATCTGCTGGAAGCTTTGGTTTATCCTGTGATAAGAAACCCAATGTGACTCGGATCCTGCCAACAGCTAGGAAACTCTCTGATTTTTTTGTGATGCTCTGGCAATATAAGAGTAACATAAAGCCAAAGAAATGGGATTCAACGTATTTTTACAAGAAAAATGAGACTACGGAATCCTGTTACTGGTGGGTGCCTTTTATGCTTTCTCCCTCTGATTAGGATCAATGCTGTCTCCCTGCCACTCATGCATCTCTTCAAATGGATCTCCACTCCAGGCTGAGATTTCAAATTTGACACAATCTCATTCCCAGAGTCAAATGGCTTCTGTCTCTAATTGCAGATAACTGTAGTTCCTTAATTGAATTGAAGAAATATGGACCAATTTGTATCTGTGGTCCATTGGGTTCAGTTTTGGTCCCCAGTTACTTTGGTTAAACTACACTGTGCTCTATTCTGCTTTCCTTATGATGCGAGTAAAATTTAATTCTTTCTTACAGGATGTGTTTAACCTTCTTTCTAACTCAATTTCTATGATTTTAGGTACATTAATGGTTTGGAAGCTGGGTCAGCTGAGTTCTCTTCGATTTTAGACATTAAAGAAATCATCCGTGATCCAATGAAATTCAAACAGATAGTGAACAACTCCGACAGGAAAAGTAATGGTGAGAATCTACACTCTGCTTCATGTGCTGTCTTATCAGGTGTTGCAGGTGTTGGAAAATAGAAAATGTATTAAAAAATCATCTGTCATGTGGTATCTCCATGTGGTTTTTCACCTATTTTCTTTTCTATTCTTTTTATGAAAACAGTCATCTCAATACCCCACCCATGGAACGAAAATCATTCCAGAAAATGTAAAAGACATTTAGCTAATTAAGGCTATTCAAAATCTTACACTTCTCACCATGTTCCTCAAAGTTATCTATCTTCTTACAACAGGTTTCTTACAAGTATGAATATATATCTTACGCTGCCACCCTTATTTCTACCTCATGGATTTTTTTTTTTCTATTCAAAACTCCCAGGCTTATCTGAAGTGAATTGCTTCTCATTGATAATATCAGCAAGCCCTGAGCCAAAGAAAAATCAGGGAGTTGTCTTACAGAATAGAATAGAATCCCTACAGTGTTGGAACAGCCCAACAAGTCCACACCGACCTTCTGAAGTGTAACCCACTCAGACCAATTCTCCCTACCTTACATTTACTCCTGACTAATGCACCTAACCTACACATCCCTAAACTCTATGGACAATTTAGCATGGCAAATACACCTAACCTGCACATCTTTGGACGATGGAAGAATACCAGAGCACCCAAAGGAAACCCACGCAGGCATAGGGAGAATGTACAAACTCCACACAGACCTGTTTTTAAATTCAAACTCCCAGGCTTATCTGAAGTGAACTGCTTCCCATTATTAACTTCTTGTGGCTCAATTTGAGCTGTCAATTCTGTGCATTGTCCTGATGTGGCAGCATGGTGGCTCAGTGGTTAGTGTGACTGCCTCACAGCCCCTGGGTTCGATCACAGCCTTGGGTGACTGTCGGTGTGGAGTTTGTAAATTCTCCCTGTGCCTGCTCTGGTTCCCTCTCATAGTCCAAAGGTGTGCAGGTTAGGTGAATTTGACTATAGGAAGTTGCCCATAATGTCCAGAGATGTGTAAGTTAGGTGGATCTGAGTGGGTTACTCTTTGGATGGTTGGTGTGGACTTGATGGGCTGAAGGGCCTGTTTCCACACTGTAGGGATTCTATTCTATAAGACAACTCCCTGATCTTTCATTGGCTCAGGACTTGCTGATATTATCAATTTCCATCACCCCCATGGCACACTCATTCTCTCACCCTCCCTGACTTTCAAGACACAATTGTCCATTTCCTTCATCCATCTCCTTGGTTCACTGCCATATATTAGAGTCATAGAGATATACAGCACAGAAACAGACCTTTTGATCCAATCCATGACTATCAGATATCCTAAATATATCTAGTCCCATTAACAGTCATAGAATCATAGAGATGTACAGCACGGAAACAGACCTTTTGGTCCAACTTGTCCATGCCGACCACATATCCCAACCCATTCTAGTCTCACCTGCCAGCACCCGGCCCATATCCCTCCAAACCCTTCCTGTTCATTTCCCACCTAGATGCCTTTTAAATGTTGCAATTGTACAGCCTCCACCACTTCCTCTGGCAGCTCATTCCATACATGTTCCACCCTCTGAGTGAAAAGGTTGCCTCTTAGGTTTCTTTTATATCTTTCCCCTCTCACTCTAAATATACCCTCTAGTTCTGGACTTCCCCACCCCAGGGAAAAGACTTTGTCTATTTATCCTATTCATGCCCCTCATGATTTTATAAACCTCTATGAGGTCACCCCTCAGCCTCTGACGCTCCAGGGAAAACAGCCCTAGCCTATTTAACCTCTCCCAATAGCTCAACTCCTCCAAGCCTGGCAACATCCTTGTAAATCTTTTCTGAACCCTTTCAAGTTTCACAACATCTTTCCGATAGGAAAGAAACCAGAATTGCACGCAATATTCCAACAATGGCGTAACCAATGTCCTGTACAATCGCAACATGACCTCCAATTCCTGTACTCAATACTCTGACCAATAAAGGAAAGCATACCAAACACCTCCTTCACTATCCTATCTACCTGTGACTCCACTTTCAAGGAGCTATGAACCTGCACTATAAGGTCTCTTTGTTCAGCAACACTCCCTAGGACCTTACCATTAAGTGTGTAAGTCCTGCTAAGATTTGCTTTCCCATAATGCGGCACTCCCATTTATCTAACTTAAACTCCATCTGCCATTTCTCAGCCCATTGGCCTATCTGATCAAGATCCCATTGTAATCTGAGGTAACCCTCTTCGCTGTCCACTACACCTCCAGCTTTGGTGTCATCAGCAAACTTACTAACTATTCCTCTTATACTCACATCCAAATCATTTATATAAATGATGGAAAATAATGGACCCAGCACCGATCCTTGTGGCACTCCACTGGTCACAGGCCTCCAGTCTCAGAAACAACCCTCCACCACCTCCTTCTGTCTTCTACCTTTGAGCCAGTTCTGTATCCAAATGGCTAGTTCTCCTGTATTCCGTGAGATTTAACCTTGCTAATCAGTCTTCCATGGGGAACCTTGTTAAATGCCTTACTGAAGTCCATATAGATCACATCTACCATGCTGCCCTCATCAATCCTCTTTATTACTTCTTCAAAAACTCAATCAAGTTTGTGAGACACGATTTCCCACACATAAAGCCATGTTGACTATCCCTAATCAGTCCCTTCCTTTCCAAGTAAATACACATCCTCTCCCTCAGGATTCCCTCCAACAATTTGCCCACCACTGACGTCAGGCTCACTGGTCTATAGTTCACTGGCTTGACCTTACCACCTTTCTTAAACAGTGGCACCACATTAGCCAACCTCCAGTCTTCTGGCACCTCACCTGTGACTATCGATGATATAAATATCTCAGTAAGAGGCCCCTCAATCACTTCCCTAGCTACCCACAGAGATCTAGGGTACACCTGATCAAGTCCTGGGCATGTATCCACTTTTACGTGATTCAAGACATCCGGCACTTCCTCCTCTGTAATATGGACATTTTTCATGATGTCACCATCTATTTCCCTACCTTCAATGTCCTTTCCACAGTAAATACTGATGCAAAATACCCGTTTGATATCTGCCCCATCTCCTGCGGCTCCACATAAAGGCCACCTTGCTGATCGTTGAGGGGCCCTATTCTCTCCCTAGTTACCCTTTTGTCCTAAATGTATTTGTAAAAACCCTTTGTATTCTCCTTAACTCTATTTGCCAAAGCTATCTCATGTCCCCTTTTTGCCCCCCGGATTTCTGTCTTAAGTATACTCCTACTGCCTTTATAACCTTTTAAGGATTTGCTCGATCTATCTTGTCTATACCCGACATATGCTTTCTTCTTTTTCTTAACCATACCCTCAATTTCTTTAGTCATCCAGCATTCCCTATTCCTTCCAGCCTTTCCTTTCACCCTGACAGGAATATACTTTCTCTGGATTCTTGTTATCTCATTTCTGAAGGCTTCCCATTTTCCAGCCGTCCCTTTACCTGCGAACATCTGCCACCAATCAGCTTTTGAAAGTTCTTGCCTAATACCGTCAAAATTGGCCTTTCTCCAATTTAGGACTTCAATCTTTAGATCTGGTCTATCCTTTTCTATCGCTATTTTAAAACTAATAGAATTATGGTCACTGGCCCCAAAGTGCTCTCCCACTGACACCTCAGTCACATGCCCTGCCTTGTTTTCCAAGAGTAGGTTAAGTTTTGCATCTTCTCTAGTATATACATACATATACTGAATCAGAAATTTTCTTGTACACACTTAACAAATTGTCCTTCATCTAAACCCTTAACACTATGGCAGTCCCAGTCTATGTTGGGAAAGGTAAAATTCCTGACCATAACCACCCTATTACTCTTACAGATAACTGAGATCTCCTTACAAATTTGTTTCTCAATTTCCCCTCTGACTATTAGGAGGTCTCTCATACAATCCCAACAAGATGATCTTCCCTTTCTTATTTCTCAGTTCCACCAAAATAGCTTCCCTGGATGTATTCAGGAATATCCTCCCTCAGCACAGCTGTAATGCTATCCCTTATCAAAAATGCCACTCCCCCTCCTCTCTTGCCTCCCTTTTTGTCCTTCCTGTAGCATTTGTATCCTGGAACATTAAGCTGCCAGTCCTGCCCATCCCTGAGCCATGTTTCTGTAATTGCTAGGATATCCCAGTCCCATGTTCCTAACCATGCCCTGAGTTCATCTGCCTTCCCTGTTAGGCATCTTGCATCAAAATAAATGCAGTTGAATTTATCAGTCCTACCTTGTTCTCTGCTTTGTCCCTGCCTAGTCTGACTATTTATCTTGCCTTTGTTCTCAACTGTACCAGTCTCAGATTGAAATCTTTCCTCACTATCTCCCTGGGTTCTCTCCCCCCACCCCCACGTTATCAGTTTAAATCCTCCTGAGCAGCTCAAGCAAATCTCCCTGCCAGTATGTTAGTCCCCTTCCAATTTAGGTGCAATCTATCCTTCTTGTACAGGTCACTTCTACCCCCAAAAAAAGCTTCCAATTGTCCAAAAGTGTGAATCCTTCTCCTATACACCAGCTCCTCAGCCATGCATTCATCTGCTCTATCCTCCTATTCCTGCCCTCACTCGCTCGTAGCACCGGGAGTAATCCAGATATTACTACTTTCAAGACCTCCTTTTTAAATTCCCACCTAACTCTCTGTAATCTCCCTTCAGAATCTTAACCTTTTCTCTTCCAATGTCATTGGTTCCAATGTATACATTGACTTCTTGCTGGTCCCTCTCCCCCTTGAGAACATTCTGCACCCTCTATGAGATATCCTTGATCCTGGCACCAGGGAGGAAACACACCATTCTGATTTTTAGCTGCTGGCTGCACACGCATCTGTTTGTGCCTCAGACTAGAGAGTCCCCAGACACAATTGATCTCTTGGAACCTGATGTACCTCTCATTGCATTAGAGCCAGTCTCAATACCAGAAACTTGGCTGTTCGTGCTATGTACCCCTGAGTGTCCATCACCCCCTACCTTTTCCAAAACAGCATATTTGTTTGGTATGGGGATACTCACAAAAGACTCCTGCACCACCTGCCTACCTCTCTTACCTTTCCTGGTGTTAACCCATTTATGTGACTGTATATGAGGCTTACCCTCTTCCTATAACTGTCATCCATCACATCCCCTTGCTCTTGTAAATTCCTCATTTCCTCTACCTGCCTGTTCAACTGATCCATTTGATCTGATAGGATTCGCAACCAATGGCATTTATTGCCGATATAATCCTCAGTAACCCGTAAACTCTCCCTAAACTCCCACATCCGACAAGAAGAGCATATCACTCTGCTAAAGGCCATTTTTGCTTCTTTCAATCTACAGACCCAGAAAATAGCTCTGTCTTATTCCTCTACAAAACACTGCTCCAGGTGAAATTAATACTTATGGCTTATATTTTAAGTTTAATCAAGAGACATAGCTCAATAAAACACATAATCAAGAAGGAACCCACTCTATTCACTTATTTTAAGGCCGCACTTAAAAGCCACTTAACTCTCTGCGCTGTGACCTTTCCCAAACAGGTTCCTCCAAGATCAGTTGTGAATTGCACTGTTTTTTAATTTTCCCAGATGCATTCTGATGTCCAGCAATACATGGATTCAACAGCAAACTCTGTCAGTTAGCAGTGTGGATTCTTTCTCTCTCTCTCTCTCTTTCTCTCTCCCCTGCACTGTCCTCACCATGCGCTTCCGGTATCAGCTCTTCTCCCTTTTAAAACTGCTGTTGTTTTGACTTTTTTTTCCCAAAGTTCCAAAACAATGCAACAGTATATAAAACAGTAACTGCTGCTCCTGGAGTTTGAAGAATTCACTTCCAGCACCTAAAATACCTCAAAAAAGGAGCAGCTGTTACAGCCAGAAATTTTTCCCATCCTCCATCTTGGGTTACCCAGAATCATTATCCCATACCACAACCTTTCCTATTCCTATACCCATCCAGATGCCTTTTAATTGTACCAGCCTTTGCCACTTCATATGGAACCTCATTCCATACACGGAACCACTCTCTGTGTGAAAGAGTTTCCCCTTAGATCCCTTATAAATCTTTTTCCTCTCACCTTAAATGTATGCTGTCTAGTTTTGGACTCACCCACCTAGGGAAAAGACCTTGTCTATACCTCATTACCTATTACCCCCTCCACGCCCCTCATGATTTTAAAAACGACTATAAATTCACCCCTCAGTTTTTGACATTCTGTGAAAATTAGCCCCAGTCTATTCAGCCCCTCCCTATAGCTCAAATCCTCCAACCTTGGCAACATCCTTGTAAATCTTTTCTGAACCCTTTCAAGTTTCACAACATCCTTCCTGTAGCAGGGAGACCAGGAATGCATGCAGTATTCCAATAGTGGTCCAACCAATGTCCTGTACAGGCCTAACGTGGCATCTCAACTCCTATAGTCAATGCATCGACCAATAAAGGCAAGCATACCAGATACTTTCCTCACTATCCTATCTATCTGTGACTGAACTTTCAAGGAACTATGAATATGCACTCCAATCTTTCTTTGTTCAGCAAAACTCCACAGGACCTTACCAGTAAGTCCTACTCTGATTTCCCTTTCCAAAATGCAGCACCTTACATTTATCTAAATTAAATCCATCTGTCATTCCTCAGCCCACTGGCCCATCTGAACAAGGTCCTGCTGTAATCTGAGGTAACCTTCTTTGCTGTCCACTACACCTTCAATTTTGGTGTCATCTGCAAACTTGCAAACCATACCTCTTATGTTCACACCAAATCATTTATATAAATAACAAAAAGCCCCCACTCTTGTCTGTCCCAATAAAGCCAATATATTTCATCCGGTGACTTCCCTCCCATTCTGTACTGACACCTTCAGTGTGCTCCGAGATGACATTCTTGACTCCCTGCTTATTCACATGTCAATATTTTCTTTATATAAAAGTGAAACATTGTTAAAAAAAACATAGACCAAAGGAGAAGCTCAGCAGATCTGGCAGCATCTGTGGAGAGAAAACAGTTATTGTTTCACATAGAATCATAAAGTTGTACAGCACAGAGACAGACCCTCGATCCAACTCATCCATGCCCACCTAAATTCATCTAGTCCCATTCACCAACATTTGGCTCATAATCCTCTAAATCCTTCCTATTTATGTGCCCATCCAGGCACCTTTTAACAGTTGTAATTAAACCTATCTCCACCATTTCCTCTGGAAGCTCATTCCAAACATGCAACATGCTTTGCATGAAACACTTAGGTCCATACGTCCATTTTATATATTTCCCCTTTCACCTTAAATATGTGCCTTCTAGTTTTAGACTCCCCTACCCTAGAAAAACACCTTGACTATGCACCTTATCCAAAGCCCCTCATGACCTTATAAAACTTTATAAGATAATTCGTTAATCTCCAATGTTCCAGCGAAAATAGCCTTAGTCTATCCAGCATCCCCTATAGCTCAAACCCTCCAAACCTAGCAACATCCTTGTAAATCTTTTCTGGACCCTTTCAAATTTAACAACACTTTCCTGTAGCAGGAAGACCCAAACTGGATGCAATATTCCAAAAGTGGCCTAATCGATGTCCTGGACAGCCAAAACATGACATGCCAACTCTATACTCAATGCACTGACCTATACACAAGACAAGTGTACCAAATACCCTCTTCACTATCCTGGATTAGTGGTGCTGGAAGAGCACAGCAGTTCAGGCAGCATCCGAGGAGCAGCAAAATCGACATTTCGGGCAAAAGCCCTTCATCAGGAATAAAGGCAGTCAGCCTGAAGAGTGGAGAGATAAGCTTGAGGAGGGTGGGGGTTGGGAGAAAGTAGCATAGAGTACAATGGGTGAGTGGGGGAGGTGATGAAGATGATAGGTCAGGGAGGAGAGGGTGGAGTGGATAGGTGGAAAAGGATATAGGCAGGTAGGTAGGACAAGTCCGGACAAGTCATGGGGACAGTGCTGAGCTGGAAGTTTGGAACTAGGGTGAGGTGGGGGAAGGGGAAATGAGGAAACTGTTGAAGTCCACATTGATGCCCTGGGGTTGAAGTGTTCCGAGGAGGAAGATGAGGCATTCTTCCTCCAGGCATCTGGTGGTGAGGGAGCGGCGGTGAAGGAGGCCCAGGACCTCCTTGTCCTCGGCAGAGTGGGAGGGGGAGTTGAAATGTTGGGCCACAGGGCGGTGTGGTTGATTGGTGTAGGTGGCCCGGAGATGCTCCCTTAAGCGCTCTACTAGGAGGCGCCCGATCTTCCCAATGTAGAGGAGACCGCATCTGGAGCAACGGATACAATAAATGATGTTGGTGGATGTGCGGGTAAAACTTCGATGGATGTGGAAGGCTCCGTTAGGGCCTTGGATAGAGGTGAGGGAGGAGGTGTGGGCACAGGTTTTACAGTTCCTGCGGTGACAGGGGAAGGTGCCAGGATGGGAGGGTGGGTTGTAGGGGGGCGTGGACCTGACCAGGTAGTCACGGAGGGAATGGTCTTTGCAGAAGGTAGAAAGGGGTGGGGAGGGAAATATATCCCTGGTGGTGGGGTCTTTTTGGAGGTGGTAGAAATGTCAGCGGATGATTTACCTTCTTCACTATCCTGTCTACCTGCGACTTCATTTTCAAGGAACTATGAACCTGCACCCAGTGACACTTCTTCACAACATACTTTCTTTATAAATTATTACAAATCCTGGAGATCTGAAATAAATACTGAACTGCTGCAGTAGTTCAGCAGGTCTGGCAGCATCTGTGGAGAGAGAAACCGAATTAACATTTCAAGCTCGATATTGTTGTTCTTCTTCTGTTTTGTTCTTCAGAGATGCTGCCAGACCCACTGAGTTCCACTAGCATTTTCTGCTCTGCACATCATTATCTATGAGCATGGGGCCCAGTTTCATTTCATTTGATAACGTCCAACATTCCTCCTCTGCCCCATCCTAGATTCCAAGGCTATTACTGATGGAGGTCAAGAATGAGTCAAACTACTGATAGATCAACATCATTTTTGTTTATTCATTTTTGGCATGCGTGCAGCATTTATTATTATCTTTAATTGTTCAAGGGTAGTTGAGAGTCAAACACATTATTGTGAGTTGGACCAGGTAAGGATGGCATTTCTTTCCAAATGGCATTAGTGAACCAGATTGGTTTTTCCAACAATCAGCATCCATTTCATGGTCACCATTGAATTCAAATTCCACCCTCTACTATGGGCGGCACAGTGGCACAGTGGTTAGCACTGCTGCCTCACAGCGCCAGAGACCCGGGTTCAATTCCTGCCTCAGGTGATAGACTGTGTGGAGTTTGCACATTCTCCCCTAAACTGCGTGTGTATCCTCCGGGTGCTCCGGTTTCCTCCCACAGTCCAAAGATGTGCAGGTCAGGTGAATTGGCCATGCTAAATTGCCCGTAGTGTTAGGTAAGGGGTAAATGTAGGGGTATGGGTGGGTTACGCTTTGGTGGGTCGGTGTGGACTTGTTGGGCTGAAGGGCCTGTAAGTAATCTAATCTAAAAAAACATTGGTCCCCAGAACCTTCCTTGGACTTCTGGATTAATAGTTATTGATAATACCACTATTCCATTGCTTCCCACTGGAACTGAAACTTTCTTATGGAGTCCTGATGGAAAATGCAAAGTTGAGGCCAAGAATCCATTCCTTGATGCCAGGTTATCTGGTCGGCCTGAATCTGTTGTTGTCTTTGCACTGAGCTAAGAGCACCACACCAAGTTCATCTTCCTGTACAACTGTAGTGATTGTAACAAGGTCAGCCAAGTGGACCTTACAGAATAGTGGTAGGCATCACAGAGACGTGGTTGCAGGGGGGCCAGGACTGGCAGTTAAACATCCAAGGATTTTCAACTTATCGAAAAGACAGGGAGGCGGGCAGAGGGAGCGGGATTGCCTTGTTAGTTAAGAACAAAATTAAATCTATGGCACTGAATGACATAGTGTTGGATATTGTGGAGTCTGTGTGGGTGGAAGTGAGGAACCACAAAGGCAAAAAAACCATAATGGGAGTTATGTACAGACCTCCTAACAGCGGTCAGGACCAGGGGCGCAACATGTACCGGGAAATAGAGAAGGCATGTCAGAAAGGCAAGGTCACGGTGATTGTGGGAGGCTTCAATATGCAGGTGGACTGGGTAAATAATGTTGCCAGTGGATCCAAAGAAAGGGAATTCATGGAATGCTCACAGGATGGCTTTTTGGAACAGCTTGTCATGGAGCCCACAAGGGAGCAGGCTATTCTGGACCTAGTGCTTTGCAATGAACCAGACTTTATAAAAATCTTAAGGTAAGGGAACACTTAGGAAGCAGCGATCATAATATGGTCGAGTTCAGTCTGCAGTTTTAAAGAGAGAAGGCAAAATCTGATGTAATGGTGTTACAGTTAAATAAAGGTAATTATGAGGGCATGAGAGAGGAACTGACGAAAATAGACTGGAAGCAGAACCGAGCGGGGAAGACAGTAGAGCAAAAATGGCAGGAGTTTGTGGGTGTAATTGAGGACACTGTACAGAGGTTAATCCCCAAGAAAAGAAAGATTATCCGGGGAGGGATTACACATCCACGGCTGACAAAGGAAGTCAGGAAAAGTATTCAAGAAAAAGAGAGATCCTATAAAGTGGCCAAGAGCAGTGGGAAATCAGAAGATTGGGAAGACTACAAAAATAAACAGAGGATAACAAAGAGAGAAATAAGGAAGGAGATGATCAAATATGAAGGTAGGCAAGCCAGTAATATTAGAAATGATAGTAAAAGTTTCTTTCAATACATAAGAAACAAACGACAGACAAAAGTAGATATTGGGCCACTTCAAACTGATGCTGGAAGCCTAGTGATGTGAGATAAGGAAATAGCTGGAGAACTTAATAAGTACTTTGCGTCAGTCTTCACAGTGGAAGACATGAGTAATATCCCAACAATTAAAGGGAGTCAGGGGGCTGAGTTGAGTATGGTTGCCATTGCAAAAGAGAAAGTGCTAGAAAAGTTAAAAGGTAAAAGTTAAATTGATAAATCTCCTGGCCCCGATGGGGTACATCCTAGAGTTCTGAGAGAGGTGGCTGAGGAAATAGCAGAGGCGTTGGTTGAGATCTTTCAAGAGTCACTGGAGTCAGGGAAAGTCCCAGATGATTGGAAGATCGCTGTTGTAACCCCCTTGTTCAAGAAAGGCTCAAGACAAAAGATGGAAAATTATAGGCCAATTAGCCTAACCTCGGTTGTTGATAAAATTCTAGAATCCATCATTAAGGATGAGGTTTCTAAATTCTAAATTCTTGGAAGAGCCGGGTCGGATTAGAATAAGTCAACATGGATTTAGTAAGGGGAGGTCACGCCTGACAAACCTGTTGGAATTCTTTGAAGAGGTGACAAGTAGATTAGACCAGGGAAACCCAGTGGATGTGGTTTATCTAGACTTCCAAAAGGCCTTTGATAAGGTGCCACACTGGAAGCTGCTGAGTAAGGTGAGGGCCCCTGGTGTTCGAGGTGAGCTACTGGTATGGATTGAGGATTGGCCGTCTGACAGAAGGCAGAGAGTTGGGATAAAAGGTTTTTTTTCGGAATGGCAGCCGGTGACAAATGGTGTCCCGCAGGGTTCGGTGTTGGGGTCACAGCTGTTCACATTATATATTAATAATCTGGATGAAGGGACTGGGGGCATTCTAGTGAAGTTTGCCGATGATGCGAAGTTAGGTGGACAGGCAGGTAGTACTGAGGAAGTGGGGAGGCTGCAGAAGGATCTAGACAGTTTGAGAGAGTGGTCCAGGAAATGGCTGATGGAATTCAATGTGAGCAAATGTGAGGTCTTGCACTTTGGAAAAAAGAATACAGGCGTGGACTACTTTCTAAACAGTGAGAAAATTCATAAAGCCAAAGTACAAAGGGATCGAGGAGTGATAGTCAAGGATTCTCTAAAGGTAAACATGCAGGTTGAGTCCGTGATTAAGAAAGCGAATGCAATGTTGTCATTTATCTCAAGAGGGTTGGAATATAAAAGCACCGTTGTGCTACTGAGATTTTATAAAGTTCTGGTTAGGCCCCATTTGGAGTACTGTGTCCAATTTTGGTCCCCACACCTCAGGAAGGACATACTGGCACTGGAGCGGGTCCAGCGGAGATTCACAGGGATGATCCCTGGAATGGTTGGTCTAACATACGAGGAAGGGCTGAGTATCCTGGGATTGTATTCATTGGAGTTTAGAAGATTAAGGGGAGATCTAATAAAAACTTACAAGGTAATACATGGCTTGGAAAGGATGGATGCTAGGAAATTGTTTCCGTTAGGTGAGGAGACTAGGACCCGTGCACACAGTCTTAGAATTAGAGGGGGTCAATTCAGAACAGAAATGCGGAGACATTTCTTCAGCCAGAGAGTGGTGGGCCTGTGGAATTCATTGCCGCAGAGTGCCGTGGAGGTCGGGACGCTAAATGTCTTCAAGGCAGAGATTGATAAATTCTTGATGTCACAAGGAATTAAGGGCTATGGGGAGAATGCGGGTAAGTGGAATTGAAATGCCCATTGGTCATGATTGAATGGCAGAATGGACTCGATGGGCTGAATGGCCTTGCTTCCACTCCTATGTCTTATGGCCTTATGGTCTTAATATGAGTTCCCTGATTTAGGCTAACAGATAAGAATAGGAGTGTCAGACATGTTGCTCACTCAGCTGGCTCTGAGGGAGCTGGAGCAGTGTCAAGGACTCTCCGTGTGTAAATAAAGGGTGACTTGCTGATGGGATACTGGAATGGTGACAAGTGAAAAGCACACTCCTGAAGAAATTCGCTCACAACAGTTGTCTTTGAGTTGGGGTAAGCATTTCTTCAGGATTCGGAAACCATTGTAGTTGCAACTGGTATGCAAACTTGAAAGGAAAAGAGTCCCACTCGACCTAAATTGAGTAAGAGAACTATGAGCTTGGTATCCAGAGAGTGCACACCCTGGAAAATCCATCTACATCTGGTTTGGGACAGTTGAATTGCTTAGCAACAGCCAAGTCAGAACCTATCAAAATAAATATCTAGTTAAATAGTCACCCAGTTCTGATGGAGGTCAATACTGGTGCGGCTGTTTCAGTGATCACAGAACCAGTCTCTCCAAAACTTGTCCTGTCTGTCCAGTTTGGACAAGACATTGGCTAAACTGAGAGCCTACACTGGGAAACTTTTACAGATTTAAGGTACAACTTTGGTCCCAGTCTCTTGTGAACAGCAGCTGGTCCAGTTCCCACTGATTTGTAGTGAAAGACTCAGAAGCAAGCTTGATGGGGTGAAAGTGATTGATAAAGATTCATCTAGATTGACTCAGCATTTTCCGATCAGAAAATGGATGCCTGAATGATGTCCTAATTAAATACCCAGAAGTTTTGCAGGAAGGTTGAGAGACTATCAAAGGAGCCAAGACTACCTTGCATGTTGACCAGGAAGCAATTTCACAATTCCACAAAACCTGCTCAGTACCATTTGCCTTACAGGCAAAAGTAGAGGTAGAAATGTGGACATGTATGTGTGGAACCGCAGGAGATGGGCGAGGTCCTCAATGAATATTTATCATGACAAAAGATATGATGACTTGGGAATTGGGGCAAGTTAGTGGTGATATCTTGGGGACAGTCCATATCACAGTAGAGGAGGTGTTGGACATATGAGAATGTTTGAAGGTACATAAATTTCCTGGTCTTGACCAGATATATCCAAGAACTCTGCAAGAGGCGAGAGAAGAATTTTGGGGACCCTGGCTGATGTATTTGCATCGTTGTTAGCCACAGGTGAGGTCCCAGAAGACTGGAGGCTAGCAGATGTTGTGCCCTTATTCAAGAAGTTCTGGAAAGAAAAGTCTGGGAACTACAGACCAGTAAGTCTAACATCTATGGTAGGTACGTTACTTGAGAAGATTCTAAGAGATAAGATATTTGAAAAAACAGGATTTGATCAGGTGTAGTCAGCGTGGCTTTGTGTGTGGGAAATCATGCCTCACAAATTTGTTAGAGTTCTTTGATGAAGAGACAAGGAAGGTTGATGAGGGCAGGGCAATAGATGTAGTCCATACGGATTTCAGTAAGGCTTTGATAAGGTTCCACATGGTAGGCTGCTCTGAAAGGTTAGATCACATGGAATCCAGAGGGATCTGGCAAATTGGATACACAATTGACTTGATGGTAGGAAGCAGAAGGTAATGGTGGAAGGATACTTGTCTGTCTGGAGGCCTGTGATTAGTGGTGTGCCTCAAGGGTCGGTGTTGGGTCCATTGCTGTTTGTTATCTACATCAATAATTTGGATGAGAATGTACAAGGCGTGATTAGTCAGTGTGGTGTGGGAGCAAAATGTGCCCGGCTCCTTGACAACCTTTCCGACTGTTCCAGAACTCATGGGTTTTCCCTCTCTACCAAGTGCTGAAGATAGGTCGGAATCTGAGATGGACACGGCAGATGTCGCTGCCTTGGCAATATGTAAGTTTGCACATGACATTAAAATGTACGGTATCGTGGGCAGTGAGCAAGGCTTTCAGAAATTGCAGCAGCACCTTGATCAGCTGGGGAAGTGGGCTGAGAAATAGTAAATGAAGCTTAATATAGAAAAGTGTGAGATCTTGCATTTTGGAAAGTTAAATCAAAGTAGGACTTCCATGGTGAATTGTAGGGCCATAAGCAGTGTAGTGGAACAGAGGGCCCTTGGAGTTGAGGTGCACGGTTCTCTGGAACTGGAGTCACAGGTAGACAGGGCAGTGAAGAAGGCTTTTGGCACACTGGCCTTCATTAGTCACTGCACTGCACTGCATATAGAAGTTGGGAAGTTATTGGGAAGTTGTGTTGCAGATGTATAGAACATTGGTGAGGCCGCACTTGGAGTATTGTGTTCAGTTTTGGTCACCTTGCTCTGGGAAGAATGTTATTAAACTGGCAAGAGTACAGCAGACATTTACAAGGATGTTGCCAGGATTCAAGGGTCTGAATTATAGTGAGAGATTGGACAAGCTCGGATATTTTTCTTGACAGCGTAGGAGATTGAGGGGGGAATCTTATAGAAGTGTATAAGATGATGGGAGGCATGGATATGATGAATGCACGCAGTCTTTTTGCCATGGTTGGGGAATCAAGGACTCAAGAGCATCAGTTTAAGGTTAGAGGGGAAAGAATAAAAGGGAACCTGAGGGGCAACTTGTTTTACACAGAGTGTGGTACGCATATGGAATGAGCTGCCAGTGGAAGTGGTTGAGGCGGGTACATTAACAACATTTAAAAGGCATTTGGACAAAAACATGGATAGGAAAGGTTCAGAAGGATATGGGCCAAATGCAGGGAAATGGGGTTAGCGTAGATGGGCAATTTGGTTGGTATGGACCAGTTTGGGCCCAAGTGCCTGTCTCCATGTTGTAGGACTCTGTGACTAAAATGGGAGGCTGGAAAGTGAAGGAGTCATCAAACCAGTCCAGTTTGTGGAACGGGCAGCACTGGTTTACTAATTGTGAAACCTAATGGTCAGGTTGCCTTTGTGGGGTTTTCAACAAATGGCAAGCCACCTTTTGCAGCTGGATAAGTACTCAATCCCTTGCTTAGAGGATTTATATGCAAACCTGGCAAGGGTGTTGTCCTTCATAAAGTTGGATATGAGCCACGGGTGCTTGCTTAAAAATCACTTGACACCAGGTTAGAGTCCAATGGGTTTACTTGAAAACACTAGCTTTCAAAGTGCTGCTCTTCATCGGGTGCGGGCCCTACATGGGTAAGAGGCATGGTCGATACAAGGTCAGGTCCAGTGACAGATAAAGTTCAGGTGCAATGGTACTGAACAAACATGATGATTGTACGAAAGCTGAAAACTTGCAAACAGTGCGGGAGCAAAACGTGCCCAGCTCCTTGACGGACTTTCCAACTGTTCCAAAACCTGTGGATTCTCCCGCTCCATCAAGTGCTTAAGGTACCTCAGAATGTGAGATGCGTTCTCCCCCTCCATCAAGTGCTGAAGATATCTCAGAATCTGAGTTGGACATGGTAGATATCGTTGCCTCTGCACCTTGCCACCTGAAGAAAATAATGAATTATTTCAGTGATTCTCCAGGCACAAGGGGCAAGGTACTGTGCATTACACAGTGCCCTACCAGAGGCAGGCTTGGAGGAACCTGACCTGCTGCTAAAATGGTCCAAGAGGAGCTACAAAAAAAGCAAGAGGCCCATGTCTTCAGTATCTGAGGTGAGGGGATGTAGTGATTGTAACAAGGTCAGCAAGATGGATCTCATCAAATGTGAGTTCCCTGATTTGTGCTTTTAATTGGGTCCAACTAGGGAGCCTTGGTTGACAGATGTAAACAGGAGTATCAGACTCTGGGGAGCTAGATCAATGTCAAGGATTGTCCACGTGTAGATAAAGGGTGACTTGGTGATGGGATACTAGCCTGTGTGGAGTTATTTCACGATGTGAGGGTATCAGTGTTGGACTGAGGTGGACAAAATTAAAAATCTCACTATGCCAGATTATAGTTCAACAGGTTTATTTGAAAGTACAAGCTTTCAGAGTGCTGCTCCTTTGTCAGGTAGCGAGTGGGGCAGGATACATAGGACACAGAAATTATAGTAAAGATCCAAGTGTCATACAACTGATGTGATGTATTGAACAAACCTAGATTGATGTCAAGTCTTTAATCACTTAGAATGGGGATGCAGGTTTCAATTGATTCATGTGTAAATCCCAGAACTTCTTTCAAGTTACAGTCCCAAGACAACTTAAGGTTTTATCAGTACAAAAAAAAGAGATGACATCTCAGCTCAGACATTGCATTAAAGCTGTGAGGTTAGAGTCTGTCTGTATCCCAACCTTTGGTTCTATTTCCAAAGTAGGAATTCATAAAATGTCACATGGACTGACTGCCCACAGATTGTGTGCTTTTTGAACAAAATAGAATGTATCTGCAAACACATTTACTCGGGGGGTTGGGGTTGGGGGGGTTTGGCGCGAAAGAGAGAATGAGAGTGGGAGGCAAGGAGAAAATGTGTGAGTGTGTGTACATGTGTGCATGCTTGATAGAGTGTGTGTGCGACTGTGACGAAGTATATGCCTGTGGGAGGGTATGCACATGAGTGCGTAAGTGTGCGTGTGAGTGTGATTGTGTAAAAGAGTATGTGTGCTTGTGTGTGAGTGTGTGTGTGTGAGAGTGTATAGTGCAGTGGGGTCACCTGTAGTGTGACATGAACCCAAGATCCCGGTTGAGGCCATCCCCATGTGTACCGAACTTGGCTATCAGCCTCTACTCGGCCACTCTGCGTTGTTGCATATCCCAAACCACCTTGGAGGATGGTCACCCAAAGATCTGAGGCCAAATGATTGCTGAAGTGTTCCTCGACTGGGAGGGAACACCTCTGGCAATCGTTGCGTTGTGTCAGTTCATATGTTGTCGTGTTATCTGCTCAGTCTCGCCAATATACCAATATCTCAGGGCATCCTTGCCTGCAGTGTATGAGATAGACAACGTTGGCTGTGTACATGGTGGGTGGTGTCCTCACATGTACTGGTGGTATCCGTGTTGACACTCTGAAACATCTTGCAGTGGTTACCATGACAGGGTTGTATAGGTGTTGTGGTCAATGTTGTCCTGAAGGCCGGGCAGTTTGCTGTGAACAATGGTCTGTTTAAGGCTCGGCAGTTGTTTGAAGGCGAGAAGTGGAGACATAGGGAAGATTTTGGCGAGGTGCTCAACCTCATCGATAATGTGTTGCAGGCTGCATGGAACATGGCGTAGATTCTCTGTCCCCAGGAAGTACTGGTCGACAAAAGCTACCCTATCAATTTTATCCCGTGTCTGTTTCCTGAGGAGGTCATTACAGTTTCTCTCTGTGGCACATCGGAACAGGCCATTGATGGGTTGAGCACCGTGTCTTCATCTTATGAGGGCGTCCTTCAGCACCCTCAGGTGTCTGTTGCATTCATCCTCATCTGAACAGATCCTGTGAATGTTTAGGGCTTGTCCGTAGGGGATAGCTGTTTTAATATATTGAGGGTGGACGCTAGAGAAGTGCAGCATTGTGAGTTTGTGGTAGAGTGAGGTACTGAAGTGCCCATCCTTGAAGGAGATGCATGTGTCCAAGAATGAGACTGATTCTAAAGAATAATCCATGGTAAATCTGATGGTGGGATGAAACTTGTGGATATCCGTTTCATCCTCGACCACAACCATGGGGACCAAAGTTGCACCCTAATATGCCAATACTTTCATGCACAAGTTCAAAAAAAAACCTCTTTGCTACACAGGATCTCCAGTGAATGCTTTACACCAGATACGTTTTGTTCCTCTGGACCCATGGTGAGGAGTTACTGAAACAATTACACACACACACACACACACACACACACACACACACACACACACACACACACACACACACACACACACACACACAGTCTCTCTCTCTCTCTCTCACACACACACACGCACATACACACCCACATACAAGTCTATGGGGTGAATTTGCATTTTCAGTTACATTCTACCTTATTCAAAATGCATACAATCTGTAGGCAGTCAGTCTATGTGACATTTTATAAATTCCTACTTTGGAAATAGAACCAGTCTGATTCCAGGTTGGGATACAGACAGACCCTAAACACACAATGTCTGAGCTGAGATGTCAACTTTTCTTTGTATAGATAAGACCTTAAGTTGTCTCAGGGCTGTGACTTAGAGTCACAGAGATGTACAGAATGGAAACAGACCCTTTGGTTCAACCCGTCCATGCCGGTCAAATCTCCCAACCCAATCTTTTCCCACCTGCCAGTGACCGACCCATATCCCTCCAAACCCTTCCTATTCATATATCCATCCAAATGGCTCTTAAATATTGCAATTGTACCAGCCTCCACCACATCCTCTGGCAGCTCATTCCAAACACGTACCACCCTGTGTGTCAAAAAGTTGCCTCTTAGGTCTCTTTTATATCTTTCACCTCTCACCCTAAACCTATGCTCTCTAGTTCTGGAGTCCCCCAACCCCAGGGAAAAGACTTTGTCTATTTATCCTATCCATGCCCCTCATGGTTTTATAAACTTCTATAAGGTCACCCCTCAGCCTCCGAAGCTCCAGGGAAAACAGCACCAGCCTATTCAGCCTCTCCCTATAGCTCAAATCCTCCAACGCTGGCAACATCCTTGTAAACCTTTTCTAAACCCTTTCAAGTTTCACAACATCTTTCCGATAGGAAGGAGACCAGAATGAAAGAAGTTCTGGGATTTACAATTAATGAATTGAAACCTACATCCCCATTCTAAGTGATTAAAGACTTGACAGCAATTTAGGTTTATTCACTACACCACATCAGTTGTATGACACTTGGATCTTTTACTATAAACTCTGCCCCTATGATCCTGCCCTACTAGTTACCTGACAAAGGAACAGCTCTCTGAAATCTTGTACTTTCAAATAAATCTGTTGAACTATAACTTGGTGTTGTGTGATTTTTAAGAATTATTTCACAACAGACGCCTCTCCCCACCAAAATCCTCTTTTGGCCAATTGCCAATTTGACTTCTTCAACATTCCTCACTGGCCAATAGGACTCTAATTACTTAAGCTCACAACTTATCCAGAAATCTGTACTTTGCATATACTCCCATCGCCCTCACTGACCTCAGAGAATCCTCATCAGTCAACTCCTTGTTAACTCCATCCTCATTCAGAATTCCTCCATGGCTCTCGCACCTCTGTCTATCTGCCTGCTACTGAAACTTTACCAGACTGAATGCCCTCACATAACTCCTCTTCAAAAATCACTGACAGTTTTTATTTTTAGCTACCTCTCCAACGTCTCTCCCTCTTACAGTTGGATTTGTAAAGCACCTCTGAATGTTTTCATCCATATCCTGTGCATCGTGGCTTTGTTTTTACTGTTCCTGTGATCTGATAAATTGTTTGGATTGAATCATTCTGGATTGTTTATTTAGGTAGTTATATTGTTTGGTTTAACATGGGTTATAAAAAGTTTACAACCTGTTGACTCTGTTGACCAGATGAATCAGTTCTTCAAGCTGTAAATAGCATCTCCACCCAGTGCCGGCAGCAATGCTGAACCGGACTTTTCTCAGAGGAGTATTTGAGGGGCATATGTAGCCTGCTAGTTTTGTTTTGTCCACATACATTAAAAAACAAATGTTGGGACAGCTGTAACTGCAAAGCTACATCAATAAGGAAGCAGAGAATTCTATTAATCGATAACAGACCTCAAAGTTAATATATAATAAACACTACTTTATGTTGCAAAGCATAGTTCCATACTCCCACAAATATTAGCTGACACCCTCTGACATTGCACATTGGGAGTCAAGACAGTTGTTCTAGTGTTTAGATGAAATTTGAGGGTGGACTGGAATAACATATAAATAAATAACCCTGCCATATTTAATCTGGATCTTGTTAGTGGGCGAGATAATGAATCAGAGACATTACTGTAGCAATAGTTCTTTGTTGCACAAGGGTGACATGGTGACTCAGTGGTTAGATCCCAGCCTTGGGTGACTGTATAGAGTTTGCATGTTCTCCTTGTATTTGCATAGGTTTCCTCTGGGTGTTCCGGTTTCTTCCCACAGTCCAAAGGCTAGGTGGATTGGCCATGGTAAATTGTCCATAGTAACCAGGGATGTTAGGCTGGGTGGGTTAGCCATGGGAAATGTAGGGTTACAGGAATTGGGGTGAGGGGAGGCTTGTCTGGGTGGGATGCTCTTAGGAGGGGTGGTGTGGACTCCACGGGCTGAATGGCCTGCTTCCACTCTATAGGGATTCTATGATTCTAGATCTTAGCTTGAGCACAATAATTTCTCTTCAGATCACTGATCCACTACCATTGGTCTGTACTCTTGCTTGGATTGCTCTCTATTCCTGTTGCAATTGGCATTCTTCACATTGGTGCTCAGGATGTGAGCATCAGGAAGTTGGTTATGGGGAACGTCACAACTCAATTTAATCCTCACCTGACATCCACAAAGCTGGGATCAGTGGCACCTATTTAGTGTGTACCTTTCCCTTGTTCACACCTATCTTATTGACCTACATATGTCCTGTAAATACCATAGACGAGAGGTTGGAATCTCATATCTGAACCCCTCAGCTATGAAGTGGGCAAATAGGACCATTGTGCAGTTTATTAAATGGGATTGTTACTCGGACCTGATCTGATAGGCAGGAGATTGTCTCCTATTTGGAACACTGAAGCCATTATTGCCTCAGAATGGAAGGTTTTTGTTTGAAGTCTCAGAGATTTGGGAATGTCAGCATAGTTAGGCTGATATTTCATCACAGCACGGAAGTATACTGTTGGAGGGTAAATACTGAGATAATGCTGCACTGTCAGAGGGGATAGAGCTGAGAAAGAGCTACAATATCAGAATGGCAAAAATAAGGGTACTTGGGGAGGCAATGGCCTCATGGTATTATTACTAGACTATTAATCCAGAAAACCTGGTAGTGTTCTGGTGACCCAGGTTTGAATCGAGCCATGGCAAGTGATGGAATTTGAATTTTTTAGAAGAATCTGGAATTATGAATCTAATGATGACCATTGATTGTTGGAAAACCCTATCTGGTTCACCAACATCCTTTAAGGAATGAAACTGACGTCTTTACCTTGTCTGGCCTACATATGACTCTAAACCCACTGCAATGTAGTTGACTCTTAAACTGCCTTCTGGGTAATTGAGGACAGGGCAATAAATACTGGCATAGTCAGTGACTCTCCATCTCATGAATGAATTAAATAATCTTGTACCATTGGAAGGTAGTCCTGAGGGTGTGCTGCACTGTCTGAGGGGCATAATCAAGCTTGCATTATCAGAGGGCAGTACTGAGGGAATGCTGCGCTGTCAGAGAGGAAATACTGAAGGAAAGCGGCATTGACAGAGGGCATGGTGAGAAAGTGCTGCTTTGTCACACATGTAGTTCTGAGGGAATTCTGCACAGTGGCCTGCTAATGGTGCCAGCAGACAAAATGGTACAAACATGCAAGAACCCTTAAAATAACCACTGGAGCCATGTTGATTTCACTCACTTTCTCGTCTTCACTAAAATTGTGTTTTGGGCAGGAAGCCCATGGTTGATCTTGCCATTTCTCTGCCAATTGAGGCCATTAAAGTCAATTTACGACTATTTAAATTGTAGCTCAGTAGTGCGAGAATTGACCCAACAGAAAGTGGACCTGGTGCCATGCATTCACCTTGGTGATAATTCCTTCTCCTCATGTTCTCTCGCATAACAACCCTACGCCCACTTAAGTGACTTACCTTTGCCCTGGCTTGGTCCCAGTCCTGGGACACTGGCAGTGTTCTTCTGCCAGCCGGTACCACTCCTCAAGAGTAGAATTGAGCAAAAGAGCTGCCAGCCCCTGATTGGTCAGCATCTCTCATTGGGTGGGACTTCCATCCCTTGGGTCTTGATTTCAGGGAAGTGCCCACCCGTCGGCTGATTGGCGTGTGATTCAGCAGCTCTTCCTTGGCAGGAGCAGTGGATGCATTTCTTGTCAGCTCTCCAACTAGCTGTTAAGACTCCTACTTCCTTAACAAGATTCCAGGAAAATACATGCTAATTCAAAGATTTGTGGGGCACTTGTAGTTTCAAATCATTTGTGTTGGCAACATAACACTTTTGATTTGCTTTCCAAATTGAACTCACTGTCTGCTTATAACTATTTCAGGAGAAATTCAGCTTCTCAAGATTTCTTTTTGCCACTCTGCCTATAAATGTGGCATAGCCTTCTGAACACTGTCTGGCTAATGGTTTCTGCTATGCCACCTTCCCCTGATGCTTCACTCCAGCTATACCAATCAGGCTGGCATATTGACCCTGCACAAAGCTCACAGGCTGTGATTCCTTACTTGTATAATTGTCTGGCGCACCTTGCTGTAAGTCACTCTTACTCATTACTCAAAGCCTACAGATTGTGAGGATGATTTGCTGGGATAAGGACTGATACAAAGTGAATATTTTGAATCTGTCTTCATCAAGGAAGATGCTGCCAAAGTCATTGTGAAAGTGAATATGAATGAGATGCTGGATAAGCTAAAAATTGATAATGGGGAGGAGGGGGGGGATAGAAATTTTTTGATGAAAAATTGGTGAAAGTTGAGGGAAAAAAGGATGGAAATGCTGCAGATTATTGGCCATGATCTTCCAATCATCCTTGGATATGAGGTGGTGCTGGAGAACTGGAGGTTTGCAAATGCTGATTTCTTCTTCAAAAAATGTTGAAGGATCATTCAAGCAACTGTAGGTACCATATCAGGACAACAGGATGTCATCCAAGGGTCTTTTAAAAAGTGGCTGGTAAGGCAGGTGAAGCGCTGGTTTAAATTTTCCAAAATTTCCTGGTGTGGGGGAAGATTCCGCTTGGCTAGGTATTAGCAAATATAACTCTTTATTCAAAAAGGGACAAGATAGAAAGTCAGAAATTACAGGCCAGTTGGCTTAACATCGGTTGTGAGGAAGATGTTAGAAGCTTTTATTGCTTGTGTTGACAGGGCACTTAGTAAAGTTCAAGCTAATCAGAATCAGCATGGTTTGTGAAAAGGAAATCATGTTTAACCAATCTCTTGGAGTTTTTTGGGGAAAGTAGCATGTGCTGTGCAAACAGGAGAACCTGTGGACAAGCTGTGGTTGGATTTTCAGAAGACATTTGATAAGGTGCCATTTGAAGGGTCATTGTGAAAAGTTAAAACTCTTGGTTGGGGTAACATACTGACATGGATAGAAGACTGGCTAGCTAGCAGGAAACAGAGAGTAGTAATTTTGATATAATGAAAGTCGTGCCACAGGAGTCAACGCTGGTGTCTCAATATTTTACTTTATATATGAATAACTTGGATGGTAGCACTGTTGGCATTGTTACAAAGTCTGCTGATGGCACTAAGACAGGTAGGATAGTGAGTTGTGAAATGAATTTAGATAAATGTGAGTTGTTGTATTTTGGTAAGGCAAATCAGGGCAGGACTTACACATTTAATAGAACCTAGAACATAGAAAAATACAGTACAGAATAGGCCCTTCGGCCCACAATGTTGTGTTGAGGATTAATCCTAATGTAAAATAAAATAACCTAATCTACGCACCCCTCAATTCACGGCTGTCCATGTGTATGTCCAGTAGTCACTTAAATTACCTAATGACTCTGCTTCCACCACCACCGCTGACAACACATTCCATGTATCCACAACTCTGATTAAAGCACCTACCTCTGACATGCCCTCTGTACCTTCCTCCTACTATCTTGAAACTATGACCCCTCGTGCCAGTCAGTCCCGCCCTGGGTAAAAGTCTCTGCCTATTGACTCTACCCATGCCTCTCATTACCTTGTATACCTCGATCAGGTCTCTCTCTTCCTCCTTCTCTCCAGAGAGAAAAGTCCGAGCTTATTCAACCTTTCTTCATAAGACAAGCCCTCCAGTCCAGGCAGCATTCTGGTAAACCTTCTTTGCATCCTCTCCAAAGTCTCTGTATCTTTCCTATAGTCAGGCGACCAGAACGGGACACAATATTCCAAGTGTGGTCTCACCAGGGTATTGTAGAGCTGCAGCAAAACATCGTGGCTCTTAAACTTGATCCCCCTGTTAATGAAAGCCAAAACACCATATGCTTTCTTAACAACCCTATCCACTTGGGTGGCAACTTTGAGGGATCTATGTAGTTGAACAACAAGAACCCTCTGTTCCTCCACACTGCCAAGAATCCTGACTTTAATCCTATATTCAAGTCTGATCTTCCAAAATGCATCATGTTGCATTTATCCAGGTTGAACTCCATCTGCCATTTCTCAGCCCAGCTCTGCATCCTGTCTGTGTCACGCTGCAGCCTGCAACAGCCCTCGATACTATCAATGGTACCTCCAACCTTTGTGTCATTGGCAAATTTACTAACCCACCCTTCAACCTCCTCATCCAAGTCATTTATAAAAGCTACAAAGAGCAGAGGCCCAAGTACAGAGCCCTGTGGGACCCCACTCAATACTGATCTCTCGGCAGAATACTTTCCATCTAAACCACTCTGTCTTCTGTCAGCCAACCAATTCTGAATCGAGACAGCCAAATCTCCCTGTATCCCATACCTCCTGACTTTTTAAAGGAGCCTACCATGGGGAACCTTATCAAATGCCTTGCTGAAGTCCATATACACCACATCCACCTCCCCCTTCGTCGACCTGTCTTGACACCTCCTCAAAGAACTCAATAAGATTCGTGACGCATGACTTGCCCCTCACAAAGCCATGCTGACAGCCTTTAATCATGCTACGCTTTTCCAAATAGTCATAAATTCTATCCCTCAGAATTCTTTCCAAAACCTTGCTGACCACAGACGTAAGACTGACTGGTCTGTAATTGCCAGGGATTTCCCTATTACCTTTCTTGAAAAGAGGAACAACATTTGCCTCCTCCCAATCCTCTGGTATGAATTCTGTGGAGAGTGAGGAAGCAAAGATCTTCACCAGTGGCTTAGCAACCTCCTTTCTTGCTTCCCAGAGCAGCCTAGGATAAATCTGGTCTGGCCCTGAGGACTTATCAATTTTATTGTTTGTCAAAATTTCCAGCACATCAAATTCATCAATCTTGATCTGGTCAAGCCTATAGCCCAGCTCCTCAAAGTTCTCATTCACAACAAGGTCCTTTCCTTAGTGAAAACCAAAGCAAAAAACTCATTTAGGGCTTCCCCTATCTGCTCAGACTCCATTCACAAGCTCCCTACACTATCCCTGATCACCTCTACCTTCTCCCTGCTCATTCTCTTATTCCTCAAGAATGAGTAAAATGCTTTTGGTTTCTCCCTAATCCTTCCTGCCAAGCCTTCCTCGTGTCCCCTCCTGGCTCTCCTCAGTCCATTTCTGAGCTCCTTTCTAGTAAGCCTGTAATCCTATAAAGCTATGCTGGATCCTTGCTGCCTCCACCTTACATAAGCTGCCTTCTTCCTTATGACGAGAAGCTCCTCTGTTCTCCTCATCCAAGGCTCCTTAACCTTACCCCTTCTTACCTGTAACAGAGGGACATAATAGTGAATCACTCGCAACTACTGCTCCTTAATCAGTTTCCACATGTCTGCTGTGCCCTTTCTGTGGAACAATTGCTCCTGGTCTGATAGCATCATAATTTCCTTTTCCCCAATTAAATATCTTCCCTTGGTAACTGCTCATTTCCCTCTCCAAGGCAATGGTAAATGTGAGGCATTTGTGGTCACTGTCACCAAAGTGTTCTCCCACCACGAGATCTGACACCTGTCCTGGCTCATTGCCGAGTACCAAATCCAAAATGGCTTCTCCCCTCATCGACCTGTCTACGTACTGAGTAAGGAAACCCTCCTGAACATACCTGACAAAAATGGCTCCATCCAAACCATCTGCACTAAGGAGGTTGCAGTCGATATTGGGAAAGTTGAAGTCACCCATAACAACAGCCCTGCACATCTGCAGTTTTCCAAAATCTGCCAGCCTATGAGTTCTTCAATCTCTCTACAGCTATTAGGGGGTCTGTAGAAAACCCCCAATGCGGTAGCTGTTCCCTTGCTGTTCCTAACTTCCACCCATACTGACTCAGTAGACAAACCTTCCTCAACAACTTTCGTTTCTGTAGCTGTGATGCACTCTCTGATTAGCAATGCTACACCCCCTCCTCTTTTTCCACCCTCCCTGTTCTTTTTAAACGTTCTAAACCCTGGAACATTCAGCAACCATTTCTGCCCCTGTGAAACCCATGTCTCCATTATGGCCACAACATCATAGTCCCAAGTACTAATCCATGCTCTAAGTTCATCACTCTTATTTTGGACACTCCTTGCGTTAAAGCAGACACACTTTAAATGATCCCTTTGTTTCACCTCGTGAAAAACCTTCCTGATAGATTCACTACATCCTGTCCCTGCCCCATCTACAACAACCCCCTCTCAGATGTGTAGCTCTGCTTCCCACCCCTGTGCCAAATTAGTATAAACCCTCCTGAACCACATGAGCAAATCTCCCACCCAGGACATTTGTGCCCCTCCAGTTTAGGTGCGACCCGTCCTCCATGTACAGATCCCACCTTCCCCAGAAGGTATCCCAATGGGTTAAATATCTGAAGCCCTCCCTCCAGCAGCATCCTCACAGCCATGCGTTAAGCAGCATTCGCTGACTGTTCCTCAACTCACTATGTTGTGGCACCGATAACAAACCTGAGATCACTACTCTACTCGTCCTGCTCTTCAGCTTTCAACCTAACTCTCTGTAGTCACTTTTCAGATCCTCAATCCCTTTCCTGGCTATGTCATTGGTGCTAATATGTACCACCATTTCTGGCTGCTCCCCCTCCCCCTTCAGAATCCTGTAAACCCGATGGGTGATATCCCGGACCCTGACACTGGGGAGGCAACATACCTTCCGGGAGTTCCATTCCTGACCACAAAATCTTCTGTCAATCCATCTAACCATTGAGTCCCCTACCACTAGTGCTTTTCTATCTCCTCCCTTCCCTTCTGAGACACAGTGCCAGGCTCAGTGCCAGAGACCTGACAACTATGGCTTTCCCCTGGTAGGCCGTCCACACCAGCAGTATCCAAAATGGTATACTTATTGCTGAGGGGAATGGCCACAGGGGATCCCCTTCTATCTGTTGGTACTCTTTCCTCCCCCTGACAGTAACCCAGTTGTCCTAATCCTGTGTCTGAGGAGTGACCACCTCCCTGTACATCCTCTCAATTTCCCCCTCAGCCTCCCGGATGATCTGTAGTTCATCAGCTCCAGCTCCAGTTCCCTAACTCAGTTTTTGAGGAGCTGGAGTTGGGTCCACCTCCCACAGATATGATCGGCAGAGATGTGTTGTGTCTCTCACCTGCCACATTCTGCAGGAGGAACATGCAACTGCCTATCAGCTATACCCCACTAATCTGAAAGCCCACACAGGACTAAACTAGGAAGAGAAGAAACGGAAAAAAAATGAGAAAACCTGAAAAGTTACCAAATTTACAGACTCTCAGTAAGGTTAGAGGAGGTGGAGGTAGGGTCTCGGGTTTAGATCTCACCCACTTAAAAACTTTCTGGCAGCCCTTGCTTCTCTCCGCCCTCTCTCCTCACCGCTCTGTTCAAAATGGAGGCCCTTGAGAGGTCTTTGTTGAACAAAGATACTTTGGGGTGCAGGTTCATAGTCTGTTGAAAGTGGAATCGCAGGTAGATGGGGTAGTGAAGAAGATGTTTGGCATGCCTTTATTGATTAGTGCATTGTGTATAGGAATTGGGAGGTTATGTTATGGCTGTACAGGCATTGGTTAGATCTCTTTTAGAAAACTACCTTTAGTTCTGGTCTCCCTCCTATAGAAAAGATGTTGTGAAAACTTGAAAGGATTCAAAAAAGATTGTTATGACATGGGGTAAACTCCTCTGCTAATTTAAACCCAACACACAGAGATGCTTACCTCGCGTCATAATCAGTTAAGTTTCAAGAAGCAAAGCACTATCCCAAAGGTCACTATTTAAAGTAAACATTAACAAAATAAAAATTAGACAACTATTTACAACTCCTTTCTCTTAAACGTATCTTTTACTGCTACTCTACAATACTGGTCCGATAAAAAGCCCCAATTATGATTTACAAAAGAAAAATCATATTTCAAAACCAGTCAGCTTTGTGATGCTCCTTTGCAAATTTTCCTCTGTGGATTTTTCACTAGGTCATTTTCAATGTTCTGCTGCACAAACTTCTGATAGACAGGTATGTTTAAGATAACTCTTCAGCTGGCAGTCTATATTTGTTGGTGTTCTTGGCAGTTCTCCCCAACCTGTTTAAAATGTCCGGTTTTATACCCCAAAACATTGGATCATTTCACTGGTATTGATGTTGTCAAAATGCAAAATTAAATTTGATTGGATTTTGGTGTCTGGGGCATAATTTAAACTGATTCGCTGAATTTGAATTTGTTTTTGTATCATGGCAACTCAACCGCACTATTGATTACACAGTCAAATGTTACCTTTTATCTTCTTTCAAAGCACTTTGTGCCAGGTAGAAATTTCAGCTCCCTTAAAGGTACAATACATGTCTGCAACTTCATAACAATTCCTCCTTAAGAAAAAAATGAACCATCATAATAAAAAGATAGCTTCTTTTTTTTCTATTCCTTAACCACATTATCATGACATATATATGACTTTAATTGAGGTTCATATTAAGTTCTTCCCACATATATATAACTTTGAATAGGTACCAATCTTATCAGTATTTTAACAGTTAAATCCACGATAATGCATTTGAGATTACATTGTTATGACCTGAAACATGTACGATATGTAAATTAAAAGTCTGTAACATAACGCTCCAATGAAATTGTCTCATATACTTGTCTTTAAAGCGTTCTAAGAATGTAAGAGGATTGTGATCCATGCACACAACCATCTCCAACACATTGTTCGTGACATACACATTAAAATGTTTTTAGGCCAGTACCAAACTCAATAATTCTTCTTCGATCGTGGAATATTTTCTCTGGTGAATGTTAAGTTTCTTCGAAAAGTAACCAACTGGCAATTCAATCCCATCAACATCTTCCTGTAGCAGTACAGCTCCAACTTCTATGTCACTAGCATTGATGGCAACTTTGAAAGATTTCAAAATGTTTTGGTGTAGCTAAAACTGGTACAGTGATTAATATTGTTTTCAAAGGGCCGAATGCCTCCTGGCATTGTTCTGTCCACCGAAACTTTGTGTTCTTCTTCAGCAAATCAGTTCATGATGCCCGTACCCTGCTGAGGTTTGGAATAATCTCCCAATAGAATCCGCTTCGTCCCAAAAATCGAAGCACCTCTTTCTTCGAGGTTGATCATGGAAATTCCTCGATGGCCTTCATCTTTGCGTTCCATGGAGTCAACTTTCCATGATTGATTTTATGTCCCAAGAATGTCGCAAATTCAGGTTTTGTTTAAGCTTATCACCAGTTTTGCTTCTTGAAGTCATTCAAAGAGCTCTGCCAACTGTACCATGTGACCTTTCCAGGATTGACTAAAAATCACGACGTTGTCCAAATAGACTGCACAGTTTGTTAACCCAGCCACAACTCTGTTCAGGAGTCTTTGGAATGTGGTAGGTGCATACTTCATTCCAAAAGACAATTTTGAATTGATAGAGCCCATTTGGGGTTACAAACGCAGAAACTTCTTTCGCCGTCTCTGATAAAGGTACCTGCCAATAACCATGCATTAAGTCCAACTTGGTGATGTAACTGACTTGTCCAACTTTCTCGATACAGTCCTCCAATCTCGGTATTGGATATAAATCCGATTTTGTAATGGTGTTGACCTTCTGATAATCCACATAAAATCGTTGAGTCCCATCCGGTTTGGGAACTAAGACTATCAGCGAACTTCACTCGCTCTGGCTTGGTTTGACGTTGTCCTCGTCGAGCATGGCCTCCACCCCCTTCTGGACCTGTCTGACTTTGAAAGAATTAAGCCGATGGGGGTATTGTTTTATCGGAGCAGTATTCCCTACATCTACTTCGTGTACAATAGCATTAGGCTTCCCTGTCTGATCCTTACATATGTCCTCACACTGCAGTAACAAACCTCTCAATTGTGTTCTTTGCTCCTGAGACACTTAGCTTACTAACCTATTCGACTCCTCAAGGACTTCTTCATTTTTTAACATACTTTGAGGCACATCAAAATCTACATCATTTGGATTTGATTCCTCCCTCTGTGGGGCAGTAACCTACACTTGCTTTCAAGTTCTTTCTCTCTTCCAATTCTCACAATCAATTATAGCCTGTGTGAAGGGTTCTTCAAACAAGGGAATTGGCGACAAAGGTGCTGGTTTTATTACCGCCTGGAGCTTACCTACCATTTGGCATGTATGACACATACGGCCACAACCTTGTGCATTCCAGGCCAATAAAAATGTTTTTGTACTTTGGCCTGAGTCTTTCGTGCACCGAGGTGACCCCCAAGAGGTAGTTCATGTGCTACCTGTAACAGCTCCTGTCTATATGCTACCGGCAACACAATCTGGTGCACTTCGGCCTATTTCTCCTCTGCACTAACCTGCTTGGTCTCCATTTCCATCTTAGGATTTGATCTTTCAGATGATAACCCTCAGGAATATTCTCTGCCTCCTTTTTGGAGTACACATCCACATATTTATTTTTTATCATTTTGTTTTGCTGTTGCAAGACCCTTAGCCTTTCAGGACTAAACACTTTTGTCTGACCCTCTGCCTGTTCAGGTTTTTCCTGCACCATTACGTCAAACAGGATGTCCGCTAACTGAATCTCAACTTCTCTTTAGTTTTTCTCTTTAGTTTTTGCTTCCTGCTGTGACTTATGATAGTAGGATCTTATTACTACACAGTCTGGGAAAATACCAGGATATTCTTAATCTTCCTTGCACTTCTCCACATCAAGGGGTATCACTCCCACCTTGGACCCTACTAAATCATTCCCAAGAACAAACTGGATTCCTGGAACTGACCACTCTTGTCAATCGATCGCATTGTTACTTCTCCAGTCTTGAGTTGGCATTCCAACCTGATCTTACATAGGGGAACATTAAATTTCTGTCCATCTATCCCACAAATTACCACACTCTCGGGTAATAGATCAGAAAGATGCAAATTTTGCTCATCTCTTACTGTTAGAGATTGGCTAGATCCTGTATCACTCAAAATGATAACTTCTTGCCCCTCTCCCCGTGTTCTTTCTGAGTAAACTTTACTCACAGAAGGGAATTCTTTATAGAGATCAGGTACTACATACTCAGCCGCTGCCTAGGCCGTGCACTCTCCTACAGCTCCTCAGCTCTTCTTGGGACCTCCTTTACTACTTTCACTGGCTTAGCTTCTTCTACCACATCGTTTCCCACAGTGCCTTTCTTTAATGACCAGCCCTGTGTCTTTACGTGTCCCATCTCTGGCAGTGAAAACACCTTTCCCAGTGCCCTTCTGAAACCACCAAGCGCTGTAATTTTCTGTGTCTCACTCATTATAGTGAAAGCACCTGAGGTCTTTCACCTCCTTGGACTTCTTGAACCTGTGGTAAACTCTTACCAGTGTCCTCTACTCTTGGTTTGGTCATGTAGGATCTCCCCTTCTCCCAACTTCTATCCCTCACAGGACAAAATTCTGACCGGAAGCTTGTCTTATGCACCGATATGTATTCATCTACTAATTCTTCTGCCCTTCTCACTTCCTGAACTTTCTGTTCCTCCATGTGAATTCTTACCATCTCTGGAAGTGAGTTTTTAAACTCCTCCAGCAGAATAATCTCTTTTAGAGCCTCATAGGTCTTATCTATCTTTAAGGCCCGCACCCATCTATCAAAGTGACTATGTTTAATTCTCTTGAACTCAACATAGGTCTGACCTGGTTCCTTCTTTATGTTTCTGAACCGCTGTCTATATGTTTCTGGTACCAATTCATAAGGTCAAAAATAGCCTGTTTGACCTCTTCTTAATCTCATGCCTCCTCATCTGACAGCGTGACAAATACCTCACTAGCTCTGCCTACCAGTTTAGCCTGAACTAGCATTATCCATAAATCCTTGGACCACTCCACCCGCTTAGCCAATTTTTCAAATGAAATAAGGAAGTCTTCAATACCTTTCTCATCAAAATGTGGCAAAGTTTTGACATATTTGTATACATCACTACCTTCCCTCTCAATCTCCATCCTGTTAACTTGACTTTGCTGACTAAGTCACAACATGTCAAGTTTAAATTCTCTCTCTTTTTGCTCAGCTAAGAGCCTTCTCTCTCTTTCTCTCTCCCTCTCTTCTCTCTCTTTTTCTCACTCCCCAGCTAAGAACCTTTTATCTCGCTCTTTTTCTCCTCTCTCACTTCTCTCTCTCTTTCTCTTTATTCTCCCTCTCTTTCTCTTTCTCTCTCGGTCTCTCTTTCCTCTCTCTCTTTGTTTATCCTCTAACACCATTTTCCTCAATTGTAATGTAAGTTTTTTTCTAAATCTACTGCACTAGTCTGATTCTCTGACATACCTAAGCGTTTGAGTAATTCCCTTCTAATTTCAGCTTTACTTTTGTCCTTGGTTAAACCCAGATCTAACTTCTTTGCTAATTCTGAAAGGAAGGCCTTTTTCTTTCCTTCTAAATATTCTTGGCAAATTTGCGAATCACCTTCAAACCCCAGAACCTCTTTAGCAATTTTAAGAGCCATTTATCTCCCTTTTAATTTAACCAACCACAAGTCATCGAAATTAAACAAATTGTCTCACCTATGTTTTACTTAAAGATCTCAGACACTGACCTGTAAGCGTTTAAATCTACTGGGGATTTTTTGTACCCTAAATCCATTCAAATCCATCTAAATCTCAGAGTCCATCTGTCTAAACATGTTCAAATCACAGATGAAAGCCCTCAAACTGTTACGACATGGGGTAAACCCCTCTGCTAATTTAAACCCAACATACAGAGATGCTCACCTCGTGCTGTAATCTGTTAAGTTTCAAGAGGCAAAGAATTATCCCAGAGGTCACTAATTAAAGTAAACATTTTTATTCTTTAAGTCCAAAAGAGAACATTGGACAACTATTTACAACTCCTTTGTCTTAAACCTATCTTTTACCTCGCACTCTACAACACTGGTCCGATTAAAAAAACGCCATTTAAGATTTACAAAAGAACAATCATGTTTCAAAACCAGTCAGCTTTGTTGATTCTCCTTTGTAGATTTTCCTCTGTAGGTTTTTCATGAGGTCAGCTTTGATGTTTTGCTGCACAAACTTCTGATAGACAGGTACCTTTCAGAGAGCTCTTCGGCGAGCAGTCTGTATTTGTTGGTATTTATGGCAATTCTCCCCTACCTGTTCAAATGTCTGGTTTTATACCCCAAAACATCAGATCATTTAATTGGTTATGATGTTTTCAAAATGCTAAATTGAAATTTGATTGGATTTTGGTTTCTGGGGCATAACTTAAACTGATTGGTTGAATTTGAATTTGTTTTTGTATCATGGCAACTCATCTGCACTATTGGTTTCACATTCAAATGTTACCTTTTAAGTTCTTTCAGAACACTTTGTAATCATAGGGTTTGAGCTGTAGCGAGAGACTGATTACATGGGGTCTCCTTTCCCTGGAACATCAGAGGCTGAGGGGTGACCTCATAGAGGTTTATAAAATCATAAGGGGCATAGATAGGGTGAATATCTGAGGTTTTTTCCCAGGGTAGAGGAGTCCAAAACTAGAAGGCATAGTTTTAAGGGTGGTGTGCATATGGAATGAGCTGCCAGAGGAGCTGGTGGAAGTGTCAAATGGGTACATGAATAGAAAGAGTTTAGAGGGATAAAGGGCAAATGGAACTTGATTAGTTTATACTATCTGTTAAGCATGGACAAGTTGGACTGAAGAGTCTGTTTCCCTGCTGTACATCTCCATGACTCAATGTTTCCACTGGAGCTTTTAAGAAAAAGAGGTGATGAGATTAAACATATAATATCCTGAGAGGTCATATTAAATTGAATGTGGAAAGAATGTATCCCCATATGGGAAAGTCTAGAAGTAAGGATTATTGCTTATAAATAAGAAGTTGCCCATTTAAGACAGAGATTAAGATGGAGGAAAATGAATCTGTGGAACTCTATTCCTTATAAGCCCAGTGGAAGTGGTGTCCTTGAATATTTTTAAGGCAGAAGTGGACAAATTCTTAATAAACAAGGGTTGAGAGGTTATGGGGCATGTAGGCAGGCAAGTGAGGTAATCAGATAAGCAATGATCTTATTGAATGGCCGAACAGGCTCAAGGAGCCACCCAGCCTGCTTAAGCTTCTAATTATATCACTGTACGAGCAGTCATTCCTGATGAAGGGCTTATGCCCGAAATGTTGATTCTCCTGCTGCTCGGATGCTGCCTGACCTGTTGTATTTTTCCAGCACCACACTCTCGACTCTGATCTCCAGCATCTGCAGACCTAACTTTCTCCTAATGTGAGCAGTCACTTGACAAGTATGGAAGAATGAATGAAAGCCAGCATAGATTTGTTAAAGATAAATTATATTGATGACAAGATAACATGAAGGCTTGATGGGAGCCATGTGGTTGATTTGAAGCATATAAGCTTCCAAAAAACATTTGGCAAAGTGCCACATACCAGGCTTCTCAAAGTTGAAGCTCAATGAGTAAAACGGAAGGTAGTAACATGGATCCAAAATTGGTCATGTGACAAGGAACAGAATGCAGTGTTGAATGGTTAGTTTTCCAACTGAAGGAGGATATACATTGGGGATTCCCCTGGGTTGTACTTGGAAACCTTGTTTTCCCAGATGCATATAAATTAATTAGATTTGTCAGTAAGGAGCACAATTTCCAAGTTTGCAGACATTGGAATTTAAATTTAAAACCTTTAAATGTGGATTTTGAAGAAGATAATGATAGACTTCAACTGGATACAAGATCGGCTGGTTAGAGTGGATGACAATGTGACTGTTAAAACTTAATGTAGATAAGTGTGACATGAGGCATTTTGGTTGGAAGAGTGAAGAGAGATAACATCAAACGAAAGACATAACTCCAATGAAATAGAAGGAACAGCAGTATTCAGGGGACACATTGTCAATGTTGGAAATGTAAGTCCTGTTAAGATTCAACCAGAATTGGCCCAGAGTTGAATGAGAGAATATCTGTTCAATGGACTTTATAATTGAAACTTGAGTTCCCTCCAACGCCATTTTAATTTAGCCCCCTCCCCCTCTACCTAACTCTCTGTCACATTTGCTCTTAACAGACTTTGCAATTGTTCAATTAGAATCAAAGATGATTTACTGGTTGTGGTTAATAGATGAAAAACAAGTATGTGGTTTGGTGACAGGAAACAAAACACGTTCAGTTGTGTTTAAGAGCACTTCTGGATGTAAAAATAATGTTGGGTTCAGCACTTCTGAATATGAAAAAGGACTTAGGTTCCAAGGGACACTTGTAGTACAGTGGTGGTGTCCCTACCTGTGGTCCAGTACACCTAGGTTGAAGTCCTATGTGTTCCAGAAATGTGTAATAACATTCCTTGGTTGATTAGGGGAGAGAAAGAAAAGAATTAAGTTCTTTGCAGACTCTGCAACGCCATTTTGATTCTGACCCCTCCCTAATCCCTGCCTTTTACATACCTTTGATGATCTGCACTGCCCTTACTAAGTATTGCATGTAATTTGACTAATTGGAAAACATGTGTGACTCAGTGGTGGCAGTTAATAGATGAAAAGTGCTATGGATGATTTGGTAATAGGAAAAAAGCCATTCAGTTGTGTGTGGTAAATATAAAACACTTCTGTATATATAAAAGAAGAGAATTTGGTTCTTCCTTCTGTGCCCTTTCACATGGTGGGGAGTGGTTTCCCGTATGGGTGCACAGCCATCACTTCTTCACCTTCATCCATTGCTCAGGTACATGTTGGCATTTCCATCTACCTACATGTGGTAGGCTTCCCATTGAATGACTTTCTAAGTAGGACTCTTTAATTTTTCCATCGAGGACATTGGTGGGGGTGAGGGGGAGGTTGTTTGCAAACCACAGACCTGTAAACTGTAGAATATGTTGGCTGACCAACTCCATGACCAACTGTCTATTCTGTGGAGAAATGGTATCTGTGGACCATGTCCTTCCGCTGTTTCGTTATTTGAGCCTCTTCTGTTATCCTTCTGGTTGCACTGCATTTCCATGCTCATGATCTATGGGGACTCAGCACAGATGGAGGTGATGTCAATAAACCCTCTCATGGGTATGCTCCATGGCCTAGCAAAAGTAGCCATCAACAGGTCGAGGTAGCAGGTTATGAGGAGTTGTTATTCCCAATTTCCAGCCTCTCTTCTGCAGTTACATCTGGATGCTCTTGAAAAGGGAGGATGCAGTGTCCATCAGAGCTTTGAGGCTTTTTGGAAGAGGTGGTCCCGCACAGAATTGGGTCTCTGGTGCTGTGAGGTAGCAATGCTAACCACTGAGCCACTGTGCTGCCCATAGCTTACTGACATTGATAAATTTGGGTCTGAACCACATTTCAACAAGTAACACAGTTGTCTCTAAGTCAGAAGGCTATGGGTTCAAATTGCACTTGAGAAACAAACCATCCAGTTTGATCCCCTAGTGCAGCACTCAGCTATACCATACTGTCAGAGTTGCTGTCATTTAGATAGAAAAATAAACTGAGGCCCTATCAATCCTCTGTATAAATGTAAAATATTCCATGTCACTATTTTGAATATTAGCAGGAAATTTGCTGAACTAATATTTGTCCTTCAAACAATATCACTAAGAAAGTTATCTAGTCATTATCACATTGCTGTTTCTGCTCATGCCTCATTTATTGTTGTGTTATTTTGGATGGAATAGTGGAAGAAAATCAATTAATCTATTTTTACTCATAGTGATCATTTTGTGCGGAACAAATAGTGACATCGCGACATTAGTAAATGGAGTTACCCTGGATAAAGATATTATCATCATCCTGGTAGACCTATTCAAGTAAGTACCATACTTATAGCATTATTTTCACTGAAGTCAACACCAGCAAAGCAAAGTCTAAATGTTCCTGTCAGATGATACACTGCAGTTTTTGCCTTTTGCCATTTGATTTAGATTTAGATTTTTATTGTCTCGTGTACTCAAGTACAGAAGTACAGGAGTACAATGAAAAGTGTAAAATGTTGCCAGACATGGCACCTTCTAATGTACAAAGGTACCTAGGGGCAAAAAACTTCAGTACAGAGTGGTAAAGAGAAACAAAGTTAAAATAGTTATGCATAATAGACCATCAAAATATAAGTAGAAAAATAAAGAAATAATTCTAATGTGAAGTACAAGCACTAGTTAGAAAGGGAAAATTCCCTCTAAACTGTCTAATCAAACATAGAAAATTTATGATGTAGAAGGAAGCCATTTTGCTTACCATATCTGAGCTGAAATCAACTTCGGAGCTGAACAGCAATGGTTCAAGAAATAATAAGCTTTGGGATGCACATGTGCAAGGTCAAAACAGCATCATTTGTAAGTGATAGAAGTGTGTACAAATGTTGTAACTGTGTCCTATTGCATGACAGGAATTAATTGCGATGATGCACGGCAGTTCTGTGACTGGAGCTTGCATAATGTGATCACTGGAGCACGTGCAGTGCAGTGTCTGACTGGAATTATACCTGCTTTCAAGTGGATCACCTGTTGTGTGACAGTAGGTGCAGGGGAACAGGTGCAGCAGCAGGCCTGGCCCCCTGGGCATGGGCTGTGGGATCCAGGCAGAGTAGTGGTTGGGAGACAGCCGGCTGACAAAGCAGTGATAGGCAAACGTAGGAAAGGATGGAAGCTAAGGAAACCCACTCCACAGACACTACCGGGGGGAGGTATCATCACTTTGTCAGAACCCCACCACTCACTGACCCTCATTCCCAGTGTTCCTAATGCCCTCAGCCCCACCTAGTAACATCAGCGGCGAACGCACAGTACATCCTGGCACTGTGATGTCAGGAGCAGTGCCCACAGACAGTTGGCATCAGTGGCTGTACCTGCACATGTATGGGAGCCATTTTAGTGTTATGGATAATCACTCCAGAAGAATATAGCCTTCTCTACACTGTCCTCATAAATTTGTGAAAAGGTTAGGAGATGTTTGGTGCAAGAGAAGATGAAGAAATTAACTTATGAGAAGCTTTCAACATGATGAGAGGTTTCCTCATTTCCCCTTCCCCCACCTCACCCTAGTTCCAAACTTCCAGCTCAGCACTGCCCCATGACTTGTCCTACCTGCCTATCTTCTTTTCCACCTATCCACTCCACCCTCCTCCCTGACCTATCACCTCCATCCCCACCCCCACTCACCTATTGTATTCTATGCTACTTTCTTCCCATCCCCAGCCTCCTCTCATTTATCTCTCCACCCTGCAGGCACTCTGCCTCTATTCCTGATGATGGGCTTTTGCCCGAAACGTCTATTTTCCTGCTCCTTGGATGCTGCCTGGAATGCTGTGCTTTTCCAGCACCACTCTAATCCAGAATCTGGTTTCCAGCATCTGCAGTCCTCGTTTTTTTTACCATGATGAGAGGTTTGCTTTGTGTAACCCTTCTGCAAATGTGACAGTTACCGGTATCTTTGACTTAACACCATTTGCAAAAGATTGAGAGAGAATATTTGGATAAATCCTTTCACCCAGAAAATTATGAAGCCTTGGAACACTCAGTTTGAAAAAGTGGTGGAAGTAGATTCCACAAATAATTTTAAATTTTAAAAGGATGACAACCAGGAACTTGAGGATGAAGAATTTGCAAAGATGAGCAGAAGGTGGGCAAATGAGAAAAAAGGAAACTGCACTTGCAAAGACTCAACATAGAGCTGAATGGCCTTCATCTGTGTTATAAGTTTATTTGATTCTAAAATTATAACATCTGCATTGTTATACAACGCTGATGCTAGCACAAAACAAGCATTGTTGAATTCATATTCTCAACCTCTTGTGGTGCTAGGTGAACAGGTGTGAGAAGGCTCATGTACAGCATAAGTACCATCAGTAGATCCAGTCACATGTTGGGATTTGAAGTTTTGGATTTGCTGGCCAGCCCCATACCCACAAGACCTTCTGCACCCTCCTGCCAGTGCTCAGAAGCTGGCATTTTCACTGCATTGTGTAATTCTATGCCATACTGTGGACCTATAGTTTTCCACATCGTGAGAAATTACTTAGTCCAATTAGCATTTTTTTCAGCAAATAATTGAAGTAGAACATTGGCCCAAAGTCAGGCAAAGGATATTAACCTTCAACCTTATAGTATTAAGCTGCTGTCTCATTCTCTTCAAGGGTTTATGTATTGTCATACTTCTAATAACAAAGTGATACTGTTGGGTGGTGGGGCTGGAAATTGATGGGGAAGGTGTTGATCTCCATATTGTCTTTCTCAAACCCTATCCATTCCTCTCTCTGATAGTCACACCTACTCTCCTGATGCAGATTCAATGGATTACATGAAACAAGTTCTGGTGGTAACCCTTCTGCCTTCAGTTTACAACCAGACCTCACAAGAGGCCAACAACACTGCAATGGTAAGAAGTAAATCTCCCGAAACAAAACTTGTAGGTAGCATCAGGTCCAATTGTTAAACCCTCAAGTGGCGATGCTAATGTTAGACTGGGGTGGACAAAGTCAGAAGTCACACAACACGAGGTTATCGTCCAACAGGTTTATTTGAAATCACAAGCTTTTGGGCACTACTCCTTTGACAGGTGAAGTCACTTCTCTCAAGAGAAGAGCACTGATTCGAGGTGTGATTTCTATTCTGCATCCTGCCATAGAGAAGACTTTTTACTTCCCTTTCTCACTCCCCTCCAATAATCTATCTCTTCTTCGAAGATAATTTGGCACTTTTTAAAGAACTGGTGTGGAAAGTGGAGTTCCTTTACATGGGACTCTGACACATTTCTGGGACTGGAAGGAAATGTACTGAGGTGATAGACTTCATCTGCACTGGTATTAATGCCATGTCTTGGCAGAAAGACCCTCCGCTTGCTGGTTCTTGGCTCTCTCAGAGACTCCCAAAAATTACTTCCCTAAATGCCTGTTGCTCATCCAATTAAAAGTTGTATCTTACCCATGTTTACTTATGATAGGGTCACTGGGAAAATAAGTAAAAGACATTGGACTGTAATCATGGGGGTTTCAACGACCCTAATATTAATTGAACGAGGAGGTAGGTGAAGAGGATAAGAAAATGAAGGGATCCCTACAATTTGAACAAGACTACTTTCAAATGCAATGGGATGTATTTTTTGCCCTTCTCCTGCCAATGTATTTGAAGGTGGGATAGCAAGTAAAAGTTAAAGTTAAATCCAAAGTTATGTATTCAGATACTGATCAGAGATATTTATCATATGTTTTGATTGGGTTAGTTATGTATTCAGATACCGATCAGGGAACTTTATCATATGTTTTGATCGGGTTATGAGCTTCTAACTCCCTCACAGATATTCTTTATTTTAGATGTAATTTCCTGTCTAACTAAAATGGACTACAACTAAATGTTACCACATTAAAGCACATTTGTGGAAAATGCAACAAGGAGTGAATTACAATAAGTAACTGTGATACAATGCATGAGAATCCTAGATTTTGATTGTGAAAATTAGCTGAAGCCTCCATAATGCAAACTTGAGGATTATTAACAATATTATTGTATGTACGGAAAAAAAAATGAAATAGACTGCTCACATTGACGACAAGGCACCTAGTCACAGTATTAAGAAAATAAAGTTGTGCATTATTCCTTGGCTTATAGGGATGGCAGTTGAATACTTATACATAAAATTGATTTGACAATCGGCCAACATTTTGCAGTGACTCAATTAATATGAGTGGTTGGTCAACCTACCAGTCCTGACCTGTCCCATATTACAAGGGGTATGGACAACGAGTGCACAGGACAGTCCTGTAGCCTATTGAAGTCTTTAAATTGCCTATTGATGACAGTTTGATGTCATTATTCCACCTCCACTGTTAAAATGCATGCTACTGGGAAGGCAGAAAGGTGGTGCGTAGCCCAGCAGGATCTGTGAACCATGTAAAGGCAATCACAAAGTGGATTACATCTTTAGGTAGGACCTATTTGCCCATCAGAGGCTGCACTCCCAAGCCAGAAATATATATTCTCATCAAATTCACCCCAATATGTTAAAAAGAATTTGTTACTTGAACTAGTAATGGGGAATTATGTAGAGAAGATAGAAAAAGGAAGAGGCAGTGACCGAGGATAAAGGAATAGCCTAGAACATTTCTGGGAGACATTCAGAAGCTACCATTTTACTACATAGAATTAGAATCCCTTCGGTGTGAGAACAGGCCATTTGGCCCAGCAAGTCCACACTGACCCTCTGAAGAGTAACCTACCCAGATCCATTTCCCTACCCTATTACTCTACATTTCCCCTGACTAATGCGCCTAACCACCACACCTCTGACCACTGTGGGCAACTTAATATGGCCAATTCACCTAATCTGCACATCTTTGGACTGTGGGAGGAAACTGGAGCACCCGGAGTAAACCCATGCAGACAGTGAAGAATGTGCAAACTCTACACAAACAGTTGCCAGAGGCTGGAATCAAATCCAGGTCCCTGGTGCTGTGAGGCAGCAGTGCTAACCACTGAGCCACCGTGCCACCTTTATCTATGTCCTTTTATTTCATTTTGTCAGTGTCAGTAGCTGCTGTTTTTCTTGATATAAATCTAGTCTCAGTTAACTGGGCACATGTTCAAAATTTGCAGTTGATACAAAATGTAGAAATATTGTGAATTGTATGACGGACAGTAATAGATTTCATGAGAATGCAGGGAGGCTGATGGAATGAATGGGTAGGTGACAAAAGGAATGTCATGCAGTGACATGTGAAGTAGTATATTTTGGGAGGAATAATAAGGAAAGGCAATATAAAATAAAGGGTAACACTTTTAAAAGGGGGCCGTGGAACAGAGAGACCCAGGGGTGTATATGCAGCATTGAAGGTTAGAGGTTAAAAAGGAGTTTCAATGATATTTGCAATCTTGGAACTTAAACATCAAGGTATAGAGCACAAAAATAAGGAAGTATTGATGACCTTCAGCTGCAGTATTGAGTCCAATTCTGGGCACCAGACTCTAGGAAGGATGTGAATGTGTGCAGAAAAGACTTAGACGAAACATTCCAGCAATGGGGGTCTTCAGTTACTTGGAGATGTTGGGTTTATTCTCTGTTGAGAAGTGACAGAAGGAGTTTTGACAGAGGCATTCAATCATGAAGTGTCTAGAAGGTGTGGATAGATACAGCGCCATTCGCAAAAGGGTTGAGAAAGAGAGGACATCAATTTAACGTGATTGCCAACAGAACTAACAGGGACATGAGCAGTAATTATTTTATGTAGCAACTGGTTAGCATCTAGAATGCATTGTTACAAAGGATGATGCAGAACAGATTTAATTATGGTTTTCAAAAGGGAATATGTCATTATTTGATGAGAAAATAAATGCAGGTTACAAGGAAAAGATGGTAAAGTGAGACTAATTGTGTAATTCTTAAAGATAGCTGATGTTGACATGACAGGCCAAGCTACCTTCTTATATGCTGCATCCATTATTTGATTCTATAAGTAAGATAATATCAGTGAAATAGTGATCATAAATTCATGTATTTGATGATAATGATTGAGAAGGATGCCTACATAATCAAAACCAGCATTATAGATTTCTGAAAGTCCGACCCTGCAGAATGAGAATAGCACTTTGGAAAATAAAGTGGATAACAATATTAGCAAGCAATTATATTGAGCAGCAATAGGAAATAATTAACACAGCAGTCAACAGAATCCAGTAAAATGAATGAAATGAATGGATAGGTGATAGAAGGAATGTCATACAGTGACATGTGAAGTAGTATATTTTGGTAGGAATAATAAGGAAAGGCAATATAAAATAAAGGGTAACACTTTTAAAAGGGGACCGTGGAACAGAGAGAGCAGGAGTGTATAAGCAGCATTGAAGGTTAGAGATTAAAAAGCAGTTTCAACGATATTTGCAATCTTGGAACTTAAACATCAAGCTAAATCCTAATCTGTCCCTGAAAATAGATAAAGACATGGGAGGCTGTGTGAAGAGAATTATGAACAAATTTTGAGAAGAATTGTAGTTCAGATCGAGATGTAAGCTTGCTCGCTGTGCCAGAAGGTTCAGTTTCAGACATTTCGTCACCATACTAGGTAACATAATCAGTGAGCCTCCTGTGAAGCACAGGTGGAAATGCCCACTTTTTATTTATGTGTTTAGGTTTCCTTGGGTTGGTGATGTCATCTCCTGTGATGATGTAATTTCTTGTTCTTTTTCTCAGGGGGTGGAATGGGATTCAAGTCAACATGTTTGTTGATAGAGTTCTGGTTGGAGTGCCATGGTTCTAGGAATTCTCGTGCATGTCTCTGTTTGGCTTATCCTAGGATGGATGTGCTGTCCTAGTCGAAGTAGTGTCCTTCCTCATCTGTATGTAAAGATAGTAGTGAGAGTGGGTCCTGTCTTGTTGTGGCTAGTTGATGTTCATGTATCCTGGTGGCTAGTTTTCTGCCTGTTTGTCCGATCTCATGGTTCTTAGCAGAGGCAGTAATGCAGAGATTCCAATGAACAGCTCTGCCAGCCATCCAACCCAAACTTTGAGTCCGCTATTTGGATGGCACTTTTGTCATCACTAAAAGAAACAAATTAGAGGGAACCTTCAAGATCATCAATAATACCCTTACTGGCATAACATTCACTAAAGAGGAGGAAAACAACAAACTGCCATTTCTAGATGTTGCAGTAGAGCAAATGGCCAATGGGAAACTTTAAACCAGCATCTACAGGAAAACAACACATACGGACCAAATACTGAACTACAGAAGCAATCATCCCAACACCCACAAATGAAGCTGCATTAGAACATTATTTCAATGAACCACCAAACACTGCAGCACAGAGAAATTATGAAGACAGAAGAAAATCATCTATACAGGGTATTCAAAATGAACGGATACCCAATGAACACAGTCCGCCGATTCCTCAGCAACAAACCCAAACAAACAAACAAAATGAACCCAGAAACCCTAGCCACTCTCCCCTATGTCAAAGACATCTCGGAAATGACTTCCAGACTACTCACATCCATCCTAGGATAAGCCAAACAGAGACATGCACGAGAATTCCTAGAAGCATGGCACTCCAACCAGAACTCTATCAACAAACATGTTGACTTGGATCCCATTTACCACCTGCTGAGAAAAAGAACAGGAAATGTCATCACTGCAGGAAATGACATCATCACAGGAAATGACATTGTCAACCCAAGGAAAATTAAACACATAAATAATAAGCGGGCCATACCACTGGAGGCTCACTGATGATGTTACCTTGTGTGATGATGAAACATCTGAAAACGAACCTTCCAGCTCAGTGAGCAAACTTACATCCAGAATTATGAACATAGACAGTGGGGATAGCATGTATGGGAAGAATATGAAGAGATTTTAAAAAGAAGTAAAAACAAAGGAGAAGAAAAGATAAGCTATGAAATTAAGTTGTCAAGTAACATGAAACAAAACAGCAAATAATTTTTAAGGGAAATCGTCTTGTGAATATTTAATAATCACATTTATTGACCTGATAATAACAGAGGCAATAATACATTAATAGAGAAATAGCAGAAATATGAATGAATTGCTTCTCTTCAGTGTTTATCATTGAATAGGGCTTTGCACATGATAGTTGATGATGTAATTTAAAAAAAGGATGATTATATTTAAAATAAAAAGAGGAAAACATTTAAAAAGCAATCAAACATGAAAAGGACAAAGTCACTCGTCTGATTTTATCCATGCATTTTTAAAGGATCTAGTGAAAAGAAGAGTATCATATCTGCATTTTAAACTAATAATTACTTGAAATAAAAAGTTAAAAATCACACAGCATCAGGTTATAGTCCAACAGGTTTAATTGGAAGCACACTAGCTTTCGGAGCGATGCTCCTTCATCAGGTGGTTGCGGTGTCTTACAATTGTATACTCCACAACCACCTGATGAAGGAGCAGCGCTCTGAAAGCCAGTGCTTCCCATTAAACCTGTTGGACTATAACCTGATGCTGTGTGATTTTTAACTTTGTACACCCCAGTCCAACTCCGGCAACTCCAAATCTTGGGAAAAAAGTGCATTTCAGAAAACTGGTCGATCACTGTACTGACACTTTTGAAAAATAAATACTTCGAATGCTGAATTGGTTTACATCAATCAATACAGTCTCAGCAGCTAACCTATCAATCCAGGTGAATGTATTGTAGGATTCATAAGAGAATAGAGTATGTATGAGCTATGGTTGGAGATTAATTATGTTGTAGAGTCCTCGATAAGAGAAATACACATGGGCTGTGGGAAGACATTAGAACAACAGGTGAAGTAGGTTAGATGTAGATGAGTCGAGAGTGAGGTGCTGGAAAAACACAGCATGTCAGGCAGCATCCGAGGGGCAGGAGAATCAATGTTTTGGGCATAAACCCTTCATCAGGAATCTTGCCTGAAACGTTGATTCTCCTGTTCCTTGGATGCTGCCTGACCTGCTGTGCTTTTCCTGCTCTCCACTCTCCACTCGGACCTCCAGCATCTGCAGTCCTCATTTTCTCCTCCAAAATGTAGATGAGCCTTTTTTTGGAACAGGTCTGATATATTGAATTCCCTGTGGCAATGATTTGTTTGGTGTTAACCATGAGAACATAACTTGTGACAGATCCAGTAATCATTAGGACATGCTATGAGCTGTCAAATTCAAATCTGAACTTATATGTGTTTCAGATGTACAACGACTATATGCTTGGTTATTATGATGCTGTTCTGCTCTTCAGTTTGGTACTTGAAGATTTTCTGATGAAAAATGAGTCCCCAACACCAGCCGACTTCAGTAAAAACTTTCGAAATATCTCCTTCCAAGGTTAGTATTTCCTTCCCACTAACAAACTTGTTGTACAGGCTTAAGAAAGGAGGGAATAACAGAAAAACAAATAGAGACTTTGGAATTAAAAGTATACTTAAGAATGGTAGGGGAGAGTTGAAATGATTGGAGGCAGGAACAATAGAACTGTAGAAGGGGGACTCATGTTTGAGAAAGAGCAGATAGACCAAGGAAGGGAAAGCAAGAGAAGAATATTTGTGATTAGGGATAAGGAAGAAGAAAGATTAAACAGAAAGTGAGTTCTGTGAACTTGAAGATAGAAAAGAGATAAGTGGAGAAAATTCTGATCTAGGAAATGAATTAAATCACATCTTGTTTGATTACAGGAGCCCTGGGACCAATACATCTGGATGAGTTTGGAGATCGAGACATTAACCTGACTGTTCTGTATACCTCAGTCAAAACAGGAAAGGTAGGTTCTTTAACCAGGCAGATTGGAGAGCCCAGATGTCATTCTGTGATATGCTAGTGAAACAGTGTGCATCATTGCATTAAGCAACACAATGTCACATGATTTTGCCTTCAAATTGTGGCAGTCATGAGGCTTTAAAAAAAATGTATTCATCCCAATTCCATTTTGAAAGTTACTATTGAATCCACCAACCTTTTGGAAGATGGTTTCCAGATTACAGTGAGGAACCAGTTTGTCCTTATTTAATCTATCAAAATACTACACAATTTAGAACTCCTCTATAAAAATCCCTCTTCATTAATTGACTCTTTCAATAAAAAAAAACAAGTGGAGATTTATTCAGTCCTCAACCCCATCCCTTCATTCATTCAGATCATAGGTGTTCTGTACTACAATGTCATGGTTCTATGGGCCTCTATGTCCTTGCCTAATCAAAATCTATCAAATTTTGTTTTAAGATTTTTGATTGTCCTCCAGCATCAATCTCTATGTAATAAAGTGCTTCCTTAGGCTATGCCCCTTGCTCTGGGTTCTTCCACTTCTGAAATAATTTATCCCTATATACCCATTCAATCCTTTGATAATTTACAACACACAATTAGGTCACCTATTCTTCTATAGTCAATAGAATGCTAGTCTAGCCTCTGTAACCTTCCCTTATAAATGATAATAGAGGGAAAATGTTTAATTTATATAACAATATTACCCATAGTAATCTAAGATTATATCTCGGCTTTCCCAATCTTTCTGCATGACTAATGTTCATTGTTCCCATTTAAATAAAACTTCATTGCATTCTCCTTTCTGAACACAATTGGACAGTATCTCATCTCAAGCCTAAACAGTAACTTATAAAGTTTCAACATAACTTCCTTCATTTATACCCAAAGCATCATTTCTAAAGTCCTTGGATCATTTTAACCAACCTTCACAAATCATTCTTCCATCTTCAAACCTTTGGTAGTTGAAAACTCTCTGAGTTTGCGGATTCTTTAAAATTATTTTTAAGACTTTGATTAGATTATCTACAGTGTGGACAGGCCCTTTGGCCCAACCAGTCCACACTGGAGAGCAACCCACCCCCCTCTGACTAATACACCTAACACTATGGACAATTTAGCATGTCCAATCCATCTGACCAGCACACCTTTGTGACTGTGGAAGGAAAGCCACACAGACACAGGAAGGATGTCCACACAGGCAGTCACCTGCAGCTGGAGTTGAACTTGGGACTGTGATGCTGTGAGGCAGCAGTACTAACCACTGAGCTATCGTGTCACCCCAGCAGTGCTGCTCCTGGTTTCTTCTTCACAGTTCTCTGTGTTAAAGTCTAGCTTCCATATGTCTGCCATTTCAGCAGTGTGATCGTGTCCTCCTCAAGTCTGCTCTTCTCGTATGCATTGTTTACTAAATTATTCCTTTTTAATTGCAGTACAAGACGTGGTTTCACTTTGACACCAAGAATCATAGCATCCACGGCCTTGACCCCATTCCTGAGTTTGTATGGGACAAAGGATTACCCAATAGTGCTCCTGAATCCACACAAGGTAGGTGCTAGCCAAGTTTGACTCTGCTGGGCTATAGCCAGCTCGATCATTTTCTGGTGTAAGGCCACAATCCCATTGGTGCTCAGAGGTGTAGGGAAAGGTGCCACTTGCTGCAGTCATGATTTGGTGATGCTGGTGTTGGACTGGGGCGTACAAAGTTAAAACTCTCACATCACCAGGTTATAGTCCAACAGGTTTAATCAGAAGCACACTAGCTTTTGGAACGCTGCTCCTTCTAAACCTGTTGGACTATAACCTGGTGTTGTGTGATTTTTAACTTGCTGCAGTGTAATTTTTAGGATGGGTGTCAAGCGTGAGTGTGACTGTAAAGGAGGCTTTCTAGTATGGTATTGTGGATGGGGAACTTCCAGCCACATAGAAAGACAAGAGAAGTTGCTGCTGTTCACAGAAAGTTAAAGGGAGAGGTGTTCCAAAATATGAAAGATTTGGCAGAGTATTTTGAGGAAAATCATTCCAATAGTTGTAAGGCCACTATCCAGAAGACAGATACTTAAAAATAAATTTCCAAAAGAACCAGAGAGGAGGCATGGAGATATTGGGCAGTACAATGTCTCACAGCGCCAGTGACCCTGGTTCAATTCCCGCCTCAGGCGACTGTCTGTGTGGAGTTTGCACATTCTCCCTGTGTCTGTGTGGGTTTCCTCCCACAGTCCAAAGATGTGCAAGTCAGGTGAATTGGCCATGCTAAATTGCCTGTAGTGTTAGGTGTACGGGTAAATGTAGGGGTATGGGTGGGTTGCGGGTCAGTGTGGACTTGTTGGGCCGAAGGGCCTGCTTACACACTGTAAGTAATCTAATCTAATCTAGATAATTCTGCCTTCAAGCAACTGTCTGTGGAGTTTGCACATTCTCTCCATGTCTGCCACAGTCCAATGATGTACAGGTTTGTTGGATTGGAGGAGAAAGTGAGGTCTGCAGATGCTGGAGATCAGAGCTGAAAATGTGTTGCTGGAAAAACGCAGCAGGTCAGGCAGCATCCAAGGAACAGGAAATTCGATGTCTTGGGCATAAGCCGGTTTGTTGGATTGGCCATGCTAAATTGCCCATAGTGTCCACGGATGTGCAGATTAGATGGATTAACCAGGAGAAATGCAGGGTAGTGGGTGGGTTTGGGGTGGATGATTTCGGAGGGTTAATGTGATTTTGAAGGGTTGAATTATTTATTTCCACACGGTAGGATTTTTATGACTTTTTCTATGCAATCAGCTGGAATACACTTCCTGAAACAACAATAGAAGAAAGGTAATGTTCAAAGAGAACTGGGGAAAACTTGAAAGAGAAAAATATTTGGCGCAATGAAAGAAGTAGAGGAAAGAGGAGCTAATTTACTGGCTATCCCAGAGCTAGCAAATGTTGTCAAGTGCTACATGATTCTTAAATTCCACGACCAACCAGTTGACCCTATCAACCCATCGAACAGATGTGCAACCAAAACATAAAGTACTGGATTCCAAATATTGAATATTTTTTCCATGATCCTGTGATTTTGTTCTCTTCTTGGCTGTTCCCAGCAAAGTCCTGGAAATTACTTTTTAATTCACGCAGCCTTCGTTACAATCCTGGAGGGTTTTAACTTCATAAAGGGCATCACAAATAGAATGGTAAACTGTAGTGACACATAGTAAATTAAATTTGAAAGCTAAGGGATGTGGCAAGATACATTTTGATAGGAAGGAAGAAAGGCATTCTAAACAAAATGGCATGAGGCTTGATGAACTATTCAAAAATACTGAACTCAACACATTAATTCTGATTCTATCTCAACTTGTGCTACCGAACCTGCCAAGTTTCTCCAGCATTTTCTGTTTTCACTTCAGATCGCTGGCATCTGCAATGCTTTGCTAATACTGATAGTACGAGTTGAAAATAAGTGCAGGAAAAGAGAGACTTAATGACTCATTGCATAAGTGTTTAAGGTTAGTCAGACAAGTTGAAAAGGCTGTTACGAGACAGAATCATTGGCTTTTTAAAATAGAGATATATGTGGAGAATTATGTTTAACTCTGGTTACCATTACACTTCAGGATGGTGCCACGGTTTCGGGGAAGATGTGGAAGGCAAGATAATAGTCACAGAGTCAGAGAATCAGAGTCACACAGCATGGAAACAGACACTTCGGTCCGATCAGTCTATTGCTGAACATAATCCCAAACTAAACCAGTCCCACCTGCTTGCTTCTGGCCCACATCCCGCTAAACCTTCCCTATTCATGTATCTATCCAAATGTCTTTTAATCATTGTAATTATACCCGCATTTACCACTTTCTCAGGAAGTTCTTTCCACACGTGAACTACCTTCTGCATAAAAAAATTGGCTCACGTGGCTCAGTGGTTAGCACTGCTGCCTCATAGCACCATGGTCCCAGTTTCGATTCCAGCTCTGAGTAGAGCTTGCACATTCTTCCTGTGTCTGCGTGGGTTCCCTCTGGGTGCCTCGATTTCCTCCCACAGTCCAAAGATGTGCAGGTTAGGTGAATTGGCCAGGCTAAGTTGCCCATAGTGTTTGGTGCATTAGTCAGAGAGAAATGGGTCTGGGTGGGTTACCCTTCAGAGGGTCAGTATTGACTGGTTGGGTCAAAGGGCCTGTTTCCACAATGTAGAGAAGCTATCTATCTATCTAAATCTTGCTCCTCTCACCTTAAAATTGTACCCCCTAGTCTTGAAATCCCCCATCCTAGGGAAAAGACAACTACCATTAACTCTATCTATACCTGGTATTATTTTATAAACTTCTAAAGGTCGCCCGTCAACCACCTATTCACCAGTGAAAAAAAGGCCTAGCCTATCCAGCCTCTCCTTATAATTAAAGTTCTCCATTTCCAGCAACATCTTGGTAAATTGTTCCTGAACCTCTCCAAATTAAAATATCCTCCTTATAACGGTATGCTGATAATGTTTTTGGATTCGTAATCCAGAACTCCAGACTAAAACAGTGCTGAAGATCTGAAGGAAAAACAGAAATTGCTGGATAAACTCATTAGGTCTGACAGCATCTGTGGAGAGAAAGCGGTGTGAATGTTTTGAGTCCAGTGTCTCTGAAAAAAGGTCACTAGACACAAACCATTAACTCTGTTTTCTCTCCACAGATACTGCCGGAACTGTTGAATTTCTCCAGCAATTTCTGTTATTGTTTATCAAATAAAAGTCTGAATTGAACAGCTAGCCATGAAACTATCACTGATTGTGTAAATTAGGGATGGAAAATATGGCTGGCTTTGTCAGTGATACCCATGCTGCACAAAAGAATCTTTGAAAAATTACTGGCATGACACCAGGAATGGAATCAATTAGATGGGGAGACTGGAGAAAATGGGGCTGTTCTGTAAACAGAAGATTAAAGGAGATTTACTTTATTAGATTCCCTACAGCCCTTCAGCCCAACAAGTTCACACTGACCCTCCGAAGAGTAACCCACTCAGACCCATTTTCCTCTGACTAACACACCTAACCTATGGGCAATTTAGTATGGCCAATTCACCTGACCTGCACATCTTTGGACTGTGAGAAAAAATCCAGAGCAAACACAGGGAGAATGTGTAAACTCCACACAGACAGTTGCCCGAGGCGGGAATTGACCCTAGTCCTGGTGCTGTGAGGCAGCAGTGCTAACCACTGAGCCATCTTGATGGAAGCGTTCAACATTTTTAATAGTTTCATAGTGTAATTAAGATGGGACTTAGGAAATAGAAGCACACATGTAAGATCATTGTCAAATGTACCAGAGGCAAAATAAGAAAACATCTTTTTACAGTCATCTGTTATGATATGGTATGTGCTGCCTGACTGCACATTCAATTGCAGCTCTCAAATGAACATTGAAGAGAAAAACAAATACAAAAACAAAAGAGAAAGAGGAGGAAACTGGGATGAAATTAATAGAATCCTTACAGTGTGGAAGCAGGCCATTTGGCCCATTGAGTCTATATCAACCCTCCAAAGAGCATCCCACCCAGACCCATCACATCCCTGCATTTCCCATGGTTAATCCACCCAGGCTGCACATCCCTGAACAGTATGGGCCATTTAGCACGGCCAATCCACTAAACCTGCATATCTTTGGGCTGTGGGAGGAAGTTGGAGCATCCAGAGGAAACCCACACAGAGGATGTATACACAGTTGTCTGAGGGTGGAATTGAACCCAGGTCCCTGAACCACACTAAGCCACTGTGCAGCGCCAAATAGCTCTACTGAAAATTCAACACAAGCATGATGGGTTGAGTATCAAATAGCATCCCTCTGATTCTGCAGCACCTTTCACCATTTTAAGCCATGTCTAAAACATTGAACTGTCAATGAAGTACTTTTGAAACATAATCATGGCGCTTGAAGTTGCATAGATTCATTTACAGGCCTAGTCCCTGCTAGGAGTGGGATATATTCATATACAGGGCCAATACATCTCTAAGCAAAAGGAATTTGCCCAGACATTGCACAAATTCTTGTGGGACAACTGTTCCCTGATGCATTCTTCAGGACGTAACAATTCCTTGACCATTTGCTGTCACTAATCTTTTTTATCATGTCGAATAAATTGTTGTTCCCTTACAAATTTGGAATTCTTGCACCTATCCTGATTACCGCAAGACAAAAAGCTTCAACAACACATCTTTTTTTTCAGCACCACTCAAGTTCTCACTACCACATGACTAGCTACACCCTTATTATTTAGGACCATAATGTGTATTTATCCAACAGACAAGCTCTGTTCTTGAGATTATTCCTGCTCCTCACTCACTTTAGAAGGCTGATAAGTTGCACAGTGGCTCAGCGGTTCGCATTGCAGCCTCACAATGCCAGAGACCCTGGTTCGATTCCAGCCTCTGGCAACTGTCTGTGTGGAGTTTGCACATTCGCCCTGTGTCTGCATGGGCTTCCTCTAGGTGTTCTGGTTTCCTCCCACAATCCAAAGATGGGCAGGTTAGGTGGATTGGCCATGCTAAATGGCCATTGCTGTAATGTTAGATGCACTAGTCAGGGGAAACGTAGAGATATAAGTGAGTGGGTCAGGGTGGGTTACTCTTTGGAGGGTTGGTGTGGACTTGCTGGGCTGAAGGGCCTGTTTCCACACTGTAGAGATTCCAAGGAAGTTAGAATAAGGACTCTGAGTAAGGGAACCTCTATGTTTGAGGGATTTCTCTAAAATATCATTTAAATTTACATTAACTACTGGCATTATAACAATTGTGTGGGCCCCTTCTCGAGTTGCAAGTTTATGTCAAGTCCAAAACTGGGGCTATGGGGAAAGAGGAATGTCTCAAGATTTGAATTCCCATTCTGACAGATTAAAGTATAACTGAGAACACAGTAGGATACCTAATATTTCCAGGCCTCAAGACACAAAAAAATAGCAGGAGAAAAATGAGCTTATGTTGTAAAAATTAGCCGGGTTTTCCATTAAAACAACTCTAAATGCAATCCTTGGCAGGTTGGATAACCAAGTCAGAGTTGAACCTGAGACAATGGAGTGCAGCAAGTTCAGAGGAAGACAGGTTAGAGTGGGGTGGGGGGGGGGGTGGGGGGAGATTATTGAAGATACTGTGTGGCAGGGAGAGGATCCCTATCCAAAGAAGTGGGTTCAGAGTACTCCTGTCCATGTGCAGCCTCAAGATGTCAGTCAGGCTGTTCCAAGCACAATCTTTGGTTTCCCACCTTTATTGAGTATAGAGTTGCCAACCTCTAGAATTGTCCCGGTATCTCCAGGAATTGAAATTCCATTTTCAGAACAATGATGCAAGAAATACATGGGAGTGGAACAACATTTTTTTTAAAATCTCTGAACTTTATTTTAATTAGTTCTAAAAATATTGGAGATAGAGATTTTAAAAAGTGCTGTCAGGGTGATTCTAATCTGAAGAGCGTGTTCACTTTCGACTGGGCCATAGGAATGCAGTGCAACTGGATAATAGGCCAACAGCGGAACTGTGGTACTGGAGCACTTAGGTGGGAGGTTACACGCTGAATCGGTAATGTCAAAGTGTGATGTGGATCTTCCATTTAACCAGCCTTTAAACCCTCTAACTCTTACAGGCACTTTGAAGCTGGAGATGGCAGTGATAGGTCTGACTGTCATTGTCGTGTTGATTATGATGATCACTCTCATTATACTGCGGTGAGTAGCAGAAATGTATTTGATAAAGAAATGAAGCAAGCAACCTGGTCCCTGCATGACCCAGAAATGAGATGAAAGGTAAATTAAGAGTTAAAAACAAACGCAGAAATTGCTCAGACAAACTCATCAGGTCTGGCAGCATCTGTAGAGAGAAAACAGAGTTGCTGTTTCCAGTCCACTGACCCTTCTTCAAAACCGTGTTTTTTTTAACAGAAACATCAAGGAAGAGACGGACCAGGTGAAGGTGAGGGAAACATGTAAATTACAAGCAAAATGGATAATTGTTTACAATTCCAGATGAGAGAGGGAAGCAGTACCCCTGATGTGTACCAGAGGAAGAGTTATGAGGAGGGACTGGAGTAGGACTGGAACAAGAAATAATCCATGCACCCCACAAAGAGGCAGACATAACTGGGCCCCATCAGACTCAATGAGTTAAACTTATACCAAACCCCTTCTTTAGATCACCATATAATTGAGAGATTATCCTGAGAGCTAGTTAAACATTTAGGCTGGAGTTTTGTGTTGAGACTAAGAATGGAGGCAGGGTACAAACAAGGAGGACTCCCACTTGGGGGTGGGTCATGTTTTCCCACATGTTTACAGTTTCCTTAGCTTATCACACATGGGCATGTAGGTAAAATACAGAAACCAAAAGAGAGAATACTGGAAAATCTCAGCAAGTCTGGCAGCAGCTGTAAGGAGAGAAAAGAGCTGACGTTTCGAAACCTGCTGAGATTTTCCAGCATTTTCTCTTTTGGTTTCAGATTCCAGCATCTGCAGTAGTTTGCTTTTATCCTCGGTAAAATATTGAATTTTTATGGTTGGGTAGTAATTCTGAAAGCTGTCAGTGTTCTCTGAACTATAACATCCGGCAGCATTATTTGTGATGTGGGAGCATTACTCAACCTCTCTTCATGATCCTCACCCACTCGTGCAGATGTCAGAGACAAGGCAAAAACTCAGCACTGCACTTTAGTGAAGCCACGATGGCAACAATAAGCCATCCTGACTTACAAGATCAGTTTGAACCTTTGGCAGAAGGTCAGTTGTAGGGGCAGCTCAAGCGAACCTTGCTGCAGTTTACCAAGAAACTGAAGTCACCAGACAAAGGAGCAGTGCTCCGAAAGCTTGTGATTTCAAATAAACCTGTTGGGCAATAACCTGGTGTCGTGTGACTTCTCACTTTGTCCACCCCAGTCCAACATTGGCACCAACAGTCCAACATCAAGCTTAGATTAGATTACTTACAGTGTGGAAACAGGCCCTTCGGCCCAACAAGTCCACACCGACCCGCCGAAGTGCAACCCACCCATTCCCCTACATTTACCCATTACTTAACACTACGGGCAATTTAGCATGGCCAATTCACCTGACCTGCACATCTTTGGACTGTGGGAGGAAACCAGAGCACCCGGAGGAAACCCACGCAGACATGGGGAAAATGTGCAAACTCTACACAGTCAGTCGCCTGAGTCAGGAACTGAACCCAGGTCTCTGGCGCTGTGAGGCAGCAGTGCTAACCACTGTGCCACCGTGCCACCCACAAGGCTTATGAGCAGTGCAGTAGGTCAGTGGTTAGCACTGCTGCCTCTTGGTGCCAGGCACCTGGGTTCACTTCAGCCTTGGGTGACTGCCTGTGTGGAGTTTGCCCATTTTCCTTGTGTCTTGCCCGAGTTAACTTGAATTGAATTTATTTTCACGTGTACTGAGGTAGAGTGAAAAGCTTTGTCTTGTGAGCAATACATAGTTAAGTAGCATTGATAGTAAATAAGAGGTAAACAGTGGCAAAAATAAAAACACAGGTACAGGTGAATGTTAAGGGTTTGTGAGTCCATTCAGTATTCTAACAACAGGAGGGTAGAAACTGATGCAAAACCGGCTGGTGCGTGTGTTCAGGCTTCTGTACCTTCTCCCCAATGGTAGAGGTTGTAGAAAAACATTGCCAGGGTGGGGTGGATCTTTGAGAATACTGGTAGCCTTTCCTTGACAGTGGGCCTGGTAGATGGATTCTATAGATGGGAGGCTGGCCTTTGTGATTGTCCGGGCCCAGTTCACCACTCTCTGTAACCATCTTGAATGGTACAGTTGCCATACTAGGTGGAGATAAATCCAGACAGAATACTCTCGATGGCGCACCTATAAATGTTGGCAAGGGTATTCGCCGTCATGCCAAATTTCCTCAGCTGCCTGAGGAAGAAGAGAGGTTGTTGGGCCTTTGTAACCAATGCATCCACATGAAGAGTCCAAGAGAGTTCGTTGTGGACTACCACTCCCAAGAGCTTGACACTCTCCACTCGTTCCACCTCTGTGCTGATAAAGTGTAATGGGGTATGAGTAACGTCCCGCCAAAAGTTTTCTCTAGGTGCTCCGATTTAGTCCCACAGTCCAAAGCTGTGCAGGTTAGGTGGATTAGCCACGGTGAATGCAGGGTCATGGGGATATTTAGGGGCCTGGGTTTGTGTAGGATGCTCTCTGGAGTGTTGGTGCAGACCTGATGGGCCAAACAGCCTTTTTCCACACAGTTAAGAAACGCTTAACGGAGCTTGGCTTCTGATGCGCGGATTTGGTGCAGACATGGTAGGCCAAAAGGTCTCATTCTGCTGCATAGTAATTCAAGGATTCTGTGAACTGAAGAGGTTTGGAATCACTGGAGCTTGGTCCTTTCAGGTACACACCTCCTATGTTCCATCAGCTTTGTGAACACATGTTTCCCAATTGAATATTTAGCAGGCCAGATTGTGGAATCATAGAATGCAAGCAGGCCATTCATCCCATCGGGTCCACACCAACCCTCCGGACAGCATTCCACCCAATCCCACACCCCTACCCTATTTCTGTAACTCTACATTTTTCATGGCTAACCTAGCCAGCACACCTGGTCACTGCACAGAGGCTGGTATCCCATCACCAAGTCATCCTTTATTTACTCATGCACAGAACACTGGCTGTGACCAGCAAGCTCAGAGTCAGTCCCCTGAACTGAGGACATTCTCAATCCTATTTAATATAGGTCAGCCATTGTCTCCTGGTTTAACTTCAAGAGTTCATAGGGATGAGTGAGGGACAAGGACTGACTGTCACAATCAGCACCTCATTTACGGGGCTACAGGCTGGATTTAAATGTTTCCTGTTGGCTGGTTTAAAGGTGGAAATGTGTTGCTGGAAAAGCGCAGCAGGTCAGGCAGCATCCAAGGAGCAGGAGAATCGACGTTTCGGGCATGAGCCCTTCTTCAGGAATGAGGAGAGTTAACAATCCCAATCAAGGACCTCATAATCAAATTACCACAACATCCACCTAACCTGCATACCTTTGGATTGTGAGAGGAAACCAAAGCATCCGTAGGAAACCTGCACAGACACGGGGAGAACGTGCAAACTCCACACAGACAGTTGCCCGAGGGTGAAATCAAACCCTGGTCCTTAGCACTGTGAGGCAGCAGTGCTAACCACTGAGCCACCACGCTGCCCTGTAACCAGATGCCTCTGGTACTGGCAGTGCCACTGAAAATTAGCTGTGGAGGGATGGATTGACAGCCAGAAAATGGTTGTGGGTTACCGGAGAGCCTGTTAAGAAGAGCCCCCACCACCTTCCATGAGTCTGTGCGGGTAAAGCAACTGGGCTGCCTATTTGGCTTGGACTTCTCCCACCACTGGTTACATCCCAGTGGCAGTGTGGTGAGGCCTTTCAGTTAATCAGCTTTAAGGGTCTCAACTGGGCTACAAAAGGATGGCTGCAAGTAAAAATTGCACCTGGAACAGATGAGTATGTTGATGTGAACATGTGCCTTCCCCACTTTTAAACCAGGAGAAAGTGAGGACTGCAGATGCTGGAGATCAGAGCTAAAAATGTGTTGCTGGAAAAGCGCAGCAGGTCAGGCAGCATCCAAGGAGCAGGAGAATCGACGTTTCGGGCATGAGCCCTTCTTCAGGAATGAGGAGAGTGGGCACACTCTCCTCATTCCTGAAGAAGGGCTCATGCCCGAAACGTCGATTCTCCTGCTCCTTGGATGCTGCCTGACCTGCTGCGCTTTTCCAGCAACACATTTCCACCTTTAAACCAGCCAACAGGAAACATTTAAATCCAGCCTGTAGCCCTGTAAATGAGGTGCTGATTGTGACAGTCAGTCCTTGTCCCTCACTCATCCCTTTGAACTCTTGAAGTTAAACATTTTCATGCTGTCTTTCTCCTGATCTATTAAATGACTAATTATAATGTTCCACCATTTTGTTTGGAGCCCTCCTTTCCCACTGTTTTTATCTACCTTCTGCCACAGGATGATAAATACAGTATCTCGGATATCCACACTGTATTTAAGACTCTGTTCAATTTAAATGATGGTTTAGTTGCTCCCATATCTTCACTTGATCCTGAATTCCACTAATTTTGCATTTCTCTGCTGTTTTTCAGGATAAGCTTATAGGTGCACATTAATTCTTTTAATTTGCCAAATGCTTTGCCAACAGGAAGTACAGAAAGGAACGGGAAATGTACCGAAAGAAATGGTCACATATTTCTAGTGACCAAATCATCCCACTGGAGGGAGATGAAAAAGTCAGCATCAACCTGAAGGTAAATCTAACCAGAAACAGTAGCAAGCATGAACAGGGGCTGGCAAGGCTTATATTGGGCATCTTTTCAATAAGTTGAAAAATGTGGTGCTGGGAAAACACAGCAGGCCAGGCAGCATCCGAGGAGCAGGAGAATCGACGTTTCGGGCATAAGCCCTTCTTCAGCCTTCTTTTCAATAAGCCTTCCAAACTGTACAGGCTATTAAAGGCTAGGTTTGATCTAAGCATTTTGTTTTGTTCTTTTGGGATGTGGGATGAGTCATAATGGGATGTGGCCATTATGTTGTCCATCCCTAGCTTCCTCTGAACTGAATGGCTTCCTGTTGGACAGGAGGTCTGTTTCCATGTTGTGTGACTCGATAACAAAGTTTAAGACCTCAACATATGTGACGCAGATCATTTACGCTTTTTTTTTCTGGCTACTTTTTACTCCACGAACAGCACCATTGAAAATGGATGGACCCCAATGAGATGGGAATAATTAATGGCAGTTCAAGAAGGCAGCTCACTGATAGGTGCGTTAGTCAGAGGGAAATGGGTCTGGGTGGGTTACTCTTCAGAGGGTTGGTGTGGACTGGTTGGGCCGAAGGGCCTGTTTCCACACTGTAGGGAATCTAATCTAATCTTAGTGAAACATAAGATCCTGAGGGTGGATTCTGAAAGGATATTTCTTCTTGACATACTAGAACTAGGGGACATAGTATTAAAAATAAAATTTCTCATTATTAGAGAGAATTTTTTTTTCTCTTATGGAGCTGTGAGTCTGGAATTCTTATACCTAGAAAACAGTGGTGACAGATCATTGAATATTTGCAAGGAAACACTCTTAACTCACAAGAGAGTCAAATGGTATCAGGTGTAGGCAGGAAAGTTAAGGCCGCACCCACAATCAAATCAGCTATAATCTTACAAAGTAGCAGAACATGTTCAAAGGACAAAATACGCTATCCTGCTCCTAATGTGTATGTTCATAACTGCCTGAATAGTCAATGAAAGCAGATTCAACTCAAAGGTTCAAAATGTAAATCCATACATATTTGAAAGAGGCAAGAAATATAGTATTTTAGCAAAAGAAGGCATGGACTAACTTGAAAGCTCTTTCAAAGAACCATCACAGGCAATAATGGGCCAAACAAAATACCTTTGCTTTGTTTGTCCCTTTTGGGCTTTTAAAAGGCATCTGCCTGCATCCAGGTCTATGCTGGTAGCAGGTTCAACATAAGGAATGAACCTGATTGTGGATATCAGAGGCAAGATTGGAATGGTGTTGGAAAAGCACAGCAGGTCAGGCAGCACCCGAGGAGCAGGAACATCAATGTTTTGGGCAGGAGCCCTTCATCAGGAAATGAATCCTGATGAAGGGCTCCTGCCCGAAATGTCACCTTTCCTGCTCCTCGGATGCTGCCTGACCTGCTGTGCTCTGATCTCCAGCATCTGCAGTCCTCACCTTTGCCTCATTGTGGATATGCAGCCTTTTCTCTTTCTGAACTTGTGATAAAATATAAAAGGAAGTTGACATTTCTCAGGGACAACTGGATGTTCTGGAATTGTCTTGACATTTGTCATCAAAGAATCATATCTATCAGTAAAAAAAATCACAGACGCCCTCCACTCTATCTGTGTCTAATCCACTCTGTCTTCCATCTCAAGATCGAAGAGGACAAGAGAAAAGAAAATCTGGTGCCTTTATGGAGAGCAAAATATGACAAAAAGGTATTATACCTTGATTTTAAACTTCTCATCTGATTTCAAATTCATCTGTGGCCTTGCCCCTCCTTATGCTATCATCTCCCTTTCGAGATAGCAATATTCCTCCAACGTCGAGTCTCAAATATTGGCAACCTTCAACTGCCCAAGCCTGAACTGCTGGAATTCCCACTTTACATCTCCTTCGTTGTTATGGACCAGCCCCCTTTAAAACATTTCAAGAAGGTAGCCCAGACCCTAACTTTCTAGTTGTTTTAAGTAGGTGTAGAGTGGATATTCCGGGAGTGATGCAGCTGGCCAACCAGTCAGTTTTAAACAAAACCGACTTTATTTACGCATGAACAAAAGAAAACCAAGTTTAGAGTAACAGAACTATTTGAAACCCCAACTGACACGAAAACACAACTTAACAAAGAGCTGTTCCAATTTCCTGTTTAATCCCGTAATACACCCCTTGGCAAAAAAGATAAAATCAAACATAGGTTCCAACTGTAGAGATGTCAGAGAGAGAGAGAGAGAGGATCAGCACTGGGCTGTTCCTTTGAGCAGCAGCCTGAAAAATTGACCGCTTGCTAAAACCAAACCAAACCAAACCAAACCCTGAACTGACCACTCCTTTTTCATAATGCAAGTGTTTAAAAAGAAAGACTTAAAAACATGGTAATGTAGATATTTCCAGTCATATCAGAAACTCTGCCTTTATGACCCCTTTTGAAAAAAACAAGGACAACCTAACCTTGTTAAAGCAAAATCATTGTCACATTTTAAACCTCTCCACCTTTATATCCCCCTCATCCTTTGAAGTGCTCCTTTAAATACATCTCCTAACAAACTTGTGGGCATCTTTCTGGATATCTCCCTATGTGGCTAAATATCAAATTCTGTTTGATAATGTTCACAAGATGTACCTAGCAACAACCTCATGCAAATGTCTGTGTGGAGTTTGCACATTCTCCTCGTGTCTGCGTGGGTTTGCTCTGGATGCTCCGGTTTCCTCTCAGGTTAGGTGAATTGGCCATGCTAAATTGCCCATAGTGTTAGGTGAAGGGTCTGAACAACTTCCTCGGAGTAGGCATGAAACCAAACTTTCCTCTCAGAGTACTTGGCTTGCCAGCCTAAAATCCATGCTGATGTGGGATCTGGATAAAACCATGTTTTCCTTTCCCTTTGCTCAGATTGTTGTCTTGAAGGAGCTGAAACACAAAGATGGGAACTTCACTGTGATGCAAAAGATGGAACTCAATAAGGTAACTCCACTCTCACTAGTTCAAAGCAGATGAATAATACTTGGAACTAATGCTGAAATAGAAAAGAGTAAAGATTTATATTTCTATAGCATCTTTCATGATATCACAAGATGATTTATAAACAATCAAGTATTTATTCATTTTTATAATGTGTGACATCTAATGTGGTCACAGCAAGACATACAAACAGAAATGAGCTAACGATCAATTATCTGTTTTAGTGTTACTGGTTCGTAGAATCGTAGAACGGTAATAGCAGAGAGGGAGGCTATTAGCCCACCATGCCTGTGCCAGCATAATGCTGGAGGCACAATTCACATAGTGCCACTCTCCCCTGCCTTTTCCATTTCAGATAATGGGCTACATTTTACCAGAAATTGGCTAAGTGACAATCTGGTAAGTTTCATCGACGATATTTAGCCAGTGGGTCTTGTCAAGTTTTCTCAAGCGACTCTCTACAGCTCAGCTCTGATACATCATTATAAATTCAAGTGCACATTTGTAAACGTATTCAAGAACCAAACTGACAGGTAACCCATCATTAGTGTCGTTCCTTCTTAGGGCCCTTTCCAATGAACCTATGTCTTAATATCAGATACAGAACAGTATAAAGATTGCATCTTCTCATTCTACTTTATGTTTGATTGTGGACTGAATTGGGAAAAGGATTGTCTTACAGCAGAGAATTGAGGAAGGAATTGTAGTACTCACTCAAGTTGCTGAAACTCATTGTAAGTCATGTTAATACTGTTGCTTTGCAAGTTGTAAAGAAAGGTGTAAAAGGAGACTGCATGGATCTGGGATGTAGATACAAAGTGAGATTCAGCTGACAAAAAGAAACTGACTGGTTTAGAAATTTGTAACCAATTGGAGGTGCCAAAGGCCATCAGCCTGACAACCACTGGCTGGTTTGCTACTATATAACTGAACATCTTGTGGATGTGAACGATACTGGCAGAAGCCTTCAGGTCGCTGAAAGGGTAGAAGATGTGTCTCTTGTGCTCTCTAGGTAAACATCTCATGACTGAAGAAAGCCAATTTATTTTCTCCCACCAGCTGCTAGAACCTGTGCTTTTAACTAATAAGTCAGAGATTTTATAACTTGTGAACCAGTTGCTCTGTGCCTTTTGTAAAGAAACGATTTAATTTTGATTTGATTTATTATTGTCATGTACTAAGGTATAGTGAAAAGTATTATTTTGCATGGTAACCAGACAAATCATACTTTATATAAGTACATCAGGATAATACAACAGAATGCAGAATTTAGTGTTACAGCTACAGAGATGGTCCAGAGAAAGACCAACTCTAATATATGAGAGCTCTGTTCATAAGTCTGATAACAGAGGGAAATAAGCTGTACTTAAGTCTGTTGGTACGTGTTTTCAAACTTTTGTATCTTCTGCTCAATGGAATTGGGTGAAAGAGAGTATAACCAAGGTGAGACGGGTATTTGATTAAGTTGGCAACTTTTCTGAGGCAGCAGTCAGTAGAAGGAATGTTGGTTTTCATGACGGACTAGACTGCGTTCACAACCCTTTGTAATTTCTTATGATCTTGGTCAGAACAGTTGCTATACCAAGCTGTGATGCATCTGCTTAGGTTGCTTTCTGTGGTGCATCTATAAACATTGGTAAGAGTCATTGTGGACATGCCGAATTTCCTTAGCCTTTTGAGAAAGTAGAGGTTTTTGCATATTTTCTTGACGAGCATTGATGAGGATGGACCAGGATAGATTGTTGGTGATATTTACTCCAAGCTATTAAAGCTCTTGACCACCTCCACTTCAGCCCCACTGATACAGACAGGGGCGTGCCATCCACTCCACTTTCCTGAAGTTGATGACCAGCTCCTTCATTTTGCTGACATTGAGGGGGGAGATTGTTGTCTTTGAACCACACCATTAAGCTGTCTAGCTCTTTCCTAGACTCTGCCTCATTGTTATTTGAGATCCTACTCATTATGGTGGTGTCACCAGCAAATTTGAAAATTGAGTTAGTGCTAACTTTGGCCACACAGTCTTGAGTATATCAGCAGTGTAGTAAGGTGCTGAGGGGTATGCAGCCTTGCAGGATACCAGGTTTAAGGATCATTGTGGAGGAGATTTTGTCATCTACCCTTACTGATTGCGGTCTGCGGGTCAGGAAGTTAAGGATCCAAATGCAGAGGCGGGAGCAGAGTCTTAGGTCTTAGAATTTGGAGATGAGGTTGGTTAAAATGATGGTGTTGAAGATGGAATTAAGATCAATAAATAGGAGCCTGACGTATGTGTCCTTGTTATCCAGATGTTCCAGAGGACAGTGTAGGGCCAGGTGAAGAAATCTTAAGGAAAGGATCAGAGAACTTTAAAATTCTTGAAAGAAAAGAACACCCCATTGAACATTTGTATTAGGACCATTGAACTATTTCCCCTAGTTTTTTTGCCCTCCACCCATCACACTGAAAACAATATTTTCTACCTGAATACACAATGACAGTTTAGTACACAGAGTATCTCACACACAGACGTGAACACACACACACACAAGCCTTTGAGATGGTAGTGGTGAGCTGCCTTCTTGAACTGCTACAATGCAGTCCATTTGGTGTACATATACCCACAGTGCTATCAGTGATGACCCAACGAAGTGAAAATGTTCGTAGGAAACACAGGAGAGAACAGCCTTTGATTGGAAGAGCAGCATCTTTCAATTAACAATTGCCTACATTTTGAACAACAGCATGAAGGGGTCCCCTAAGACACTACAAAATGCAGTCTGCCTGTTTCCCAAGCTTGTTAGAGCTCCTTACCCTATTCACCATCCAAGTGCCAATATGTGTCTCTTTTGAATGTGCTCAAATATTGAATGCACTCCACCTCTTATCCTTGTCCTCAATTTATACAATTAACAGATGAGGGTCTTATATTTCAGTGGTCGTGTCCCAACTTAGAGTCATCCAGTTATACAACATGGAAACAGACGCTTCAGTACAACTTGTCCATTCTGACTAGATCCGAAATGAATCTAATCCCATTTGCCGGCATTTGGCCCACTTCTGTCTAGACCCTTCCTATTCATATATCTATCCAGATGCCTTTTGAAGGTTGTAGTTGTACCAGTCACCACCACCACCTCACTCAGTTCATTCCTAGACCCAGGTGTCTAGATTGAAGTCACAACTGCTCCCGAGATGTGTCATTATCATGTCCAAATAGATTGATTAAAAATAATTATAACTACAGGAGGTTCAAGTGTGTGATTGTATGATGTTGTATGTTACACATCATTAAGGGAGCTTGCATAAGTGGCAAATTATGCATATTGTGATCTGGAGCTGTGGATAATGAGATTTCAGGCTCCAGTTTATTTCCCCTTGTGGATCAGGAATCTTTCCTTCTCTTATCACCTGGCATTGACTTGTGTTGGAAGGAGTTTCAGGTTGAAACTCAAATACAATGTCTAAACGACGAATGCTTACATCTTCCTTAATTATCGAGTACTCGAGTGGGATTCAAACTTGGAACTTATGCTCAGAAACAAACAAATGGAAAGAACTGCAGATGCTGGGAATCAGAAATTGGTGGAAAAACTCAGCAAGAGAGAAAACGGAGTTGACTTTTCGGATTTAGTGACTCTTCAGAATGTTAACTCTGCTTTCTCTTCACAGTAGGTGCCAAATCTGCTGATTTTTAAAGCAATTTCTCTTTAAATTCTGCTCAGAGTTAGGCTCATTATCCATGCATACAAGACCTCCTAAGAGTGCAAGTAAGAAGTGCTAACTTCATCAGGACGAAAGAAAATTGCAGTAAAACCCAGCTGGACTCTATTTGTTTAACTGAACAAAATAGTTCAGAGTGACTCTCAGTGTTCCCTTCACATAATCATCTTAAAGAGCCTTGGGATGTTCCACTACTTTAAAGGTGCTATATAATTACATATTGTTGTGAGGTTTCAGAGCTTTCAAAGATAGCAGGACAAGTCAATTAAAATGTATGTGATTTTGGATCTGATAGTTCAAGGTGGAGAACCATAATCTTTTTACGCAGCAACATGGACGGGTTGGACCGAAGGGTCTGTTTCCATGTTGTACATCTCTATGACTATGACTCTACGTGGTCTGTTTGAAAGAGCAGTGAAAACAAATTCATTAGAGATGTACAGTATGGATCAGACCCTTCAGTCCAACTCGCCCATACTGACCAGAGATCCTAAATTAATATTGTCCCATTAGCCAGCATTTGGCCCATATTGCTCTAAACCCTTCCTATTTATGTATCCATACAGCTGCCTTTTAAATGCTATAATTGTACTAGCCTCCACCACATTCCTCAGGTGCTTGTTCCATACATGCAGCACCCTCTGCATGAAAAAGTTGCCCCTCTTAAATATTTTTTCTCTCACCTTAAACTATGCCATCTAGTTTTGGACAGGCCTGCCCTTGGAAAAGACCTTGGCTGTTCACCCCTCATGATTTTATGCACTTCTATAAGGTCACCTCTTAGCTTCTGACACTCCAGGGAAAATAGCTGAAACCCTCCAATTCTTGTAAATCCTTTCTGCACTCTTTCAAGTTTCACAACATCTTTCCTCTAGCAGGGTGAGCAGAATTGAATGCAGTATTCCAAAAGTGACTAACCAATGTCCAGTACTGCAGCAATGTGACCTCCCAACTCCTATACTCAATGTACTGACCAATAAAGGCAAACGTACCAAATGCCTTCTTTACTATCCTGTCTACCTGCGACTTGCAATAGGAAATTGGACAATTACTTTGTGTCAACAGTTGGAGGATAATGGTGAATGGACAGGAACCAATTGAAAAACAGAGTATAAGGATGATGGGAAAAATGGTCTCCTGTATGTGTTGTATCATTCTATGATTATTAAACAGCCTAATACATGATTCTAAATGAAAGTATTTCTCTTTCAGCTACTGCAAATTGATTATTACAATTTGACGAAATTCTATGGAACAGTAAAGTTTGACTTTGGTATATATAAAGTAATTGAATACTGTGAGCGAGGATCACTGAGGGTAAGTCAACCTACAGCCTCCTGTAGTTGATTAGTTTCTGGATTTATAAGGGATTTGTAGCAATGGTTGATGCTTAACCTAGTTTGAACAGCTGAGAGATTTGCCATTTGTGGATGGGAAAGGGAGGGTACGATAGATATTGGAAAATGAATCCTAATTCTTGGTCGTTATTCAGTGAACTCCGTTGGAAATTGCCTTCTCTTGCTGTAGAATTGTGAAGTTTTATCTGAGATGTTTCAATTTCAACAGCATGGCACCCTTTCTTTATAGTACTGCAGAGTAACTCTGTTTACCAGTCTCTGGACTGGGACTGTGTGAACCCATGTTTCAGAGGAGAGTGCTTCATTGCAGCTGAGGATGGTTTGAGGAAGGAACGGAAACGTAAAGGTTTAATAGATGATGAAATCCTGTCTATTGTACGTTAGCAACAATGTGGGACTGAAGGTATGTTTTGTAGAACAAGTATCATAGGGTTAGGGTGAATCACAATGCGATATCTTAGAATTAAACTGGAATTTCCTGAGTCTTCTTTATTAGTTGCGGCAGGTTGAATAAATTAAGTAGACTCCCCTAAATTGTATAGGAGATCAATACAATTTCCGAATTCTGTAGTTTTATTTGAATATTGAAAAAGAAATCAATTAAAATGGAGGGAAATTGGCAAGACTTTCCACCATGTCTCCCTTGAAGAGATTCTCCTCCCTCCACAATGATCTCAGTGAGTCTCTCTCTCTCACTCCCCGGATAGTCTCCTCTGCCCTGAAGCTCTTCAGCCATGTCCTGAAGCAGACTCACTGTTACAGCCTCGTCTCCATCCTCAGCATGTGTCTATGCAATCAACATATCCTGCATGAACCCCAGACTACATTCAGGCTGTTATAATTTGGACCTGACAAGGACAGCCAGTACCTACAACAAATCCAAAGCCTCCAGAAACAAGTTGTCCCTCTGGATCCTCCACTCCACACTCACAGCCATGTGTCGGCACCTACTCTCCCTGCAGTCAGCCCTGACCCAGTTCAGGGCCACACTCTCCCAGACCTCCAACAGACCTCTGCTATTCTTCATCCTGATAAGGATCCATACACTCAACAAACATTTTCTCTCCAGCTTATTGGTCATCAAGGAACATAAGTACACCAAACTCTCATGTACCTACCTCCAAACCCAGGATTCCTTGACCCCTCCAGACCCTTCTCCCGGCCTCTGGAACAGGTTGGAAGCCATTATCCACATGACCGCTACAGCCACCACCAAAGCTACAAATGATGATGTCACTTTTGCCCCCCCGTCACACCACGGACCATGACCCCCATTCACCATCCCACCTCCATGTTTGCCTCCAGGACCACTGTCTCTGCAAACACCTCCATAACCTCTGCCGCCAAAACCTCTGCAAAGGCTGCCCATCACGTCAATTCTACCCCCATGGTTGCCACCACCTGCGCCACTTCCACCCCCACTGACGTCATTCACCAGAACACCGCCAACAAACAGTCCCCCCCCCAGTTACCGCTGAATGTGTCACTTCTGCCCCCCACTGACATCACCTAACCCAGCCCCACCGACCATGTCACCTCCACTGCCGCAGCCAAAGACACTGCTTCTGCGATTGTCGCATGCAACGTTACTTCTGCTCCCACAGATGTCACCAAACGCACCACTTCTGTTCCCCTGACCACCCTGGTTTACATCACTTCCTTTGGTGACATCACCAATGATACCATGACTACACTCACTCCAAAGACAGTCTGTCTCCCCACTCCCAACTCCAACTCTCCGCCCAGTCCTAGCCCCCAGACTTGCTGGGTTTTACCATCCCCCAGACCCCCCCCCTCACTGAGGACGAATGATCAGTCCTCAGTAAAAGTCTAACTTTCATCCCTCTACACTCCCAGGTCAATGAATTCCATACGCATTGCGGCATCAAACCTTTCTCCCATGTTTGTGCTTATTTTTTCCATCTTGTACACATCCATCCACCATGACAAAGGCCTCCAAGACCTCAGTTTCTTCCTCTCCAGCTGACCCAATCAGGAGCCTTCCACTGACACAGTCATTTGATTGGCAGAACTGGTCCTCACCCTCAACAACTTTTCCTTCGAATCCTCCAACTTCCTTCAGACCAAAGGGGTATCCATGGTCACCCGCGTGGGCTCCAGCTATGCCAGCCACTTTGTTGGATACATTGAACCGTCCATCTTCCTCAGTTACACTGGCACCTTTTCCTCTGCTACATTGATGACTATATCGGTACCATCTCATGCTCCCATGAGGAGATTGAACACTCACAAACACCTTTCACCCTGACCTCAAGTTCACCTAGAGCATCTTGGACATCTCCATCCCTTTCCTGGACCTCTCCGTCTCCATCTCCAGCGACAAACTCAACACAGACACCTACTTCAAATCCATTAATTCCCAGTTACCTGGACTACATCTCCTCCCAACCTGCCTCCTATAAAAATGCTATCCCTTACTCCTAATTCCTATGTCTCTGCTGTATCTGCTCCTAGCAATTCCACTCCAGAATATCCCAGATGACCTCCGATTTCAAGGACTGCAATTTCCCTTCCCACATGGTCAATGATGCTCTCTAGTGCATCTCCTCGACTTCCCACAGTTCCGCCCTTGAACCCCCCCCACCCCTCCAAACACAACAAGGATAGAAGTTCCCTTGTCCTCACCATCTATCCCACTAATCTCCAGATATAGCGCATTATTCTCTGCCATTTCCACCACCTACAATCAGACCCCATCAGCAGAAATATATTTCCCTCTCCACTCCTGTCAGCATTTCACAGAGACCATTCCCTCTGTGACTCTCTCGTTAGGTCCACAGCCCCCACCAACCCACCCTCCACTCCCGGCACCTTCCCTTGCTACCGCAAGAGGTGTAAAACCTGTGCCCACACCTCTCCCCTCACCTCCGTCCAAGGCCCAAAGGATCATGCTATATCCAGCAGAGATTTTCCTGCACATCCAAACACCTCATCTACTGTGTCCATTGCTCTCCATGTGGTGTCCTCTACACTGGGGAGACAGGACGCTAACTTGGAGAATGTTTCAGGGAACCTCTCTGGGATGCATGCACCAAACCCCACTTCCCTGTGGTCGACCACTTCAACTCCTCCTCCCAGTCCACAAAGGACATACAAGTCCTGGGCTTCCTCCATCACCAAATCCAAGCCACCTGCCACCTGGTGGAAGAATGTTTCATCTTCCATCTTGGGACCCTCCAACCACATGGCATCAACATCGACTTCACTAGTTTCCTCATCTCCCCTTCCCTCACCTCATCCTAGATCCAACCATCCAATTCGACACCACCCTCTTGAACTGTCCTACCCGTTCATCTTTCTTCCCATCTATCCGCACCCCCCCATCCCACCTGCATCTACCTATCACCTTCCCAGCTATCTGACCACCACCCCTACTCCCACCCTCCTATTTATCTCCCAGCCCCCTTCCCCCTTCCCACATTCTCGATGAAGGGCTTTAGCCCAAAAAGTTAATTCTCCAGCTCCTTGGATGCTACCTGATCTGCTGTGCTTTTCCAACCCCACGGCTTTTGACTCTTTCCATCATCGGTGCTGGATTTTGTCCAGGGAAGTTGCCTTCCAATTTGACATTAAAATATTCCAAATTCCCTTCCCCTCCGCTAGAGTGACCATGTGGTCATTTAACATGGATTGCCTCCAGTAGCGTCAACGTTCCATTTATAGAACATTGCAAGTGCAGGAAATTACTTTAAAAATGAAATGACGGAGAGGTTAATATAAGTTCAAACACATCTCTTTTGTAACAAGTGTAAAAAATGAGAAATTCATGTTTCTGTGGGTCATTTAATGGTCAGTGTCATAAAATAGATTGTAAGTAAGGTGAGCAAAACTGATTTGAGGCCTTGAATCCAAACTGAGGTGAGTTTCAGCATTTCCCTCGACGCTGGGCTCCACTGAGATGGCTGTCTAACTTTGGTCTTGGCTGTCTTGCAAGTGAATAGAATTGAACATAGTTAGAGTTAAAACAAATAATCCACAAAGGGTCAGTAATGAGGGATTGGCCAAGGTGGAATTGTATGGGATGAATAAATATTGTGGAAGTATGCCAGATTAACTCTCAGCCTCATGGCAAAGCTGTTCAAACTTTAACTTGGTAGAGTGATAGGCTAGAGGTGAAAATGTGTTGCTGGAAAAGTGCAGCAGGTCAGGCAGCATCCAAGGAGCAGGAGAATCGACGTTTCGGGCATGAGCCCTTCTTCAGGAATCCTGAAGAAGTTGGCAAGCAGTTTGTGGAAGGAAGCCTTGATGAAATCCTTTATAATTCCATGATTTATTTCTAACTTGTCATTTCGATACTTAAACGTGAACAATATTTCAAGAATTCCATGAACTACTGATACTAAAAAGCTAGGCTCAAATGGAATTAGATTCTGTTTGCCTCTTCCCACTCTGCCATAGAATTATATAGAATTTATAGATTATTCCATCCAATAGGTCTGTTTGAAGGTTTATATTCCAACCTCTCTATATCTCAGACTATCAGCATAATGTTCAATCCCTTCCACAAGTTTGTAAGTTCATAATATGTAGGAGCAGCAGAATTAGGCTATTCGGCCCATCGGATCTGCTCCGCCACTTCATGGCTGATATGCTCCTCACCCCCATTTTCCTGCCTTCTCCTCATAACCTTTCAACCCATTATCAATTAAAACTCTGTCTAACTCCTCCTTAAATTTACTCACTGTCCCAGCATCCACTGCACTTTGAGATCACGAATTCCACAGATTCACAACCCTTCAGGAGAAGTGGTTTCCCCTCAATTCTGTTTTAAATTTGCTCCCTCTTATTCTAAGACTATGACCTCTCACCCTAGGATGTCCCACAAGTGGAAGCATCCAGTCCACATCTATTTTATCCACACCTTTTATCATCTTGAATACTTCAACTTGAAATCCCCTCATTCTTTTAAATTTCAGAGACTTTAGGCCTTAAGTGTTCAATCTCTCTTCGTACGACAAATCCCTCATCTCTGGGATCAATCTAGTGAACTTGCTCTGAACTTTCCCCAGTGCCACATCTTTCCTCAAAGAAGAAGACCAAAACTGTGCATAATACTCCAGGTGTGGTCTCACCAGTGCCTTGTATAGTTGCAGCTATACTTCGGTACCTTTATATTCTATTCCCTTAGCTATAAAAGCCAATATTCCATTCGCTTGCTTTACTATCTGCTGTACCTGAATGCTAGTTTTCTGTGACTCATGATTGAGGACACCCAGATCCTCTGCACTGGAGCACCCAAAGTCTCTCCCCATTAAGATGATAGGTCACCTTCCCATCTTTTTGACCAAAATGTATAACCACACACTTATCCATGTCAAAGTCCATCTGCCACATTTTGCCTCACTCTCCTAACCTATCTATATCCATTTGTCAGATTCTTATTTCCTCATTGCAATTGACCATCCCACCTATTTTTGTGTCATCTGCAAATCTGACTATAGAGCCTTCTATCCCTGTACCCAAGTGTTTAATGTAGATTATAAATAGCTGGGGTGAATGGACTGAACCCCATGGCACCTCACTACTTATATCTTGCCATCTGTAAAAAAAAAAATTATCCATCTGTCCATCAGCCAGTCATCTATCCAGGCTAGTAAATGACCCCTAATCCCATATGATCCAACTTTTTGTGTGACACCTTATCAAATGCCTTCCAGAAATCCAGATATATTACATCCACAGGATCTCCATTATCCACTTTTCATCATTGAAGAACTCTAAAAAATTAGTCAAACATGATTTGCTCTTCATAAAACCATGCTGACTCCGATGGATGGCATTTTGACTTTCCAAATGTCCTTATTTTGCTTCTTGATAATTGATTCCAACACTTGCCCAACAACAGATGTTAAACTGGTCTGTAATTTCCTATATATTGTTTCCCTCTATTTTTGAACAAGGGCATTATTTTCCCCTTTGTATATACCTGCTTCTGGTTAAGCTCAGCCATGCAATTCACCACAACAACTCCTTGTCCCACTGAGTCCCACAATCTCCCTGCTCTGAATAAACAAATTTATCCGGAATTCCCCACTGGATTCATTAGCGATTATTTTCTATTTGTGGCCTCAGTTTTGGTAGCACCCACAAGAGGCAACTCTATCAATTCTATGTGTATGTGAAAGCAAAATAGTTTGAACACTGGAAATCTGACATAAAATCAGAAAGAGCTGGATAAACTTAACAAGGTTGGAAGCACCTATACAGAGAGAGATATGAAGTTGATGTTTATATCACCTTTTTTCATCTCTTTATTCTGCATCTACGCTTACAAAGACCTAAGACATTCCACAGAATAAGGATGAATGGAATCACATTGCTCGGTGATCTGTGGAACCTGTGCTTGGGAAGTTGGTGAACCACAACACTGACCACATCTGAACAGCAATTGGCACCAAGCTTCAATGGTCAAGATTGCCAAGTAGATGTCTATGCTGACAGTTGACTCCTCCTAATGGCACAGTATTTCTATTGCTTCCCTCAGGATGTGTTGAATGACAAAATATCATACCCGGATGGCACTTTCATGGATTCGGAGTTCAAGATATCGGTCATGTATGATATTGCAAAGGTAAGTGCGAAATTCATACTGTGAATGCTGCAGATTCTCATGAAGAGCAGCTTTAGGCATCAACGTGATTGCCAAAAGATTGAAGATGGGCATGCAGTGTTTCACTGATCAACCATTTTCTAAACTTTGCTACAAAAGGACCAGCTTCATTCCGATTTCCCTTCCTGTTTACTGCCCAGTAATGATGGCTGCAAAATGCAGTGTGTGTGTGTGTGTGTGTGTGTGTGTGTGACTATACATGTGAATGCGTGTGGGCGCACCTGTGACTGTGTATGTTTTTGAGCACCCGTGTATCATACGAAGATGGGGTTAATTATAGCTGCATAATTCTCCCCGTGACTAAAGTATTCTGACATACTGCTTATGCTCCCCTTGATGGGTTGTGATTCCCTGCATCTGAGTCCCATCGCGAGGTAACTGCTTTCAGTAGCAAACTGGAAAAAGGAGGATTTGTAGTTATTTCCATTACAATTCTAAAGGACTGTTATTTTGAACTTCTATTTTTCAAATTTATTACTATGATTTTGTACTTTTGAAGGTCTGTAATGCTGGACCTTTTAGAATTCTTTTCCCTAAGAATTTGTACTCAAGAAAGTGTACCTCGGTCCTTTTGTATATAAGATGGTGCCATAAGTGGTGACTTGCAAACTTTTCGCTGTAATCATGTGAGTACATGTGACAATAAAGCTAATTCAATTCAAATCAATAAAGTTAAAATTCATAAAACCGAATTAAAGAGAACTAAATAAAAGTGTGAATTGGGCCCTGGAGCAACTTCACAGCATTACAGTGCTGAAGTGTTCATTTTCTCATTGGCGAGGTCCGGTACATTTGCACCAAGGAACATTCTATTCTAGTCAGTAAGTGTCAGCATTGACACCTCCAGGATTGACAAAACACAGGTTAGATACAGAGAAAACCCCCCTCTGCACTAACCTCACCAAACATTCTCAAGGCGGATATAACACAGGTCGCAGCACAGAATAAAGATCCCTGTATGATGTCTCAATCAAACATTGCCACAACAGGTACAGCTTGGAATTAAATATGGAGTAACGTTTCCTCTACACTGTCCCTATCAAACAGTTCCACGACAGGGATATCACAAGGTTAGAAATAGCATACACACCCCTCTACACTGCCCGCATCAAACACTCCCAGGGCAGGTTCAGAATGGGGTTAAAAATGTGTTGCTTATGCCCGAAACGTCGAATCTCCTGCTCCTTGGATGCTGCCTGACCTGCTGCGCTTTTCCAGCAACACATTTTCAGCTCTGATTTCCAGCATCTGCAGACCTCACTTTCTCCTCAGAATGGGGTTACTCCTTCTAACACTTCCAACATAGATACAGGTTTGGAGTCAGTGTAATGCACCCTCTTTGCTGTCTCAAGTGAGCAACTAATTCATCCATCAAGGAAATTGTCAGCTGCTGCTTAAATGATCTGCATTGTGCTACTTTCTCAGTTGTGGTCAAAGAATGTTTCATGCTATTGTTTCTTTCAATTACTGACTGATTTGTTGGCTATGGTTTTAAGGGAATGTCTTATCTACACGCAAGCAAAATTGAAGTGCACGGGAGCCTGAAATCTACAAACTGCGTTGTGGACAGTCGGATGGTGGTGAAAATTACTGACTTTGGGTGTAACGCCATTGCCATGCCACAGAAAGGTGAGCGTTAGAAACAGGAAATATTCTAACATTCCATTCATTAACTCTATCAAAGTGTCACAGTATCCCAAACTAACTAAGAGGGTTGAATTGAGACAAGAAATAATGGGAAATTCCACTGATGCTGCATGCATCCAGGAAGTGCAGCTTGAGGTCCAGACTTCAGATCTGATTATCGCAGGATGTGCCTGAGATGGAGAGTGCTTTTGGTCACCCCTGCAGCAGTTAAGGATATTCAGACAGAAAGAGAATGGGTGACCCCAGGCAGTATAGAAGGACAAGGCAGGTAACACAACCATCTCCTGAGTGTATCTTGCCAATAATCAGCACTTCATTCTGAATACGGGTGAGAATAATAACTCGTCTGGACAGTGCAGCTGAGCCAGGTACCACGGCTGAGGGTCGAAAGAAGATTTGAAAAGCGGTAGAGAATTCAATAGTCAGGGATTTCTTTAGCCACCTACTTGAATCTAGTTAAAAATCACACAACACCAGGTTATAGTCCAACAGCTTTAATTGGAAGCGCACTAGCTTTCGGAGCGATGCTCCTTCATCAGGTATCACCTGATGAAGGAGCGTCGCTCTGAAAGCTAGTGTGCTTCCAATTAAACCTGTTGGACTATAATCTGGTGTTGTGTGATTTTTAACTTTGTACACCCCAGTCCAACTCTGGCATCTCCAAATCATACTTGAATCTAGGATGGTATGTTGCCTCCCACTTGCGAAGGTGAAGTGTGTCATTTGTTGTATAAATGAATGGTTCTGAAAGGATAGTTAAGATACTGCTTTCAGGGGATTCAAGATGGCAGCAGTCTGAACAGTCTGCCCTGTTGGGCTCTCTTCCACACCCCAGGCAAGATGGCCTCCCACCCACCACATTAGTCACCGCTGAGGAGGGTTTGCAGTTTAAAGTAGGTAGAGCATCTAGAACCCCTTTAAATTAGGACTTGGAAGATCTGGAGCTGAAATGAAGACATTGGATGGAAAGGGGGGTTTACGCTGAGCTGTGCTGGAGTAGTATTGCAAGCCTGAGACAGAGATGTCGGACAGGTAACTGGAAGCTCTGGGGAATTTCCCTGGACAGAACATGGGTGTTCTGTGAAGTGGTCACCCTGTCTATGCTTTGTTTCCCCAATATAGACGAGACCACACTGTGACAGCCAATGAAGTAGACTAGATTGAGTGAAGTGCAGGTAAATTGCTGCTTCGCCTGGGAGATGTGTCTGGGACCTTGGATACTGAGGAGAGAGGAAGTATACAGGTGGGTGTTGCACCTTCTGTGGTTGCAGGGACTGTGGGGACCCCCTTCACACAGGTCAACACTCTCCCTCCTCCTGGAACCCTCCTTTGGGCTTTTTACCTTCACTTGACCTGTTCATTGAGCGCTGATGACGTGACATTGGTCACATCAATTTGTCTACCCCCATCACTCATTACAACCTATCTCCCTCTGAACTGACTGCACTTGGTGCTGTCAGATTCAACCCTGACATTCTAATCAAGCCTGCCGATAAAGATGGTGCTGTTTTTGTCTGGCGATCCAACATCTACATTGCAGAGACTATGCACCAACTCTCAGATACCTCATTCTATCTCCCCCGAACTTTGACCCCACCATGGACTATCAGGTGACCACAACAGTCACTAACCTCATTTCATCTGGTGATCTCCCCATTCTGCCTCCAAGCTCATAGTCTCCCAACCCCACATAGTCCACTTCTATCTTCTCTCAAAATCCACAAATAGGACTCCCTGGGCAGGACCATTGTTTCTGCCTGTTCCTGCCTCACAGAACTCATCTCTTCCTGTCTCGACTTGATTTTTTATTCCCTTGTCCACTCCCTTCCAATGACACTTTACGTTAATTTCAGAATTTCCAGTTTGTGGGCTCTAACTGCCTCCTCTTTTCCATGGATGTGCAGTCCCTTCACATGTCTGTCCCCCATCAGGATGGTCTCGGGGCTCTCCACTGCTTCCTGGAAAAAATGGCATGGTCCATCTCCTTCCACCACCACCCTCCTCCCCCAGGCAGGGTTCATCCTCACTCTGAACAACTTCTCTTCGAACTCCTCTCACTTTCTTCAGGTCAGAGGAGTGGCCATGGGTACACACATGCACCCCAGTTATGCCAGTCTCTTCATGGGGTACATTCAACATTCCTTGTTCCAGTCTTACTCAGGGACCCTCCTACAATTCTTGCTCCAATATATCAAAGGCATCATCGGTGCTGCTTCCATCTCTCGTCCCTAATTAGAAAAGTTTATCTCACTTCCAATTTCCAGCCCGGTCTCATGTTCACTTGGTCCATTTCTGGGGATTGGCTGCCCATCAATATTCACTACAAACCCATCGACTCCCACAATTACCTTGACTATGTATCCTCATATCCTGCTTCCTGTAAAGACTCTGCTTCATTCTCCCAGTTCCTCTGTCTCCGTCGCATCTGTTCTGATGAAGCTAATTTCGATTAGGGGACCTCCAAAATGCCCACGTTCTTCCTCAACTGAGTATTCCACAGCTGGGAATGACCCATATCCCACACTTTAGCCCTCACCCCCTGTCTTCCCTCCCACAACAGTGATAGGGTCCCTCTTGTCCTCACCTATCATCCCTCAGCATTCACATCCAAAGGATCATTAGCTGCCAGTTCTGCCACTTTCAGTGGGATGCCACCACCAGACACTTATTTCCCTCCCCTCCCTCATGTTCCATTCCTTCACTCCCAACACGTTCCATCATGGCACCTTCCCCTGCAACTACGGAAGGTGTAATACCTGCCTAGGTAAAAACAAGGACTGCAGATGCTGGAAACCAGAGTCTAGATTAGAGTGGTGCTGGAAGAGCGCGACAGTTCAGGCAGCATCCGAGGAGCAGTAAAATTGACGTTTCGGGCAAAAGCCCTTCATCAAGAATAATACCTGCCTGTTTACTTCCTCTTTCCTCAGTATAAAGGGCCCCAATACACCTTCAGGGTGAAGCAGTGCTTTACTTGCGCTTCACTCAGTCTAGTTTACTGCATTTACTGCCCACAATGTGGTCCCCTCTACATCGGGGAAACAAGCACAGACTGGGTGATCGCCTCAAAGAACACCTATGTTCTGTCCAATAAAATGTCCCAGAGCTTCCAGTTGCCTGCCATTCAATGCTGCACCATGTTCCCTGGTCAATATCTCTGTCATAGAACAAAAACGGAAGTTACTGGGAAAACACAGCAGGTCTGACAGCATTTGTGAAGAGAAATCAGCGTTAATGTTTCAGGTCCGGTTCTAAAGAAGAGTCACTGGATCCAAACGTGAACTCTGATTTCTCTCCACAGATGCTGCCAGAGTTAATGTTTTGGATCCAGTGACCCTTCTTCAGAGTCGGACCTGAAACGTTAACTCTGCTTTCTCTCTCTCAGATGCTGCTGGATCCGCAGAGATTTCCCAGCAGTTTCTGTTTTTGTTTTTGTTTTTGTTTCTGATTTGCGTGGGTTTCCTCCGGGTGCTCCGGTTTCCTCCCACAGTCCAAAGATGTGCAGGTCAGGTGAATTGGCCATGGTAAATTGCCCGTAGTGTTGGGTAAAGGGGTAAATGTAGGGGTATGGGTGGGTTGCGCTTCGGCGAGTCGGTGTGGACTTATTGGGCCGAAGGGCCTGTTTCCACACTGTAAGTAATCTAATCTAATCTAATCTAATCTAATCTAATCCGCAGTTCTTTTGATCACTGTCTCAGGCTTCCTGCAGTGCTCCAGTGAAGCTCAGCATGAGCTGAAAGAACAGAACCTCATTTTCCACATGGGAATGTGACAGCCTTCTGGACTCAATATTCAGGTCAACAATTTGAGGGCTTGAGACACCTTCTCCTTACCCCAATCCCCACAGACCAGACCTTGTCATCCCATGGGCTGCTACCCCACACAACCCATTGTCAGCTACTAATAATTCCCATTAGCAGCTATTCATTCCCCTAGACTGATCTTTTCCCACTCCTTTGTCAGAGTTGAAAATGTGTTGCTGGAAAAGCGCAGCAGGTCAGGCAGCATCCAAGGAGCAGGAGAGTCGACGTTTCGGGCATAAGCCCTTCTTCAGGAAACTTCCCACTCCTTTGTCTGACCTATATTTGTTTTTCTCTCCTTTGTCTGTTTTTCTTTCTGTTTGGGCTCTATCTCCACCTATTGTTCCATTCTCCCCTCTCCCCCACCAATCCCCTGCATAAATACCAACCTTTTCCTAGCTACCATCAGTTCTACAGAAGGGTCATTGGATCTGAAATGTTTACTCTGATTTCTGTCCACAGGCACTGCCAAACCTGCTGAGTTTTTACAGCAATTTCTGTTCTTGTTTCTGATTTCTAGCATCTGCAGTTCTTTTGGTTTTGTTCGGTCAAAACAAATGGTCTGATCTTTATCTCATTGCAGGTTGTGAGAGCTTATTATGTGTAAAATAGCTGCTCTGTATCACAATGATTTGGAGATGCTGGTGTTGGACAATGATTTGGAGATGCCGGTGTTGGACTAGGGTGTTCAAAGTTAAAAATCACACAACACCAGGTTATAGTCCAACAGGTTATAGTCTATCAGACAATCACCTGATGAAGGAGTGTCGCTCCGAAAGCTAGTGTGCTTCCAATTAAACCTGTTGGACTATAACCTGGTGTTGTGTGATTTTTAACGGTGTTGGACTAGGTGGACAAAGTTAAAAATCACACAACACCAGGTTATAGTCCAACAGGTTTAATTGGAAGCACTAGCTTTCGGAGCATTGCTCCTTCATCACAACCACCCGAGGAAGGAGCAGCGCTCCGAAAGCTAGTGCTTCCAATTAAACCAGTTGGACTATAACCTGGTGTTATGTGATTTTTAAGTCTATATCACAATGCACTTCATTGGCTGTAAAATACCTTGGGATGTCCTGCATGTGTGAAAACTGAGGGTGTAGTTTTAAGCTCTTACCTTCAAGTCTCTCTGCTTGTTTTGGCAAGATGTTCAACGTATTCATAATTTGTTTTTCTTTATAACTTACCATCCAGACCTGTGGACAGCTCCTGAGCACCTACGACAGGAGGGAGTATCTCAAAAAGGTGACACGTACAGTTTTGGCATTATAGGTCAGGAAATCATCTATCGAAGGGAGACCTTCTATATTCAGTCATGCAGCAATGATGCAGGTAATGGTTGCTCTTACTATTTAACTATGTTGTGGAGGTGCCAATGTAAGACTGGGATGGACAAGGTCAAAAATGACAACACACCATGTTTATTTGAAAAGATGAGCTTTCGGAGTGCTACTCTTTCCTCAGGCCTGGTATGACTATGCCTGAGGAAGGAGCAACGCTCCAAAAACTCACATTTAAAATGAACCTGTTGGACTATAACCTGCTGATGCGTGATTTTTGACTATTTAACTAATTATTATTATTGAAAGTTATTGAAAGTCTAGGTGTGTATTGGTAGTGCTGTGACCAAGATATCTTAACAAAGTTGCTCTATTTCCTCCCACTCAACCCAGTGGGATCAACAGACTACAAAATAACTATTTTCCAGTTATCCTCCCATTAGTTTTGTCTTAAAATTATAAGACATAGAAGGATAAATAAGCTATTTGGTCCATTGATTGTTGCTGACCTGATAATCCCCAACCCCACTTTCCTGACCTTTCTCCATAACCTGCTATTCCCTGACTGATTAAAAATCTAACTCAGACTTCAACGCACTTAACTACCCAGTTTCACGAGCCCTTTTCCATAAATAATGCTATAGATTCACTACCCTCTGAGAGAAAAAACAATCCTCACCTGTATCTTAAATGGGCAAACCTTTACTCTGAAATTATGTGTCTGACCCTAGACTCTTCCACAAGGGGATATAACCTCTCAGCATTTGTCCCATCCAGACCCTGAGAAAATGGAGTCATAGAGACGTACAACACAGAACTAGATCCTTTAATCCAACTTGTCCGCGCTGACCAAGTTTCTCAAACTGAACTAACTCTGCTTGCCTGCATTTGGCCCATATCCATCTCAACCCCTCCTATTCATGGTTAAAAATCTCACAACACCAGGTTATAGTCCAACAGGTTTAATTGGAAGCACACTAGCTTTCGGAGTGACGGTCCTTCATCAGGTAGTTGTGGAGGGCTCGATCCTGACACACAGAATTTATAGCCAAAATTTACAGTGTGATGTAACTGAAATTATACATTGAAAAATTGATTGTCTGTTAAGCCTTTCATCTGTTAGAATACAGTGACAGTTTCACTTCTTTCATGTGTAAATCACAAAACCTTTTTTTAAAAAAGTTGCATTCTCGGGTTAGCTGTTATGCTTACTGTCCGAAGGTCTTTTAAATGTGACTGCCTGCACCTACCACTTCCCCAGGTAGTTCACTCTGTTGTTGTGGTTCTGTTCGCCGAGCTGGGAATTTGTGTTGCAAACGTTTTGTCCCCTGTCTAGGTGACATCCTCAGGTGCTTGGGAGCCTCCTGTGAAGCGCTTCTGTGATGTTTCTTCTAGCATTTATAGTGGTTTGTCTCTGCCGCTTCCGGTTGTCAGTTCCAGCTGTCCGCTGCAGTGGCCGGTATATTGGGTCCAGGTCGATGTGTTTGTTGATAGAATCTGTGGATGAGTGCCATGCCTCGAGGAATTCCCTGGCTGTTCTCTGTTTGACTTGCCCTATAATAGTAGTGTTGTCCCAGTTGAACTCATGTTGCTTGTCATCCGCGTATGTGGCTACTAAGGATAGCTGGTTGTGTCGTTTCATGGCTAGTTGGTGTTCATGGATACGGATCGTTAGCTGTCTTCCTGTTTGTCCTATGTAGTGTTTTGTGCAGTCCTTGCATGGGACTTTGTACACTACATTGGTTTTGCTCATGCTGGGTATCGGGTCCTTCGTTCTGGTGAGTTGTTGTCTGAGAGTGGCTGTTGGTTTGTGTGCTGTTATGAGTTCTAGTGGTCGTAGTAGTCTGGTTGTCAGTTCAGAAATGCTCCTGATATATGGTAGTGTGGCTAGTCCTTTGGGTTGTGGCATGTCCTCATTCCGTTGTTTTTCCCTTAGGCATCTGTTGATGAAATTGCGGGGGTATCCATTTTTGGCGAATACATTGTATAGGTGTTCTTCTTCCTCTTTTTGCAGTTCTGGTGTACTGCAGTGTGTTGTGGCCCTTTTGAACAGTGTCTTGATGCAACTTCGTTTGTGTGTGTTTTGGGGTGGTTGCTTTCGTAGTTCAGGACTTGGTCTGTGTGTGTGGCTTTCCTGTATACCTTTGTGGTGAATTCTCTGTTCGGTGTTCTCTGTACCATCACGTCTAGGAATGGGAGTTGGTTGTCCTTTTCTTCCTCTCTCGTGAATCGGATTCCTGTGAGTGTGGCGTTGATGATCCGGTGTGTGTTCTCTATTTCTGTGGTTTTAATGATTACAAAGGTGTCATCCACATATCTGACCCAGAGTTTGGGTTGAATTTGCGGTAAGACTGTTTGTCCTAATCTTTGCATTATCGCTTCTGCTATGAGTCCAGAGATGGGTGAGCTTATGGGTGTGCCGTTGATTTGTTCATATATTTGGTTGTTGAATGTGAAGTGAGGCACAGGTCCAGTAGTTTGAGCATGCCGTCTTTGTTGATAGGTTCAATGTCCTGTTGTCTGTTCTGTATGTCCAGCAGGTTGGCTATTGTTTCTCTGGTTACATTGAATGAGACCATAGTTTCTTCCTTGTCTATGTGTATATTTCTGATGATGTCCAAGAATTCCTGTGTTGACTGTATAGAGTGTATGGATCCACTGATCAGGTGTTTCAGTTTCTGCTGTAGTTCTTTAGCCAGTTTGTGTGATGGTGTTCCTGGTAGTGATACTATGGGTCTGAGTGGGATATCTGGTTTGTGCACTTTAGGTAGTCCATAGAATCTGGGGATGGTGTTGCTTTCAGGTTGCATTCTTTGTAGGTCAGACCTGGTTATCTGTCCGTTTTTTTGCAGGTTCCTCAGTGTGTTGTTTATCCTATTGGTGAGCTGTGGGGTGGGGTCAAACTCCCTCTTTTGGTAGGTGTTGCTATCTGCAAGTAGTTGTTGCGCTTTCTAGATGTACTCTGCTTTGTCCAGGATGACCGTCATTCTGCCTTTGTCTGATGGTGGTATGATTATGTTCTTATCATTTCTTAGTGATTTTAGTGCCTCCCTCTCCTTGGTGTTGAAGTTATTTGTTTAGCTTTTCCCTTTTATCAGAAGCACGATACTTTGTCTCACTGTTTGTTGTGTCTCTTCTGTCAGTCCATTGTTCCTGAGGGTGCATTCTAGTGCTGCTAGGAAGTCTGCTGTCTTGGCGTCCCTGTGGTTATAATTGAGTCCCTTGGCCAGTTTCCTCTGGCATTTGTAGTGGTTTGTCTCTGCCGCTTCCGGTTGTCAGTTCCAGCTGTCCGCTGCAGTGGTCAATATATTGGGTCCAGGTCGATGTGGTTGTTGATAGAATCTGTGGATGAGTGCCATGCCTCTAGGAATTCCCTGGCTGTTCTCTGTTCACTCTACATACAAACTACCCACTGTGTGAAAAAGTTGTCCCTCAAGTCTTTTTCAAATCTTTCTCCTCTCAACTGTCAAAAACAGCAATGTGATAATATTAATCTTCTGATGCTGATTGAGAGATTATGTGTCCTGTCATTTGAGGGCAAGCCCAACCGACTTAACCTCTCCTCTTAAGAAAATCTTTCATACCCAAAATCAACCTACTGAACCTTCTAAGAGCTGCTTCTAATGTCAGAATGTATTTCCTCAGATAAGGACACTAAAACAGTTCACAGCATTACAGGGTGCTCTAACTATTACCATGTATCATTTCAGCAAGACCTCATTCCCTTAGAAATAAAGACCAACAGGCCATTTAACATCTCCCTTACCTACTGATGTTGGATGCTTACTTTTTGTGATTTCAAGAAGAATTACTGAATGATAATTGCCTGAAGAAGGGTTACACCCCCAAATGTTGACTTCTCCACCTCCTGATGCTCCGTGGCTTGCAGTGTTCTTCCAGACTCCTGCCTTGGATCCCAGCATCTGCAGTTTTTTTTTGTCTCTAACCAGTGCTAATTGCTGCCAGCTAACTTTGCCAAATCAAAAATTTAAGTCGTGGTACTTTCGCAGAAGGAGATTTAATTTTTTTTTCATTTCACCTTCCCAAAAAAAATGAGTAGAAACCAACAGCAGTAGTAACACCGTTAACTGTAACCCAGCCAGCACAGTCAGTTCCCTAAACTAAGGGAAGGGGATTTAATTGACTGAACGCACAGCTTGATTGATGTTAAATGAGGACCCCTTGAAACTTAAGCCATTCTGGTTTATTTCAGGATTATGTTTTAGTCTTATAGTCTTTTATGTCCCATATTTTCTATAAATTGTTCATGCAAATAAGTTGAATTTGTTATTTTAGCTTGTGTTTTTGATACTTTCTACCTTCCAGATTTCCAGCAAGAATATTGTGCAAACTCCAGTGTGGAATATAGCTGTTAAATAGGATGATAGTTAGTAACTTTGAGCACAAAATCCAAAGTAATACTCCATTATAGTACTGAGGGAGTACTGAAGTGGGTGGCATGGTGGCACAGTGGTTAGCACTGCTGCCTCACAGTGCCAGGGACCCGGGTTCATTTCCAGACTCAGGCGACTGTGTGGAGTTTGCACATTCTCCCCGTGTCTGCGTGGGTTTGCTCTGGTTTCCTCCCACAGTCCAAAGATGTGCAGGTCAGGTAACTTGGCCATGCTAAATTGCCCGTAGTGTTGGGTAAATGTAGGGGAATGGGTGGGTTGGTGTGGACTTGTTGGGCTGAAGGGCCTGCTTCCACACTATTAGTAATCTAATCAAACACTGAACTGTTTAAGGAATCATTTTTTTATGAGACATTAAATCAAGGCCTTAGCTGACCTCTCAGATGACATACTGCTAGTTTGAAAAGCTTAGGGGTTGTCCTAAAGCCCTGGGTATTTATCCCTCTACATCAATAAAAACGGTTGTCTCATTGTTATTGTAATGATATTTTTTTTGTCAATAAAGAGTGATGCAGGAAATGTGGTGCCACCTACAGTCTGACCCCACCATCAGAAATATATTTGCTTCCCCAACCCTAACTGAATTCCATAGTTAAAAACAAAGACTGCAGATGCTGGAAACCAGAGTCTAGATTAGAGTGGTGCTGGAAAAGCACAGCAGGTCAGGCAGCATCCGAGGAGCAGGAAAATCGATGTTTCGGGCAAAAACCCTTCATCAGGAATAGAGGCAGGGAGCAGCCAGGGTGGCATTCCATAGGTTCCCTCCAGGCCTTTCTTGTTGGGTCCACCACCCCACTAACCGCCCCCCACCCCCACTTGCCACAGGAGGAGCATAACCCCAGCCCACACCTCCCCCCCTCACTTCAGTCCAAGGTCCCAAAAGATCATTCCAAATCTGGCAGAGATTTACTTGCATGTCCTCAAACCTCAGTTACTACATCTGCTGTTCTTGATGTGGTCTCCTCTACATCGGAGAGACCAAGTTCAAACTCACAGAATGGTCCATACGCACCAACCAGCCCCACCATTTCTGATGGCTGACCATTTCAACTTGCCCTGCCACACCCCTGATTACATGTCCATCTTGAGTCTCCTTCACCAGCTAAACAAGGCCACCCACAAACTGGAGGAAAAACACCTCATCTTCCCCTCGGGAGCCTACAAGCACACGGCCTCAACATTGAATTCACCAGTTTCCAAATCTCCCCACTCCATCCCAGACCCAACCTTCCAATTCGACACCGTGCTCCTGACCTGACCTACCTGTCCATCTCTCTTCCACCTATCCGCTCCACCTTTCTAACTGACCGGTCACAATTACCTCGCACCTGCACCCACCTATCACCATCCCACCCACCTTTCCCCCAGCCTGACTTCCCTCCCTCTATTCATTTCTCAGCCCCCTTCCCCCTTCCCAGTCCACATGAAGGGTCCTGCCCAAAATGTCGACTCTCCTACCTGACCTGCTGTGCTTTTTCCAGTGCCACACTTTGTTGACTCTGACTCTGCACCGTCTGCAGTCCTCATTATCTCCTTGATGTTTGTTTTAGCCTGCTGTGTGCAAGTTGTCCTTCAAAAAATACTTCATTGGTTGTAAAGTACCTTGAGGTTACCATTGGGGTGGCACAGTGGTTAGCACTGCTGCCTCACATCCCCAGGTACCCTGGTTCAATTCCTGTCCCTGGGCAACTGCCTGTGTGAGGTTTGCACGTTCTCCCTGTGTCTGCGTGGGTTTCCTCTGGGTGCTCCGGTTTCCTCCCACAGTCCAAAGATATGCAGGTCAGGTGAATTGGCCATGCTAAATTGCCTGTCGTGTTAGGTGCATTAGTCAGGGTAAATGTAGGGAAGTGGGTTGCTCTTCGGAGGGTCGGTGTCAACTTGGTGGGTCAAAGGGCTTGTTTTCACACTGTAGGGAATTTAATCTAATCTACTTTAGAGGAGAAAATTCCTTTTGTATCTTTAAAGTAAACACTATCATCCCAATGGGGGTGCAGCCTGGTACAACCATTGCAATAGAAATGCAGAGCAATTAGAGCCTTTAGTTGTGTCTGTTGATAAGAACATAAGTAGATGCAGTCATGTGCCCTCTTAAACCAGCTCCACCATCCAGTGCAATTATGGTTGACCTACTTCCCCATCTCATTCTCGCCCCCCAATGTCAGGTCTGAATTTTACTGGATATGGTGGCAGATTTATTTTCACAAATTTGAGCACACAACACACGGTACCTTGAAGAGGACAGTTTGTGAGCACGATCTGGGTTGTAGCACACCCACGGATATGTGCAGCCCAATCACCCACCCCTTGATATTGTCTCGAATAGCGAATCATGCAACAGTTTCACAGTTGGAGGCCATTCAGCCCTCCTGCCTGTGCCAGCTCTCTGCAAGAGCAATTCATTTAGTCATACCTTTAGCCCTATAGCCTGTCAAATTGTTTTTCGTCAGGTGTACAGATCATGCTGCTATAACATGCATTGCGTGAACGTGAATTTGCTGTAACACAATTGACGAATTGGGGACACTGTTTCTAAAGTGTGGATTTTAAAGTATATTGGTTAAAATGCAATTCTGGTCCCGTTAGTTTAAATGGTGCTGCTGTTTCACAATTTTCTTATAACACGACATTGCACGAAAACAGAACAACTGCATTTTAGCAGAACTGACTGTATATCTGATTCCCTTTGCAAAACCATGACTGAATCTATATTCTCAGGCAGTGTGTTCTGGATCCTAACCATTCACCTTAAATTGGCACCCTCTAGGATCATAGAAGAATCATATAATCCCTACAGTGTGGAAGCAGGCCATTCAGTCCATCAAGTCTGCACTGACCCTTCAAAGTAGACAGGCAAGAGGCTGGAAGAGCACAGCAAGCCAGGCGGCATCAGGAAGTGCAGAAGTCGATGTTTCAGGTATAACAAGAAGGGTTACATCTGAAACATTGACTTCTGCACCTCCTGATGCTGCCTGGCTACTCTGTCCTAGCATCTGCAGTTTTTTTGTCTTCAACCTTTCAAAGGCTATCCCACCAAGATTTACACCTCCTACTCTACTCCTTGAAATCTGCATTCCCATGGCTAACCTACATATCCCTGAATACTGTTGTGACACTTCAGCATGGCTAATGCTCTGCATCTCTAACCTGCACATCTTTGGACTGTGGGAGGAAAGTGGAGCACCTGGAGAAAACCTACACAGACATGGGGAGAATGTGCAAACTCCACACAGATAGTCACCCAAGGCTGGAATCAAACCTGGGACCCTGGCGCTGCTGGGAAGCTTCTTAACCACTGAGCCACCACAATACCCACCAGGTTCTTCTGCCAATGGCAGCCTTAAATAATCAAGATTTTTCCAAAATAAATTATTTTGTTAAAGATTGCTAGTTCTAAAAACTTTTCTACCACTGGGGGAAAATGCTTATTATTACACATCTTTTTTCAACAAGGTGTAACATATGCAATTCTCCGGTCATCTGGCACTAATCCAGTGTCTACAGAGGACCTGAAAACCATGACCAACATCTCCCCAATTTCTATCCATACCTCCATCAGTATCCTCAGTAATCAGCCTTTCTGATACATTTTCTTCCATCAATCTTTAACCTAACCATCATCTTGCGTGTCTTGTCTTTAACAATGACACAATAACTTGTTCCATTGGTAAAATACAGTGCAAACGAATGCAATATTTCAGCCAAGTTTCCATGTGTAAATTTTCATTTTAGTTTCCAATTAGGTCCACTCTTCTTTTTCCTATCTATAGATTTGCAGACAACTTTTGACTTCCCTTTTATGCTGTTATCAGTATTTTCTCAAACTCTCCCTTTTACAGTTTGTTTTATTCCCCCTCTGAACTTTCTTTATTCACCTGGTACTCACTAACAGATGGACCTTTTTCTGCTTAATCTTACTGCGTGGTAGGGGAAAGAGACTGTAATACTCAGATTAGATTCGGCCCAATAAGTCCACATCGACCCTCCAAAGAGCAACCCACCCTGACCAATTCCCCGCCGTTCACCCCTGACTAATGCACCTAACTCTATGGGCAATTTAGCATGGCCAATTCACCTAACCTCCACATCTTTGGATTGTGAGAGGAAACCGGAGCACAATCAGACACGGGAAGAATGTGCAAACTCCACACAGACAGTTGCCCGAGGGGGGAATTGAAGCTGGGTCTCTGACACTGTGAGGCAGCAGTGCTAACCACTATGCCACCTACTCTGTTCCTTCAAGTTTTATTCTTGTTCCACCCATTGCAGGTCGCTGTTGGTGGTCAATCAGAGAATGCTATAGGACATCGCGAGACCATTCAAGCAATCAATTCCAATGCTGCCTCTTTTAAAAAAGGCTATTCAATTAGTTCCACTCCCCACCTTCCCCACAGCCTAGCAAATATCCCTTCAAGTAATTTTTTGAATCATTCATGATTCATGGGATGTGAGTGTTGATGACTGAGCCAGAATTTCTTGCCCCACCCCTGATTGAGCTGTTGCCTTGATTTGCTGCAGTCCATTTGATGTCGGCAGACCCACAGCATGCTGTTAGGGTGGGAGAAATTGGCCTGTTTTGTTCTGGACTAAGTCAGGCTTCTTTAATGTTGTATGAATTGCATGCACCCAGACCAGTGGGGAGTATTCCATCACACTCCTACCTTGTGCCTTGCAGATGGTGAGTTTGAATGTGTCAGACAAAGCACTATCCAAACCAAGTACTCGCCAGCAATCCAGACAGAACTCAGAGAAAGATAGATTCTTAGTGATCAAGGAAGTGGGTGAAAAGTTATCAGGGTTTGTGGGAATTTGGATTTTATGCCATGATCAAATTAGCCATGATCTTATTAAATGGCGGAACATGCTCAAAGGGCCAAATGGCCTACTCCTTTTCTTTATGTATCACTATTCAGGAAGATCATGGTTCATCTATTTGTGGTTTCAACCCCACTTCCTAGTCTATTCACCCCCTCTGTTTCTTCAAATGTCACAACTTAAAACCATCGGAGTAATGTTTTTACTGATAATTTTCAATTGGTGACCCTGTCCCTCTTGTTAAATGGAATGTTTCTTCCCTTTTTCTCTAGAGAAGTTAAAGAGAGTAATGTTAGCAAATGAGAGTGAGCTGTTTCGACCTGACCTTCCCCTGGAGACAGCTAACGACAAAGAGATAGAGGTAACTGAGATCAGAATAAATCTGATTAATCCTGTTTCCATCTGGTTCCAAAACAGATTAAACTCTTAATTCTTTTAGACCATTTCTGGCATACCTTCCACCCAGGTCTAATTAACTTCCATGTCCTGTTGTTTCAGTTTAATTAACCCATGTGCCTTTATCTGATGGCCTTGTTAGATTCACTGTGTGTTTCATTATCAACCTCTGTGTCTTGGTCTGATTACCTATGTGTCTTTCTGCATGCAGGTGTATGGGCTGATCAAAAATTGCTGGGAAGAAGATTCAGAAAAACGACCAGATTTCAAGAGAATTGAGGCATTGCTGGGAAAGATATTCAGGTTGGTAGAGATGGGATGAATTCTGTACATAACAACATATAAACTGCACCTCCAAAACATGGGGCAGCTCAGTGATTAGCACTGCTGCATCACAGGGAGGTTTTTGATATTTTTATGTGTCCAAATCTAAAAGATATCATAATGTTAGGCTTTAAGTGTGTATTTTCCATGGCTTTTGTAATGAAGAAAGGTTGAGACAGAGGTGTCAAGTAGCCTGCTCAAATCCAGTAAACACCTTAAGAGACCTTGGGTTTTCTTCATAAGTTGGAACAATAAAAGCAGCCCGAATGGGTGGGGTCAAGCTCCTGTAGAACCAGCCGTTTTTTTTGTTTTAGCATTCAGTGGCAGTTGCTAGGGTCTTGAAACTGGATGTGGGAACTCCTATTCCTCTCCCTATTCCAGCTAAAAGTTGAGGTTCACTTCCTACGCTAGAATTGCACGTGAGACAATTACTGAATTTGCCTTTGTCAAAGCCGTGCTTATGGGATGTTACTCTATTAGAACAGTTAATCAACAGTAATTAATATATATATATTATATATATACACACACATATATAGTTAAGCATTTCAGTAGATTTACAGTTAAGCCAATTCTTTTATTTTTGTTTTGTCTGTATTTTAATTATAGTGTAGGAATAAAGTATATTTTTTTTAGTTTGACCAATTGGAGTGCAACACCTTACATGTGAATTGAGTTGAATCATTTGTTGTCACGTGTAGTTATCTTTAAAATGAGAAAAAGTTAGGGTCTAGACTATCTTCTTAATATATTTTGAGGGGATGCGGTCAGGTCCATAACACATACTTTATATACTTGAGTAACAGTCAAATTTTTTGACTACTTTTTAAGGTTAAATTTATGGGGTTGACTAATGCATGGATACTACTTCTGAGGGACTGAAGTTCATGCCCATCAAAATTCATACCATATCATTCGCTAAACGAATAAAGACAGAAAAAAAAAGAATTATGGTAATTCTGACAATTCGGAGCGGAACACAACAGCCAGTGGACTGGAAGACTGTGAGCAGGGCATGCTGGCTGGCACACTGACTCATAAACATTGATCTGTTACTTATGAAAAATTAGGGTTGACTTTTACACGAGACATATGGAAAATTTGGCCAAAATTGTGGGTGGCACAGTGGCTCAGTGGCTAGCACTGTTGCCTCACAGCACCAGGGACCTGGGTTTGAGTCCCACCTCAGGTGACTGTCTGTGTGGAGTTTGCACAGTCTCCCTGCGTCTGTGCAGGTTTCATCCCTGTGCTCCAGTTTCCTCCCACAATCACAAAGATGTGCCTGTCAGATGAATTGGCTAATCTCAACTGCCCATAGTGCTAGCTGCATTAGTCAAGGGTAACTATAGGGTAGGGGAGCGCATCTGGGTAGGTTACCCTTTGGAGGATCAGTGTGGACTTGTTGGGCCGAAGGGCCTGTTTCCACTTTGTAAGGAGTTAATCTATAAAAAAGAATAGGGGATCAACTTTTCCATGAGATTGATTATATACGGTATTTCAGGGTTTAATTATCATTGAAGAGATATGAAAGCAACCAAGAGTCCCTTTCGTGCTATGGTTCTGAGCAAAACTACCTGTCTTATACTGACCTCCACTTGCATTCACATTAAAATCAGTCAATAATTAGAAAGTCGACATCCTGGAGCATTTGAGGTCTCCCATTGGTTGATGGAATCTGTAATGTGCCCATCTCAGGGCACCAGAAACAGATCCCATCTCTCAGCCAAGTGTTGAACATGGTGGGTAGAATATTAAACAAGTACACCAATGACACAGTGCAGTGTAGCATGTGGGAATTCACTCTGAGAGAAGCTGCAGTGAAATTTCCATTGAATCTTTTGCAGCACGTTCCACAGTGAAACAGACAAGAGCTACATGGACATACTGATCCGCCGACTTCAGATGTACTCGAAGAACTTGGAGCACCTGGTGGAGGAGAGAACAGCCTTGTACAAGTCTGAGCGTGACAGAGCAGATCAGCTCAATTACATGCTGTTGCCTAAGTGAGCCAGATTAGTCTTTATTGATCTTCGCAACACAGTTATCTTTGCCCACTTAAATACCACAGTATAATTTATCTGACTAGACTTATCCTCATTGTTTCACAGGCCTTGAATCTCTTTGTCTTCATTATCTATCTCAGAGTGTGCTTGTCAATCTTGATAAATATGAAGTAGATCCCAAGCCAGATGGTGTTGTGTGAAATTGGATGCTGGTCCTTTCCTGATTTATTTGCAGAATGCAGCATTGTCTGTCTCACCTACCAACTAACCCAATGTCTCCTTATATGTGCTTAACCTATCAGTGCTTTTTATCTTTATATCATTAACCTTGATAATACAATTAACATGCCATTACCAGATATAGCTAGTTATAAATCTGCCTGGCATTCAAGGTGACAGCATGTAGTAAAAGTGTAGGTTTTGCTGTGTTGCTGGTTTGATTTTTAGCTTGTCTGCTATGTATTCAATTCTGGCTTTGGAAGCTATCTGTTTAAGTGTCTTGTAGCAGAATGGTAGTGTCCCTGCTTCTAGGTCAGAAGGTTTGGGTTCTACTCCTACCTGCTCCTGAGGTGTGTCAGTAACCGTCTGAAAAGATTGATTAAAATATCTGTACACCTATCTGTCTTGCTGCGTATCAGTTTGTACGGGGTTTATTTATCCAGTGCCATTGTGCCTATGATCATTGACAGAACTACTTAATTAATCCACCCCTCTGCTCTTGCCCAATATGGCTGGAATTTCTTTTCAAGTACTTTAATATTGGTGAACTATGTCCTGAAACATGAATGGAAAACATCCAAAACTGTGTTCAAGAGAACCCAAGAAAATGTATCCCACTGTAAAGTAAGAATAAGGAAGGGTTTGTCAGGTGAACAATGGTATAAGAATATTGAAGGGATGTCATGTGATCTCATCTCTGCGAATATGCCCCATTACAGTTCACACCTGACACCTGAGGCATTGCTCAGATAATGGTGGAGATGGGGGGTCATTGAATATTTTTAAGGTGAAAATGGATAGATTCTTAATGGACAAAGGAATCAGAGATTATGGGAGGAAATGGGAATGTGGAATTTGAAACACAAACAGATCAGGCTAGAAGGGCGAAATGATTTCCTTCTGCTCCTACTTCATATGTTCACATGTACCTCTCTGATGACAGCAAATTTGAGATCAGGGACTCTTTAACAGAGAGTCTTGAGACTCTTTGAGGCCACCTGTGCCTCCAGTGAGACATTATGTACTCAGGTTCAGGGTGCAGCATGCAGTGGGCAGTGTCCCTTCCTCTAACACAGAAGCTCCTGGTTCAATTCCCATATTAGGTGGGTCACAACCAGAGCCAAACAGGTTGATTTTCAGTCTTTAAATCTTTCTGGCAGATGTTAAGGAGAGAATTTTCTGATCAGCCAGACTTCCCACATTTGGAAGAATGTGCAGGTGTGTTCTTGCCCTGAGCAGGCGTCATCTTCATTCTGAACCTAACCCTACCCCACATCACCCACATACGCATGTACACGCACATACACGCACACACATGCACACACATAAACTCACAAATACACATATACACATGCACACACAACCACATACACACACACATACACTGCACACACACTCATAGTCATGTACATACAGACACACATGCACACACAGACACATGCATGCATGCACATATGTACACAGACCTACACACAAACGTGCACATATACACACCCACATGTGCACATACACACAAACACATATGCATACATATACTCAGATACACACACTGATTCTATGAGAATGCTATGCATAATAAAATTGCTTTGGCCATTTCAACTATCCATGATCGAAGTCACTTACTGCTGAAACTGTTCCATTGTTGTCCTTCCTGGCTTATCACCTTCTAGTTTTGTTAACCTGGGCTCAGCCACCATCTCTGGATCCTAACGGATTTTAACTAATTAAAAAATTCACAGAAATGTATTCAAATCCCTCCAATGCTTTTCTCCTTATCTCTGTAAACTCCTTTATCCATACATCGTCGAGATCTCTTCTATGTTCCATTTCTGGTATTATCCCTGATTTCTTTTAATGCTATAACTTTGCTGATTGCATCATCAGTGCCTATGTCCCTAGGTTCTGAAATTCTCTTAAACATTTCTCAAACATCTCTCCCATCTCTCTCTTTCCTCCATTCAGCCACTTACAATTTACTTCTGTGGCAGTGTTTTGATTACCTAATGTTTCCTTAAGTATTAAATTTTCGCTGAAAACTCTCCTGTGAAGTGCCTTGGGAGATTTTACTATTTAAAAGATGTCACATAACTATTGCTAGTCTACTTTCCCCCTTTTAAAGGAGCAGAAAGTAACCATTTCTCTTTTGCTTTGAATTCCAGGCCAGTTGTGATATCGTTGAAAACAACGGGTCAGGTTGAGGCTGAGCTTTTTGAAGAAGTGACTATCTACTTCAGTGATATAGTAGGGTTCACCACCATCTGTAAGTTCAGCACTCCCATGGAGGTGGTCGACATGTTAAATAACATGTACAAGAACTTTGACCAGATCCTGGACAATCACGATGTCTATAAGGTATGAAAGAGCCAGGCTGTGAACTTGAGGGGATCTGATTATGACAGAGTTGAGTCATTTTCCCTGAGGTAAATGTCATTCACAATGATCTTGATCAAGAATCATTTGGAATACCATGCCTAGTTCTGGTCTCCTTACATCTATAAAACTATGCCGTTAAATATATATATAAATGGGATGCATGGTGCTTTGAGACAGACCGAAGTGGTGAAAGGTATTCTTGAAATCCGAGCTTCTTTTGTGAGCGTGACGTTTTTTTTGACTTAGGTGGAAACAATTGGGGATGCCTATATGGTAGCATCTGGTTTGCCAAAACGGAATGGAAACAGGCACGCAGTGGACATTGCCCGGATGGCCTTGGACATCTTAAATTTCATGGGGTCATTTGAGCTTCCTCACCTTCCTGACCTGCCTATCTGGATTCGCATTGGTGTTCATTCAGGTAAAAAGGCAAAAGCCACATAGCTAAAGGAAAGGGCATAGGCAAAACCTGCCTCAAATCAATAGAGTCAGGAAGTATCTTTGAAAGCCTTATGTATCTCAGTGTGGAAAAGAATGATATCAAGGTCTTAGAAGGACCTAAGAAAATATGAAGGTGGAGCAGAGGAGGCCATTTGACCCCTCAGGCCTGCTCCACCATTTAATAATGCCCCAGGCCTCAACTTCCTCTTTCAACTCTTCCACATAGCCCTCAACTCCCCAATAGGGTTAGGTATTTCAAAAATCCTACCTCCTGTTTAGATTCTATCAGAGATTTGGGATATTTATTAGAATGAAATAAAAAAATAAAGAATTCAATAACATGAAGACTGATAAAACTAGCATTATTTACTTAAAGAGAAGATTTACTTTAGTTAGAGCAGACCAAATGGAGTTGTTCAGACGCACTGATTTTCATTTCTGGGTTAAGAAGACCCAGATCCTTGAATGCGGCCTTTAAAAACAGAAGCCAGTACTCCTGAATTTTGGTTCATGATGGGAGGGGAGCTGGATTGGGAGTTGGACAAAGCAACCTGGGAACAGTCTAAAATGCTGTTAGTTCTCAAGGCAGACCTTGAGAAAGCCTGCCTTGGAGATCCAAACCAGTGCTCAAAGTTTAAAAGCAAAGATTAAAACAGAAAATATCCCTCCTCCTCTCACTCCTCACTCTCCATACCTTATCCGCGCCAACCTATGCCCTTGTAGATGCCCCACCATGTCCCCTGTTTCGAGGACTTATGTAAACAAACATTTTACTCCATATCTTATGTAAAGAAGCATCTTAGTTAAGTGCATAATCTCTTATGTCAACAAACATTACAGTTCAATAAGTAGTTACATTTAGAATTAGCTTGATTGTCGCATGTACTCACATGAGTACAGTGAAAAGTTTACAAGCTGCCACTTACATTGCCATCTTGGTGCAAAGGTACCTAGGTACAGATTCTTAATTACAAATTCTTAAGGAAAAGGGTTTAGACAAATAAACAAAGTTATACGTCCAACAATAAATTGTAAAAATAGAGAAGAAAGAGTTCAGAATAACAGTCCTTCCAACCCAAACCATGCCTGGCTTCACCTGGAGACCAGGACTTGAATGTATCCTGAGGATGTTGGAGCTGTCTGTCAGTCAGCATCCCATTGTGAACGATAGCTAGGCAAATTGGTTGTGCAGCATAAATCCTGTCATGGTTTCATATTAGCAGGCACTCTAGAATAACTAACACTCTTTCTTTAACTCCACAGTTTTTAGGCAGTTTTATAACAACTTTACCAGCCCAATGAGTTTTTTTGCACTTCTTAAGCCTTTTCACAATTCCAAAGGGTTCCTTACCTCCACCGAAAGTGTCATGGCACCAGATCCAACACGGTACCTTAATTCTCCAAAAGGTCAGAAATATAAAACATTGTTTTAATCCTCACCCCACACCACCCCCTCACTCCCCCTCACCCACAAACACTTCCTGAGCCCCACACATGGAACCCGGTGATCTGAACCGATTCCCCAAGGCCCTTTCGGTAGCTCTGTGGTTGGCATTGCCACCTCACAGTGTCAGGGACGTGGGTTCGATTCCAGCCTTGTGTCCCTGTACTCATGGAGTTTGCACATTCTCCCTGTGTCTGCATGAGTTTCTTCTGGTTTCCTCCCACAGCCCAACAATGTGCAGGTTAGGGTGGATTAGCCATGCTAAATTGCCCATAGTGTCCAGGGATGTGGATTAACCATGGGAAATGCAGAATTATCACGATGGGATGGGAGGGGTGGTGCTCTTCAGAGGGTTTGCATGGAATCAATGGGCCAGTGGTCTGCTCCCTACACTGTAGGGATTCTATGATTCATAGCCTTAGTGGTTTCTTTCACCAACAACCATTTCCCTCTTCCCCTACAATTCCAATGGATATTGTACAAGGGGAAAACAAAAGTTCTATTATAGCTGGTTCTCCTATAATGCAGTAGTTTCATTTCTATGTGATGTTGTGTTACAGAAAATTGTGCGATAGAAGTAATGGGGCCTTTGGGAAAAACAGGGTTAGGGACTCCAGTTTAGTAAACCTTTCCATTTCTGGTCAGTCACAGAAATGCCAAGTTGTTACAAGCAAAATTTCCCAATGTATTGTTGTAATTGCAGCTCCCTGTGGAGTGGAAGTTAGCCAAAAACTGCCATTAAACTTTCTGAAACTTCAGGAATTTTGTTTTGGCGTAACTAGAATCTCTTTTTTTGAGGGGGTGGCTAAAGGGCTGGGATGCTCTGAACAGCTGGAGGTTTTGATGGGTCTGGGTCTCAGGTTTCAAAGAGAATGAGGGACTGAGACTCTCAAATCCTTACACCGCCCTCCCCCCACACCCCCGCCAACATCAAATGGAGACTGGGGGGAATTTGGATTAGGCATAACTTGGGGATGGGTGGGGTGGGGAGAAGTGAGGGTCATCTGTGGTCTGTCCTTAACTTTACAGCTCCCCCTATCCACACACATACACCCATGTATTGAAGTTTCAAATAGCCAGCAACTGAGCCTCTGCTTAACAGAAGGCCCTGCTTATTCCTCTAACACTTGTTGGATATCGCAATATTTGTACCTTCTTTTGCTCCCTATCTCTCTCTTCCCATTCCTCGGCCCCCAACCTCATGCCCCTTCCCCCAACACTGTGCGTGGTCCTAGTTAGTATTCAGCAAAATATTGTGGTTGTGGAGGCTTAGACATCTCAGCTCCAGGACATCTCTGCAGGAGTCCTCTAGGGTAGTATCCTAGGCCCAACAATCTTCGGCCGCTTCATCAATGACCTTCCCTCTGTTATAAGGTCAGAAGTGGGGATGTTAAGCACCACTCGTGACTCCTCAGATACTGAAGCAGTCTGTGCTCAAATGCAACAAGATCTGGACAATATCCAGGCTTGGGCCGACAAATGGCAAATATCATTCGCGCCACTCAACTGCCAGACAATGACCATCACCAATAAGAGACACTCTAAATACCGCCCCTTGACATTCAACAGTATCACGATCACTGAATCCCCCACTGTAAACATCCTTGGGGTTGCCATTGACCAGAAACTCAACTGGACTCACCACATAAACACAGTGGCTACAACAGCAGGTCAGAGACTAGGGATACTGCAGCAATTAACTCACCCCCTGACACCCCAAAGTCTATCCACCATCTATAAGGCACAGGTCAGGTGTGTGATGGAATACTCACCACTTGCCTGGATGGGTGCAGCTCCAACAACCGTCAAGAAGCTTGGCACCATCTAGGACAAAGCAACCCGCTTGATTGCCATCACATCTACAAACATTCAATCCCTCCACCACCAGTGCTCAGTCGCAGCAGTGTGTACTATCTACAAGATGCACTGCAGAAATAAACCAAAGATCCTTAGACAGCACCTTCCAATCCCATGACCACTACCATCTAGAAGGCAAGGGCAGTAGGTTCTTGGGAACACCACCACCTGCAGGTTCCCCTCCAAGTCACTCACCACCCTGACTTGGAAATAAACCGCCGTTCCTTCATGGTCGTTGGGTCAAATTCTTGGAATTCTCTCCCTACCGGCATCGTGGGTCAACACACTGCAGCAATTCAACAAGGCAGCTCACCACCACCTTTTCAAGGGTAAATAGGGATGGGCTATCATTCCTGGCCAGCCAGTGATGCTCAAGTCCCACAAATGAATTTTTTAAAAAATTCCAATGTTCCCCTACCCTAGTTGCATATAGAAGCAAAAAATGCATGCGCACACAGATGATAATCTGTTGCCATAGAGGCACCAGCAGAATAAATCACAGCCAGCTGGTAATAAAGGGGATGGAATCACATAAGAGCAAATAGGAGTTCACTTTGTAAAAAAATCCAGTACTCAATTCACAATCACGTTACAGCCAAATCACATTTCTAGGAGAACTACCTGGATTTGAATTTCTGTATCACATCCTATTGTTAAAAATATTTTCCTTCATAAATACACACTTTGACACTTACTGACGTTTCTTAATATGTCCTGACAAGTTGGACAGTTCCAAGAGGCTTATGCATCTTTTCCACAGTCTTCTCCGTAGTTAATAGTCAAAAAGGGCCCTTGATACCCCCATCTCTAAATCCCTACGGTGTGGCAACAGGCCATTTGGCCCATCATGTCGACACCAATGCTCTGAAGAGCATCTCACTCAGACCCGAACCCCCCCTAACCTAACCCTGAAACCCTGCATTTCCCATGTTTAATCCAGCTAGCCTGCACTTCCCTGGACACGAAGGGCAATATAATCTGACCAATCCGTCTAACCTGCACACCTTTGGACTGTGGGAGGAAACCAGAGCACCCAAAGGATCCCTGAATCCCCCCATCACCAAGGGCATCCTGAGACTATGTCTGCAGGGCTATCTTTGCTTGCCAGGGGTTGCCTGGCTATCCCAAAGAAATACACTAAGTACAGTTCTGCTCTTACCTGGTCTAATGTCCATATTCCAGGTTCTAGACACCAGGGATTCCAAACTTCCATTTCACTGGAGGAAGTAGGTCATTTAAATGGCCACCTGCCCCTAGGAATCAGACATGCATGAATTACACCAACCCAATCCCACCCCTCGCTGAAATGGAAATGATGACTTTGGGGCTGAGAGTTGGAAGTCCCAATTTCTTCAAGCATTTCCACCACAACAGAGACGTCTGTCCTGTGCAAGTAAATAAGGAGAAACTATTCCACCCAGTAGCCAGAGTTTACTAATTTTGTTGGCAAAAGGTGCAGGAGTGAGATGAAGATTATTTTAATGATGTAATGAGTTATGACATTCTGGACTTTGCACTGTGTGAAAGGGTAGCAAGTTTGATATGGGAATGGATAAATATTTGTGTAAGAAGACAATTACAGACCAATATGGAAAAATCAGTTTGTGACATCTGTGGTTAGAAGGGCGATGCCACCATTCTACTCTCCCTGACTGGGTCTAATGCATAGAATCCCTACAGTGTGGAAGCTGGCCATTGAGCCCATCTAGATCACACCAACCTACCAATAGCAGCTCATCCAGACCCAACCCCCTCTCCACCCCCACCCTGACTCTATAATCTTGCATTTTCCCATGGCTAATCCACCTTGCCTGCACTCTATGGGCAAATCAGCATGGCCAATACATGTAACCTACTCATCTTTGGACCATGGGAGGAAACCAAACTACCCGGAAGAATCTCACAATGATGTGAGGACAACGTACAAACTCCATACAGTTGCCCGAGGCTGGAATTGAACCCATTGTGAAGCAGCAGCATGAACCACTGAGCCACCATGCCACCATTTTGATTTCCAGTGACAGAGAATCAACCACTATTGAGTATTACCAAGAAGTGGCTCTTAACAACATGCAGTTTATTTCATAATCGCAATTAGATACAATAAGATTAATTACTATTAAATAGTTAAATATTATTATAAGACTATTGGGAGATGGAGATGGCACAACTATCCTCATTGAGATCCAGATCTATTCTCCTGCTTTCCCCACCCAAGTCTGGGTGATGTCATCAGGTTGGTGAAATTTAGTGCAGTCTCCAACCCTTTTAGGACCAACGCACAACTCAACACAATAGAATGGGAGTCATTGGATAACTTGTTCAAAGTGCCAGCACTGACAAGATGGGCTGAATAAGCTTCCACTCCATTGGATCATTATACAATTGTTTGCCTTTCCTCTCACCATGGCTTTGTTTGTCAAAGGTCCATGTGCGGCAGGTGTGGTAGGGACCAAGATGCCACGATACTGTCTCTTTGGTGACGTGGTCAACACAGCCTCACGGATGGAGTCTACAGGATTACGTAAGATCTGCATTCCCCCCCATTCAACTGACAATCTTTCTCAATCCAGCCGGACTGTGTACTTTCCTTCTGTCTCTGTTTACCTTTCTCTATCTTTCTGTCTGTTTTCCTCTTTCTCACTGTTCTTTTTTTTCTATCAATTCCCTTTTAATCCTTGATTTTCTGCATTCTTCACAATTGCTATTTCTCTCAACTCCTGTCTGTCTCATTATCTTTGCCTCTCTCTCTCGTGATGCTTGTTTGTCTCTCTGTCTCTCTATTTGTCTAGGTTTGGATTTTTAAAAAATTTGATTTGATTTATTATTGACACGTACCGAGATACAGTGAAAAGTATTATTTTGTGAGCTATCCAGGCAAATTATACCTTACATAAGGACAACTGAACAGAATGCAGAATATTGTAGCATAGCTGCAGAGAAGATTCAGATAAAGATCAACTCCTATATATGAAAGGCTCTTGATATCTGCAAGGAATAACCTGTTTGTGAATCTGTTGTGAATATTTTCAAACTCCTGTACCTTCTGCCTGATGGAAGAGGTTGGGAGACAGTGTAACTGGGGTGAGAGCGGTCTTTAATTATGTTGACCGCTTTCCTGAGGCAGTGACAAATGTAGACAGGGTCAACAGAAGGAAGGCTGGTTTGGAAGATGGACTGCGTTCACAACTCTCTGTAATTTCTTGTGGTCTTGGTCAGAGTAGCTGCTGTGATCCATCCAGGTAGGATGCTTTCTATAGTGCATCTATAAAAATTGGGAAGAGTCATTGTGGAGTGCCGAATTTCCTTAGCCTTCTGAGAAAGTAAAGAAGTTTGCGTATTTTCTTGACTGTAGCGTCAGTGTGGATGGACCAGTATAGGTCATTGGTGATATTTACTTTGAGCTCTCAATCATCTCCTCCTCAGCACAATTGATACAGACAGAGGTGTGCCCTGCACTCCGTTTCCAGATGTCAGTGATCAGCTCCTTCATTTTGCTGACATTGAGGGAGAGATGGTTACATCATGCCACTAAGCTGTCTATCTACTTCCTGTTACTCTGTCTTGTCACTGTTTGAGATCTGACTGACTACGGTGGTGTCATCAGCAAATTTGTAAACGGAATTAGAGCTGAACTTGGCCACAGAGTCATGAGTGTATAAGGAGTATAGAAAGGGGCCGAATTTGCAGCCTTGCAGAGAACTATCGTTCAGGATTATCGTAGAGGATGTGTTGTTGTCTATCCTTATTGACTGTAATCCGTGGTTCAGTTGAAGATCAGAGGGTTGAGCAGATTCCGAGGCCTTGAAGTTTGGAGATGAGATTTGTTGGAATTAATATGGAGGTAAAGTCAATAAGTAAAGTCTGACATAAATGTCCTTGTTATCTGAATGTTCCAGGGATGACTGTAGGGCCAGGGAGATGGTGTCTGCCCTGAATCCACTGTGACAGTAGGCGAGTTAGATTAGATTCCCTACAGTTTGGAAACAGGTCCTTTGGCCCAATCCAGTCCACACCGACCCTCCGAAGAATAACCCACCCAGACCCATTCCACTCTGACTGATGCACCTCATACTATGAAGCAATTTAGCATGGCCAATTCACTTGACCTACATATTTTTGGACTGTGGGAGGAAACCAGAGCACCCAGAGGAAACCCACGCAGATACAAGGAGAATGTGCAAACTCCACACAGACAGTTGCCTGAGGCTGGAATTGAACCTGGGGCTCTGGAGCTGCGAGGCAACAGTGCTAACCACTGAGCCACCGTGCCACCCTCTACGTTGTAGTAGATCAAGGCAATCTAGGAGGCTGGAGTTGATATGTACCATTTCTAACCTCTTGAAGCATTTCATATTAATGGATGTCAAAGCTACCAGGCGGTAGTCTTTAAGATATGTTACCTGATTTTATTTTAGCACTGGGATGATAGTGGTCTTTCTGAAGCAGGTGGGGACTTCAGGGAAGGTTAAAGATGTCAGTGAATACACCCTCAGCTCATCTGCACAGGGTCTGAGTGCACAGACAGGGACTGCATCCAGACCAGTTGCTTTTCATAGGTTCACCCTCAAGAAAACCGATCTGACCTCTGTGTCTGTGGGTATAGGTGCACCCGAGGCTATCGGGGCAATTGACATCATTTCACTGACCTTTTTCACAAACCAAGCGTAGAATGCATTGTGTTTAACAGAGAGCGATGCACTGTTGTAAGTGATTCTACTCGACTTTGCTTTATAGCCCATTATGTTGTGTAAGTCTTGCCACAGTCGATGTGTATTTGTGTGGTTAGTAAAAGACTCTAGTTCAGTCTGACATTATCTCTTGATATCCCTGATGGCTTTGTGAAGATCATATGTAGATTTTCTGTATAGGTCAGGGTCACCTCAGACCTGGACCTCAATAGGAAGTGGATCTTCCAGTTCATCCACGGTTTCTGGTTGGGAAGCACTTGGATAACTTCTTTGGCACCCATTCCTCTACAAACTCACTGATGAAGTCTGTAATGGTAGTGGTATACTCATTTAGGTTGGCCACTGAGTTCTTGAATATGGAACAATCCACCGACTCCAAGCAGTCACCGAGGTTGGGTACAGATTAAAACCCCTGCCACACTTGTATTAAACAGTCCCAGGACAGGTTAATTCAGTACAGAACATCAAATACCCCAAGGGCAAGGAAAGTAGTGGAAAACCAAAAAAAGCTGAATATTGGAAATCAGAAACAAAGCCAGAAATTGCAGGAAAGACTCAGCAGGTCTGGCAACATCTGTGGAGAGAAAGCAGAGCTAATGTTTTGGGTACAGTAACCCTTCTTCATAGATAAAGGTAAAGCTCCCTTCAAAAACTTGTGATTGACATAATACAAGATAAAAATGCCTCATCTCATCTAGTATTTGATTCTCATGTTCGAGATGAATGAGTCACTCAATCTCTCACTCTGGATTCAAGCCTTTATTCTGGCAGGTGCAGTGGGTTTCATCCAGTTCCCTCCCTACTTCCTTTGAATGATTCAAGAGGCCTTTTATTTGCACTGCATTAAGAAAAGAATATTCTCTTTGCAGCATTAAGAATTCACGTTAACCAATCGACAATCAGTATACTGAAGAGGACGGAGTGTAAATTTGAATATGAGATGCGGGGAGAGACTTACCTGAAGGTGATTCTGTTTACTTTATCCAATTACACTTCTCCTACTCAATACTGAGATTGAGTCTTCTGTTGGTAACAAAGGAGATGAGCATGAACAGAGTATTCTATCACGGAGGTCTTAGACGACTGAACACACGAGAGGCTGGACCAGCCGCTATCTCTGGATGAGCTGACCAAGGCCCTCGAGTCCTTTGAAACGAATAAAACTCCCGGAAGCGACGGCTTACCGGTCGAGCTCTATTCCGCTCTGTGGGACTTGATTGGCCAGGACCTGCTGGAGGTGTATGTCAGTATGCTTCAGGCGGGCACCATGAGTGAATCCATGAGGAAAGGCATCATCACCCTCATCTACAAGCGGAAGGGGGAGAGGGAGGAACTCAAAAATTGGAGACCAATCTCACTATTGAATGCGGATTACAAAATTCTGTCAAAGGTAGTCACCAACCGGGTCAGGGCTGCTCTGGGGTCAGTTATTCACCCTGACCAAACCTGTGCTGTACTGGGCAGGAAGATCGCTGAGAGTCTCGCACTCCTCATGGATACGATCGCCTACGTGCAGGACAGAGGGTTGGACGCCTGCCTGATCAGCCTGGACCAGGAGAAAGCCTTTGACAGGATATCACACATGTATATGAGAGATGTTCTCTCCAAAATGGGCTTTGGGGAGGGAATCTGCAATTGGATCAGACTGCTCTACACCAACATTGTCAGTGCAATCTCAATCAATGGGTGGGAATCAGATAGCTTCCCAGTCAGATCTGGGGTCAGGCAGGGCTGCCCTCTCTCTCTCCTGCCTTGTTTGTGTGCTGCATAGAGCCATTTGCCGAGTCCATCAGGAAGGATGCGAGTCTGAGAGGGGTGACTATTCCTGGCAGCGAGGGCCTGCAGGTTAAGGCCTCCCTGTACATGGATGACGTTGCCGTTTTCTGCTCGGATCTGCTGTCCGTGCGCAGACTCGTGTGCATATGTGACCTCGGGGGCCACGGTAAACCGAGGCAAGAGCGAGGCCATGCTCTTTGGGAACTAGGCCGACCAATCCTCGATCCCCTCCATCATCGCGACCGATCACCTGAAGATGCTGGGTGTTTGGTTCGGGGGGGTGGGTGTGGGGGGTGGGGGGGGGGGTGGAGGTGGGGGCTGGGGCATGCGCCAAGTCTTGGGAGGAGCGTATCAGCAAAGTGAGGCAGAAACTGGGCAGATGGAAGCAACGGTCACTCTCCATCGCGGGAAAAAACCTGGTCATCAGGTGTGAGGCACTGTCATTGCTGTTATACATGCCTATTCCTAGAACCTGCGCCGCTGCAGTCACCCGGGCCATTTTCCAATTTATATGGAGATCAAAGATGGACCGGGTCCAAAGGGACTCATGTATAAAGATTTGGTCAACGGGGGAAAACATACACCCAATGCCACCCTCACCCTGATGGCCACCTTTGTGTGTGGCTGCATCAAGCTGTGCGTGGATCCCCGGTACACAAACACCAAGTGTCACTCCGTACTGAGGTTCTACCTGCCCCTGGTGTTGCGAAGGATGGGCCTGGCCTCGCTGCCTCGGAACGCTCCGAGTAGTTGGACCATTCCGTATCACCTATCCTTCCTGGAGAAGTTTGTGAAGAAAAACACCTTTGACCACAAGTCCATCAGGAAGTGGTCAGCATGTAGTGTCCTTGAGACCCTTCGGGAAAAGGAGAGGGCGGATCCTATCGAGCAGTTCCCTGAGCAGACTGTCAAAGCCATTTGGCAGAATGCCTCATCGTCAGAACTTTCCAACAAGCACCAAGATATGGCTTGGCTGGTGGTGAGAAGGGCTCTGCCTGTGAGATCCTTTGTACATGCCCGGACTCTCAGCCACACCGCACGCTGCCCTTGAAGCGGCTGCGGGGGGGCTCGAGACTGTCACACACCTCCTTCTGGAATGTGCCTATGCAGAGGAAGTCTGGAGAGGAATGCAGTGGTATTTGTCGAGGTTCGTCCCAAGCAGCGCCGTGACGTGGGACTCCATGCTCTACGGCCTGTTCCCTGGGACGCACGTCGAGACGTACATCAACTGCGCCTGGAAGATCACCAACTCGGTGAAGGACGCTCTCTGGGTGGTCCGAAACCTGTTGATCTTCCAGCTGAAGGAGTTGACCCCGACTGAGTGTTGCAGACTGGCACATTCCAAGGTCTGGGACTACGTGTTGAGGGACGCGCTGAAGCTTGGGGCAGCTACCGCCAAGGCGCGGTGGGGAAAGATCCATGCAGTAAGGGGTCTCCGCTGACCCCCCGCTAAATATGTGGATAGTAATCGTACAGACCTGTATATATGAATGATTTTTGGCTACTCCCTTACCCCATCCATCTTCCTCTGTAAACTCTGTGAGTCAACCTCAGCAGTTGCCTTCCCACAAATGTTTGTCCAATCTGTGGATGTGGCACTCCAAGTTCTCCAATGATGGCCTAACTACCTCACATTTCCATCATTGCCTCCTTGCAATTGTATTCAATACGTTGACTAAGAAGGGTAAGGACCCAAATGCATAGCCACAGCCCCATCAGTTGCAATCTTGAACACCCAGATTTCAATCATTTTCATTGACATTTTGGACCTTATACTGTCTCTGTATGTCAAGAAATGGAATGTTTACGTATGTATGGCATGACCAATTGTACAAATCATCAAAATATTTTATGAATAAAGTATATTTTCAAAATAAAAAAAATGAACAGAGTAGAGCTGAGGTAGATCTCTACCATGGATCTTAGATCATGATGGAACAGGTTCAATAGCTTCCTTCCATTCCTGTGTCAAGGCCTTTGTGATCCAGGGATCTAATCTCACACAATATAATCTTCCTGAGAGAATAACCAAGCTCACCAGGTTCTGGGCCTCCACTATTCCCACTCTTCATCACATTGGAAGAAAACCTTGCATTTCTGTAGTGCCTTTCACATCCTCAACATTTGGGTTGAAAACATTGTTGTATTGGACCAAGTATGGCAACCATTTCAAGATGCCACAATGACCAAATCATGGGTTGAGATATTGTGTGAGGGGGGGAATATTAAAACAAAATACCGAAGATGATGGAAATCTGAAACAAAAAACCCAAACATTCTGGAAACATTCAGCAAGTGTGAAGAAATAAGCAGAATTAATGTTTCAAGTAACTGACCTTCTATTAGGGGAATAAATAAAAGGTGAAATATTGGATAGGACATCAAGGAGAATACCACCACTCCTGTGATAATGCTGCCCCTTTAAGGTTATCTTGTCCTTGATTTGTTTCAAGGGATTTGTAAAGTCAGTGGTGCCGCAATGACTAACAGAAGCTGTCTAAGTCAACAATCAGAGGACGCCTTCAGGTTTTTTTTAAAAAACAGTTGTTCAATGAAAGGGGAGTGGCCAGTTCTCCCAGTTTTTTTCCCAGTTTGATGTGGTTTTAGCAAGCAGTGAGAAACTGCAGGGGACCGAGAGAAACAGCTGAAGTGAAAAGAGGCTCCATGCTTTAACAGAGATCTTAGCAGAACCTTCTCTCTGAAATCTCTCCTGCCTGTAAGTACCCGTGTTTGAATTTACTATTTGCCAAAGAGTGAGTTTATGGGATGTTGCAGGAATTGGAACAGTGCCATTAAGTTGCGATTTTGAGTCAGTTGCATTTTCAAATCATTAGGTTATTCTAAATTCTGTTTTGTTTTGTTCGCGTTTCAACTGTAGTGTGTAAATAAATTCTGTTTTGCTTGAAACCTAGTGGTTTCACCAGCTGCATCACTTCCAGAATATTCACTATATGTCTGCCTTTAAAAAAATAAAAGTTAGGGTCTGGGCTACCTTCTCAAAATGGTTTAAGGGGGTCTGGCCGGGTCTGTAACAGATTGAGGAAAATCTAAAGGCCTCCTCTGGTTGTTGACATAAGCAGTTTCTGGCACAACTGAGTTTACAACCCCTCTTGAAAAAATAACCAAGGACAACATAACCTTGTGATAGGAGCAGCATCGTCACATTCCTCAATAAAACAGTGTAGCATCTACTTAAAAGGGAAGATTTTGGTTTAATGTCTTGTCCAAAGAGCCACTTGCAGCAGAGCAACATTTCCCCAGTTGGCAGCCCAGACTGTGTGCAAGTCCAGGGAGAGTCTCCTAACTCAGAGATAAAAGTGCGACTCACTGAGCTACAGCTGAAAAGACTGGGAAACTTTGAGTACATGTTGATAGGTCTCAGTGTTTGATTTAGGGGAATTGCCAAGAGTCATGTGGTCTATGCAGGGAATAACTGATATCTTGTCTGTTTCAGGGAAGAGGAACTGAAGTGACCTATTGGCTCACAGGAGAGACAGATCGCAATTTCAGGCTGCCAGCCCCACCTTCAGCGTAAGTGAGACAGGGGAAGCGTGCGCTGTTACCGGCACTGAGGAAGGTTTAGTCCATTCTCAAAGGCAAGCAATGAGATGGCTTGTAAGAAATAGGAACAGGGGCAAACTTAGAATTTTATACACGTCAAACTGGATCACCTATCATTCTTCAAAACTCCAGAGAATATATAAGAACATAAGAGCTAGGAGCAGGAGTTGGCCATCTGGCCCCTCCAACCCACTCTGCCATTCAATAAAATCATGGCTGATCTTTTCAGGACTCAGCTCCACTTGCCCACCCGCTCACCTTAATTCCTTTACTGTTCGAAAATCTGTCAATCTTTACCTTAAAAACATTCAACAAGGTAGCCTCAACTGCTTCACTGGGCAGGGAATTACACAGATTCACAACATTTTGAGATGCCTCCTAAAATCAGTCCTAAGTCTGTTTGCCCTTACTTTGAGAGTATGCCTGTTAGTTCTAGTTTCACCTGCCGTGGAAACAACCTCCCTGCTTCCATCTTATGTATTCCCTTCATAATTTTAAATGTTTCTGTAAGATCCCCCCCCCTCCCCCCCATTTTTCTAAATTCCAATGAATATATTCCTTAGTCTACCCAATCCTTGAGATTATAAGGAGCAACTGCTGGGATTTTTTGCACAGGAGTGTAGGAGGTTGAGAGGTGACCCAACAGAAGTCTTTAAAATGATGAGAGGTGTACATAGAGTTAACGGTAGTTGTCTTTTCCCTAGGATGGGGGAATTTTAAGACTAAGAGGCACATTTTTAAGGTAAGAGGAGAGATATTTAAGAAAGACATGAGAGGCAAATGTCTTACACAGAGGGTGGTTTGCATGTGGAATTAACATTCTGAAGAAGTGGTGGATGCGGGTACAATTTCAATGTTTAAAAGACATTTGAATAGGTAGATGAATAGGAAAGATTTTGGGGGATATGGACCGGGAGGAGTCAAGTGGGACTAGTTTAGTTTGAGATTATATTCACATGGACTAATTGGACCGAAGGGTCTGTTTCTGTACTGTGTGACAAGAGTACTTAATGATCTCATAGTTAAGGATCCTCTCTGAAGAAGCAGTCACAGTACGGTTGACAGGCCTCCAATGTGAAGAGCAAATGTCCACTGTCACTCTTTGTCTCCTGTCATTAAGCTAATTATGTATCCAATTGGCAAGCTTACCCTGAACCCCAAATGACCTAACTTTACTAATTAGTCTAGTATTGTGGAACCTTGTCTGCCTGACAAAAAACTTCAACAGGAACCTGCCCTTCATGTGACACTGCCCTCTGCAGGAGCCTACCCTCCACAGAACCCTGTCCTCCATAAGGTGCTGCCCTCCACAGGAACCTGTTGCAAATACCACAAAGTACCAGGACGAGGCCTTGAGGAAAATACCACAAAAGTAATCAAGGGAATTGCAGTGATAGTGGTAATAATGATGTCAATGATGACAAGAACAAGGTAAGTAAGTAAAGGTAAACCACTAGAATAATTTATCACAAGTGGAGAGAAACTGGGGAGACAAAATTCACGTAATTGGTGATGCTGTAAGGGCAGACACCAATAGTCAAAGGTTCTCCCGACCTGCATTTAATTGACTAACTTTGGCTTAAATCTCAAAGCAAGGCAATCTTGGGTTGATATGTAAATCCAGCTCTAGATCAATTAATTTATCCTACTTTTAAAATTTGTCAGGATTGTAACACTTGGTTTGAAACCAGTGAGTTACACATTCAACATCTGTAGTTCTGACTTGTTCCAGGGTGGTTCCTTCGACTTGTTCAGCCCGTGGCATTACACACATTTGAACAAATTTAATCATGTGTCGTGGGCTTAGGGAATTTACTAGTTTTGTTTTTACTTTCACAGGGAAAATTTGCAGAGGCTGCAGGCTGACTTTGCTCAAATGATTATTGAATCCTTGGAGAAGAGGAGAACATCGAAATTCGAGTCAGGACATGAAGAGAGGGACAAGAATGACTGGGAACTCGAGTACTTGCAGCTGAACTCCACAGAGATACTCAGCAGCTACCTGTAACTGTTAAGTGTTGCCAGAAGTTGCCTGGAACTCTGGTTCAATCCTGTCTAGATTTCTTATCTTTGCAAATGTGGGACCTTCAAAGGAACAGAAACTATTAATATGCTTTTCAGATTTTCTGTTGATAAACTGTGATGCTTTTCAAGGTGAAACAGTTAAATCTTGGGAGTGGAATACCACTGTTATCTGCAATATATGCTACACCAAGATCAGGTAGAGTAGGAACAAGATCGATGGTAAACTTTCCTCTCCATTACAGCACCAAGTAGCTCCAGGTCAAATTAATCCAGCACAATATTGACCCAGTGTAAATTTCCCTGTTCACTCAGCTAGTACCAGTCTTAACACTGAGAAATGTTTGAATATGCAATCTAGGCTGACACTTCAATGGAGTAACTAAGTGAATATTGGAGTCATATAACCATAGAGTTGGATGGCCAACTTGTCCATACCAACCAGATATCCTCAATTTATCTAGTCTCATTTGAGGCCCTTATCCTCAAAACTCTTCTTATTCATATTCCCATCTGGATGCCTTTTAAATATTGTAATTGTACCCACTTCCACCACTTCCTTCGGCCGCTCATTTCATACACACATCACCCTTTGTGTGAAAAGATTGTCCCTTCAGTGCCTTTTATATCTTTCCCTTCTCACCTTAAACCTATGGCCTCTAGTTTTGGACTCCCCTACCCTGGAAAAAGACCATGGAGATTCACTCTGTCCATGCCCCTTATAATTTTATAAATCTCTTTAAGGTTACCCCTCAGCTTCCAATACTTCATGGAAAATAGCCCTGGCCTATTCAGGCTCTCTGCATATTTCAAACCCTCCAACCATGGCAACATCCTTGTAAATCTTTTCCGAATCCTTTTAAGTTTCACAACTTTATTCCTTTACTTTTCTCATGTTTTTTCCCCCAAAGAGTTTGTGCTAAAGAATCTGTACCGAGGCATCTTTGTACCCAAGATGGCACTGTAAGTGACAACTTATAAATTTGTCACTGCACTCATTTGAGTGCACGTGACAATAAAGCTAATTCTATTCAATTCAATCCAGTTCAATTCAATTTTTCCTATAGCAGGGAGACCAGAACTGAGCACAGCATTCCATTGCATTATTGGAAGTGCTGTTTTTCAGATCTGAAGTTTAAACAATCCCTTGTCTGTATATTAAACTGGACTGAAAGATTCTGTATCACTTTTTGAAGATGAACAATTGATTTCTTCCTGGATAACTTTCCCACCTCAGCCAACACCACCAAACACAACTGAATTTATCATTTGATACAATAGAGTCAATATAAATTTCCAACTCAGGTACAGTAGAGTCAATATAAATTTCTCTCAATATTCTTGCGTCAGACTCCCCCAGGCATAGAGTGGTAGAAGCAATTCAGAAGTCTCTCCAATCAGAAACTCCCAAACCTCTTTCAGGTTAAGTGTAGAATTACTTCTGCTATAGATCAGACCAAAACCCCTCAAATTATATTAAGGAGATAGCCTAGAACCCAACTTTTTCTTCTCTTCAATGGCAAATGTAAGATGTTGTGTTCTGGATGCAATTTGATTGGTCAAACTATCAGCATAATGGGCGGCACGGTGGCACAGTGGTTAGCACTGCTGCCTCACAGCGCCTGAGACCTGGGTTCAATTCCCGACTCAGGCGACTGACTGTGTGGAGTTTGCACGTTCTCCCCGTGTCTGCGTGGGTTTTCTCCCACAGTCACAAAGATGTGCAGGTCAGGTGAATTGGCCATGCTAAATTGCCCGTAGTGTTAGATAGGGGTATGGGTGGGTTGCGGGTCAGTGTGGACTTGTTGGGCCGAAGGGCCTGTTTCCACACTGTAAATCTAATAACAGATTTTAGACTTTATTCTTAAAATGCAAAGAAAGAAAGAATTGGAACAACTTAACTCTATTTGAAAAGTTAACAGAATAATAGATGATTTAAATACTAAACAGCAACTGTTTCAATATAGTAACACCCCATAAGCACTCTGTTGGCAAAAGCAAGTTCAGATTGTCTCACATGCACGTTTCCAATTCAGAAGGAAAGAATATCAAGAGAGATCTCTGAGAGAATGAGAGAACTCAAGCATTTTGCTGTAGCAGGGAGAGATGTATAGCTGCTCCCAAACCCAATAGCGACTGAAAGTTAAATTAAAATCCTGGTTCTGTCGGAGTTTGACTGCATTCCTTCATGCTTCTTCGATTGTTCCAACTTTAACAAAAATAAACCAATGCCTCACAAGCTGTTTTCTTTATTGGCTCAGGACACATTGTTCAGCACCTCTATCTGAAGTCCTAAGTTCTCCCTCACTTTGTGTGGAGTGGCATACAAGTTAAAGCATCAGAGTGAGGCGGAGAAGGAGGTAAGGGTAATTATCATCACCTTGGCAAGGAGGCAGAGTGGGTCATAACTGAACGCAATCTACCCATATAATTATCCCCTCACAGACTTCTTTGGAAGAGACTTTTAAAAATATCAATTTAAGGGCTGTAGACATCAGAGGCTGGACCAGTACTTATTGCCCATCCCTAACTACCCCTGAGAAGGCAGTGGTGCACTGAATTCTTCAACCACTGCATTCCTGAAGATTAGGAAGGACATTCCAGGATTTTGACTCAGAAACACTGAAGGAACTCCAATATATTTCCAAGTCAAGATGGTGTGTGGCTTCGAGGGATTTTGCAGACAGCGCTGTTCCTAAATATCTGCTCCCTTTGGTGATAGAGGTTTCAGGTGTTATGTGAAAATGTGTAGGAAAAGAAATAACTTGATTTATTTTACAATTCATACCTGCATGACATTTTTATGTGAGTTTGTGTTGCTAATGTTCATCTGGTTGATCAGTGGAAATTAAAAGCCATGTCACACAACAGGCAGAGTCAATCTTTAGCTGAGTAGAAGTTCAGCAGAGAGAAACAGACTTACTTTGTGATATAATAGGTAATTCCTGTCCCATTGATCTATTCACTGCAGGGAACTTTCAGATATGTGGTATCTTTAGAGCAATTAAATATCCTCCCAAGATATATGCTTTCACTCTCAATTAAAGATGTTCTAACTTCAATGGCTAAGAGTATTAACCAATAAATCAATACCAAGCCAGTTGAAGTATTACATTTGGCACATCATCATCGCTGTAATTGCAGAATGCAGCATTACCTATTCCGTCTTCCACCCTACTGACAGCCTACTTTTCAGAAGTCTCCTTACACTACTCTGAAAACAAATTGAAATAAAGCAATGAAACCAAATAAGCACAAATTAAAATGTCACAGTCATTTAAAAAGGCTCTGTGACTAACATCAAATCTCCCAAGAAACCTTACACTTACAGAGTCACAGAGTCGTACAGATCCTTCGCTCCAACTCGTCCATGCTAACCGGATATCCGAAAGTCATCTAGTCCCACAAACCAGCATTTGGTCCATATCCCTCTGCAGCCTTCTTATTCATGTCCCCATCCAGCTGCCTTTTAAATCTTACAGAGTCTTAGAGTTACACAGCACGGAAACAGACCCTTTGGTCCAACTCGTCCATGCCGACCTGATATCCTGAATTAATCTAGTCCGACTTGCCAGCATTTGGCCCATATCCCTCTAAACCCACCCTGTTCATATACCCCCATCCAGATGCCTTTTAAATGTTGTAATTGTATCATCCTCCACCACTTGCTCTGGCAGCTCGTTCCATACATGCAGCACCTTCTGCGAGAAAAAGCTGCCCCTTAGTCCCTTTTAAATTATTCTCCTCCCACCTTAAACCTATTTTTGGACTCACCCACCGTGTGGAAAACATCTTGGCTATTCACTCTATCCACCCTATAAACCTGTATAAAGTTACCCTTCAGCTCCAATGCTCCAGACATAGCCTCAGTGTATTCAGCCTCTCCCTATAGCAAAAACCCTCCAGCCCTTTCAAATCTCTTCTGAACTCTTCAAGTTTCACAGCATCTTTCTATAGCAGGGAAACCGGAATTGAACACTGTATTCCAAACTGGCCTAACCAATGTCCTGTACAGCGATAACCCAACATCCCAATTCCTGTACTCAATGCACTGAGTAATAAAGGCAAGTGGATCAAATGCCTTCTTCACTATGCTATCTACCTGCAACTCCTTCCCTTCCCAATCTGTGTGTATGTGTGTGTTACATTATTATTTTTGCATTTTGTAATGAATACATTCACCCTCTTGTTAATTCAACGCACCCTGGTTTAATTGGCTACTCTTAAACATCAATCCCATTGGTTTGGGAGAAAGGCATTCACAAGAAAGGAACCCTTTCTAAATTAACCTATTAGTGACCAAACAAATGGGCCAGTAAAGAAGAAAGGGAACTGTTTCATCCCTGCTCACCTGGGGGCTTAACAATTTGGGGTCTCTGTCTGGAACTGTAATAACGTGGGGAGCAATTCTCACACCAGCCTCTCCTTGTAAGTGCTCCATGTATTTATGAGACAATGCCCTTCACCAGCACATCTCAGTGATATATTTAACATTCCATTCACATTAATCACTCCAAGGGCATGATCTACATGAAGAATATAAACAGTAAGTGTTGAAACCCTCAGGTGCTAAAAAGTAACTGCAGAAAAAAACAAAAGCAAAATTGATCATTCTTTTTCTCTCTGCTACCTGACCTGCATTTCAATATTTCCTGATTTTATTGCAGATTTCCAGCACTTGTGGTATTTAACTTTTGTTATTAGTGTTTGTGTATGGAAAATGGAGACTTGAAAACATTGAATGGGATTTTTGCTCATTAACCTCTTGGGAATTGTGAGAAATAAATGAGGTGAGATTTGATCAACTTCAGAAAATCTTTGATCTTAAAAGTACAGCTCTCCAGTGAATATGAAATATTGTTGTAAATGTATAGTTAATTGTGATGTTTATTGTTTCTTATTTAATTTCTACAAGTGTCAATAAATGTTTTAAATGCTATTACTTTGCAGAGTAATTTATGAGCATATATTTAAGAGCCATCATCATGCATAATTTTATAATTTGCCATGACTTTCTCTTCACCTTATTCAAGGAGAGTGTTTATTACAGTGAGTGATACCACACTGTATCTTCAATTGTACTGAATTGGTTTTGAAAGGAAGCTAAATAAAAGCAGGTTAATGTCGTAGATGGTTCCTGTTGATATATTTCGTTGACCTGTTCAGATGATGTTATGATGTCAGAAAGAGGAAGAAGGTATAAGTAAGGTTTAAGAAACTGAAGACAGGCAGAGCCCTCGAGATAAATCAAACTAGGAAATAGAGAATTTGAAGGGACCATGCAATGTTTTTGGCAAACAGGTTAAGGAAAATCCAAGGGTTTAGATCAGAGTGGTTCTGGAAAAGCACAGCAGGTCAGGCAGCATCCGGGGAGCAGGAAAATCGACGTTTCAGGCAAAAGCCCGTCATTAGGAAAATCCGAGGCATTTTACAGAGAGATAACATGCAACAGGTTGCCATGGAAAGGGTAGGTTCACTCAGGGACAAAGGAGGGAATTTATGCATGGAGGAAGTGGCTGAGGTCCTTAATGAATACATTGTATTGGTATTTCCAAAGGATTCTGGGTAATCCAAATGGAGGATGGGAAAACATTATGGCCATTTGAGCTGCCCCTTTTTTGAGGTATTTTAGGTGTTAGAGGTGATTTCCTCGAAAATCCAGGAGAAGCAATTACTGTTTTATATGCTGTTGCATTATTATGGACCTTTTGAGGAAAAAAAGTCAAAACAATGGCATTTTTAAAAGGAAGAAAGGCAGGCAAAGAAAGTGAGCCCATGGTCAGGAGGGAGAGAGGAAAGAAACTTACATTGCTAACTGATATGAATAGGAAGGGTTGAGAGAATATGAGCCAAGTGCTGGCAAATGGAACTAGATTAGGTTAGGATATCCGGGCGGCATGGACAAGTTGGACTGAAGGGTCTGTTTCCATGCTGTACATCTCTTTGACTAAAAGACTCTATGACATGCTGGGGATGGTGAGTTTGTGAGGGGTATATTGATATTCTAGAGCATCTCAATATAAAAAGGGTGTTGGGTGTTTTGAAAAGCATTAAGGTAGACAAAACACAAGGACCTAATGGAATCTATCCTAGAATCCTGACAGAGGCAGGTGTGGAAATTGCTAGGGATTTGTACAAAACATTTGTATCCTTTATAGTCACAGGAGAAGTCCCAGAGGACGAAGAATACCCAATGTTGTTTCTTTGATAACATTCATTGCTTGGACATCAGTGACTGGGCCTGGATGGTACCCTACTCCACTCCACCATCTTGGGGCGTCAAGATCTCAAGATGTTCCTGCAAATGTCTCTCTTTGACCAAGGTTTCAGTCCATACACTAAACAAACAGTTCTTCCTAGCCATACCGGAAATTAAAGACAGTAAGTACCAAAAACTTTCATGTACTTACCCCCACACTTTGGGTTCCTCAACTGTTGCAGAATCTTCCATCAGCCTCCGAAATCAGTCGGGCGCCATTAACCACGCGGCAACAACTGCCGCCGCCGACCATGACGTCACTTCCACCCCCACCGACCTCGCAGCCTCCGCGATCGCCGCCCAGACAACCGCCTCCACGATCGCCAGGAAGACCATCACCGACGGATTCGCGACCCCCACGACTATCAGAAATAACAGGGTTTCTTTCGCCGCCGCAGCCACTTCCGCCCCCAGTGACATCACTAACCTGCACGACCACAACGCCTCATGTGTCTCCGCACCCACGTCAATCTCCGTCACCACGCGTAACCCCGTCCCCACGCCGATCTCCATCACCACGCCGATCTCCAACACCACGCCGATCTCCAACACCACGCCCAACCCCACCCCCACGCCGATCTCCGTTTCCACGCCTAACTCCGCCCCCACGCCGATCTCCGCCACCACCCCCGCACCTAACCCCGCCCCCACTCCCAGTTTCAGCCCCACAGCAGGTCCTAGCTCCCAGCCCTGCCGTGTTTTCACCATCCCTCCAGACCTTCCCCTCTCTGAGGATGAAAGATCAGTCCTCAGCAGAGGCCTCACCTTCATTCCCCTACGCTCTCGGATTAATGAGTTCAACACGCGGTGAGACATCGAACACTTCTTCTGCCGCCTTCGCCTCCGTGTCTACTTCTTCAACCAGGATTCTCGCCCACCCTCTGACAACCCCTTCTCCCGCCTCCAACACACCCCATCCACCTGGACACCCCGTGCTGGCCTCTTACCCGCCCTCGATCTCTTCATAGCCAACTGCTGCCGCGACATTGACCGCCTCAACCTGTCCACCCCTCTCACCCACTCCAACCTCTCACCCTGAGAACGTGCAGCCCACCACTCCCTCCGCTCCAACCCCAACCTCACCATCAAACCGGCAGACAAGGGAGGCGCGGTAGTAGTTTGGTGCACCGACCTCTATACCGCTGAGGCCAAACACCAGTTCGCGGACACCTCCTCCTACTGCCCCCTTGACCATGACCCCACCTCCCACCACCAAACCATCATCTCCCAGACCATGCATAACCTCATCACCTCAGGGGATCTCCCATCCACCGCCACCAACCTCATAGTCCCACAACCCCGCACCGCCCGTTTCTACCTCCTGCCCAAAATCCACAAACCTGACTGCCCCGGCCGACCCATTGTCTCAGCCTGCTCCTGCCCCACCGAACTCATCTCCGCATACCTCGACACGATCCTGTCCCCCTTAGTCCAAGAACTCCCCACCTACGTTCGGGACACCACCCACACCCTCCACCTCCACCATGATTTTCGCTTCCCCAGTCCCCAACACCTTATCTTCACGATGGACATCCAGTCCCTGTACACCTCCATCCCCCATCACGAAGGACTCAAAGCCCTCTGCTTCTTCCTTTCCCGCCGTACCAACCAGTACCCTTCCACTGACACCCTCCTTCGACTGACAGAACAGGTCCTCAGCCTGAACAACTTCTCTTTCCAATCCTCCCACTTCCTCCAAACCAAAAGAGTTGCCATGGGCACCCACATGGGCCCCATCTATGCCTGCCTCTTCGTAGGATATGTGGAACAGTCCATCTTCCGCAACTACACTGGCACCACCCCCCACCTTTTCCTCTGCTACATCGATGACTGTATCGGCACTGCCTTGTGCTCCCACGAGGAGGTTGAACAGTTCATCCACTTTACCAACACCTTCCACCCCGACCTCAAATTCACCTGGACCGTCTCAGACTCCTCCCTCCCCTTCCGAGACCTTTCAATTTCTATCTTGGGTGACCGAATCAACACAGACATCTACTATAAACTGACTGACTCCTCCAGCTACCTAGACTACACCTCCTCCCACCCTGCCCCCTGTAAAAACGCCATCCCATATTCCCAATTCCTTTGTCTCCGCCGCATCTGCTCCCAGGAGGACCAGTTCCAATACCGTACAGCCCAGATGGCCTCCTTCTTCAAGGACCGCAGATTCCCCCCAGACATGATCGACGATGCCCTCCACCGCATCTCCTCCACTTCCTGCTCCTCCGCCCTTGAGTCCCGCCCCTTCAACCGCCACCAGGACAGAACCCCACTGGTTCTCATCTCCCACCCCACCAACCTCCGTATACAGCATATCATCCGCCGTCATTTCCGCCACCTCCAAACGGACCCCATCACCAGGGATATATTTCCCTCCCCTCCCCTATCAGCGTTCCAAAAAGACCACTCCCTCCGGGACTCCCTCGTCAGGTCCACACCCCCCACGAACCCAACCTCCACTCCCGGCACCTTCCCCTGCAACCCCAAGAAATGCAAAACTTGCACCCACACCTCCTCCCTTACTTCTCTCCAAGGCCCCAAGGGATCCTTTCATATCCGCCACAAATTCACCTGCACCTCCACACACATCATCTATTGTATCCGCTGCACCCGCTGTGACCTCCTCTATATTGGGGAGACAGGCCGCCTACTTGCGGAACGTTTCAAAGAACACCTCAGGGACGCCCGGACCAACCAACCCAACCACCGCGTGGCTCAACACTTTAACTCCCCCTCCCACTCCACCAAGGACATGCAGGTCCTTGGACTCCTCTATCGCCAGTCCATAGCAACACGACGGCTGGAGGAGGAGCGCCTCATCTTCCGCCGAGGAACCCTCCAACCACAAGGGATGAACTCAGATTTCTCCAGTTTCCTCATTTCCCCTCCCCCCACCTTGTCTCAGTCAAATCCCTCGAACTCAGCACCGCCCTCCTAACCTGCAATCTTCTTCCTGACCTCTCCGCCCCCACCCCACTCCGGCCTATCACCCTCACCTTGACCTCCTTTCACCTATTGCATCTCCATCGCCCTGCCCCCAAGTCCCTCCTCCCTACCTTTTATCTTAGCCTGCTGAAGAAGGGCTTATGCCCGAAACGTCGAATCTCCTGTTCCTTGGACGCTGCCTGACCTGCTGCGCTTTTCCAGCAACACATTTTCAGCTTCGGTCCATGTGCAAAGGTTCCCTGAATGTGGTTCCTGTGAAGTATCTTGTGCCATGAAAAGGGATCACTACATGCAGGCTGTAGTTGGGTTGAAGTGTTATGGAGAGCAGGCAGGAAAGTGGAGTTGAGGCCTAGATGGGATCAGCCATGATCGTGTGGAATGACAATGTGGGCTCGAGGAGCTGAATTGCCTAATTTTTAAGAGCTTCGGAACACAACCAAAGACAGAGCTATCAATTGTCGTGGGTGTCTAACATGGTATCTCACTGTCGTGGTTCTGTTCGCTGAGCTGGAAGTTTTTGTTGCAAACGTTTCGTCCCCTGGCTAGGAGACATCATCAGTGCTGTGGAGCCTCCTGCGAAGCTGCATCAGGACACTATTCAAAAGAGCTACAACACACTGCAGTACACCAGAACTGCGAAAAGAGGAAGAGGAACACCTATACAAGGTATTCGCCAAAAACGGATACCCGCGCAACTTTATCAACAGATGCCTAAGAGATAGACCACGGAACGAGGACATGCCACAACCAAAAGGACTAGCCACACTACCATACATCAGGAGCGTTTCAGAACCGACAGCCAGACTACTGCGACCCCTAGGACTCATAACGGCACACAAACCAACAGCCACGCTCAGACAACAACTTACTAGAACAAAGGAGCCAATACACAACATGAGCAAAACTAATCTAGTGTATAAAATGCCATGCAAGGACTGCACAAAACACTACATAGGACAAACAGGAAGACAGCTAACAATCCGCATACATGAACACCAACTAGCCACGAAACGACACGACCAGCTATCCCTAGTAGCCACACACTCAGACAACAAGCAACATGAATTCGACTGGGAAAACACTACTATCATAGGGCAAGCCAGACAGAGAACAGCCAGGGAATTCCTAGAGGCATGGCATTCATCCACAAATTCCATCAACAGACACATCAACCTGGACCCAATATACCAATCACTACAGCGGACAGCTGAAACTGACACCCGGAAGCGGCAAGGACAGACCACTATAAATGCCGGAAGAAACATCAAAGAAGCGCTTCGCAGGAGGCTCCACAGCACTGATGATGTCTCTTAGCCAGGGGACGAAACGTTTGCAACAAGAACTTCCAGCTTGGCGAACAGAACCACGACAATAAACTCCATCCTATTTCTCCGTTTTGACAATGAGTCATGGTATCTCACCTCAGAGGGTGTCCATGTTCAAAGCCAGGGGTTGTGGGTTCATATCCCATTTGGGCTGTTATGTTTTTAAACATGAACTCTGATCAGCAGCCTGTGTCTGTTTGATCTCAATTCCAGTTAATAAGGGGAGATAGTGGTGCAGTGGTAGACCTGGAGTAGGAATCCAGAACACCAAGTTCATGGTGTGGGGGACATGGACTGTAATCCCACCATAAAGGTGGTGACATCTCAGCTCAGGAGGAGGCTTGTCTGATGGTAACCATATATTGCTATTGAGGTTTGTTAGGAAGCTAACTGGTTCCATATTTTCCTTTCAGGAAGAAAACCTGGTGAGACTACAGACCCACAGCAATGTGGTTGTCTCACCCTCTGGGCAATAAACGCTGGCCTAGTCAGAAACATATCGCATTCCTTCCCTGTAGCTCGGTCACAATCCTGGAACACCCTCCATTGATTCATTGTAGGTTTACCTCCAACAAATGGTCAAAAATCACACCCCACCAGGTTATAGTCCAACTGGTTTATTTGAAAACACGAGCTTTCGGAGCATTGCTTCTTAATCAGGTGTAATGAGAGAGGAGGCATCAGACACAGAATGTATAAGTAAAACATCAAAGGGTCATACAAGTGATGCCAATGTATTGAACAAATCCAAAATGGCCGACTCCCTCCTGTTAAATCTTCAATCGGTTCGAAAGGAGATACAGGCAGCACATGGATCGCAGTGGTTCAAAAAGATAGCTCCCCATCACCTTTCAGGGGAAACTAGGGAGAGGCAATAAATGTTCATCTAGCCAGCAATGTTCACGCCCTGGAAATGAATAAAAACAATCCCACAATGGAATAAACTGCCAGGGGAAAAGTCACTGCCTAATGACTTGAAAACTTCAAGTTCCATCTTTGGATGGTTTCTATTGTTATGTTTTACATGATCATCCAAAACACACCAGTCATTGACATAAAGGTTATGATTTGGAGGAGCCGGTGTTAGACTGGGGCGGACAACGTTACAGATCACACAACACCAGGTTACAGTCCAACAGGTTTATTGGGAAACATGAGCTTTCGAAGCGCTGCTTCTTCATCAGGTGGTTGTGGAGCAGGAGCATAAGACACGGAATGTTTAGCAACAGGATTGCAGTGTCGTGGCATGTAATATTAAACAAATTCAGCTGAAGTCTTTCATCTTTTAGAATGATCATATTAGTTTCAGTTCCTTGTTCTGTACATCCCAGACCTTTGTTAAAGTTACATTCACAAGAGAGTTTTAACAATCGGTGCCATCTCAGCTCAGATAATGCATTGAAGATGGGAGGACACTCTGTCTGTGTCCCAGTGTTAGGTCAGACTGAATTCTATTTCTAAAGTGGGATTTACAGAATCCCACTTGGTTTTATACAGTTTTTGAGCAAAACAAAATATAATTCTGAAAGTACAAATTCACCCCACAAATGTAAATGTGTGTGTGAGCAGGGGAGACTGAGTGAGTGTGTGCGTTTGTGTCTGGGAGGGACGGAGTGTGAGTGTCTGTGAGAGGGTGCGCATGTTGGTGTGAGTGTGTGTGTGTGTGTGCACATGTGTGTATGTATGTATGGTACAGTGGGGTCAGCTGTAGTGTGACATGAACCCAAGGTCCCAGTTGCGGCCATCCCCATGGTTACCAAACTTGGTGATCAGCCTCTGCTCGGCCACTTTTCGTTGTTGCCTGTCCCAATGTCTGCCTTGGAGAATGGTCACGTGAAGGGCTGAGGTCGAAAGTCCCTGACCGCTGAAGTGTTCCCCAGCTGGGAGGGAACACCTCTGTTTGGTGATTGTTACGCGGTGCCCATTCATCTGCTGCCATAGCCTCTGCTCGGTCTCAATAACGTACTATGCGTTGAGGCATCCTTCCCTGCAGCGTGTGAGATAGACAACATTGGCCGAGTCACGTGAGTACCTGCCACGTACATGGTGGGTGATGTCCCCATGTGTAATGGTGGTATCCATGCTGACACTCTGACATGTCTTACAGCATCTGCTGTGAAAGGGTTGTGTGGGTGTTGTGGTCGATGTTGTCCTGAAGGCCGGCCAGTTTGCTGTGAGCAATGGTCTGTTTAAGGTTTGGTGGTTGTTTAAAGGTGAGAAGTGGAGGTGTAGGGAAGGTCTTGGTGAGGTGCTCATCCTCATCGATAATGTGTTGCAGGCTGTGGAGAATGTGGCGTAGTTTCTCAGCTCCAGGGAAGTACTGGACAATGAAGGGTATCCTGTCAGTTGCAGCTCGTGTCTGTCTCCTGAGGAGGTCATTGCAGTTTCTTGCTGGGGCATGTCAGAACTGGTGATTGATGAGTTAAGCATCGTATCACATTCTTATCAGGGCATCCTTGTGTACTTCCAATTGCCCGTCACATTCCTCCTCACCTGAACAGATCCTGTGTGAGTGTACAGCTTGTACAGAGGGGACGGCTGTTTTAGTATGTTGAGGGTGGGTTTGAGGTCGAGTGAGGTGCTGTGGTGTCCATCCTTGATGGAGATGCATGTGTCCAAGAATGAGACAGAGACTAAACAGTAGTCCAAGGTGAGTTTGATGGTGGGGTGAAACTCGTGAAATGTTGGTGAACATAAATGTTGGGAGAGTGCAGCATTGTTCTGACATGAACACAACCAAGGTTGAGGGGATCAATTCTCCTGACATGGCCCCAGGAGCACGTGTTGTCCCAGTGACCTAACAGCTACATCTCTGATCTTCTAAACTACTGCCTGTGGTTTACATCCCTTCTGGGGATCCTTTCAGTTTAAACATTCTCTCCAATTAAAACCCTCTCACTGCATTATCTCCATTCAAACTAAGTTAATCTCTGACCTGCTGTCTTTAAAAATCTGCATGGCTGCTTTGAGATCATGGAATTAAACCATGACCAAGTCAGTTTGATAAATGTGGCAACAAACGTTCGGTAAACTGGAGCCAAAGGGAGTGGGATTAATTTCCCAGCTCAGCCAAAGAGACAGCATCAACATGAGGGGCCTCAGTACATGCAGTAAAACTCAAAGATTCATTGATCTGAAATTAAACAGTCAAATGTCTGTTTCCCCACAATTGCCTCATCTGTTGTTCGTTTCCTCACTGATGCAGGAATGAGCATTGACCCATTTGTTTTTGTCTTTCTGGTACCATTCCTTCAATGTTGGCTGGACAAACATTGAGCTTGCTTGACTTCTACACTGTCCTGTTGGTATTTAACAGGAAAAAATGCAGGTGAATTAAAGTTATTCCACACACACAATAATTTATATTTAAATTCGATGAGTTGGACCAAGATAACAGTGACCCTAAAGGTGGAAGATTCATTGAAAATATTTGGTTTGCAAGTAATGATAGGCTCAGTGAAAAGCTTTGCCTTGTGAGCAATACAGGCAGCTCCCAGAGTTAAGTAGCATCGATAAGTAAATAATAGGGAAACAGCAGCAGGAACAACAACACAGTGACAGGCAAATATTAAGAGTCTGTGAGACCGATCAGTATTCTAACAACAGTCGGGTAGAAACTGTTTCCAAACCGGCTGGTGTGTGTGTGTTCAGGCTTCTGTACCTTCTCCCTGATGGTAGTGGTTGTAGAAAAACATTGCCAGGGTGGGGTGGATCTTTGAGAATGCGGCGGCTTTTACTTGACACTGGGCCTGGTAGATGGATTCTATAGATGGGAGGTTGGCCTTTGTGATTGTCTGGGCCCAGTGCACCACTCTCTGTAACCGTCTCCGATCTTGAATGGTACAGTTGCCATACCAGGTAGTGATACATCCAGACAGAATGCTGTCGATGGTGCACCTATAAAAGTTGGCAAGGGTATTCGCTGTCAGGAATATCCGGTGTTCTGGAGGGATCAGTGTTGAAGGGTTGGTTTGTTGATGAGAGTTTGATGAGAGCTGGCTTCCAAAGGCGACCTCTCCAACCGCACTGTCAGGAATCTCGTCCCCATCCAGAAACAGCAGCCACTTGATCAACACCTTCAAGATTCTGGAAAATCTTGTGCAAGGTCATGTTGGATACCACTGACCATCAACTGAATGCAAAGATGTGGATTTTTCAAAGTAAATGATAAGCCATAGAAACACCCCAGATGGGACTTGAACCCACAATCCCTGGCTTAGGAGGCCAGTGCCTTATCCATTAGGCCACTGGGGCCCCACATGCAGTGCTGCAATAGCAGCCTTTAAATACTGCACCCTGACCTCTCTCAGTGTGTGTGTGTCTGTGTGTTGGACTCTCACTAATCGGTTCTTACCCCTTCCATCTCATGCTAAATTGTTGGCTGCTTGATAAATTGATCCGGCCTCCCATTTCTCCCCAAACGGACAGATGAGAAATCAACCAAACTCCAACTTTGAACAACTCAAGTCTGAGGAAAATGGTGCAGACAGGAAAATAGCAAAGGGCTCAACGTTATTTTGTGCAGCGCTTTCAAGATATTTGCAGTTACTGGGGAAGGAGGAAGTGGAGATGTTGCAAAAAGCTGCATTGAGGACAAATCAACAGAATCTTAGCGGGCATTCAGCCCATTGTGGCTGTGCTGTCTCTTTCAGACAATTCACCCCAAGATCTCCCGAATCCTGGAATTATCTTGTATAAGTTTCTACTGAACACCATTTGCCATAATCTCAACACGGGCACAATGATTTTTAACAGAGTCGTTAAAAAAAGTCCAGTCCATTTGGATTGAGATGATGTTGACATGGGATGAAAATCAGCCACTGCAAAGACCAGGCTTAAAAACGAAATCCCTGAAATCCCAGATTTCAGAGGCCAGTGCCATAGCCATTAGGCCACTAGGGCACTATATGGGCAGACCACTGGAAACAGTTGACCTCAAATGAGTGTGACAGCCAAGCCCACTCCCAGATCAGTGACAACACACTGAGGGACGCACTAAAGGTTCAGGCAGCTGCTGCCAAGGTGGAACAGGGAAACAACACAGTCTCAGGTCTTTCTGACAAATTATCACATCGTTCTTTCAGGTCTCAGACCCTCTTGGTGCCTGACAGTGAACAGAGATCGTTTTCTGCCCAAGTACAAACTGCCTTTCTTTCCACAAGTATACAGAAGATTTGAGAAATGTCAACATTCAAGTGTTTTGTTGGTTCTTTTCTCTCTGCATAGACTGTACACAACTGATTTAGAACCTTTGTATGCATTTCCAAATGATGTTACAAACTGTTTTAATACTTTGTTAATAAAATCAAGTTGAAACGCAAATCAAATGTAGCCTCCCTTTGTCCCCATCACCAACAAGAATACTTGAGTAAAGTTGTGAGGAATTCATCAGACCAATGAGACTCCAGGAATTCTTCCAAGATGTCAGCAATGATCCCAATGAGCCAACCAACGAACGGGAACAGTCATCAGAGAGATCCATCGTGGAGCGACCAAAGAAGGAGTCGATTTGTATCCCTGCAGAGGGCCGCTGTCCTGGCCTTGAGATGTCTGCTCAACCGTCAGGAGATGGGTGAATGCCAGATTTAAAACTCACACAACGCCAGGTTATAGTCGAACATGTGGAAGCACCAGCTTTCGGAGCACAGCTCCGTCATCAGGTGGTTGTGGAGAATAAGATTGCAAAACACGGAATTTATACCAAATGTTTACAGTGTGATGCAATTGAAATTGTATCTTGAGAAAGACCTGGATTGTTTGTTAAATCTCTCATCTTTTAGAATGGCCAGATTGGTTTTAGTTCTTTCATATGTCAATTGCAAAACTTTTATTCAAAGTTACATTCTCAAGCGAACTTTAACAATTGGTGTCATGTCGGCCCAGATGATGTATTGAAGGTGTGAGCTCCCCTGTGTGAGGCTGTCTGTGACACAATGGTCAGACTGATTCTAATCTAAAAAACAGATTTACAGCATCTTACATGGATTCATACAGTTTTTGAGCAAAGTAAAATGTAATTCTGTAAGTACAAGTTCATCAACTCAGACTTATATGTGTGTGTGTGTGTGTGTATATGTGTGTGTGTCTATGTGTGTGTTGGTGTGTGAATATGTATGAATACGTGTGTGTGGGTGGGTATGTGTATGTGTATGTGTGTGTATGTGTGTGTATATGTGTGTGTGTGTGGATTGGTGTGAATGTGTGTGCGTGTATGTGTGTGCACGTCTGTGGGTGTATGTGTATGTATGTGTGTGTACATGTGTATGCATGTGTGTGTTTATGTAAATGTGCGTATGTGTGTGTATGTGTGTGTATGTGTGTATGCGTTTTTGTGTGTGAGGGTTTGTAGGTGTGCGTGTGTTTGTGTTTGAGTATGTGGGTGTTTGTGTGTATGTACGTATGTGTGTATGTGCATGTATGTGTGTGTGTATAGATTACTAGATTACTTACAGTGTGGAAACAGGCCCTTACGGCCCAACAAGTCCACACCGACCCGCCGAAGCGCAACCCACCCATACCCCTACATTTACCCCTTACCTAACACTACGGGCAATTTAGCTTGGCCAATTCACCTGACCCGCACATCTTTGGACTGTGGGAGGAAACCGGAGCACCCGGAGGAAACCCACGCAGACACGGGGAGAACGTGCAAACTCCACACAGTCAGTCGCCTGAGTCGGGAATTGAACCCGTGTCTACAGGCGCTGTGAGGCAGCAGTGCTAACCACTGTGCCACCGTGCCGCCCGTATGTGTGTGTATGTGTGTGTATGCGTGTTTGTGAGTGTGTGTTTGTTTGTGTGTGTGTGTATGCGTTTTTGTGAGTGTGTGTTTGTTTGTGTGTGTGTATGTGTGTGCATGTGTGTCTGTATGTGCATGTGTGTGTGTGTATGTGTGTGTATGCGTGTGTTTGTGTGTGTGTTTGCGTGTTTGTGAGTGTGTGTGTGTTTATGTGTGTGTATGTGTGTATGCATATGTGTGTGCATGTGTGTGTATGCGTGTGTGTACATATGTATGTATGTGTATGAGTGTGTATGTGTGTGCATATGTGTGCGCGTGTATGCGTGTGCACGTGTGTGGGTGTATGTGTGTGTATGTGTTTGTATGTGTGTGTATATGTGTATGTGTATATGTGCATGCATGTGTGTGTTTATGTGTATGTGCGTGTGTGTGTACGTGTGTGTGTGTATGTGTGTGTATATGTGTATGTATGTGTGTATATGTGTGTTTGTGTGTATATGTGTGTGTGTATGTGTGTGTGTGTATGTGTGTGTTTGTGTGTGTATGTGTAGGTAGTGTTTGTGTGTGTGTATATGTGTGTGTATGCGTGTTTGTGTGTGTGCATGTGGGTATGTGTGTGTGGGTGTGTGTATATGTGTGTGTATATGTGTGTGTGTGCGTTGGTGTGTATGTGTGTGTGTATGTGTGTGCGTGTGTGTATGCATGTGTGTGTGCGTATGTGTGTGTATATGTGTATGTGTGTGAGGGTTTGTAGGTGTGTATGTGTGTGTATGTGTGTGTATATGTGTGTGTATGTGCATGCATGTGTGTGGATGTATGTGTATGTGTGTGTATGTGTTTGTGTATGTGGGTGCGTATGTGTATGTGTGGGTGTTTGTGTGTATGTGTGTATTCCTGAGATGCTGCCTAACCTGCTGTGCTTTGACCAGCAACACATTTTCAGCAGTGTATGTGTGTATGTATACGTGCGTGTGTGTATGTGCATGTTTGTGTGTGTGTGTGTGTGTTTGTGTGTGTATGTATGTGTGTATATGTGTGCATGTGTGTGTGTGTTTGTGTGTGTGTATATGTGTGTTTGTGTATGCGTATGTGTGTGTATGTGTGTGTATATGCATGTTTGTGTGTGTGTGTGTATGCGTGTTTGTGAGTGTGTGTATACATGTGTGTGTATGTGTGTGTGTGTGTATATGTGTGTGTGAATGTGTGTATATGTGTGCATGTGTGTGTTTGTGTGTGTGTTTATGTGTGTGTTTGTGTGTATATGTGTGTGTATGCGTGTTTGTATGTGTGAGTGTGCATGCGTGTTTGTGAGTGTGTGTATGTATGTGTGTGTATGCGTATGTGTGTGTATGTGTGAGTGTGTGTGTGTGTGTGTGTGTGTATGTGTGTGTGTGTGTGTGTGTGTGTGTGTGCAGTTGAATGGGGTCACCTGTAATGTCCCAGTTGAGGCCATCTCCATTGTTCCCAAACTTGGTGATCAGCCTCTGCTCGGCCACTTGTCATTGTTGCCTGTCCCCAAGTCCCCCTTGGAGGAAGGTCCGAGGTCGAGTGCCCCGAATTGCTGAAGTGTTCTCTATTGACACTCATAACAACTCCACCCCTCCTCTCCATACACACACACACACACGCGTGCGTGCACATACACACACGCAAACACACACACACTCAGGCACACACACACACACACACAAACACACACGCATGCACACATACGCACACACACACACATATGCGCACGTGCACACACACGCGTACACACTCTCTCTCTCACACACACACACACACACACACACACACATACATTTGTGGGTGAATTTGTATTTGCAGAACTACATTTTACTTTGCTCAAAAACTGCATGAACTACAGAGCTAAGGAGAGAATTGTGGCAGCTCCCAGAATCAGGTGGCTCAGTGGTTAGCACTGCTGCCTCACAATAGCAGGGTCCCAGATTCAATTCCAGCCTTAGGCAACTGCCTGTGTGGAGTTTATACATTGCTCTGGTTTCCTCCCACAGTACAAAGGTGAATGGGCCATGTTAAATTGCCCACAGTGTTACCTGTTTCCACACCTGTGGGAAATCTAACCCAGGGGATGGATCTGAAGGCCCTAATTTACGAGGGCTCTCAGCTCATACCTTTCCAGGACTTCTCAGCGGTGGGAAACCAAAAAAGAAAACCTTACGATGATGAGCATAAGACAGAGGAATGGAAGTAAGGCCATTCAGCCCATCGGATCCACCCTGCTATTCAATCGTGAATGATGGGCATTTCAATGCCACTTAGTGGCACTCTCATCGTCACCCTTAATTCCTCGCGTGATCAAGAATTTATCAATCTCTGCCCTGAAGACAATTAACATCCATGGCCTCCGCTGCGCTCCACGGCAATGAATTCCACAGGCCTACCACTCTCTGCCTGAAGAAATGTCTCCTCATTTCCATTCTAAATTGACCCCCTCTAATTCTCCGGCTGTGCCCATGGGTCTTAGTATCCTCACCTGATGGAAACACTTTCCCAGCATCCACCCTTTCTAAGCCATGCATTATCTAGTAAATTTGTATTAGATCTCCCCTCAATCTTCTAAACTCTAATGAATACAATCCCAGGATTCTCAGCTGACCATTGTATGTTAAGCCTACCATTCCAGGGATCAACCGTGTGAATCTCCGCTGGACATGCTCCAGTGCCAGTATGTCCTTCCTGAGGTGTGGAGCCCAAAATTGGATACAGTATTTCAAATGGGGCCCAACCAGAGCTTTATAAAGTCTCAGAAGGACATCGCTGCTTTTACATTCCAACCCTCTTGAGATAAATGGCAACATTACATTTGTTTTTTTAAGCACGGACTCAACCTGCAAGTCAACCTTTAGAGATTCCTGGACTATCATTCCCAGATCCCTTTGTACTTTGGCTTTATGAATTTTCTCACTGTTTAAAAAATAGTCCATGCCTGTATTCTTTTTTCCAAAGTGCAAGTCCTAGCATTTGCTCACATTGAATTTCATCAGCCATTTCATGGACCACTCTCCTAAACTGTCCAAATCTTTCTGCAGCCTCCCACCTCCTCAGAACAACCTGCTTGTCTGCCTAACTTTGCATCATCGGTGAACTTCGCCAGAATAACCCCAGTCCCTTCATCCAGATCATTAATATATTAAGTGAACAGCTGCGGCCCCAACACTGAACCCTACGGGACACCACTTGTCACCAGCTGCCATTCCAAGAAAGAACCTTTCATCCCAACTCTCTGCCTTCTGTCAGACAGCCAATCCTCAATCCATACCAGTAGCTCACCTCGAACACCATGGACCCTCCCCTTACTCAGCAGTCTCCCGTGAGGCACCTTATCAAAGGCCTTTTGGAAATCTAGGTAGATAACATCCATTGGGTTTCCCTGGTCTAACCTATTTGTTACCTCTTCAAAGAATTCTAACAGGTTTATCAGGCACAACCTCCCCTTACTAAATCCATTCTGCTTGTTCTAATCCAACCCTGCACTTCAAAGAATTTAGAAATTTCATCCTTAATGATGGATTCTAGAATTTAACCTACAACTGAGGTTAGGCTAACCGGCCTATAATTTTCCATCTTTTATCTTGATCTTTTCTTGAACTAGGGGTTTACCACAGTGATTTTCCAATCATCTGGGAATTTCCCTGACTCCAGCGATTTTTGAAAGATTGAAAATAGCCTCTACTATTTCCTCAGACACCTCCCTCAGAACTCTAGGATATAGACCATCGGGGCCAGGAGATTTATCAATTTTTAGATCTTTTAGCTTTTCTAGCACTTCCTCTTTTGTAATGGCTACCATATTCAAATCTGACCCCTGACTCTCCTTAATTGTTAGGATAATGCCCATGTCTTCCACTGTGAAGATTGACACAAAGTATTTACCAAATTAGGGCGGCACGGTGGCACAGTGGTTAGCACTGCTGCCTCATAGCGCCTGAGACCCGGCTTCAATTCCTGACTCAGGCGACAGACTGTGTGGAGTTTGCACGTTCTCCCTGTGTCTGCGTGGGTTTCCTCCGGGTGCTCCGGTTTCCTCCCACAGTCCAAAGATGTGCGGGTCAGGTGAATTAGCCATGCTAAATTTCCCATAGTGTTAGGTGAGGGGGATGGATGGGTTGCGGGTCGGTGTGGACTTGTTGGGCCGAAGGGCCTGTTTCCACACTGTAAGTAATCTAATCTAATCTTCAGCCATTTCCTTATATCCCTTCACGAGCATTCCTGCATCAATTTGGAACGGCCCAATTTCTACTTTTGCCTCTCGTTTGTTTCTTATGTCTTGAAAGAAACTTTAACAATCGTTTCGAATATTATTGGCTAGCTTACCTTCATATTTGATCCTCTCCTTCCTATTTCTATTTCTTTGTTATCCTCTGTTTGTTTTTGTCGTCTTCCCAATCTTCTGATTTCCTAGTGCTCTTGGCCACTTTATAGGCGCTCTCTTTCTCTATGATACATTTCCTGACTTCCTTTGTCAGCCATGGCTGTTTAATTCCCGCCCCCGAAGGATAATGTTTCTGCCAAGAGAAGACTGAGGGAGTTTGGGATCCAGTACTCTCTGAGGTATCCGGCGGTGCTCCGCTAACCTTACATGGATCCGGACATCTCTTTGATACATCGGAGAAGGCAAGAGACTTTGTGGACAAATTAACCGAATCTGAACAATTTAGTATCTACAAATAAAGTTGTTTGGTTATGTCTTTGTTGTTTTTTAAAAAAAGCAGAGGAAGTCCAGTTGGAATTTTCTTTTCCTTTTTTTCCCTATTGGTAATAATCCGGTTTGAACTATGTTTGGTGGCGGTTGAGCTGTGTACTTTCAATTTCTAAGTGAAGTTATACCAGAGGATGGGTGGGGTATTTACCCCATCTATTTTAAATTATTTTTACCTTTATTCACATTGCTATTCTATGGTATATTTACTTTCTATTCTGCTTGTGTTTGTGCTACGGCTCTAGCTAGGAGGAGGGAAACTGGTTGGGATGACTAGATGCCCACTTATGGGCAGTTTGGGATGGGTAGTTGCCCCCTTTGGGCAGGAGGTGAGTTCCCCTGTTCAGCGCCATTGGCACTTTATATGATGGTTTGTATTGCTTTTAATCTTTGATAGATTTGTAGGTTTGTTAAATGTAGTGGTTTCAGTTTATGTAGTTTTTATATTTGATGGATCATATCACACTAAGGCTCAGTGATTTGTGGCTTGAGTTCCTCCTCTCTGGAATTTAAATGTTACTGCAGAAGGTTATGGCTAATGACTTGATTAAATGGTGAACCTGGAATATCAAGGGAAGTCACTCACCAATTAAGAAGAAGAAGGTACTTTTGAGTCTTAGAAATGAGAAAGTTGATATTCCTTTGTTACAGGAGATGCACTTGGATGACAGAGAGCATTTGAAAGTACAGCAGAATGGTTTTGATTGGGTTTACTTCACATCATCTAATACCAGAAGTAGGGGAGTGGTTGTATTGGTGAGGAGGAATCTCCCAGTTAAGTTACTGGAGTGTGTTAAAGACACACACAGAGGAGGTTTGTAATTCTTATAGCCTTGATAAATGGGGAAGAATATGGTGTTTTCAATGTTCATTGCCCTCCAGCTCATCCCCTCAACCTTTTGCCAGATGTGTTTTCTAAATTGATCAATCTAGAGTCCTGGCATATCATTAAAGGGGGAGATGTTAACTGTCTCCTGGATCCCACAGTATAGAGGTTACCCAAAGGCACACACCCCCCTCCCCCCACCACCGATCCCCTCTGTACAAATTAAACAATTAGTGGATCTGAGTGTGGAGTGAGGGTTGGTGGACATCTGGAGGTGTCTCCACCTACAGGCAGGGATTTTACATTTTTTTTGCCAATCCACACAGATGTCACACCAGGATTGATTTTTTTCCAATCCCCGTGGTAACCCTGGACTTGGTGGCATGTGGTACGATCGGTAATATTACCATTTCTGATCACACTCCAGTGTACCTGTTGGTTAAGATTAAGGACGTTACAGTGGGTCCAAGGCATTGGAAAATGGATCCCTTTATCCTCAAAGATAATACATTTGTGGAGCATTTCTCTTGGGAATTTTGGGCGTTCCTAGACATTAACTCACATTCAGTTAGTAGCTCATCCTTCTTTTAGGAAATTGCCAAAGCCGATGCCAGTGGGTTAGTTATTTCCTACTCTGCCAGTAGGAGGCGGCAGAAGGATGAGCAGCAACGTCTCCTCGAAGCACGGTTGAAGGCAGCTGAGAAGGCCTACTTTGACAGGCCCTCGTTGGTCAAGTTACAGAGGATTACGGCGCTGCGGTCTGCATTGAATTCCGTGCTCACGCAGACAGCAAAGAACGAGCTTACTTTTGCAAAGTAAAGGTTATATAATCATGGTGACAGGCCTGGCAAATACTTAGCATATCTCGCCAGGAAAAGGAGCGCCCCTCAAGAAGGGTCTGGGAACCAAACATGTGACTCCAAAAAGATTAATGTGTCATTTCAGAGATTTTACTCTAAATTATACCAATCTGAGTTTTGTGAGGAGGGGCGGGCCAAAATGGAGGCTTTATTCAGGGATCTGGAGCTCCCGGGTGTGACCCCCAAACAAGAGTCTTTCCTCAATGTCCCCTTATCAGAGCAAGAGGTGCAGGAGGCTGTGAAGCAGCTTCAGAGTGGAAAGGCACCCGGTCCTGATGGGTTCCCTTTCGCCACTGCTTTTTACAGTGGGGATTGAATCATTGGTGGAGGCCATTCATAGGGATCCCAATATATCAGTTCCAGACGTGGGGTCAAATTTACATAAGAGTTTATTGTATGTGGACGATGTCCTAATTCTTTCGTCCAATCCAGCAGTTTCAGAACCTCGCCTGTTAGCATGTATCTGTGTGTTTGGCACCTTTTCAGGGGACAAGATGAATCTTGCAAAATCAGAGGCTATGCCTATGGGTGGTCTTATGAAGGTGTTAAGTCTTGAGGGTGAATATCGATTCCCATTGAAATGGTCACAAGGGTGTTTCGTGTATTTGAGCATGTTCATTACTCCAGTTCTGAATCGGCTGTTCAAAGCCAATTTTGTTCAATTATTTGACAAAATCAAACAAGATCTTCAAAGGTGGAGGCGCTTCTAGTCTCGTGGTTGGGTTGGATAGCGCTTATTAAGATTAATATTCCCCCCCCGTTTGTTATACCCTATATGGATGCTTCCCCCTGATTTTCAATAAATCTGATTTTCAAACAGGTTCAGCCCCTTTATTTGGCATCGTCAGTGGCCCCTCATTAAATTAGCTAAACTGCAACTGTCTCACAGACTGGGGGGAGTGGATCTCCCAGACATTAAAAGCTACCAACTAAGCTCGCTTTTATCCTACATGAGTGATTGGGCTTGTGGGGACCCTCTTTCAATACGGTTAGATATTGAAACCTCCCAGGCTAAGGTGTCCCGCTTACTCGCTTGCTGTGTTTGGACAAAATGAGGACAATTAGGGAATATTTCTATAACCCAATAGTTATCAATACAGTTAAAGCATGGAGGGCAATTCGGCAGAGGGAAGGTAATATTGGCAAGACATCTTCTCTTACACCGGGTATGCCGGGTTTTCAACTGGGGGTGATAGATTCAGGATCCAAACATTGGGCAGAGAGGGGTGTGTCTTGCGTGGGTGATTTGTTTGAGGGAGACACAATGATGTCCTTCGATCAGTTAGCACGGAAACCACCACAAAGACCAGGCTTAAAAAGTCAACACCGCAAAAGGGATTGGAACCACCAATCCACTACATCAGAAGCTACAGTCTTACCCATTAAGCCACAAAAACACAGGGCCAATACTCCACTGGGAATAGTTGATCTTAAACGAGTGCTACAGCCGAGCATATTCCAAGATCTGGAACGACACACTGAGGGACGCACTAATGTTTCAGGCAGCTGCTGCCAAGGTGGAACAGGGAAACAACACAGTCTCAGGTCTTTCTGATAAATTATCACATCGTTCTTTCAATTCTCAGACCCTCTTGGTGCCTGACAATGAACAGAGATCGTTTCCTGCCCAAGTACAAAATGCCTTTTTTTTCACGACACAGAGCTTTGAGAAATGTCAAAATTCCAGTGTTTTGTTGGTTCTTTTCTCTCTGCATCAACTGTACACAACTGATTTAGAACCTTTGTATGCATTTCTATTTGACTTTTTATGAAGAAAGTATATTTTTTCAATAAACAAAATCTGGAGAGAGAGAAGATCTGCCCGAACTTGAGAGGCCCCCCCCTTTGTGGAAGAGAGCCAGCCCTATATCGGGACAGGAAGGAGATTCCAATGGCCCAACATGGATTGTTCCAGTTAATACCCTCGCCTTCTTGACCACAAAGTGGGGAGTGAAGTGGGAGATGGCACGGGACAGGGTGACACTAGGCACACGGACACACAAGATGGCTGCTGAGCCATCAGTTGGCCACTTGGCACACAAGATGGCCGCCGGACCACAATATGGAGAGAGACAGCAGAGCAAACACAGACACTGCCTGGGGCCACCAGAATGCCAGCACAATGCACTCACAGCCGAGTTGATTAGTTTAAGGTGGATGGGAGAGACAATACACATGAATAACATATACTGCCCGCCGAAGGGTCAGGGTTCAGCCAACACCTTTGATAGAAATGCTAACTGTTAGGTACAGACTCAATACAGAGTGATAATAGCCAGGGCGGCAGTAATCGTCCTTCTCAGGAAGAGCGATTAGCGCCCATTACTACAGCAACGGACATCCGCGCAGACGCTGAAACTGACAACAACTGCACTGAAATTAACAAAGGCTGTACTGGAACGAACAATAACTGCATGAAACGATCAAGGATTCTGCAATGTTTACAATAAACAAGCCATGTTACAGAGACAATAACCTCATCACTGACCTATTATATCACAAAATGTATAACAGTATCTTGACATGTGCTCCGGGGTGAGAGAAGAATCACAGCTGACCACTGTGCTGTTGGTGCCGCTCTCTCCCCGGAGCTCCGGTATTTCCTTGTACAATAAACTCTGTCGTTGACCCCGACTCTGACTCAGAGGCTGGTGATTATCAGCAGTTGCCTTCCCACAAATGTTTGTCCAATCTGTGGATGTGGCACTCCAAGTTATCCAACGATGGCCTAACTACCTCACGTCTCCATCATAGCCTCCTTGCAATTGTATTCAATACCTTGACTAAGAAGGGTAAGGACCCAAATGCATAGCCCATCAGTTGGAACCTTGAACACACAGATTTCAATCATTTCCATTGACATATTGGACCTTATCATAAATACCAAACATGCAGGTAATCTGTGGTTCAAGTGGGAACATTGACTGAATATAGTTTAGACTGACACCAACACAACCAAAACAGAAGTTGCTTTATCCATAGATAGGTAGGTCTATCTGTTGGAGCCCCAGTGACCTCATGGGGAAGGCACTAACTTCCTAAACCAGAGATTGTGGGCTCAAATCTTATTTGGGGTTTTGATTTTGTTGAACCCTTCACTGAGCAGCTGATCTTAATCCTGTGTGGTCAGGTGACCATGGCAACAAAGTCAGGCATTCTCAATTGATCCTCAGCTGGAGAAATTTGACCTGACGGAAAATTGGCCAAACTAAATGAAACAGCAGCTATCAGCTCCAGAGAACAGTGCAGCTAAGATCAAAGAGTTACAAAGATTCAAGAAGAACCAGTTCCAACCAGACTGAGGGTTGTATATTGGAGAAGGGTCAGCCTGAGACAATCCACTTTCTAGCTCCTGGCATGACAACAGTGAAGGGTATTGGTGAGACCCCATTGGATGATGTGAACCCAGCTCATGACCGTATTGGCCAAAGTCACAGAAGATTCTGGAAGATCAGGGACAGGAGAGGAGGAAAACACACCTGAACGCCAAACACTTAGCAAAGCCTTGACTGGGTCCTGCAGTGGAGCTCTGACAATCTGGTCCAAATCTGTTCATCAAAGTCCTCGCATGAGATATGCAGGCCATTCAGCCCATCACATCCACACTCAGCCTCTGATGAGCGTCCCATCCAGGCCCAACCACTATCCTCTCACCCTGCATTCCCCAAAGCCAATCCACCGAACCTGCACATCTTTGGGCTGTGGGAGGAAAGCAAAGCACCCGCAGTACCCCATGGAGGGAATGTGCGAACTCTACACAAACAGAAAGCCAAGGGAGGAATCAAAGTCAGGTCCCCGATGCTGCGAGGCAGCAGTGCTACCCACTGAGCCACCATGCCATCTCCAGGAGATTCTCAGCAGGTTTTCAGCCATTGTGACTGTGCAGTCTCTTTCAGGGAATTCAGCTTTAATCCTGCAGATCCCCAAAAGTGCTGCGTAAGGCGACAGGGAACAACCCATTCCCATCAACTGAACGCAGATAAGCGGTTGTTTGCAAAGCAGATTAAGGACACACAAGGAAAAGTCAGACACCCCAGATGGGACTTGGATACACAACCCCTGACTTAGGAGGCCAGTGCCTTATCCATTAGGCCACTGGAGCTGCACAGTTACATGCAGCATGGCAGACTTTAAATACTGCGCCCTGACCTCTCATTGTGTGTTTTTGTGGATTTTCTCCTCTCAATGCACTGTGAGGATCCAAGATGGTGGTGATCTCGGACGATGGTGTTGCAGAGCTCGGCACCACAGCACAAGCGCCCAATCCGTTCCATCGCGATATCCTAGGACTCTGAAAATGTTGTGGAGTTCCAGGACATTGTGAAAAATCAACATTCCTGCGTTTTCATCGTCCAGAGATGTTGAAGACGGATGGAGCAGTGTCCAAGGCCAGGCCCCCGGCCCAGCCTGCAGATCCCCAGCAACTTTGTGCAAGATTATGTTGGACACCTCTTCCCATCAACTGAATGCAGACATGGGAATTTTATAATGTCGTTTAGAAATAAAATTGAAAGTGGACAAGCTATGAAAGTTAGCCACTCATGATCAGATTTGAACCCACAATCCCTGCTATTACAGCCCAACACCTTATCCATCAGGCCACTGGTAATACAGGTCTGCTGATAAACTGGTAGCCTTTAAATACTGCACGCTGATGGCTCGTATTGTGTTTTTCTCAGTTTTATACTCTCACTGATTGTTTTGTACAACTTCCATCTCATGTTAAAAAATTGGCTGCTTGATAAATCAATCTCGCTTCCCATTTGTCCCCAAACGGACAGACAAGAAACCAATCAAACTCCAACATTGCACAACTCAAGTCTGAGGAAAATGGAGCAGACAGGGAAATAGCAAAGGGCTCAATGTTATTTTGTGGAGCACTTTCAAGATATTTGCACTTAGTGGGGAAGAAGTAGGTGGAGATGTTGCAAAAAGTTGCATTGACGACAAATGCTTTCTTTGCTTAGACCGCACTTGGAATACTGCGGCAAGTTCTGGTCGTCCTATTATAGGAAAGATGTGAATGCTTTGGAGAGGGTTCAGAGGAGGTTTACCAGGATGCAGCCTGGACAGGAGGGCTTATCTTATGAATAGAGGTTGACTGAGCTCGGACTTTTCTCATTGGAGAAAAGGAGGAGGAGAGGGGACCTAATTGAGGTGTACAAGATAATGAGAGGCATGGATAGAGTCGATAGCCAGAGACTATTTCCCAGAGCAGAAATGTCTTATACGAGGGGTCATCATTTTAAGCATTGCCAGGGTGGGATGGATCTTTGAGAATACTGGCAGCCTTTCCTTGACACTGGGCCTGGTCAATGGATTCTATAGATGGGAGGTTGGCATTTGTGATTGTCTGGGCCGAGTTCACCACTCTCTGTAACCATCTCCGATCTTGAATGGTACAGTTGCCATACCAGGTAGTGATACATCCAGACAGAATACTGTCTATGGTGTACCTATAAAAGTTGGCAAGGGTATTCGCTGTCAGTAATATCTGATGTTCTGGAGGGATCAGTGTTGAAGGGTTGGTTTGTTGATGAGAGTGTGATGAGAGCTGGCTTCCAAAAGCAACCTCTCCAACCGCACTGTCAGGAATCTCGTCCCCATTCAGAAACAGCAGTCACTTGATCACCACCTTCAAGATTCAATCCTGCAAAATCTTGTGCAAGGTCATGTTGGATACCACTGACCATCAACTGAATACAAAGATGGGGATTTTTCCAAAGCAAAGGGCAAGCCATAGAAACACCCCAGATGGGACTTGAACCCACAATCCCTGGCTTAGGAGGCCAGTGCCTTATCCATTAGGCCACTGGGGCTGCACATGTCAAGCTGCAATGGCAGCCTTTAAATACTGCACCCTGACCTCTCCTAGTGTGTGTGTCTGTGTGTTGTCCTCTCACTAATTGGTTCTTACCCCTTCCATCTCATGCTAAATTGTTGGCTGCTTGATAAATTGATCCGGCCTCCCATTTCTCCCCAAACGGACAGATGAGAAATTAACCAAACTCCAACTTTGAACAACTCAAGTCTGAGGAAAATGGAGCAGACAGGAAAATAGCAAAGGGCTCAATGTTATTTTGTGCAGCACCATGAAGATATTTGCAGTTACTGGGGAAGGAGGAAGTGGAGATGTTGCAAAAAGCTGCATTGAGGACAAATCAACAGAATCTTAGCGGGCATTCAGCCCATTGTGGCTGTGCTGTCTCTATCATACACTTCACCCCAAGATCTCCCTAATCCTGGAATTATCTTGTATAAGTTTCTACTAAACAGCATTTGCCATAATCTCAACACGGGCACAATGATTTTTAACAGAGTCGTTAAAAAAGGTCCAGTCAATTTGGATTGAGATGGAGTTGATATGGGACGGAAATCAGCCACCACAAAGACCAGGCTTAAAAAGTCAACACCCCAAAAGGGATTGGAACCACCAATCCACGACATCAGAAGCTACAGTCTTACCCATTAAGCCACAAAAACACAGGGACAATACTCTACTGGGAATAGTTGATCTTAAACGAGTGCTACAGCCGAGCATATTCCAAGATCTGGAACGACACACTGAGGGACGCACTAATGTTTCAGGCAGCTGCTGCCAAGGTGGAACAGGGAAACAGCACAGTCTCAGGTCTTCTGACAAATTATCACATCGTTCTTTCAATTCTCAGACCCTCTTGGTGCCTGACAGTGAACAGAGATCGTTTCCTGCCCAAGTACAAAATGCCTTTATTTTCACGGCACAGAACTTTGAGAAATGTCAAAATTCCAGTGTTTTGTTGGTTCTTATCTCTCTGCATAGACTGTACACAACTGATTTAGAATAAAGGAAAGCATACCAAACACCTTCTTCACTCTCCTATCAACCTGCGACTCTACTTTCAAGGAGCTATGAACCTGCTCTCTAAGGTCTCTTTGTTCAGCAACACTCCCTGGAGCCTTACCATTATGTATAGAAGCCCAGCTAAGATTTGCTTTCCCAAAATGCAGCACCTCGCATTCATCTAAATTAAACTCCACCTGTCACTCCTCAGCTCATTGGCCCTTCTAATCAAGATCCCATTGTAATCTGAGGTAACCTTCTTTGTTGTCCACTACACCTCCTATTTTGGGGTCATCTGCAAACTTACTAACGATACCTCATAATGATACTAACATTTATATATAACTGATGGAAAGTAGTGGACCCAGCACTGATTCTTGTGGCACTCCATTGGTCACAGGGCTCCAGTCTGAAAAACAACCCTCCACCACCATCCTCTGTCTCCTACCTTTGAGCCAGTTCTGTATCCAAATAGCTAGTTCTCCCTGTATTCCATGAGATCTAACCTTGCTGATCAGTCTCCCATGGGGAACCTTGTCGAACGCCTTACTGAAGTCCATATAGATCACATCCACCGCTCTGCCCTCATCAATCCTCTTTGTGACACTTTCAGAAAACTCAATCATGTTTTTGAGTCATGATTTCTCCAGCATTTTCTCTGTTTCAGATTTCCAGCATTCACAGCATTGAGCTTTTATTGGAGAGGTTGCCATTTCACTTGGGAATGAAAAATGTTTTGCGATTTACACATGAAAGAACTGAAACCAACCTGGTCATTGTAAAAGATGAGAGACTTCACACACAATCCAGTTTTTTTCAATATATAATTTCTGTGACATCACACTGTAAACTTTTGCCATAAATTCTGTGTCTTACAACCTTATGCTCCACACCCACCTGGCAAAGGAGCAGCGCTCCGAAAGCTAGTACTTTGCGATAAACCTGCTGGACTACAACCTGGTGTTGTCTGATTTTTAACGATGCTGATTAGAAACTTGCACAAGGTAATTCCAGGATTTGGGAGATCTTGGGGTGAATTGTCTGAAAGAGACAGCACAGCCACAATGGACTGAATGCCCGCTAAGATTCTGTTGATTTGTCCTCAATGTAGATGTTTGCAACATCTCCACTTACTCCTTCCCCAGTAACTGCAAATATCTTCAAGGTGCTGCCCAAAATAACATTGAGCCCTTTGCTATTTTCCTGTCTGATCCATATTCCTCAGACTTGAGTTGTGCAACATTGGAGTTTAGTTAATTTCTCGTCTGTCCGTTTGGGGAGAAATGGGAAGCGAGATTGATTTATCAAGCTGCCAACAATTTAGCATGAGCTGGTAGGGGGAAAAGCAATCAGTGAGAGGACATCACTCAGAAACACGCAGTATGAGAGGTAGGGTGCAATACATAAAGGCTGTGATTTTTGGCTATGTGTGTGGCCCCAGTGGCCTAATGGATGTGATACTGGCCTTCCAAGCCAGGCATTGTGGATTCAAGCCCTGCCTAGGGAGTCTGTCACTTGCATTTGTCAACTTTATTTCTAATCTACTTCGGGAAATTCTCCATGTCTGCATTCAGTTGATGGGAAGTGATGCCCAATTGTTTTTGTACAAGATTTACAGGACTTTGCAGGATTGAGGTGAATTGTCTGAAAGAGACAGCACAGTCACAATGGCTGAAAACCTGCTGAGAATCTCCTGGGGATGGCATGGTGGCTCAGTGGGTAGCACTGCTGCCTCGCAGCATCAGGGACCTGACTTTGATTCCTCCCTTGGCTTTCTGTTTGTGTAGAGTTTGCACGTTCTCTCCATGGGGTACTGCGGGTGCTTTGGTTTCCTCCCACAGCCCAAAGATGTGCAGGTTTGGTGAATTGGCTTTGGGGAATGCAGGGTGAGAGGTTAGTGGTTGGGCCTGGATGGGATGCTCTTCAGAGGGTCAGTGTGGATGTGATGGTCTGAATGGCCTGCCCTTCTCACGCGAAGTCTTTTATGAACAGGTTTGGAGCAGATGGTCAGAGCTCCACTGCAGGACCCAGTCAACGCTTTGCAAAGGGTTTGGCGTTCAGGTGTGTTTTCCTCCTCTCCTGTCCCTGATCTTCCAGAATCTTCTGTGGCTTTGGCCATACGGTCATGAGCTGGGTTCACATCATCCAATGGGGTCACACCAATACCCTTCACTGTTGTCATGCCAGGAGCTAGAAAGTGGATTGACTCAGGCTGACCCTTCTCCAATATACGACCCTCAGTTTGGTTGGAACTGGTTCTTCTTGAATCTTTGTAACTCTTTGATCTTAGCTGCACTGTTCTCTGGAGCTGATAGCTGCTGTTTCACTTAGTTTGGGAAATTTTCTGTCAGGTCAAATTTCTCCAGCTGAGGATCAATTGAGAATGCCTGATTTTGTTGCCATGGTCACCTGACCACACAGGATTAAGATCAGCTGCTCAGTGAAGGGTTCAACAAAATCAAAACCCCAAATAAGACTTGAGCCCACAATCTCTGGTTAAGGAAGTTAGTGCCTTACCCATGAGGTCACTGGGGCTCCAACAGATAGACCTACCTATCTATGGATAAAGCAACTTCTGGTTTGGTTGTGTTGGTGTCAGTCTGAGCTCTATTCTGTCAACATTACCATCTGAACCCCAGATTACCTGCATGTTTGGTATTTATGATGATGACCAATATGTCAATGGAAATGATTGAAATCTGTGTGTTCAAGGTTCCAACTGATGTGGCTGTGGTTATGCATTTGGGTCCTTACCCTTCTTAGTCAAGGTATTGAATACAATTGCAAGGAGGCTATGATGGAGACGTGAGGTAGTTAGGCCATCGTTGAAGAACTTGGAGTGCCACATCCACAGATTGGAGAAACATTTGTGGGAAGGCAACTGCTGATAATCACCAGCCTCTGAGTCAGAGTCGGGGTCAACGACAGAGTTTATTGTACAAGGAAATACCGGAGCTCCGGGGAGAGAGCGGCACCAACAGCACAGTGGTCAGCTGTGATTCTTCTCTCACCCCGGAGCACATGTCAAGATACTGTTATACATTTTGTGATAAAACAGGTCAGTGATGAGGTTATTGTCTCTGTAACATGGCTTGTTTATTGTAAACATTGCAGAATCCTTGATCGTTTTGGTGCAGTTATTGTTATTTCCAGCGCAGCCTTTGTTAATTTCAGTGCAGTTGTTGTCAGTTTCAGCGTCTGCGTGGACGTCCGTTGCTGTAGTAATGGGCGCTAATCGCTCTTCCTGAGAAGGACGTTTACTGCAGCCCTGGCTATTATCACTCTGTATTGAGTCTGTATCTAACAGTTAGCATTTCTATCAAAGGTGTTGGCTGAACCCTGACCCTTCGGCGGGCAGTATATGTTATTCATGTGTATTGTCTCTCCTATCAGCCTTAAACTAATCCACTAGGTTGTGACTGCATTGTGCTAGCATTCTGGTGGCCCCAGGCAGTGTCTGTGTTTGCTCTGCTGTCTCTCTCCATATTGTGGTCCGGCAGCCATCTTGTGTGCCAAGTGGCCAACTGATGGCTCAGCAGCCATCTTGTGTGTCCGTGTGCCTCGTGTCACCCTGTCCCGTGCCATCTCCCACTTCACTCCCCACTTTGTGGTCAAGGAGGCGAGGGTATTAACTGGAACAATCCATGTTGGGCCATTGCAATCTCCTTCCTGTCCCGATATAGGGCTGGCTCTCTTCCACAAAAGGGGGGCCTCTCAAGTTCGGGCAGATCTTCTCTCTCTCCAGATTTTGTTTATTGAAAAAATATACTTTATTCATAAAAAGTCAAATAGAAATGCATACAAAGGTTCAAAATCAGTTGTGTACAGTCTATGCAGAGAGAAATGAACCAACAAAACACTGGAATTTTGACATTTCTCAAAGGTCTGTGTCGTGGAAAAAAAAGGCATTTTGTACTTGGGCAGGAAACGATCTCTGTTCATTGTCAGGCACCAAGAGGGTCTGAGAATTGAAAGAACGATGTGATAATTTGTCAGAAAGACCTTAGACTGTGTTGTTTCCCTGTTCCACCTTGGCAGCAGCTGCCTGAAACATTAGTGCGTCCCTCAGTGTGTCGTTCCAGATCTTGGAATATGCTCGGCTGTAGCACTCGTTTAAGATCAACTATTCCCAATGGAGTATCGTCCCTGAGTTTTTGTGTCTTAATGGGTAAGACTGTAGCTTCTGATGTCGTGGATTGGTGGTTCCTATCTCTTTTGGGGTGTTGACTTTTTAAGCCTGGTCTTTGTGGTGGCTGATTTCCGTCCCACATCAACTCCATCTCAATCCAAATTGACTGGATTTTTCAACTACTCTGTTAAAAATCATTGTGCCTGTATTGAGATTATGGAAAATGCTGTTTAGTAGAAACTTGCACAAGGTAATTCCAGGATTTGGGAGATCTTGGAGTGAATTGTCTGAAAGAGACAGCACAGCCCCAATGGGCTGAATGCCCGCTAAGATTCTGTTGATTTGTCCTCAATGCAGCTTTTTGCAACATCTCCTCTTCCTTCTTCCCCAAAAGCTGCAAATATCTTGAAAGTGCTGCACAAAATAACGTTGAGCCCTTTGCTATTTTCCTGTCTGCTCCATTTTCCTCAGACTTGAGTTGTTCAAAGTTGGAGTTTGGTGGATTTCTCATCTGTCCGTTTGGGGAGAAATGGGAGATAAGATCAATTTTATTTAGCAGCTAATGATTTAGCATGAGATGGAAGGGGGAACAACCAATCAGTGAGAGGAGAAAACTCAGAGTAGAACACAATATGAGGTTCAGGGTGCAGTATTTACAGGCTGCCATTTCAGCTTTGCAAGTGTGCCCCCAGTGGTGTAATGGATAAGGCACTGGCCTCCTATCCCTGGGATTGTGGGTTCAAGTTCTATCTGGGATGGCTAATATTTAAGCCTTGTCTTCATGGCTAATCTTCTTTGTCTGTATGTCAAGTCGATTTCTCATCTCCCCTGGAAACGTTCCCAGGTCTGTGTTGGGTTTGGTGGGATGTTGTGTCAGAAAAATACTGAATTTTGTGGGGTCTGCAGGGTATGGGGCTAAATCACCCCCTCTACATGTCAGATTTGGAGGGATCAGTCAAAAGTGTCATTTTTTTTGAATAAAATCTCTAACTTGAAATAAACGAAAGTGGTCCCTGTTAGGTAGCTTGTGTTTCCGTGCGAACTGATCGAAGGACATCATTGTGTCTCCCTCAAACAACTCACCCACGCAAGACACACCCCTCTCTGCCCAATGTTTGGATCCTGAATCTATCACCCCCAGTTGAAAACCCGGCATACCCGATGTAAGAGAAGATGTCTTGCCAGTATTACCTTCCCTCTGCCGAATTGCCCTCCATGCTTTAACCGTATCGATAACTATTGGGTTCTGACAATATTCCCGAACTGTCCTCATTTTGTCCAAACACAGCAAGCGAGTAAGGGGTCACCTTAGCCTGGGAGGTTTCAATATCTAACCATATTGAAAGAGGGTCCCCACAAGCCCAATCACTCATGTAGGATAAAAGTGAGCTTAGTTGGTAGCTTTTAATGTCTGGGAGATCCACTCCCCCCAGTCTGTGAGACAGTTGCAGTTTAGCTAATTTAATGAGGGGCCACTGACGATGCCAAATAAAGGGGCTGAACCAGCCGTTCAGTCTCCTGAATGTTTGTTTATCGAAAATCAGGGGGACATCCATATAGGGTATAACAAACGGGGGGGAATATTAATCTTAATAAGCGCTATCCAACCCAACCACGAGACCAGAAGCGCCTCCATCTTTGAAGATCTTGTTTGATTTTGTCAAATAATTGAACAAAATTGGCTTTGAACAGCCGATTCAGAACTGGAGTAATGAACATGCTCAAATACACGAAACACCCCGTGACCATTTCAATGGGAATCGATATTCACCCTCAAGACTTAACACCTTCATAAGACCACCCATAGGCATAGCCTCTGATTTTGCAAGATTAATCTTGTCCCCTGAAAAGGTGCCAAAAACGCAGATACATGCTAACAGGCGAGGTTCTGAAACTGCTGGATTGGACGAAAGAATTAGGACATCGTGTGGATACAATAAACTCTTCTGTAAATTTGACCCCACGTCTGGAGCTGATATATTGGGATCCCTATGAATAGCCTCCACCAATGATTCAATCCCCACTGTAAAAAGCAGTGGCGAAAGGGAACAGACCTGCCGGCTGACCCAAAAAATGTTAAAATTGCTTGATCACACCCCGTTGGTGATGATTGCAGTGAGAGGGTCATTGTGGAGAACCTTTATCCATCTTATAAAAACTTCACCCAAAACAAACCGCTCCAGAGTATGGAAAAGGTACGGCCATTCAACTCGGTCAAACGCCTTCTCTGTATCTAGAGAAATCACCAATCCCTGTATTGACTGTTGTTGACACACTTCAATTACATTAAGCAAACTCCTAACATTATTGGAGGATCTGCGACCCGTTATGAAGCCCGTCTGGTCCTCTTTAACAATAGAAGGTAACACAGTCTCCAGCCTTAACACAAGAGTATTAGAGAGGATTTTAAAGTCCACGTTTAAGAGTGAAATGGGCCTGTAAGAAGCTCAGTCCCCCGGGACCTTCCCTTTTTTAAAAATAAGCGAAATATTGGTCTCTCTCAGAGATGGCGAGAGACAATCATGGCTGTATGAGTCATTAAACATGTTGAACATCGGGCCTGACAATATGTTTGTAAATTCCTTCTAGAATTCACTGGGAAGTTCATCAAGACCGGGTGCCTTTCCACTCTGAAGCTGCTTCACAGCCTCCTGCACCTCTTGCTCTGATAAGGGGACATTGAGAAAAGACTCTTGTTTGGGGGTCACACCCGGGAGCTCCAGATCCTTGAATAAAGCCTCCATTTTGGCCCGCCCCTCCTCATAAACCTCAGATTGGTATAACTTAGAGTAAAATCTCTGGAATGACACATTAATCTTTTTGGAGTCACATGTTTGGTTCCCAGACCCTTCCCTACTCACCGTAATGGCTTGAGGGGCGCTCCTTTTCCTGACGAGATATGCTAAGTATTTGCCAGGCCTGTCACCATGATCATATAACCTTTACTTTGCAAAAGTAAGCTCGATCTTTGCTGTCTGCGTGAGCACGGAGTTCAATACAGACGGCAGCGCCGTAATCCTCTGTAACTTGACCAACGAGGGCCTATCAAAGTAGGCCTCAGCTGCCTTCAACCGTGCTTCGAGGAGACGTTGCTGCTCATCCTTCTGCTGCCTCCTACTGGCAGAGTAGGAAATAACTAACCCACTGGCATCAGCTTTGGCCTAAAGGAAGGAAGCACAGCAGGTCAGGCAGCATCTCAGGAATAGAGAATTCGACGTTTCGAGCATAAGCCCTCCTTATTCCTGATGAAGGGCTTATGCTCGAAACGTCGAATTCTCTATCCCTGAGATGCTGCCTGGCCTGCTGTGCTTTGACCAGCAACACATTTGCAGCTGTGATCTCCAGCATCTGCAGACCTCATTTTTTACTCGAAGATTTTAACCTACTGCGAATCCTCTTACAAGGATGCCTTCCTTGAAGAAGCTCTCTTCCTCCCTCTACAAGGATTTCAGTGAGTCCCTCTCTCACTGCACCCCCCAGGTCATCTCCTCTGCACAGAAGCTCTTCAGCCACGTTCTCAAACAGACTCGTTACCACAGCCACATCTCCTTCCTCAGCACCTGCCGAAGGAACCGACTGATCCCACACGGACTCCGAACTACATTCCAACCAACAAAATTTAAAAGCTTATTCCTGATGAAGGGCTTATGCTCGAAACGTCGAATTCTCTATTCCTGAGATGCTGCCTGACCTGCTGTGCTTTGACCAGCAACACATTTGCAGCTGTGATCTCCAGCATCTGCAGACCTCATTTTTTACCTAAAGGAAGGAAGGGCTACTAACCGAGTGTGAGTTAATGTTTAGGAACGCCCAAAATTTCGGAGAGAAATGCTCCACAAATGTATTATCCTTGAGGATAAAAGGATCCATTTGCCAGTGCCTTGGACCCACTGTAACGTCCTTAATCTTAACCAACAGGTACACTGGAGTGTGATCAGAGATGATAATATTACCAATCGTATAAGCTGCCACCAAGTCCAGGGTTACCACGGGGATTGGAAGAAAGTCAATCCTGGTGTGACATCTGTGTGGATTGGAAAAAAAATGTAAAATCCTTGCCTGTAGGTGGAGACACCTCCAGATGTCCACCAACCCTCACTCCACACTCAGATCCACTAATTGTTTAATTTGTACAGAGGGGATCGGTGGTGGGGGGAGGGGGGGTGTGCCTTTGGGTAACCTCTATACTGTGGGATCCAGGAGACAGTTAACATCTCCCCCTTTAATGATATGCCAGGACTCTAGATTGATCAATTTAGAAAACACATCTGGCAAAAGGTTGAGGGGATGAGCTGGAGGGCAATGAACATTGAAAACACCATATTCTTCCCCATTTATCAAGGCTATAAGAATTACAAACCTCCTCTGTGTGTGTCTTTAACACACTCCTGTAACTTAACTGGGAGATTCCTCCTCACCAATATAGCCACTCCCCTACTTCTGGTATTAAATGATGTGAAGTAAACCCGATCAAAGCCATTCTGCTGTACTTTCAAATGCCCCCTGTCATCCAAGTGCATCTCCTGTAACAAAGGAATGTCCACTTTCTCCTTTCTAAGACTCAAAAGTGCCTTCTTCCTCTTAATTGGTGAGTGACTTCCCTTGATATTCCAGGTTCACCATTTAATCAAGTCATTAGCCATAACCTTCTGCAGTAACATTTAAATTCCAGAGAGGAGGAACTCGAGCCACAAATCACTGAGCCTTAGTGTGATATGATCCATCAAATATAAAAACTACACAAACTGAAACCACTACATTTAACAAACCTACAAATCTATCAAAGATTAAAAGCAATACAAACCATCATATAAAGTGCCAATGGCGCTGAACAGGGGAACTCACCTCCTGCCCAAAGGGGGCAACTACCCATCCCAAACTGCCCATAAGTGGGCATCTAGTCATCCCAACTAGTTTCCCTCCTCCTAGCTAGAGCCGTAGCACAAACACAAGCAGAATAGAAAGTAAATATACCATAGAATAGCAATATGAATAAAGGTAAAAATAATTTAAGATAGATGGGGTAAATACCCCGCCCATCCTCTGGTATAACTTCACTTGGAAATTGAAAGTACACAGCTCAACCGCCACCAAACATAGTTCAAACCGGATTATTACCAATAGGGAAAAACAGGAAAAGAAAATTCCAACTGGACTTCCTCTGTTTTTTAAAGAACAACAAAGACATAACCAAACAACTTTATTTGTAGATACTAAATTGTTCAGATTCGGTTCATTTGTCCACAATGTCTCTTGCCTTCTCCGATGTATCAAAGAGATGTCCGGATCCATGTAAGGTTAGCGGAGCACCGCCGGATACCTCAGAGAGTACTGGATCCCAAACTCCCTCACTCTTCTCTTGGCAGAAACATTATCCTTCAGGGGGCGGGAATTAAACAGCCATGGCTGACAAAGGAAGTCAGGAAATGTATCATAGAGAAAGAGAGCGCCTATAAAGTGGCCAAGAGCACCGGGAAATCAGAAGATTGGGAAGACGACAAAACCAAACAGAGGATAACAAAGAAATAGAAATAGGAAGGAGAGGATCAAATATGAAGTTAAGCTAGCCAATAATATTAGAAATGATTGTTAAAGTTTCTTTCAATACATAAGAAACAAACGAGAGGCAAAAGTAGAAATTGGGCCGTTCCAAATTGATGCAGGAATGCTCGTGAAGGGATCTAAGGAAATGGCTGAAGAACTTGGTAAATACTTTGTGTCAGTCTTCACAGTGGAAGACATGAGCATTATCCTAACAATTAAGGGGGCAGATTTGAATATGGTAGCCATTACAAATGAGGAAGTGCTAGAAAAGCTAAATGGTCTAAAAATTGATAAATCTCCTGGCCCCAATGGTCTACATCCGGGGGACGGATCTGAAGGCCCAAATTTCTGCTCATCATCGTAAGGTTTTCTTTTTTGGTTTCCCACCGCTGAGAAGTCCTGGAAAGGTATGAGCTTAGAGCATTCATAAATTAGGGCCTTCAGATCCATCCCCTGGGTTAGATTACCCACAGCTGTGGAAACAGGTAACACTATGGGCAATTTAACATAACCCATTCACCTTTGTACTGTGGGAGGAAGCTAGAGAAATGTATAAACTCCACACAGGCAGTTGCCTAACACTGGAATAGAACATGGCACTCTGTTATGGTAAGGCAGCAGTGCTGACCACTGGGCCACCTGATTCTGGGAGCTGCCGCAATTCTCTCCTTAGCTCTGTAGTTCATGCAGTTTTTGAGCAAAGTAAAATGTAGTTCTGAAAATACAAATTCACCCCACAAACTTATATGTGCTTGTGTGTGTGTGCATGTGTGTGTGTGCGTGTGTGTGCTTGTATGTGCGTGTGTGTGCGTGTGCGAGTGTGTGCGTGTGTGTGTGCGTGTGCGGGTGTGTGCACGTGCATGTGCGTGTATGTGCGTGTGTGTGCGTGCGTGTGCGCGTGTGTGTGCGTGTGCGGGTGTGTGTGTATGCACGGTTGTGTGTGTGCGTGTGTGCGTGTATGTGTGTGTGTGTGTGTGTGTATGGGGTGAGGAGGGGGTGGGGTTGTTATGAATGTCAAAAGACAGGAGTGTTCCCTCCCAGTCAGAGAACACTTCAGCAACTCGGGGCACTCGACCTCGGACCTTCCTCCAAGGGGGACTTGGGGACAGGCAACAATGACAAGTGGCCGAGCAGAGGCTGATCACCAAGTTTGGGAACAATGGAGATGGCCTCAACTGGGACATTACAGGTGACCCCATTCAACTACACACACACACACACACACACACACACACACACGCACAGACATACACACACATACACACACACGCGCGCACACACACAAACACAAACACATACACACACACATACACACACACACAAACACTCACACATACACACACATATACACACAAACATACACACATACACACACAAACATGTGCACACACACACATAAACACACACACACGCACACACACACAAAAACATGCATGCATACACACATATACACACATACATATACACTCACATACACACACACGCACATAAACACAGACACAAACATACACACACATATACACACAGACATAAGCATACACATAAACACATATACACACACATACATACACACGCACATATGCACACACATACACACTCACACACACATACACTCACACACCCACATATACACATACACATATATCCACACACACATATGCACACACATACGCATACACACACCCATGCACACATACACACACCCACAACCACACACACACATATACACACACATACACATACACACATGTACATACACACATACACACACACATACACACACACAATGCACACACACACATATACACACACATACACACCTACACACCAACACACCCACACATACACCAATACACACACACATATACACATATACGCATACACACATACACACACATACATACACACATACGCAGCCACACACACACATCCACACACATATATACACACACATACATACACACTTACACACACACACACACACACACACACACATATAAGTCTGTGTGGTGAAGTTGTACTTACAGAATTACATTTTACTTTGCTCAAAAACTGTATGAATTCATGTAAGATGCTGTAAATCTGATTTTTAGATTAGAATCAGTCTGACCATTGTGTCACAGACAGCCTCACACAGGGGAGCTCACACCTTCAATACATCATCTGGGCCGACATGACACCAATTGTTAAAGTTCACTTGAGAACGTAACTTTTCATAAAAGATTGTAATTTACATATGAAAGACCTAAAACCAACCTGGCCATTCTAAAAGATGAGAGACTTAACAAACAATCCAGGTCTTTCTCAAGATACAATTTCAGTTGCATCACACTGTAAACATTTGGTATAAATTCCGTGTTTTGCAATCTTATTCTCCACAACCACCTGATGATGGAGCTGTGCTCCGAAAGCTGGTGCTTCCACATGTTCGACTATAACCTGGCGTTGTGTGATTTTTAAATCTGGCATTCACCCATCTCCTGACGGTTGAGCCGACATCTCAAGGCCAGGACAGCGGCCCTCTCTGCAGGGATACAAATCGACTCCTTCTTTGGTCGCTCCACGATGGATCTCTCTGATGACTGTTCCCGTTCGTTGGTTGGCTCATTGGGATCATTGCTGACATCTTGGAAGAATTCCTGGAGACTCATTGGTCTGATGAATTCCTCACAACTTTACTCAAGTATTCTTGTTGGTGATGGGGACAAAGGGAGACTACATTTGATTTGCGTTTCAACTTGATTTTATTAACAAAGTATTAAAACAGTTTGTAACATCATTTGGAAATGCATCCAAAGGTTCTAAATCAGTTGTGTACAGTCCATGCAGAGAGAAAAGAACCAACAAAACACTTGAATGTTGACATTTCTCAAATCTTCTGTATAGTTGTGGAAAGAGAGGCAGTTTGTACTTGGGCAGAAAACGATCTCTGTTCATTGTCAGGCACCAAGAGCGTCTGAGACCTGAAAGAACGATGTGATAATTTGTCAGAAAGACCTGAGACTGTGTTGTTTCCCTGTTCCACCTTGGCAGCAGCTGCCTGAACCTTTAGTGCGTCCCGCAGTGTGTTGTCACTGATCTGGGAGTGGGCTTGGCTGTCGCACTCATTTGAGGTCAACTGTTTCCAGTGGTCTGTCCATATAGTGCCCTAGTGGCCTAATGGCTATGGCACTGGCCTCTGAAATCTGGGATAGCAGGGGTTTTGTTTTTAAGCCTGATCTTTGTGGTGGCTGATTTTCATCCCATGTCAACTTCATCTCAATCCAAATTGACTGGACCTTTTTTAACGACTCTGTTAAAAATCATTGTGCCCGTGTTGAGATTATGGCAAATGGTGTTCAGTAGAAACTTATACAAGATAATTCCAGGATTCGGGAGATCTTGGGGTGAATTGTCTGAAAGAGACAGCACAGCCACAATGGGCTGAATGCCCGCTAAGATTCTGTTGATTTGTCCTCAATGCAGCTTTTGGCAACATCTCCACTTCCTCCTTCCCCAGTAACTGCAAATATCTTGAAAGTGCTGCACAAAATAACGTTGAGCCCTTTGCTATTTTCCTGTCTGCTCCATTTTCCTCAGACTTGAGTTGTGCAAAGTTGGAGTTTGGTTAATTTCTCATTTGTCCGTTTGGGGAGAAATGGGAGGCCAGATCAATTTATCAAGCAGCCAACAATTTAGCATGAGATGGAAGGGGTAAGAACCGATTAGTGAGAGTCCAACACACAGACACACACACTGAGAGAGGTCAGGGTGCAGTATTTAAAGGCTGCTATTGCAGCAGTGCATGTGGGGCCCCAGTAGCCTAATGGATAAGGCACTGGTCTCCTAAGCCAGGGATTGTGGGTTCAAGTCCCATCTGGGGTGTTTCTATAGCTTATCATTTACTTTGAAAAATCCACATCTTTGTATTCAGTTGGTGGTCAGTGGTATCCAACATGATCTTGCACAAGATTTTCCAGGATCTGCAGGATTGAATCTTGAAGGTGGTGATCAAGTGGCTGCTGTTTCTGGATGGGGACGAGATTCCTGACAGTGCGGTTGGAGAGGTTGCCTTTGCAAGCCAGCTCTCATCAACAAACCAACCCTTCAACACTGATCCCTCCAGAACATCAGATATTCCTGACAGCGAATACCCTTGCCAACTTTTATAGGTACACCATCGAGAGCATTCTGTCTGGATGTATCACTACCTGGTATGGCAATTGTACCATTCAAAATTGGAGACAGTTACAGAGAGTGGTGAACTGGGCCCAGACAATCACAAAGGCCAACCTCCCATCTATAGAATCCATCTACCAGGCCCAGTGTCAAGGAAAGGCCGCCAGCATTCTCAAAGATCCATCCCACCCTGGCAATGTTTTTCTACAACCTCTACCATCAGGGAGAAGGTACAGAAGCCTGAACACACACACCAGCCGGTTTGGAAACAGTTTCTACCCGACTGTTGTTAGAATACTGATCGGTCTCACAGACTCTTAATATTTGCCTGTCCCTGTGTTGTTGTTCCTGCTGCTGTTTCCCTATTATTTACTTATCGATGCTACTTAACTCTGGGAGCTGCCTGTATTGCTCACAAGGCAAAGCTTTTCACTGAGCCTATCATTACTTGCAAACCAAATATTTTCAATGAATCTGCCACCTTTAGGGTTACTGTTATCTTGGTCCAACTCATCAAATTTAAATATAAATTATTGAATGTGGAATAACTTTGTTCCACCTGCATTTTTTCCTGTTAAATACCAACAGGACAGTGTAGATGTCAAGCAAGCTCAATGTTTGTCCAGCCAACATTGGAGGAATGGTACCAGAAAGAAAAGAACAAATGGGTCAATGCTCATTCCTGCATCAGTGAGGAAACGAACAACAGATGAGGCGACTGTGGGGAAACAGACATTTGACTGTTTAATTTCAGATCAATGAATCTTTGAGTTTTACTGCATGTACTGAGGCCCCTCATGTCGATGCTGTCTCTTTGGCCGAGCTGAGAAATTAATCCCACTCCCTTTGGCTCCAGTTTACCGAACGTTTGTTGCCACATTTATCAAACTGACTTGGTCATGGTTTAATTCCATGATCTCAAAGCAGCCATGCAGATTTTTAAAGACAGCAGGTCAGAGATTAACTTAATTTGAATGGAGATAATGCAGTGAGAGAGTTTTAATTGGAGAGAATGTTTAAATTGAAAGGATCCCCAGAAGGGATGTAAACCACAGGCAGTAGTTTAGAAGATCAGAGATGTAGCTGTTAGGTCACTGGGACAACACGTGCTCCTGGGGCCATGTCAGGAGAATTGATCCCCTCAACCTTGGTTGTGTTCATGTCAGAACAATGCTGCACTCTCCCAACATTTATGTTCACCAACATTTCACGAGTTACACCCCACCATCAAACTCACCATGGACAACTGTTTAGTCTCTGTCTCATTCTTGGACACATGCATCTCCATCAAGGATGGACACCACAGCACCTCACTCGACCGCAAACCCACCCTCAACACATTAAAACAGCCGTCCCCTCTGTACAAGCTGTACACACACACAGGATCTGTTCAGGTGAGGAGGAATGTGACGGGCAATTGGAAGTACACGAGGATGCCCTGATAAGAATGTGATACGATGCTTAACTCATCAATCACCAGTTCTGACATGCCCCAGCAAGAAACTGCAATGACCTCCTCAGGAGACAGACACGAGCTGCAACTGACAGGGTCCCCTTCATTGTCCAGTACTTCCCTGGAGCTGAGAAACTATGCCACATTCTCCACAGCCTGCAACACATTATCGATGAGGATGAGCACCTCACCAAGACCTTCCCTACACCTCCACCTCTCACCTTTAAACAACCACCAAACCTTAAACAGACCATTGTTCACAGCAAACTGCCCAGCCTTCAGGACAACATCGACCACAACACCCACACAACCCTGTCACAGCAGATGCTGTAAGACATGTCAGAGTGTCACCATGGATACCACCATTACACATGGGGACATCACCCACCATGTACGTGGCAGGTACTCACGTGACTCGGCCAATGTTGTCTATCTCACACGCTGCAGGCAAGGATGCCCAATGCATGGTACGTTGGTGAGACCGAGCAGAGGCTATGGCAACAGATGAATGGGCACCGCGTCACAACCACCAAACAGAGGTGTTCCCTCCCCGCTGGGGAACACTTCAGCGGTCAGGGACTTTCGACCTCAGCCCTTCAGGTGACCATTCTCCAAGGCAGACATTGGGACAGGCAACAACGAAAAGTGGCTGAACAGAGGCTGCTAACCAAGTTTGGTAACCATGGGGATGGCCTCAACTGGGACCTTGGGTTCATGTCATACTACAGCTGACCCCATTGCACAACACACACACAGACACACACACACACACACACACACACACACACATACACACACACACACACACACCAACATGCACACCCTCTCACAGACACTGAAACACATACACATACGCACACTCTCTCACAGACACTCACACTCCGTCCCTCCCACACCCAAACGCATACACTCACTCGGTCTCCCATGCTCACACACACATTTACATTTGTGGGGTGAATTTGTACTTTCAGAATTATATTTTGTTTTGCTCAAAAACTGCATAAAACCAAGTAGGATTCTGTAAATGCCACTTTAGAAATAGAATTCAGTCTGACCTAACACTGGGACACAGACAGAGTGTCCTCCCATCTTCAATGCATTATCTGAGCTGAGATGGCACCGATTGTTAAAACTCTCTTGAGAATGTAACTTTAACAAAGGTCTGGGATGTACAGAACAAGGAACTGAAACTAATATGATCATCCTAAAAGATGAAAGACTTCAGCTGAATTTGTTTAATATTACATGCCACGACACTGCAATCCTGTTGCTAAAAATTCCGTGTCTTATGATCCTGCTCCACAACCACCTGATGAAGAAGCAGCGCTTCGAAAGCTAATGTCTCCCAATAAACCTGTTGGACTATAACCTGGTGTTGTGTGATTTATAACGTTGTCCGCCCCAGTCTAACACCGGCTCCTTCAAATCATAACCTTTATGTCAATGACTGGTGTATTTTGGATGATAATGTAAAACATAAGTTGGGGCTTGAAGTTTTCAAGTCATTAGTCAGTGACTTTTCCCGTGGCAGTTTATTCCATTGTGGGATTGTTTTTATTCATTTCCAGGGCATGAACATTGCTGGCTAGATGAACATTTATTGCCTCTCCCTGGTTTCCCCTGAAAGGTGATGGGGAGCTATCTTTTTGAACCACTGCGATCCATGTGCTGCCTGTATCTCCTTTCGAACTGATTGAAGATTTAACAGGAGGGAGTCGGCCATTTTGGATTTGTTCAATACATTGGCATCACTTGTATGACCCTTTGAAGTTTTACTTATACATTCTGTGTCTGATGCCTCCTCTCTCATTACACCTGATGAAGAAGCAATGCTTCGAAAGCTCGTGTTTTGAAATAAACCAGTTGGACTATAACCTGGTGGGGTGTGATTTTTGACCATTTGTTGGAGGTAAACCTACAATGAATCAATGGAGGGTGTTCCAGGATTGTGACCGAGCTACAGGGAAGGAATGCGATATGTTTCTGACTAGGCCAGCGTTTATTGCCCAGAGGGTGAGACAACCACATTGCTGTGGGTCTGTAGTCTCACCAGGTTTTCTTCCTGAAAGGAGAATATGGAACTAGTTAGCTTCCTAACAAACCTCAATAGCAATAGATGGTTACCATCAGACAAGCCTCCTCCTGGGCTGAGATGTCACCACCTTGTATGGTGGGATTACAGTCCATGTCCCCCACACCATGAACTTGGTGTTCTGGATTCCTACTCCAGGTCTACCACTGCACCACCATCCCCCCTTATTAACTGGAATTGAGATCAAACAGACACAGGCTGCTGATCAGAGTTCATGGTTAAAAATATAACAGCCCAAATGGGATATGAACCCACAACCCCTGGCTTTGAACATGGACACCCTCTTCATGATGCATCTGAGGTGAGATACCATGTTAGACACCCACGACAATTGATAGCTCTGTCTTTGGTTGTGTTCCGAAGCTCTTAAAAATTAGGCAATTCAGCTCCTCGAGCCCGCATTGTCATTCCACACGATCATGGCTGATCCCATCTAGGCCTCAACTCCACTATCCTACCTCCTCTCCATAACACTTCAACCCAACTACAGCCTGCATGTAGTGATCACTTTTCATGGCACAAGGCACTTCACAGGAACCACATTCAGGGAACCTTTACACATGGACCGAATCCTTGTTCAAAGAGAGACATTTGCAGGAACATCTTGAGATCCTGAGACCCCAAGGTAGAGGGGTGGAGATCTTTACAGAGTGACTTCCAGAGGGTACCATGCAGGGACAGACAGTGATGTCCACGCAATGAATAACAGGAAGTTGCTGGAAGCCAATCTGGCCTGTAATTTCCTGAATTATTCTTTTTGCCCTTCTTAAAGAAAGAAACAAACTGGGTATTCTCCAATCCTCTGGAAATTCTCCTGGGACTATAAAGGATACAAATATTTTGTACAAATCCGTAGCAATTTCCACACCTGCCTCTCTCAGGATTCTATGATATATTCCATCAGGTCTTGGGGACTTGTCTACCTTAATGCTTTTCAAAACATCCAACAACTCCTTTTTAATATTGACATGCTCTAGAATATCAATATACAAGACTCACCAACCACCATGTCATAGAGTCATAGAGATGTACAGCATGGAAACAGACCCTTCGGTCCAACTCGTCCATGCCGACAACATATCCTAATCTAATCTTGTCCCATTTGCCAGCACTGGGCCCATATCCCTCTCGATCCTTCCTATCCATATCAGTGAGCAGTGTAGGTTTCTTCCCTCCCGCCCTCCTGACCATGTACTCACTTTCTTTGTCTGCCTTTCTTCCTTTTAAAAGTGCCGGTGTTTTGAGTTTTTTTCTCCAAAGTTGCATAATAAAACAGTAATTGCTGCTCCTGGAATTTGAGGAAATCACCCCCAACCCTAAAATGTTTCAAAAAAGGAGCAGCTCTTACAGTCACAACTTTTTCCTGTCCTCCATCTTGGACAACCCAGAATCCTTTGGAAATACCAATGCAATTTATTCATTAAGAACCTCACCCACTTCATGTGTAAATTCCCTCCTTTGCTCTTGAGAAGACATACCTTTTCCCTGGTGACCTGTTGCTTGTTATCCCTCTGTAAAATGCCTTGGAGGTTCCTTCATCCTGTTTTCCACAAACATTGCACGGTCCCTTCAAATTCTCTATTTCCTCGTTTGAGTTCATTTCTGTTATCTCCAGGGCTCTGTCTGTCTTCAGTTTCTTGAACCTTACTTATACCTTCTTTCTCTTCCTGACTCAGACTTAACATCATAACATGCCTGACCAGGTCAACGCAATATATCGACAGGAACCATCGACAGCATCAACCTGCATTTATTGGGTTATCTTTCAAAACCAATTCAGTGCAGTTGAAATATTGTGTGGTATCACTCACTGTAATAAACACTCTCCTTGAATAAGGTGAAGAGAAAATAATGGCAAATTATAAAATTACCAAAATAATGCATGACAATGGGATCTTAAATATATGTTTATAAATTACTCTACAGATACTTATATTAAATAAGGAGGAACAAATATCATGGACAATTAACCAGACATTTCACAATACTTCACTTTCACTGTCGAATTGTTGTTTAAGATCAAAGTTTTTCTGACGTTGATCAGATCTCACCCCATCTAATACTTATCTTTTATACCTTTCTCCCCAAACTTGAGGTGAGAATTCATATGTTTCAGAGGATTGCCTTATTTGATGAGCTGTTCCTTGATATATAATAAGTACAATCCCACAGACTTTGTCATGATTGCACCTTGTCTAAAGTCTGAATCAAATCATTCAATAGCAGACAATTCCCAAGAGGTTAATGAGCAAAAGTCCCATTCAATGTTTTCAAGTCTCCATTCTCCTTACGTAAAAAAATTATACAAAAGTTAAATACCACAAGTGCTGGAAATCTGCAATAAAATCAGGAAATATTGAAATGCAGGTCAGGTAGCATCTGTGGAGAGAAACACAATTATCAATTTGCAATATTAATTTTGTTGTTTTCAGCAGATGCTTCCAAACCTGAGGGTTTCAACACTTACTGTTTATATTCTTAATGTAGATCATGCCCTTGGAGTGATTAATGTGAATGGAATGTTAAATATCTCACTGAGATGTGCTGGTGAAGGGCATTGTCTCATAAATACATGGAGCACTTACAAAGAGAGGCTGGTGTGAGAATTGTTCCCCACGTTATTACAGTTCCAGACAGAGACCCCAAATTGTTAAGCTCCCAGGTGAGCAGGGATGAAATGGCTTCCTTTCTTCATTTACCTGGATTCTTGGTTGGTCACTAACAGGTTAATTTAAAAAGGGACCCTTTCTTGTGGATGTCTTCCTCCCAAACCAATTGAATTGGTGTTTACAAGTAGCCAATTAAACCAAGATGTGGTGAATTAACAAAAGAGTGAATCTCCTCATGTCAGAATGTAAAAAGATTATTGTAACTGACACACACAGATTGGGAAGGGAAGGAGTTGCAGGGAGATAGCACAGTGAAGAAGGCATTTGATCCACTTGCCTTTATTAGTCAGTGCATTGAGTACAGGAATTGGGATGTTGGGTTGTGGCTGGACAGGACATTGGTTAGGCCACCTTTTGGAATACTGTGTTCAATTCTGGTTTCCCTGCTACAGAAAGATGTTGTAAAATTTGCGAGCATTCAGAAAAGATTTACAAGGGTGTTGGGAAGGTGGGAGGATTAGTACTTTAGGGGGAGGATGAATACACTGAGACTATCATCTCTAGAGCGTCGGAGACTGAAGGGTGACCTTATAGAGGTTTATAAAATCATGAGGAACGTGGATAGGGTGAATAGCTTTATCTTTTCCCTGGGGTGGGAGTGTACAAAAACAGAGGGCATAGGTTTATGGTGAAAGGAATAATAATTTAAAAGGAACATAAGGGGCAACTTTTTCATGCAGAGGGTGGTGCTTATATGGAACATGCTGCAAGAGGAAGTGGTGGAGGCTGGTACAATAACAACATTTAGAAGTTAAAAGTCACACAACACCAGGTTATAATCCCACAGGTTTATTTGGAAGCACTAGCTTTCAGAGCGCTGCTCCTTTATCAGGTGAAGACAACCAGCCAGAGAAGGGGCATCGCTTCGAAAGCTCGTGCTTCCAAATAAACCCGCTGGACTATAACCTGGTGTTGTGTGAGTTTTAACTTTGTCCACCCCAGTCTATCCCTGGTTCCTCCAAAACATTTAAGGTTTGGGCAGATGTTTCTACTGAGGCAGGGAACGGTTTCTCTTCATTCTGAGGCACCAAGAGGATCTGAGAAATGAAGGAACGATGTCAGAACTGGTCAGAAAGGCCTTAGACAGTGTTCTTTAACTGTTACACCTTGACAGCAGCTGCTCCATACTTTAGTGTGTCCCTCAACATGTAATCCTCCATCTTGGAACATGCTCAGCTGTAGCACTCATTTGAGGTCAACACTTTCCACAGAAAACCCACAGTGGGAGGCTGGGGGCCTAATGGATAAGGTACTTGCTTCCCTCAGCTGGTGTTTGTGGGTTCGAGTCTCTTCTGGGTGCTTGGGTTTTAAGCCTGGTCTTTGTTGCTGACTTTCGTTCCAGGTCAACTTCATTTCAATCCAAATTGACCGAGTTTTATTCGATTGTACTCTGTTAAAAATCACTGCCTGCGTTGAGATTATGGCAAATGATGTGGCATAGAAACTTGCACAAGGTAATTCCGGGATTTGGGAAATCTTAGGGTGAATTGTCTGAAAGAGACAGCACAGCCACAATGGGCTGAATGCCCGCTAAGATTCTGTTGATTTGTCCTCAATGCAGCTTTTTACAACATCTCCACTTCCTCCTTCCCCAGTAACTACAAATATCTTGAAAGTGCTGCCCACAACAACATTGAGCCCTTTTCCTTCTCCTGTCTGCTCCATTTGCCTCAAACTGTGGGTCTGTAAAGTTGGAGTTGAGTTGATTTCTCGACTGGGAGAATGTGATCACGGCAGATGCCAGGGATCAGAGTCAAACTGTGTGGTGCTGGAAAAGTACAGCTGGTCAGGTGGCATCCGAGGGGCAGGGGAGTCGATGTTTCCAGCATAATCTCCTCAGGCCTATGCTCGAAACGTCGACTCTCCTGCTCCTCGGATCCTGTCTGACCGGCTGTGATTTCTCAAATGTCTGTTTGTGGAGAAATGGGAGGCGAGATCAATTTATCAAGCAGCCGACAATTTAGCATGAGATGGAAGGGGTAAAAAACAATCAGTCAGGTTATAAAACTCAGAAAAACACACTATGAGAGTCCAGGGTGCAGTATTTAAAGGTTGCCATTTTCACTCCTCCAATGTAGCCCCAGTGGCCTAAGGGATACGGCACTGGCCTTCTAAGCCAGAGGTTGTGGGTTCAAATCCCATTTTGGGTGTATGGCTTGTTCATTGTCGATATTTCTCCTAATTGACTTTGGGAAAGTCCCCTTGTCTGTTCCCAGCTGATGGGATGTAGTGCTCAACATGTTCTTGCTTCAGATTTTTGGGGATCTGCAGGATTGGGGGTGCATTCTCTGGACAGGACAGCACAGTGTCTGGAAACCTGCTGATTATCTCCTGGGGGTGGCTCAGTGGGTAGCACTGCTGCCTCACAGTGTCCGGGCTCTGGGTTTGATTCCTCTCTGGGTGATTATTCACATAGAGTTTCCAAGTTGGCTCCGTGGTTAGCCCTGTTATCTCATAACACCAGGGTACATTAGGCAGGAGGACATGTCGGGGAGTGAGTCTGGGTGGACGTGTTGGGCCAAATGGCCTGTTTCCCCACTGTATGGAATCTATGAGATCGACATTTGGACAGGTACATGACAGGAAATGCTTGTGTGGATGTGGACCAAGTGGATTTTAATAGCAATTAGTTTTAAAGTTCACGGCTCCATGACAGCGCCCCCTTCGCTTTGTGAGAGGAGTATGCCAAGGCTGCCCCCTGTCCGGCCAGCTGGATTCCCTGTGCGTGGAGCTTTTCCTGTGCCTCTTGTGGAGGAGGTTGTCGGGGCTGGTTCTGCGCGGTGCGGACACGGGAGTGGTCATCTCGGCCTACGCTGACCACGTGCTCCTCCCTTTCACCGACCCAGCTGACCTGGGGAGGATGTGTGAGTGCCAGGCCGTGTACTCAGCGGCCTCTTCCACCGGAAACAACTGGGCCCAATATTCCTGACGTCTGGTCAGTCCGAGGTGGGTGGAGTCTCTGCCGGAGGAGTTTCGGGGGTTCAGCTGGAGTACCACCCATCTCCTCGACCTGGGGGTCTACCTCAGCCCAACTGAGGAATCCTGGCCAGAGAACTGGCAGGAGCTGGAGGCCAAAGTCTCAGCTCGCCTAGGCCTCTGGACAGGACTGCTCCGAGTGCTGTCTCACAGGAGTTGGGTGTTGGTCATAAACCAGCTGGTGGCCGCCATGCTGTGGTACCGGCTGGTCACTTTGGTCCCTCCTCCTGGTTTTGTCGCTGACATCCAGAGAATGTTGGTTCACATCTTCTGGGACAAAAAGATACACTGGGTCACTGCGCAGGTTCTGAGTCTTCATATTGAGGAGGGCGGTCAGTCGCGGATGTGCGTTCACACTCAGGTAGCGACATTCTACCTTCAGACCTTGCAGCGATATCTTTACGTTGAGCATCCTCCTCTGCAGGACGCCCTGGCAACGTATTTTTTCCAACAGGTGCGTAACCTCAACTATGACACGCAGATCCTGTTCAGCGACCGTGATGGTTTGGAGGTCACTCTCAGGACACTGCCTGTCTTTTACCAGGACCTGATCACTGTCTGGAACATCGTTGAATCACATCGTGCCTACCCTCCGGCAGGAGTAGCGGCTGTCGTCAGGGAGCCGTTGTTCAGGAATCCGCACCTCCGTACTCGCGGGTTCGAGTGGCTGTCAGAGGGGAGGGCCGTGGCTGCGAGGGTGACCGGGGTCGGGACGTGCTGGATGGTGGGGGCCAGGGCTGGACGCTGCTGCAGGATATAGCGAGCAGGGCAGCGGTAGACATCCGGTACGTGGCCACCGTCATCCGACACCATAAAACGACGGTACTCGGACCCAACGTAGTGCCCCAGTTGGAGGATGCTCAGGTGTGCGGTGGGATCCCGTCTGTGCTCACTCCTGCCAGGACGGAATTTCACATTGTCCCAGGATCCTGTACTTCCTGCGGGAGCCTGTGCCCCACAACCTGAGCTGTCTCCGGAGATTGAGTTTTGTCCCTTTCAGAGGTGGTGGGAATTGAATGAAGATTTGTACATCTGTTGTCTTTCACTGTGTCTCACACCTGCACACACACAACATGGGTGCTGGGGAAAATATAAGTACTACCACAGTTAGGCAGCAGTGTGGGGGTAAAGAAAAAAACATATATAACCAGGAAATTGAGAATCCCCTCAGTCCAGGGCACTGACTCTGCTGGCTGGGCCACAGTCAGTGTTCTTGCAAAATAAAACTTAAAAGGTGCCATTTTAACATACCAAACATGCCCCTAGTGGCCTAATGGATAAGGCATTGGCCTCCTAAGCCAGGGATTGTGGGTTCCAGTCCCATCTGAGGCGTTCAACGTTTAAACGTGGTCTTCACAGCTGATCTTTGTCCGAGGTCAAGTCGATTTGTCTCCTCTGGAAAAGTCTACAGGTCTGTGTTGGGGTAGTGGTACCATGTGTCAGAAAAATACAGAAATTTGAGGATATGCAGGATAGTGGGGTGAATCGTCTGAAAGAGACAGCACAGTCACAATGGCTAAAAACCTGCTGAGATTCTCCTGGGGATGGCATGTGGCTCAGTGGATAGCACTGCTGCCTCGCAGCATCAGTGACCTGGCTTTGATTCCTCCCTTGGGTGTCTGTTTGTGTAGAGTTTGCATGTTCTCTCCATGGGGTACTGCGGGTGTTTTGGTTTCCTCCCACAGCCCAAAGATGTGCAGGTTCGGTGGATTGGCTTTGGGGAATGCTGGGTGAGAGGATAGTGGTTGGGCCTGGATGGGATGCTCTTCAGAGGGTCAGTGTGGACATGATGGGCTGAATGGCCTCCTCCCACCCAAATCTAGGGCTTCTCTGAACAAGTTTGGACCAGATGGTCAGAGCTCCACTGCAAGGCCCAGCCAAGGCTTTGCTCAGGGTTTGGTGTTCAGGTGTGTTTTCCTCCTCTCCTGTCCCTGATCTTCCAGAATCTTCTGTGGCTTTGGCCAATACGGTCATGAGCTGGGTTCACATCATCCAATGGGGTCACACCAATACCCTTCACTGTTGTCATGCCAGGAGCTAGAAAGTGGATTGTCTCAGGCTGACCCTTCTCCAATATACAACCCTCAGTCTGGTTGGAACTGGTTCTTCTTGAATCTTTGTAACTCTTTGATCTTAGCTGCACTGTTCTCTGGAGCTGATAGCTGCTGTTTCATTTAGTTTGGCCAATTTTCTATCAGGTCAAATTTCTCCAGCTGAGGATCAATTGAGAATGCCTGATTTTGTTGCCATGGTCACCTGACCACACAGGATTAAGATCAGCTGCACAGTGAAGGGTTCAACAAAATCAAAACCCCAAATAAAACTTGAGCCCACAATCTCTGGTTTAGGGAGTTAGTGCCTTACCCATGAGGTCACTGGGCGTCCAACAGATAGACCTACCTATCTATGGGCAAAGCAACTTCTGTTTTGGTTGTGTTGGTGTCAGTCTAAGCTATATTCAGTCAATGTTCCCACTTGAACCACAGATTACCTGCATGTTTGGTATTTATGATACGGCCCAATATGTCAATGGAAATGATGGAAATCTGGGTGTTCAAGGTTGCAGCTGATGGGGCTGTGGCTATGCATTTGGGACCTTACCCTTCTTAGTCAAGGTATTGAATACAATTGCAAGGAGGCGATGATGGAGACGTGAGGTAGTTAGGCCATCGTTGGAGAACTTGGAGTGCCACATCCACAGATTGGACAAACATTTGTGGGAAGGCAACTGCTGAGGCTGACCCACAGAGTTTACAGAGGGAGATGGGTGGGGTAAGGGAGTAGACAAAAACTTAACAAATGAAAGACAATGTGGGAATGTGTGAGGTGATACACTTTGTCAGGAAGAATAAAGCAGCTGGATATTATTTCAATGGAGAAAGACAGCAGAAAGTTACAGCACAGAGAGATATGAAATGTGTGTTTGCAGTCTCACTGTTGATCCTTCGCTGTGACCAACCTTCATGGTAATATCGGTGAGATGGTCTTGGTTTCTCTTTAGTTCTTGAGTCTGGTTAAGCCGATTGTGATTTGCAGGCCGTGGTGAGACTGTGCTCAAGATCACCGTCAGTTTCTTGGATGAAGTCTTCACGACTGGTAACGCTGACAGTCCCCACTGGAGAGTGTCTCTGCCATTATCTGCAGTTGGCCCTGCACATCGACGGGTTCATCAGCAAACCTCAAGAGACAAGATCCAAAACCTTTGTGCTCTTGAAGGCAAATCCCTTCTCATTAAGGCAAGAAACAAAATCTCTTTAATGGGATGATGTTGATTTGAACATTGGGGAAGATCAGGGAAAAGGAGCATAGGGAGACACACCTGGATGCCAGTCCCTTCACGAAGCCTTGACTGGGCCTTAGAAACCCTAGAGTGGGGTGGGAGGAGGCCATTCAGACCATCACATCCACACTGACCCTCTGAAGAGCATCCCATCCAGGCCCAACCACTGTCCTCTCACCCTGCATTCCCCAAAGCCAATCCAGCGAACCTGCACATCTTTGGGCTGTGGGAGGAAAGCAAAGCACCCGCAGTACCCCATGGAGAGAACGCGCAAACTCTAAACAAACAGACACCCAAGTGAGGAATCAAACCCAAGATCCTGACACTGTGAGTCACCATGCCAGCCCCAGGAGAATCTCAGCAGTTCATTCCCCATTGTGGCTGTGCTGTCTCTTTCAGACAATTCTCCCCAAGATCTCCCAAATCCTGGAATTACCTTGTGCAAGTTTCTATTACACATCATTCGCCATAATCTCAACACAGGCCCAGTGATTTTGAACAGAGTCGTTTGAAAAATGCAGTCAATTTGGATCGTGATGAAGTTGTCATAGGACAAAAGTCAGCCACAAAGACCAAGATTAAAACATAAGCAGCCCAGAGGGGAATTAAACCCGCAATCCCACACTTCGGAGGACAGTGGTTTACCCAATATGCTACTAGGGCACACATAGCCCAGACCATCCATAACCTCATCACCTCAGGGGATCTCCCATCTACCACCACCAACCTCATCGTCCCACAACCCTGCATCGCCCGTTTCTATCTCCTGCCCAAAATCCACAAACCTGACTGCCCTGACTGACCCATTGTCTCAGCCTGCTCCTGCCCCACCAAACTCATCTCTGTATACCTCGACACGGTCCTGTTCCCCTTCGTCCAGGAACTACGTTCGGGACACCACCCACGCCCTCCGCCTCCTCCGTGATTTTCGCTTTCCTGGTCCCCAACGCCTCATCTTCACCATGGACATCCAGTCCCTGTACACCTCCATCCCCCATCACGAAGGACTCAAAGCCCTCTGCTTCTTCCTTTCCCGCTGTACCAACCTTCCACTGACACGCTCCTTCGAATGACTGAACTGGTCCTTACCCTGACAACTTCTCTTTCCAATCCTCCCTCTTTCTCCAAACCAAAGGAGTAGCCATAGGCACCCGCATGGGCCCCAGCTCTGCCTGCCTCATCGTAGGATATGTGGAACAGTCCATCTTCCGCAGCTAAACTGGCACCACCCCCCACTTTTCCTTCACTACATCGATGACTGTATCTGCGCTGCCTCATGCTCCCACGTGGCGGTTGAACAGTTCATCCACTTTACCAACACCTTCCACCCCGAACTCAAATTTACCTGGACTGTCTCAGACTCCTCCCTCCCCTTCCTAGACCTTTCCATTTCTATCTCAGGCGACCGAATCTACACGGACATTTACTATTAACCGACCGACTCCCACAGCTACCTAGAGTACATCTCCTCCCACCCTGCCCCCTGTAAAAACGCCATCCCATATTCCCAATTGCTTTGTCTCCGCCGCATCTGATCCCAGGAAGACCAGTTCCAATACCATACAACCCAGATGGCCTGCACTGCCCACTCCTCTGTCCTTGAGCCCCGCCCCTCGAATCGCCACCAGGACAGAACCTCACTGGTCCTCACCTACCAACCCCACCAACCTCCATATACATCGTATCATCCGCCGTCATTTCCGCCACCTCCAAACGGACCCCACCACCAGGGATATATTTCCCTCCCCTCCCCTATCAGCGTTTAGAAAAGACCACTCCCTCCGTGACTCCCTCGTCAGGTCCACACCCTCCACCAACCCAACCTCCACTCCCGGCACCTTCCCCTGCAACCGCAAGAAATGCAAAACTTGCGCCCACACCTCCCCCCTTACTTCCCTCCAAGGCCCCAAGGGATGCTTCCATATCCACCACAAATTCACCTGCACCTCCACAAACATCATTTACTGCATCCGCTGCACCCGATGTGGCCTCCTCTATATTGGGGAGACAGGCCGCCTACTTGCGGAACGTTTCAAAGAACACCTCTGGGCCACCCGGACCAACCAACCCAACCACCCCGTGGCTCAACACTTCAACTCCACCTCCCACTCCACCAAGGACATGTAGGTCCTTGGACTCCTCCATCGCCAGACCATAACAACACGACGGTTGGAGGAAGAGCGCCTCATCCTCCGCCTAGGAACCCTCCAATCACAAGGAATGAACTCAGATTTCTTCAGTTTCCTCATTTTCCCTACACTCACCTTGTCTCAGTCAAATCCCTCAAACTCAGTACCGCCTTCCTAACCTGCAATCTTCTTCAATACCTCTCCCCCCTCCCCATCCCCACTCCGGCCTATCACCCTCACCTTGACCTCCTTCCATCTATCGCATTTCCACTGACCCTCTCCCAAGTCCCTCCTCCCTACATTTTCTCTTAGCCTGCTGGACACACTTTCCTCATTCCTGAAGAAGGGCTCATGCCCGAAACGTCGATTCTACTGCTCCTTGGATGCTGCCTGACCTGCTGCGCTTTTCCAGCAACACATTTTCAGCTCTGATCTCCAGCATCTGCAGTCCTCACTTTCTCCTCCTACACACAGCCATTTGCCAGTGTCAAGTCTTGGCATCAAACGAGTGTTACAGCCCAGCATGGTCCAACATCTCAGATGACATGTTGAGGGATACACTAAAGTTTTGGGCAGCTGCTGCCAAGGTGGAACAGGGAAACAACACAGTCTCAGGTCTTTCTGACAAATTATCACATCGTTCTTTCAATTCTCAGACCCTCTTGGTGCCTGACATTGAACAGAGATCATTTCCTGCCCAAGTTCAAAATGCCTTTTTGTTCACAACTATACAGAAGCTTTGAGAAATGTCAACATTCCAATGTTTTGTTGGTTCTTATCTCTCTGCATAGACGGTACACAACTGATTTAGAATAAAGGAAAGCATACCAAACACCTTCTTCACTATCCTATCGAACTGCGACTGTACTATCAAGGAGCTATGAACCTGCAGTCCAAGGTCTCTTTGTTCAGCAACACTCCCTGGGACCTTACCATTAAGTGTATAAGCCCAGCTAAGATTTGTTTGCCCAAAATGCAGCACCTCGCATTCATCTAAATTAAACTCCACCCGTCACTCCTCAGCTCATTGGCCCTTCTCATCAAGATCCCGTTGTAATCTGAGGTAACCTTCTTTGTTGTCCACTACACCTCCTATTTTGGTGTCATCTGCAAACTTACTAACGATACCTCATAATGATACTAACATTTATATATAAATGACGGAAAGTAGAGGACCCAGCGCTGATTCTTGTGGCACTCCATTGGTCATAGGCCTCCAGTCTGAAAAACAACCCTCCACCACTATCCTCTGTCTCCTACCTTTGAGCCAGTTCTGTATCCAAATAGCTAGTTCTCCCTGTATTCCATGAGATCTAATCTTGCTGATCAGTCTCCCATGGGGAACCTTGTCAAACGCCTTACTGAAGTCCATATAGATCACATCCACCGCTCTGCCCTCATCAATCCTCTTTGTGACATTTTCAGAAAACCCATTCATGTTTTTGAGTCATGATTTCTCCAGCATTTTCTCTGTTTCAGATTTCCAGCATTCACAGCATTGAGCTTTTATTGGAGAGGTTGCCATTTCACTTGGGAATGAAAAACGTTTTGTGAGTTACACATGAAAGAACTGAAACCAACCTGGTCATTCTAAAAGATGAGAGACTTCACACACAATCCTGATTTTTTCAATATATAATTTCTGTGACATCACACTGTAAACTTTTGCCATAAATTCTGTGTCTTACAACCTTATACTTCACAACCACCTGGCAAAGGAGCAGCGCTCCGAAAGCTAGTACTTTGCGATAAACCTGCTGGACTACAACCTGTTGTTGTCTGATTTTTAACGATGCTTATTAGAAACTTGCACAAGGTAATTCCGGGATTTGGGAGATCTTGGGGTGAATTGTCTGAAAGAGACAGCACAGCCACAATGGGCTGAATGCCCGCGAAGATTCTGTTGATTTGTCCTCAATGCAGTTGTTTGCAACATCTCCACTTCCTCCTTCCCCAGTAACTGCAAATATCTTCAAGGTGCTGCACAAAATAACATTGAGCCCTTTGCTATTTTCCTGTCTGCTCCATATTCCTCAGACTTGAGTTGTGCAACATTGGAGTTTGGTTAATTTCTCGTCTGTCCGTTTGGGACAAATGAGAAGCGAGATTGATTTATCAAGCAGCCAACAATTTAGCATCAGATGGTAGGGGTAAAAAAACAATCAGTGAGAGGATAATTCTCAGAAACACACACGATGAGAGGTCGTGTGCAGTATATAAAGGCTGTGGTGTTCAGCAGTGTGAATAAGGCACTGGCCTCCTAAGCCAGGGATTGTGGGTTCAAGTCCCACCTGGGGTGTCTGACTCTTCCTTGTGTGTCTTTAATCTACTTTACAAACATCCTCATGTCTGCATTCAGTTGATGGGATGTGGTGACCTTACACAGGTCGTTTGGGAATCTGGAGGATTAAGGGAGAATTCCCTGAAAGAGACAGCACAGTCACAATGGCTGAAAACCTGCTGAGAATCTCCTGGAGATGGCATGGTGGCTCAGTGGGTAGCACTGCTGCCTCGCAGCATCGGGGACCTGGCTTTGATTCCTCCCTTGGCTTTCTGTTTGTGTAGAGTTTGCACGTTCTCTCCATGGGCTACTGCGGGTGCTTTGCTTTCCTCCCACAGCCCAAAGATGTGCAGGTTCGCTGGATTGGCTTTGGGGAATGCAGGGTGAGAGGATAGTGGTTGGGCCTGGATGGGATGCTCTTCAGAGAGTCAGTGTGGATGTGATGGTCTGAATGGCCTCCTCCCACCCCACTCTAGGGCTTCTCTGAACAAGTTTGGAGCAGATGGTCAAAGGCCCAGTCAAGGCTTCGTGAAGGGACTGGCATCCAGGTGTGTCTCCCTATGCTCCTTTTCCCTGATCTTCCCCAATGTTCAAATCAACATCATCCCATTAAAGAGATTTTGTTACTTGTCTTAATGAGAAGGGATTTGCCTCCAGGAGCACAAAGGTTTTGGATCTTGTCTCTTGAGGTTTGCTGATGAACCCGTCGATGTGCAGGGCCAACTGCAGATAATGGCAGAGACACTCTCCAGTGGGGACTGTCAGCGTTACCAGTCGTGAAGACTTCATCCAAGAAACTGACGGTGATCTTGAGCACAGTCTCACCACGGCCTGCAAATCACAATCGGCTTAACCAGACTCAAGAACTAAAGAGAAACCAAGACCATCTCACCGATATTACCATGAAGGTTGGTCACAGCGAAGGATCAACAGTGAGACTGCAAACACACATTTCATATCTCTCTGTGCTGTAACTTTCTGCTGTCTTTCTCCATTGAAATAATATCCAGCTGCTTTATTCTTCCTGACAAAGTGTATCACCTCACACATTCCCACATTGTCTTTCATTTGTTAAGTTTTTGGCTACTCCCTTACCCCATCCATCTCCCTCTGTAAACTCTGTGGGTCAGCCTCAGCAGTTGCCTTCCCACAAATGTTTGTCCAATCTGTGGATGTGGCACTCCAAGTTCTCCAACGATGGCCTAACTACCTCACGTCTCCATCATAGCCTCCTTGACTAAGTAGGGTAAGGTCCCAAATGCATAGCCACAGCCCCATCAGTTGCAATTTTGAACACCCAGATTTCAATCATTTCTATTGACATATTGGGCCTTATCATAAATACCTAACATGCAGGTAATCTGTGGTTCAAATGGTAACATTTACTGAATATAGCTTAGACTGACACCAACACAACCAAAGCAGAAGTTGCTTTGCCCATAGATAGGTAGGACCATCTATTGGAGCCCCAGTGACCTCATGGGTAAGACACTAACTTCCTAAACCAGAGATTGTGGGCTCAAGTCTTATTTGGATTTTGATTTTGTTGAAACCTTCACTGAGCAGCTGATCTTAATCCTGTGTGGTCAGGTGACCATGGCAACAAAATCAGGCATTCTCAATTGATCCTCAGCTGGAGAAATTTGACCTGATAGAAAATTGGCCAAACTAAATGAAACAGCAGCTATCAGCTCCAGAGAACAGTGCAGCTAAGATCAAAGAGTTACAAAGATTCAAGAAGAACCAGTTCCAACCAGACTGAGGGTTGTATATTGGAGAAGGGTCAGCCTGAGTCAATCCACTTTCTAGCTCCTGGCATGACAACAGTGAAGGGTATTGGTGTGACCCCATTGGATGATGTGAACCCAGCTCATGACCATATTGGCCAAAGCCACAGAAGATTCTGGAAGATCAGGGACAGGAGAGGAGGAAAACACACCTGAACGTCAAACCCTTAGCAAAGCCTTGACTGGGTCCTGCAGTGGAGCTCTGACCATCTGCTCCAAACTTGTTCATAAAAGTCTTCGCGTGAGAAGTGCAGGCCATTCAGACCATCACATCCACACTGACCCTCTGAAGAGCATCCCATCCTGGCCCAATCCCTATCCTCTCACCCAGCATTCCCCAAAGACAATCCACCGAACCTGCACATCTTTGGACTGTGGGATGAAACCAAAGCACCCGCAGTACCCCATGGAGAGAATGTGCAAACTCTACACAAACATACACCCAAGGGAGGAATCAAAGCCAGGTCCCTGACACTGTGAGGCAGCAGTGCGACCCACTGAGCCACCATACCATCCCCAGGAGATTCTCAGCAGGTTTTCAGCCATTGTGACTGTGCTGTCTCTTTCAGTCAATTCACCTCAATCCTGCAAATTCCTGAAAATCTTGAACAAGAACATGTTGGGCACCACTTCCCATCAGCTGGGAGCAGGCAAAGTGGATTTCTCCAAAGTCAATTAGAAATAGCATTGACAGTCAACAAGTCATAAGTAATCAGACACCCCAGAGGGGACTTGAACCCAAAATCCCTGCCTTAGAAGGCCAGTGCCTTATCCAGCAGGTCACTGGGGCTACATCAACCAAGGTAAAATGGCAACCTTTAAATACTGAACCCTGCACTATCATATTGTTTTTTTTCCGAGTTTTCTACTCTTACTGATTGTTTTTTACCCCTTCCATCTCATGCTAAATTGTCGGCTGCTTGATAAATTGATCTCGCCTCCCATTTCTCCCCAAACAGACATTTGAGAAATCACAGCCGGTCAGACAGTGTCCAAGGAGCAGGAGAGTCGACGTTTTGAGCATAGGCCTGAGGAGATTATGCTGGAAACATCGACTCCCCTGCCCCTCAGATGCCGCCTGACCAGCTGTACTTTTCCAGCACCACACAGTTTGACTCTGATCCCTCGCATCTGCCGTGATCACTTTCTCCCAGTCGAGAAATCAACTCAACTCCAACTTTACAGACCCACAGTTTGAGGCAAATGGAGCAGACAGGAGAAGGAAAAGGGCTCAATGTTATTGTGTGCGGCACTTTCAAGATATTTGCAGTTACTGGGGAAGGAGGAAGTGGAGATGTTGCAAAAAGCTGCATTGAGGACAAATCAACAGAATCTTAGCGGGCATTCAGCCCATTGTGGCTGTGCTGTCTCTTTCAGACAATTCACCCTAAGATCTCCCAAATCCTGGAATTACCTTGTGCAAGTTTCTATGTCACATGATTTGCCATAATCTCAACGCAGGCAGTGATTTTTAACAGAGTACAGTCGATGAAAAATTCAGTCAGCGTGGATTGAGATGAAGTTGACATGGAATGAAAATTAGCAACAAAGCCCAAGCACCCCAGATGGGACTTGAACCCACAATCACCATCTTAGGGAAGGTAGGGCCTTATTCATTAGGCCCCTAGGGCTCCCACTTTGGTCTCTCTCTGGAAAGTGTTGACCTCAAATGAGTGCTACAGCTGAGCATGTTCCAAGATGGAGGATCACATGTTGAGGGACACACTAACGTATGGAGCAGCTGCTGTCAAGGTGTAACAGATAAAGAACACTGTCTAAGGCCTTTCTGACCAGTTCTGACATCGTTCCTTCATTTCTCAGGCCCTCTTGGTGCCTCAGAATGAAGAGAAACCGTTTCCTGCCTCAGTAGAAAGATCTGCCTGAACGTGAGAGATCCCCCTTTGTGGAAGAGAGCCAGCCCTATATCGGGACAGGAGGGGGATTCCAATGGCTCAACATGGATTGTTCCGGTTAATATCCTCTCTCAGATGGATAGAGCTGGAGAGAGAGTAAAGATTGTGGGAATTTGGGAAATGCTGACAATCTGTTTTAATATTTTGTTAATAAAATCAAGTTGAACCGCAATCCAAATGTTGTCCCCCTTTGTCTGCATCACCGACAAGAATACTGAAGGAAAGGTGAGTTTAATTACATTGTGTTGCTAATGTTTATCTGGTTGATCAGTGGAAATTAAAAGCCATGTCACACAACAGGCAGAGTCAATCTTTAGCTGAGTAGAAGTTCAGCAGAGAGAAACAGACTTACTTTGTGATATAAGAGGTAATTCCTGTCCCATTGATCTATTCACTGCAGGGAACTATCAGATATGCGGTATCTTTAGAGCAATTAAATATCCTCCCAAGATATATGCTTTCACTCTCAACTGAAGATGTTCTAACTTCAATGGCTGAGAGTATTAACCAATAAATCAATACCAAGCCAGTTGAAGTATTACATTTGGCACATCATCATCGCTGTAATTGCAGAATGCAGCATTACCTATTCCGTCTTCTAACCTACTGACAGCCTACTTTTCAGAAGTCTCCTTACACTACTCTGAAAACAAATTGAAATAAAGCAATGAGACCAAATAAGCACAAATTAAAATGTCACAGTCATTTAAAAAGGCTCTGTGACTAACATCAAATCTCCCAAGAAACCTTACACTTACAGAGTCACGGAGTCACAGATCCTTCGCTCCAACTCGTCCATGCTAACCAGATATCCGAAAGTCATCTAGTCCCACAAACCAGCATTTGGTCCATATCCCTCTGCAGCCTTCTTATTCATGTCCCCATCCAGCTGCCTTTTAAATGTTACAGAGTCTTAGAGTTACACAGCACGGAAACAGACCCTTTGGTCCAACTCGTCCATGCCGACCTGATATCCTGAATTAATCTAGTCCGACTTGCCAGCATTTGGCCGATATCTCTCTTAACCCACCCTGTTCATATACCCCCATCCAGATGCCTTTTGAATGTTTTGGAGGAGCCAGGGTTAGACTGGGATGGACAAAGTTAAAACTCACACAACACCAGGTTATAGTCCAGCGGGTTTATTTGGAAGCACTAGCTTTCTTAGCGATGCTCCTTCACTGGGTGGTTGTCTTCACTTGATGAAGGAGCAGCGCTCTGAAAGCTAGTGCTTCCAAATAAACCTGTGGGATTATAACCTGGTGTTGTGTGACTTTTAACTTCTAAATGTTGTTATTATACCAGCCTCCACCACTTCCTCTTGCAGCATGTACCATATAAGTACCACTCTCTGCATGAAAAAGTTGCCCCTTATGTTCCTTTTAAATTATTATTCCTTTCACCTTAAACCTATGCCCTCTGTTTTTGTACACCCCCACCCCAGGGAAAAGATGAAGCTATTCAACCTATCCACGTCCCTCATGATTTTATAGACCTCTATAAGGTCACCCTTCAGCCTCCGATGCTCCAGAGCAGATAGCCTCAGTCTATTCATCCTCTCCCGATAGCACAATCCCTGTAATCCTCACAACACCCTTCAAAATCTTTTCTGAACCATTGCAAGTTTCACAACATCTTTCCATCGACATCTACGTGAAACCCCTTCTATCCCTAATCTGTGTGTATATGTGTGTTACGTTATTACTTTTGCATTTTGTAATGAATAGACACATCCTTTTGTTAATTCACCACTTCCTGGTTTCATTTGCTACTTTTAAACACAAATTCAATTCGATATTAAAGAGGAGGTGTTGGGTATTTTGAAAATCATTAACGTAGACCAGTCCCCAAGACCTGATGGAATCTATCCTAAAATCCTGAGAGAGGCAGGTGAGGAATTTACTCAGGATTTGCAGAAAATCTTTGTATCCTTTATCGTCACAGGAGAAGTCCCAGAGCACTGGAGAATACCCAATGTTATTTCTTTGTTTAAGAAGGTTAACAGGAATAATCCAGGAAATTACAGGCCAGATTGGCTTCCTGCAACTTCCTGTTATTCATTGTTTGGGGAGATGGTGGTGCAGTGGTAGACCTGGAGTAGGAATCCAGAACACCAAGTTCATGGTGTGGGGGACATGGACTGTAATCCCACCGTACAAGGTGGTGACATCTCAGCTCAGGAGGAGGCTTGTCTGATGGTAACCATATATTGCTATTGAGGTTTGTTAGGAAGCTAACTGGTTCCATGATCTCCTTTCAGGAAAAAAACCTGGTGAGACTACAGACCCACAGCAATGTGGTTGACTCACCATCTGGGCAATAAACGCTGGCCTAGTCAGAAACATATGTATTCCTTCCCTGTAGCTCGGTCACAATCCTGGAACACCCTCCATTGATTCATTGTAGGTTTACCTCCAACAAATGGTCAAAAATCACACCCCACCAGGTTATAGTCCAACTGGTTTATTTGAAAACACGAGCTTTCGGAGCATTGCTTCTTAATCAGGTGTAATGAGAGAGGAGGCATCAGGCACAGAATGTATAAGTAAAACATCAAAGGGTCATACAAGTGATGCCAATGTATTGAACAAATCCAAAATGGCCGACTCCCTCCTGTTAAATCTTCAATCAGTTCGAAAGGAGATACAGGCAGCACATGGATCACAGTGGTTCAAAAAGATAGCTCCCCATCACCTTTCAGGGGAAACTAGGGAGAGGCAATAAATGTTCATCTAGCCAGCAATGTTCATGCCCTGGAAATGAATAAAAACAATCCCACAATGGAATAAACTGCCAGGGGAAAAGTCATAGTGTAATGACTTAAAAACTTCGAGACCCAACTTGAGATGGTTTCTATTGTTATGTTTTACATTATCATCCAAAACACACCAGTCATTGACATAAAGGTTATGATTTGGAGGAGCCGGTGTTAGACTGGGGCGGACAACGTTACAGATCACACAACACCGGGTTATAGTCCAACAGGTTTATTGGGAGACATTAGCTTTCGAAGCGCTGCTTCTTCATCAGGTGGTTGTGGAGCAGGAGCATAAGACACGGAATGTTTAGCAACAGGATTGCAGTGTCGTGGCATGTAATATTAAACAAATTCAGCTGAAGTCTTTCATCTTTTAGAATGATCATATTAGTTTCAGTTCCTTGTTCTGTACATCCCAGACCTTTGTTAAAGTTACATTCACAAGAGAGTTTTAACAATCGGTGTCATCTCAGCTCAGATAATGCATTGAAGATGTGAGGACACTCTGTCTGTGTCCCAGTGTTAGGTCAGACTGAATTCTATTTCTAAAGTGGCATTTACAGAATCCTACTTGGTTTTATGCAGTTTTTGAGCAAAACAAAATATAATTCTGAAAGTACAAATTCACCCCACAAATGTAAATGTGTGTGTGAGCAGGGGAGACCGAGTGAGTGTGTGCGTTTGGGTGTGGGAGGGACGGAGTGTGAGTGTCTGTGAGAGAGTGTGCGTATGTGTATGTGTTTGAGTGTCTGTGAGAGGGTGCGCATGTTGGTGTGAGTGTGCACGTGTGTGTGTGTGTGTGTGTGTGTGTGTATGTATGTACGTATGTATGTATGGTACAATGGGGTCAGCTGTAGTGTGACATGAACCCAAGGTCCTAGTTGAGGCCATCCCCATGGTTACCAAACTTGGTTATCAGCCTCTGCTCGGACACTTTACGTTATTGCCTGTCCCAATGTCTGCCTTGGAGAATGGTCACCTGAAGGTCTGTGGTTGAAAGTCCCTGACCGCTGAAGTGTTCCCCAGCTGGGAGGGAACACCTCTGTTTGGTGATTGTTACGCGGTGCCCATTCATCTGTTGCCATAGACTCTGCTCGGTCTCACCAACGTACCATGCATTGGGCATCCTTCCCTGCAGCGTGTGAGATAGACAACATTGGCCGAGTCACGTGAGTACCTGCCACGTACATGGTGGGTGATGTCCCCATGTGTAATGGTGGTATCCATGGTGACACTCTGACATGTCTTACAGCATCTGCTGTGATAGGGTTGTGTGGGTGTTGTGGTCGATGTTGTCCTGAAGGCCGGGCGGTTTGCTGTGAGCAATGGTCTGTTTAAGGTTTGGTGGTTGTTTAAAGGTGAGAAGTGGAGGTGTAGGGAAGGCCTTGGCGAGGTGCTCATCCTCATCGATAATGTGTTGCAGGCTGTGGAGAATGTGGCGTAGTTTCTCAGCTCCAGGGAAATACTGGACAATGAAGGGGACCCTGTCAGTTGCAGCTCGTGTCTGTCTCCTGAGGAGGTCATTGCAGTTTCTTGCTGGGGCATGTCAGAACTGGTGATTGATGAGTTAAGCATCGTATCACATTCTTATCAGGGCATCCTCGTGTACATCCAGTTGCCCGTCACATTCCTCCTCACCTGAACAGATCCTGTGTGTGTGTACGGCTTGTACAGAGGGGACGGCTGTTTTAGTATGTTGAGGGTGGGTTTGAGGTCGAGTGAGGTGCTGTGGTGTCCATCCTTGATGGAAATGCATGTGTCCAAGAATGAGACAGAGACTAAACAGTAGTCCATGGTGAGTTTGATGGTGGGGTGAAACCCGTGAAATGTTGGTGAACATAAATGTTGGGAGAGTGCAGCATTGTTCTGACATGAACACAACCAAGGTTGAGGGGATCAATTCTCCTGACATGGCCCCAGGAGCACGTGTTGTCCCAGTGACCTAACAGCTACATCTCTGATCTTCTAAACTACTGCCTGTGGTTTACATCCCTTCTGGGGATCCTTTCAATTTAAACATTCTCTCCAATTAAAACCCTCTCACTGCATTATTTCCATTCAAACTAAGTTAATCTCTGACCTGCTGTCTTTAAAAATCTGCATGGCTGCTTTGAGATCATGGAATTAAACCATGACCAAGTCAGTTTGATAAATGTGACAACAAACGTTCGGTAAACTGGAGCCAAAGGGAGTGGGATTAATTTCTCAGCTCGACCAAAGAGACAGCATCGACATGAGGGGCCTCAGTACATGCAGTAAAACTCAAAGATTCATTGATCTGAAATTTAACAGTCAAATGTCTGTTTCCCCACAGTCACCTCATCTGTTGTTCGTTTCCTCACTGATGCAGGAATGAGCATTGACCCATTTGTTCTTGTCTTTCTGGTACCATTCCTTCAATGTTGGCTGGACAAACATTGAGCTTGCTTGACTTCTACACTGTCCTGTTGGTATTTAACAGGAAAAAATGCAGGTGAATTAAAGTTATTCCACATTCAATAATTTATATTTAAATTCGATGAGTTGGACCAAGATAACAGTAATCCTAAAGGTGGCAGATTCATTGAAAATATTTGGTTTGCAAGTAATGATAGGCTCAGTGAAAAGCTTTGCCTTGTGAGCAATACAGGCAGCTCCCAGAGTTAAGTAGCATCGATAAGTAAATAATAGGGAAACAGCAGCAGGAACAACAACACAGGGACAGGCAAATATTAAGAGTCTGTGAGACCGATCAGTATTCTAACAACAGTCGGGTAGAAACTGTTTCCAAACCGGCTGGTGCGTGTGTTCAGGCTTCTATACCTTCTCCCTGATGGTAGAGGTTGTAGAAAAACATTACCAGGGTGGAATGGGTTTTTGAGAATGCTGGCAGCCTTTCCTTGACACTGGGCCTGGTAGGTGGATTCTATAGATGGGAGGTTGGCCTTTGTGATTGTCTGGGCCGAGTTCACCACTCTCTGTAACCGTCTCCGATCTTGAATGGTACAGTTGCCATACCAGGTAGAGATACACCCAGACAGAATGCTGTCGATGACGTACCTATAAAAGTTGGCAAGGGTATTCGCTGTCAGGAATATCCGGTGTTCTGGAGGGATCAGTGTTGAAGGATTGGTTTGTTGATGAGAGTGTGATGAGAGCTGGCTTCCAAAAGCAACCTCTCCAACCGCACTGTCAGGAATCTCGTCCCCATCCATAAACAGCAGCCACTTGATCACCACCTTCAAGATTCAATCCTGCAGATCCTGGAAAATCTTGTGCAAGATCATGTTGGATACCACTGACCACCAACTGAATACAAAGATGGGGATTTTTCCAAAATAGATAAGAAATGAAGGACAAGCCATAAAAACGCCCCAGATGGGACTTGAACCCACAATCCCTAACTGAGAAGGCCAGTGCCTTATCCATTATGCCACACATCTCAAGCTGCAATGGCAGCCTTTAAATACTGCACCCTGACCTCTCCTAGTGTGTGTGTCTGTGTGTTGTCCTCTCACTAATTGGTTCTTAGCCCTTCCATCTCATGCTAAATTGTTGGCTGCTTGATAAATTGATCCCGCCTCCCATTTCTCCCCAAACGGACAGATGAGAAATCAACCAAACTCCAACTTTGAGCAACTCAACTCTGAGGAAAATGGAGCAGACAGGAAAATAGCAAAGGGCTCAACGTTATTTTGTGCAGCACTTTCAAGATATTTGCAGTTACTGGGGAAGGAGGAAGTGGAGATGTTGCAAAAAGCGGCATTGAGGACAAATCAACAGAATCTTAGTGGGCATTCAGCCCATTGTGGCTGTGCTGTCTCTATCAGACAATTCACCCCAAGATCTCCCGAATCCTGGAATTATCTTAAACGAGTGCTACAGCCGAGCATATTCCAAGATCTGTAACGACACACTGAGGGACGCACTAATGTTTCAGGCAGCTGCTGCCAAGGTGGAACAGGGAAACAACACAGTCTCAGGTCTTTCTGACAAATTATCACATCGTTCTTTCAATTCTCAGGCCCTCCTGGTGCCTGACAATGAACAGAGATCGTTTCCTGCCCAAGTACAAAATGCCGTTTTTTTCACAACACAGAACTTTGAGAAATGTCAAAATTCCAGTTTTTGTTGGTTCTTTTCTCTCTGCATCAACTGTACACAACTGATTTAGAACCTTTGTATGCATTTCTATTTGACTTTTTATGAATAAAGTATATTTTTTAAATAAACAAAACCTGGAGAGACAGAAGATCTGCCCGAACTTGAGAGGCCCCCACTTTGTGGAAGAGAGCCAGCCCTATATCGGGACAGGAAGGAGATTCCAATGGCCCAACATGGATTGTTCCAGTTAATACCCTCGCCTCCTTGACCACAAAGTGGGGAGTGAAGTGGGGGATGGCATGAGACAGGGTGACACTAGGCACACGGACACACAAGATGGCTGCTGAGCCATCAGTTAGCCATTTGGCACACAAGATGGCCACCGGACCACAATATGGAGAGAGACAGCAGAGCAAACCCAGACACTGCCTGGGGCCACCAGAATGCCAGCACAATGCACTCACAGCCGAGTTGATTAGTTTAAGGCGGATGGGAGAGACAATACACATGAATAACATATACTGCCCGCCGAAGGGTCAGGGTTCAGCCAACACCTTTGATAGAAATGCTAACTGTTAGATACAGACTCAATACAGAGTGATAATAGCCAGGGCTGCAGTAATCGTCCTTCTCAGGAAGAGCGATTAGCGCCCATTACTACAGCAACGGACGTCCGCGCAGACGCTGAAACTGACAACAACTGCTGAAAACCTGCTGAGATTGGGCTGTGGGAGGAAACCAAAGCACCCGCAGTACCCCATGGAGAGAATGTGCAAACTCTACACAAACAGACACCCACGGGAGGAATCAAAGCAGTGCTACCCACTGAGCCACCATGCCATTCCCAGTACAATCTCAGCAGGTTTTCAGCCATTGTGACTGTGCTTTCTATTTCAGACAATTCACCTCAATCCTGCAACTTCCTGAACATCTTGTGCAAGCACATGTTGGTCACCATGTAAGATTCTGTAAATTGTTTTTTAATATTAAAATTAGTCTGACCATTGTGGCACAGACAGCCTCACACAGGGGAGCTCACACCTTCAATACATCATCTGGGCCGACATGACACCAATTGTTGAAGTTCACTTGAGAATGTAACTTGATAAAAGTTTCATATGTAACTTTTCATGAAATTTTTGCAATTGACATATGAAAGAACTAAAACCAATCTGGCCATTCTAAAAGATGAGAGACTTAACAAACAATCCAGGTCTTTCTCAAGATACAATTTCAGTTGCATCACACTGTAAACATTTGGTATAAATTCCGTGTTTTGCAATCTTATTCTCCACAACCACCTGATGACGGAGCTGTGCTCCGAAAGCTGGTGCTTCCACATGTTCGACTATAACCTGGCGTTGTGTGATTTTTAAATCTGGCATTCACCCATCTCCTGACGGTTGAGCCGACATCTCAAGGCCAGGACAGCGGCCCTCTGCAGGGATACAAATCGACTCCTTCTTTGGTCGCTCCACGATGGATCTCTCTGATGACTGTTCCCGTTCGTTGGTTGGCTCATTGGGATCATTACTGACATCTTGGAAGAATTCCTGGAGTCTCATTGGTCTGATGAATTCCTCACAACTTTACTCAAGTATTCTTGTTGGTGATGGGGACAAAGGGAGACTACATTTGATTTGCGTTTCAACTTGATTTTATTAACAAAGTATTAAAACAGTTTGTAACATCATTTGGAAATGCATACAAAGGTTCTAAATCAGTTGTGTACAGTCTATGCAGAGAGAAAAGAACCAACAAACCATTGGAATTTTGACATTTCCCAAATCTTCTGTATAGTTGTGGAAAGAAAGGCAGTTTGTACTTGGGCAGAAAACGATCTCTGTTCATTGTCAGGCACCAAGAGGGTCTGAGACCTGAAAGAACGATGTGATAATTTGTCAGAAAGACCTGAGACTGTGTTGTTTCCCTGTTCCACCTTGGCAGCAGCTGCCTGAACCTTTAGTGCGTCCCGCAGTGTGTTGTCACTGATCTGGGAGTGGGCTTGGCTGTCGCACTCATTTGAGGTCAACTGTTTCCAGTGGTCGGCCCATATAGTGCCCTAGTGGCCTAATGGCTATGGCACTGGCCTCTGAAATCTGGGATTTCAGGGATTTCGTTTTTAAGCCTGGGCTTTGCAGTGGCTGATTTTCATCCCATGTCAACTTCATCTCAATCCAAATGGACTGGACCTTTTTTAACGACTCTGTTAAAAATCACTGGGCCTGTGTTGAGATTATGGCAAATCTGTTCAGTAGAAACTTATACAAGATAATTCCAGGATTCGGGAGATCTTGGGGTGAATTGTCTGAAAGAGACAGCACAGCCACAATGGGCTGAATGCCCACTAAGATTCTGTTGATTTGTCCTCAATGCAGCTTTTTGCAACATCTCCACTTCCTCCTTCCCCAGTAACTGCAAATATCTTGAAAGCGCTGCACAAAATAACATTGAGCCCTTTGCTATTTTCCTGTCTGCTCCATTTTCCTCAGACTTGAGTTGTGCAAAGTTGGAGTTTGGTTGATTGCTCATCTGTCCGTTTGGGGAGAAATGGGACGCCGGATCAATTTATCAAGCAGCCAACAATTTAGCATGAGATGGAAGGGGTAAAAACCGATTAGTGAGAGTACAACACACAGACACACACACTAGGAGAGGTCAGGGTGCAGTATTTAAAGGCTGTCATTGCCCTCTGCACGTTGGGCCCCAGTGGCCTAATGGATAAGGCACTGGCCTCCTAAGCTAGGGATTGTGGGTTCAAGTCCCATCTGGGGTGTTTCTGGGGCTGGTCCAACATTTCCTTTATAATTTGGAAAAATCCCCATCTTTGCATTCAGTTGGTCAGTGGTATCCAACAAGATTTTCCAGGATCTGCAGGATTGAATCTTGAAGGTGGTGATCAAGTGGCTGCTGTTTCTGGATGGGGACGAGATTCCTGACAGTGCGGTTGGAGAGGTTGCCTTTAGAAGCCTGCTCTCATCACACTCTCATCAACAAACCAACCCTTCAACACTGATCCCTCCAGAACATCAGATATTCCTGACAGTGAATACCCTTGCCAACTTTTATAGGTGCACCATCGACAGCATTCTGTCTGGATGTATCACTACCTGGTATGGCAACTGTACCATTCAAGATCGGAGACGGTTACAGAGAGTGGTGAACTCAGCCCAGACAATCACAAAGGCCAACCTCCCATCTATAGAAAATTGGAGCCAAAGGGAGTGGGATTAATTTCTCAGCTCGGCCAAAGAGACAGCATCGATATGAGGGGCCTCAGTACATGCAGTAAAACTCAAAGATTCATTGATCTGAAATTAAACAGTCAAATGTCTGTTTCCCCACAGTCGCCTCATCTGTTGTTCGTTTCCTCACTGATGCAGGAATGAGCATTGACCCATTTGTTCTTGTCTTTCTGGTACCATTCCTTCAATGTTGGCTGGACAAACATTGAGCTTGCTTGACTTCTACACTGTCCTGTTGGTATTTAACAGGAAAAAATGCAGGTGGAATAAAGTTATTCCACACACACAATAATTTATATTTAAATTCGATGAGTTGTACCAAGATAACAGTAATCCTAAAGGTGGCAGATTCATTGAAAATATTTGGTTTGCAAGTAATGATAGGCTCAGTGAAAAGCTTTGCCTTGTGAGCAATACAGGCAGCTCCCAGAGTTAAGTAGCATCGATAAGTAAATAATAGGGAAACAGCAGCAGGAACAACAACACAGGTACAGGCAAATATTAAGAGTCTGTGAGACCATTCAGTATTCTAACAACAGTAGGGTAGAAACTGTTTCAAAACCGGTTGTAGCGTGTGTTCAGGCTTCTGTACCTTCTCCCTGATGGTAGAGGTTGTAGAAAAACATTGCCAGGGTGGGATGGATCTTTGAGAATGCTGGCAGCCTTTCCTTGACACTGGGCCTTGTTGATGGATTCTATAGATGGGAGGTTGGCCTTTGTGATTGTCTGGGCCCAGTTCACCACTCTCTGTAACCGTCTCCGATCTTGAATGGTACAGTTGCCATACCAGGTAGTGATACACCCAGACAGAATGTTGTCGATGACGTACCTATAAAAGTTGGCAAGGGTATTCGCTGTCAGGAATATCTGATGTTCTGGAGGGATCAGTGTTGAAGGGTTGGTTTGTTGATGAGAGTGTGATGAGAGCTGGCTTCCAAAAGCAAACTCGCCAACCGCACTGTCAGGAATCTCGTCCCCATTCAGAAACAGCAGCCACTTGATCACCACCTTCAAGGTTCAATCCTGCAGATCCTGAGAAAGATCATGTTGGATACCACTGACCACCAACTGAATGCAAAGATGGGGATTTTTCCAATACAGCTAAGAAATGAAGGACAGGCCACAGAAACACCCCAGATGAGACTTGAACCCACAATCCCTGGCTTAGGAGGCCAGTGCCTTATCCATTAGGCCACACATCTCAAGCTGTGATGGCAGCCTTTAAATACTGCACCCTGACCTCTCACAGTGTGTGTGTGTCTGTGTGTTGTACTCTCACTAATTGGTTCTTACTCCTTCCATCACACGCTAAATTGTTGGCTGCTTGATAAATTGATCCGGCCTCCCATTTCTCCCCAAACGGACAGATGAGAAATCAACTAAACTCCAACTTTGTACAACTCAAGTCTGAGGAAAATGGTGCAGACAGGAAAATAGCAAAGGGCTCAATGTTATTTTGTGCAGCACCTTGAAGATATTTGCAGTTACTGGGGAAGGAGGAAGTGGAGATGTTGCAAAAAGCTGCATTGAGGACAAATCAACAGAATCTTTGGAGGCATTCAGCCCATTGTGGCTGTGCTGTCTCTATCAGACAATTCACCCCAAGATCTCCCGAATCCTGGAATTATCTTGTATAAGTTTCTACTAAACAGCATTTGCCATAATCTCAACAAGGGCACAATGACTTTTAACAGAGTCGTTGAAAAATCCAGTCAATTTGGATTGAGATGGAGTTGATGTGGGACGGAAATCAGCCACCATAAAGACCAGGCTTAAAAAGTCAACACCCCAAAAGGGATTGGAACCACCAATCCACGACATCAGAAGCTACAGTCTTACCCATTAAGCCACAAAAACACAGGGCCAATACTCTACTGGGAATAGTTGATCCTAAACGAGTGCTACAGCCGAGCATATTCCAAGATCTGGAACGACACACTGAGGGACGCACTAATGTTTCAGGCAGCTGCTGCCAAGGTGGAACAGGGAAACAACACAGTCTCAGGTCTTTCTGACAAATTATCACATCGTTCTTTCAATTCTCAGACCCTCTTGGTGCCTGACAATGAACAGAGATCGTTTCCTGCCCAAGTACAAAATGCCGTTTTTTTCACAACACAGAACTTTGAGAAATGTCAAAATTCCAGTTTTTGTTGGTTCTTTTCTCTCTGCATAGACTGTACACAACTGATTTAGAACCTTTGTATGCATTTCTATTTGACTTTTTATGAATAAAGTATATTTTTTCAATAAACAAAATCTGGAGAGAGAGAAGATCTGCCCGAACTTGAGAGGCCCCTCTTTGTGGAAGAGAGCCAGCCCTATATCGGGACAGGAAGGAGATTCCAATGGCCCAACATGGATTGTTCCAGTTAATACCCTCGCCTCCTTAACCACAAAGTGGGGAGTGAAGTGGGAGATGGCACGGGGCAGGGTGACACGAGGCACACGAACACACAAGATGGCTGCTGAGCCATCAGTTGGCACACAAGATGGCCGCCGGACCACAATATGGAGAGAGACAGCAAAACAAACACAGACACTGCCTGGGGCCACCAGAATGCCAGCACAATGCACTCACAGCCGAGTTGATTAGTTTAAGGCTGATAGGAGAGACAATACACATGAATAATATATACTGCCCGCCGAAGGCTCTGGGTGCAGCCAACACCTTTGATCGAAATGCTAACTGTTAGATACAGACTCAATACAGAGTGATAATAGCCAGGGCGGCAGTAATCGCCCTTCTCAGGAAGAGCGATTAGCGCCCATTACTACAGCAATGGACGTCCGCGCAGACGCTGAAACTGACAACTGCACTGAAATTAACAAAGACCACGCTGGAAATAACAATAACTGCACCGAAACGATCAAGGATTCTGCAATGTTTACAATAAACAAGCCATGTTACAGAGACAATAACCTCATCACTGACCTATTATATCACAAAATGTATAACAGTATCTTGACATTTGCTCCGGGTTGAGAGAAGAATCACAGCTGACCACTGTGCTGTTGGTGCCACTCTCTCCCCGGAGCTCCGGTATTTCCTTGTACAATAAACTCTGTCGTTGACCCCGACTCTGACTCAGAGGCTGGTGATTTTCAGCAGTTGCCTTCCCACAAATGTTTGTCCAATCTGTGGATGTGGCACTCCAAGTTCTCCAACGATGGCCTAACTACCTCACATCTCCATCATAGCCTCCTTGGCATTCAATACCTTGACTAAGAAGGGTAAGATCCCAAATGCATAGCCACAGCTCCATCAGTTGCAATTTTGAACACCCAGATTTCAATCATTTCTATTGACATATTGGACCTTATCATAAATACCAAACATGCAGGTAATCTGTGGTTCAAATGGTAACATTGACTGAATAAAGCTCAGACTGACACCAACACAACCAAAGCAGAAGTTGCTTTGTCCATAGATAGGGAGGTCTATCTGTTGGAGCCCCAGTGACCTCATGGTTAAGGCACTAACTTCCTAAACCAGAGATTGTGGGCTCAAGTCTTATTTGGGGTTTTGATTTTGTTGAACCCTTCACTGTGCAGCTGATCTTAATCCTGTGTGGTCAGGTGACCATGGCAACAAAATCAGGCATTCTCAATTGATCCTCAGCTGGAGAAATTTGACCTGACAGAATTGGTCAATCTAATTTAAAAAGCAGCTATCAGCTCCAGAGAACAGTGCAGCTAAGATCAAAGAGTTACAAAGATTCAAGAAGAACCAGTTCCAAACAGACTGAGGGTTTTATATTGGAGAAGGGTCAGCCTGAGTCAATCCACTTTCTAGCTCCTGGCATGACAACAGTGAAGGGTATTGGTGTGACCCCATTGGATGATGTGAACCCAGCTCATGACCGTATTGGCCAAAGCCACAGAAGATTCTGGAAGATCAGGGACAGGAGAGGAGGAAAACACACCTGAACGCCAAACACTTAGCAAAGCCTTGACTGGGTCCTGCAGTGGAGATATGAACATCTGCTCCAAACCTGCTCATAAAAGTCCTCGCGTGAGAAGGGCAGGGCATGAAGACCATCACATCCACACTGACCCTCTGAAGAGCATCCCATCCAGGCCCAACCACTATCCTCTCAGCCTGCATTCCCCAAAGCCAATCCAGCGAACCTGCACATCTTTGGGCTGTGGGAGGAAAGCAAAGCCCCCGCAGTAGCCCATGGAGAGAAGGTGCAAACTCGACACAAACAGAAAGCCAAGGGAGGAATCAAAGTCAGGTCCCCGATGCTGCGAGGCAGCAGTGCTACCCACTGAGCCACCATGCCATCCCCAGGAGATTCGATTCTCAGCAGGTTTTCAGCCATTGTGACTGAGCTGTCTGTTTCAGGGAATTCAGCTTTAATCCTGCAGATCCCCAAAAGTGCTGCGTAAGGCGACAGGGAACACCCCATCCCATCAACTGAATGCAGATAAGCAGTTGTTAGCAAAGCAGATTAAGGACAGACAAGGAAGAGTCAGACACCCGAGATGGCACTTCAACACACAACCCCTGGCTTAGGAGGCCAGTGCCTTATCCATTAGGCCACTGGAGCTGCACAGTTACATGCAGCATGGCAGACTTTAAATACTGCGCCCTGACCTCTCATTGTGTGTTTTTGTGGATTTTCTCCTCTCAATGCACTGTGAGGATCCACGATGGTGGTGATCTCGGACGATCGTGTTGCAGAGCTCGGCACCACAGCACAAGCGCCCAATCCGTTCCATCGCGATATCCTAGGAGTCTGAAAATGTTGTGGAGTCCCAGGACATTGTGAAAAATCAACTTTCCTGCGTTTTCTTCGTCCAGAGATGTTGAAGACGGATGGGGCAGTGTCCGAGGCCAGGCCCCCGGCCCAGCCTGCAGGATCCTTGGGCTCGATTGCCTACCAGGCCCTGGCCAAATCTCGCGCGATCTTGGTTAAGCAGATAGAGGAGAAGCTGGCCCCGATCTCTATCGTGCTGCAGAAGCATGAACAGCAGCTGGGAGACCTGGAAAAGAGGACGGATGAGGTTGGACACAGACGCACAGCGGTGGAAGCTGATACCGGTTCCTCTAAGGATAGGATCCAAGCATCGGAGGCTGAGGGCTGACCATACAGAGGTTTATAATATCATGAGGAACATGAATAGGGTAAACAGCCAAGGTCTTTTCCCTGGGGTGTGGGAGTCCAGAACTAGAGGGCTTAGGTTTAGGGTGAGAGGGAAAAGATATAAAAGAGACCAAAGGGACAACATTTTCAGGCAGAAGGTGGTGTGTGTGTGTGGAATGAGCTGCCAGAGGAAGTGGTCGAGGCTGGTACAATTACATCATTTCAAAGGCATCTGGATGGGTATACGTATAGGAAGAGTTTGGAGGGAAATGGGCCGGGTGCTGGCAGGTGGGACTAGATTGGGTCGGGATATCTGTTCGACCGAGGGTGTGTTTGTGTGCTGTACATCTCTATGACTCGATGACTAGAAGTGTCAGTCTGAGTCAATCCGTTGTCTAGCTACGGGCAAGGTGACTCCATTGGATGATGTGAACCCAGCTGATGACCCCTTTGGCCAAAGCTAGAGAACATTCTGGAAGATCAGGGAAAAGAAGGATATGAACACACACCTGGATGCCAGTCCCTTAGCGAAGCCTTGACTGCGATCTGCAGCAGAGCTCTGACCATGTGCTCCAAACTTGTTCATAAAAGCCCAGGGAGTGAGGGGGGCAAGCCATTCACCCCAGCAAGTCCACACTCAGCCTCTGATGAGCATCCCATCCAGGCCCAACCACTATCCTCTCAGCCTGCATTCCCCAAAGCCAATCCAGCGAACCTGCACATCTTTGGGCTGTGGGAGGAAAGCAAAGCACCCGCAGTGCCCCATGGAGAGAAGGTGCAAACTCGACACAAACAGAAAGCCAAGGGAGGAATCAAAGTCAGGTCCCCGATGCTGCGAGGCAGCAGTGCTACCCACTGAGCCACCATGCCAGCCCCAGGAGATTCTCAGCAGGTTTTCAGCCATTGTGTCTGTGCTGTCTGTTTCAGGGAATTCAGCTTTAATCCTGCAGATCCCCAAAAGGGCTGCGTAAGGTGACAGGGAACACCCCATCCCATCAACTGAATGCAGATAAGCAGTTGTTAGCAAAGCAGATTAAGGACAGACAAGGAAGAGTCAGACACCCGAGATGGCACTTCAACACACAACCCCTGGCTTAGGAGGCCAGTGCCTTATCCATTAGGCCACTGGAGCTGCACAGTTACATGCAGCATGGCAGACTTCAAATACTGCGCCCTGACCTCTCATTGTGTGTTTTTGTGGATTTTCTCCTCTCAATGCACTGTGAGGATCCAAGATGGTGGTGATCTCGGACGATGGTGTTGCAGAGCTCGGCACCACAGCACAAGCGCCCAATCCGTTCCATCGCGATATCCTAGGAGTCTGAAAATGTTGTGGAGTCCCAGGACATTGTGAAAAATCAACTTTCCTGCGTTTTCTTCGTCCAGAGATGTTGAAGACGGATGGGGCAGTGTCCGAGGCCAGGCCCCCGGCCTAGCCTGCAGGATCCTTGGGCTCGATTGCCTACCAGGCCCTGGCCAAATCTCGCGCGATCTTGGTTAAGCAGATAGAGGAGAAGCTGGCCCCGATCTCTATCGTGCTGCAGAAGCATGAACAGCAGCTGGGAGACCTGGAAAAGAGGACGGATGAGGTTGGACACAGAGGCACAGCGGTGGAAGCTGATACCGGTTCCTCTAAGGATAGGATCCAAGCATCGGAGGCTGAGGGCTGACCATACAGAGGTTTATAAAATCATGAGGAACATGAATAGGGTAAACAGCCAAGGTCTTTTCCCTGGTGTGTGGGAGTCCAGAACTAGGGGGCTTAGGTTTAGGGTGAGTGGGAAAAGATATAAAAGAGACCAAAGGGACATTTTCAGGCAGAAGGTGGTGTGTGTGTGTGTGGAATGAGCTGCCAGAGGAAGTGGTCGAGGCTGGTACAATTACATCATTTAAAAGGCATCTGGATGGGTATATGTATAGGAAGAGTTTGGAGGGAGATGGTCCGGGTGCTGGCAGGTGGGACTAGATTGGGTTGGGATATCTGTTCGACCGAGGGTGTGTTTGTGTGCTGTACATCTCTATGACTCGATGACTGGAAGTGTCAGTCTGAGTCAATCCGTTGTCTAGCTACGGGCAAGGTGACTCCATTGGATGATGTGAACCCAGCTGATGACCCCTTTGGCCAAAGCTAGAGAACATTCTGGAAGATCAGGGAAAAGAAGGATATGAACACACACCTGGATGCCAGTCCCTTAGCGAAGCCTTGACTGCGATCTGCAGCAGAGCTCTGACCATGTGCTCCAAACTTGTTCATAAAAGCCCAGGGAGTGAGGGGGGCAAGCCATTCACCCCAGCAAGTCCACACTCAGCCTCTGATGAGCATCCCATCCAGGCCCAACCACTATCCTCTCAGCCTGCATTCCCCAAAGCCAATCCAGCGAACCTGCACATCTTTGGGCTGTGGGAGGAAAGCAAAGCACCCGCAGTAGCCCATGGAGAGAAGGTGCAAACTCGACACAAACAGAAAGGGAGGAATCAAAGTCAGGTCCCTGATGCTGCGAGGCAGCAGTGCTACCCACTGAGCCACCATGCCATCTCCAGGAGATTCTCAGCAGGTTTTCAGCCATTGTGACTGTGCTGTCTGTTTCAGGGAATTCAGCTTTAATCCTGCAGATCCCCAAAAGTGCTGCGTAAGGCAAGAGGGAACATCCCACCAATTGAATACAGATATAGCGGTTGTTGGCAAAGCAGATTAAGGACACACAAGGAAGAGTCAGACACCCCAGATGGGACTTTAAATACTGCGCCCTGACCTCTCATTGTGTGTTTTTCTGGATTTTCTCCTCTCAATGCACTGTGAGGATCCAAGATGGTGGTGATCTCGGACGATGGTGTTGCAGAGCTCGGCACCACAGCACAAGCGCCCAATCCGTTCCATCGCGATATCCTAGGAGTCTGAAAATGTTGTGGAGTCCCAGGACATTGTGAAAAATCAACTTTCCTGCGTTTTCTTCGTCCAGAGATGTTGAAGACGGATGGGGCAGTGTCCGAGGCCAGGCCCCCGGCCTAGCCTGCAGGATCCTTGGGCTCGATTGCCTACCAGGACCTGGCCAAATCTCGCGCGAACTTGGTTAAGCAGATAGAGGAGAAGCTGGCCCCGATCTCTATCGTGCTGCAGAAGCATGAACAGCAGCTGGGAGACCTGGAAAAGAGGACGGATGAGGTTGGACACAGAGGCACAGCGGTGGAAGCTGATACCGGTTCCTCTAAGGATAGGATCCAAGCATCGGAGGCTGAGGGCTGACCATACAGAGGTTTATAAAATCATGAGGAACATGAATAGGGTAAACAGCCAAGGTCTTTTACCTGGTGTGTGGGAGTCCAGAACTGGAGGGCTTAGGTTTAGGGTGAGTGGGAAAAGATATAAAAGAGACCAAAGGGACAACATTTTCAGGCAGAAGGTGGTGTGTGTGTGTGTGGAATGAGCTGCCAGAGGAAGTGGTCGAGGCTGGTACAATTACATCATTTAAAAGGCATCTGGATGGGTATATGTATAGGAAGAGTTTGGAGGGAGATGGGCCGGGTGCTGGCAGGTGGGACTAGATTGGGTTGGGATATCTGTTCGACCGAAGGTGTGTTTGTGTGCTGTACATCTCTATGACTCGATGACTGGAAGTGTCAGTCTGAGTCAATCCGTTGTCTAGCTACGGGCAAGGTGACTCCATTGGATGATGTGAACCCAGCTGATGACCCCTTTGGCCAAAGCTAGAGAACATTCTGGAAGATCAGGGAAAAGAAGGATATGAACACACACCTGGATGCCAGTCCCTTAGCGAAGCCTTGACTGCGATCTGCAGCAGAGCTCTGACCATGTGCTCCAAACTTGTTCATAAAAGCCCAGGGAGTGAGGGGGGCAAGCCATTCACCCCAGCAAGTCCACACTCAGCCTCTGATGAGCATCCCATCCAGGCCCAACCACTATCCTCTCAGCCTGCATTCCCCAAAGCCAATCCAGCGAACCTGCACATCTTTGGGCTGTGGGAGAAAAGCAAAGCACCCGCAGTAGCCCATGGAGAGAAGGTGCAAACTCGACACAAACAGAAAGCCAAGGGAGGAATCAAAGTCAGGTCCCCGATGCTGCGAGGCAGCAGTGCTACCCACTGAGCCACCATGCCATCTCCAGGAGATTCTCAGCAGGTTTTCAGCCATTGTGACTGTGCTGTCTGTTTCAGGGAATTCAGCTTTAATCCTGCAGATCCCCAAAAGTTCAGCGTAAGGCGAGCGGGAACACCCCACCAACTGAATCCAGATAAGCGGTTGTTGGCAAAGCAGATTAAGGACACACAAGGAAGAGTCAGACACCCCAGATGGGACTTGAACCCACAATCCCTGGCTTAGGAAGCCAGTGCCTTATCCATTAGGCCACTGGGGCTGCGCAGTTACATGCAGCATGGCAGACTTTAAATACTGCGCCCTGACCTCTCATTGTGTGTTTTTCTGGATTTTCTCCTCTCAATGCACTGTGAGGATCCAAGATGATGGTGATCTCGGACGATGGTGTTGCAGAGCTCGGCACCACAGCACAAGCGCCCAATCCGTTCCATCGCGATATCCTAGGAGTCTGAAAATGTTGTGGAGTCCCAGGACATTGTGAAAAATCAACTTTCCTGCGTTTTCTTCGTCCAGAGATGTTGAAGACGGATGGGGCAGTGTCCGAGGCCAGGCCCCCGGCCTAGCCTGCAGGATCCTTGGGCTCGATTGCCTACCAGGCCCTGGCCAAATCTCGCGCGATCTTGGTTAAGCAGATAGAGGAGAAGCTGGCCCCGATCTCTATCGTGCTGCAGAAGCATGAACAGCAGCTGGGAGACCTGGAAAAGAGGACGGATGAGGTTGGACACAGAGGCACAGCGGTGGAAGCTGATCCCGGTTCCTCTAAGGATAGGATCCAAGCATCGGAGGCTGAGGGCTGACCATACAGAGGTTTATAAAATCATGAGGAACATGAATAGGGTAAACAGCCAAGGTCTTTTCCCTGGTGTGTGGGAGTCCAGAACTAGAGGGCTTAGGTTTAGGGTGAGTGGGAAAAGATATAAAAGAGACCAAAGGGACAACATTTTCAGGCAGAAGGTGGTGTGTGTGTGTGTGGAATGAGCTGCCAGAGGAAGTGGTCGAGGCTGGTACAATTACATCATTTAAAAGGCATCTGGATGGGTATATGTATAGGAAGAGTTTGGAGGGAGATGGGCCGGGTGCTGGCAGGTGGGACTAGATTGGGTTGGGATATCTGTTCGACCGAAGGTGTGTTTGTGTGCTGTACATCTCTATGACTCGATGACTGGAAGTGTCAGTCTGAGTCAATCCGTTGTCTAGCTACGGGCAAGGTGACTCCATTGGATGATGTGAACCCAGCTGATGACCCCTTTGGCCAAAGCTAGAGAACATTCTGGAAGATCAGGGAAAAGAAGGATATGAACACACACCTGGATGCCAGTCCCTTAGCGAAGCCTTGACTGCGATCTGCAGCAGAGCTCTGACCATGTGCTCCAAACTTGTTCATAAAAGCCCAGGGAGTGAGGGGGGCAAGCCATTCACCCCAGCAAGTCCACACTCAGCCTCTGATGAGCATCCCATCCAGGCCCAACCACTATCCTCTCAGCCTGCATTCCCCAAAGCCAATCCAGCGAACCTGCACATCTTTGGGCTGTGGGAGAAAAGCAAAGCACCCGCAGTAGCCCATGGAGAGAAGGTGCAAACTCGACACAAACAGAAAGCCAAGGGAGGAATCAAAGTCAGGTCCCCGATGCTGCGAGGCAGCAGTGCTACCCACTGAGCCACCATGCCATCTCCAGGAGATTCTCAGCAGGTTTTCAGCCATTGTGACTGTGCTGTCTGTTTCAGGGAATTCAGCTTTAATCCTGCAGATCCCCAAAAGTTCAGCGTAAGGCGAGCGGGAACACCCCACCTACTGAATCCAGATAAGCGGTTGTTGGCAAAGCAGATTAAGGACACACAAGGAAGAGTCAGACACCCCAGATGGGACTTGAACCCACAATCCCTGGCTTAGGAAGCCAGTGCCTTATCCATTAGGCCACTGGGGCTGCACAGTTACATGCAGCATGGCAGACTTTAAATACTGCGCCCTGACCTCTCATTGTGTGTTTTTGTGGATTTTCTCCTCTCAATGCACTGTGAGGATCCAAGATGATGGTGATCTCAGACGATGGTGTTGCAGAGCTCGGCACCACAGCACAAGCGCCCAATCCGTTCCATCGCGATATCCTAGGAGTCTGAAAATGTTGTGGAGTCCCAGGACATTGTGAAAAATCAACTTTCCTGCGTTTTCTTCGTCCAGAGATGTTGAAGACGGATGGGGCAGTGTCCGAGGCCAGGCCCCCGGCCTAGCCTGCAGGATCCTTGGGCTCGATTGCCTACCAGGCCCTGGCCAAATCTCGCGCGATCTTGGTTAAGCAGATAGAGGAGAAGCTGGCCCCGATCTCTATCGTGCTGCAGAAGCATGAACAGCAGCTGGGAGACCTGGAAAAGAGGACGGATGAGGTTGGACACAGAGGCACAGCGGTGGAAGCTGATACCGCTTCCTCTAAGGATAGGATCCAAGCATCGGAGGCTGAGGGCTGACCATACAGAGGTTTATAAAATCATGAGGAACATGAATAGGGTAAACAGCCAAGGTCTTTTCCCTGGTGTGTGGGAGTCCAGAAGTAGAGGGCTTAGGTTTAGGGTGAGTGGGAAAAGATATAAAAGAGACCAAAGGGACAACATTTTCAGGCAGAAGGTGGTGTGTGTGTGTGTGGAATGAGCTGCCAGAGGAAGTGGTCGAGGCTGGTACAATTACATCATTTAAAAGGCATCTGGATGGGTATATGTATAGGAAGAGTTTGGAGGGAGATGGGCCGGGTGCTGGCAGGTGGGACTAGATTGGGTTGGGATATCTGTTCGACCGAAGGTGTGTTTGTGTGCTGTACATCTCTATGACTCGATGACTGGAAGTGTCAGTCTGAGTCAATCCGCTGTCTAGCTACGGGCAAGGTGACTCCATTGGATGATGTGAACCCAGCTGATGACCCCTTTGGCCAAAGCTAGAGAACATTCTGGAAGATCAGGGAAAAGAAGGATATGAACACACACCTGGATGCCAGTCCCTTAGCGAAGCCTTGACTGCGATCTGCAGCAGAGCTCTGACCATGTGCTCCAAACTTGTTCATAAAAGCCCAGGGAGTGAGGGGGGCAAGCCATTCACCCCAGCAAGTCCACACTCAGCCTCTGATGAGCATCCCATCCAGGCCCAACCACTATCCTCTCAGCCTGCATTCCCCAAAGCCAATCCAGCGAACCTGCACATCTTTGGGCTGTGGGAGGAAAGCAAAGCACCCGCAGTAGCCCATGGAGAGAAGGTGCAAACTCGACACAAACAGAAAGCCAAGGGAGGAATCAAAGTCAGGTCCCCGATGCTGCGAGGCAGCAGTGCTACCCACTGAGCCACCATGCCAGCCCCAGGAGATTCTCAGCAGGTTTTCAGCCATTGTGACTGTGCTGTCTCTTTCAGGGAATTCAGCTTTAATCCTGCAGATCCCCAAAAGTGCTGCGTAAGGCGAGAGGGAACACCCCACCAACTAAATCCAGGTAAGCAGTTGTTGGCAAAGCAGATTAAGGACAGACAAGGAAGAGTCAGACACCCTAGATGGGACTTGAACCCACAACCCCTGGATGAGGTAGCCAGTGCTTTATCCATTAGGCCACGGGGCCTACACAGTCACATGCAGCATGGCAGACTTTAAATACTGCGCCCTGACCTCTCATTGTGTGTTTTTCTGGATTTTCTCCTCTCAATGCACTGTGAGGATCCAAGATGGTGGTGATCTCGGACGATGGTGTTGCAGAGCTCGGCACCACAGCACAAGCGCCCAATCCGTTCCATCGCGATATCCTAGGAGTCTGAAAATGTTGTGGAGTCCCAGGACATTGTGAAAAATCAACTTTCCTGCGTTTTCTTCGTCCAGAGATGTTGAAGACGGATGGGGCAGTGTCCGAGGCCAGGCCCCCGGCCTAGCCTGCAGGATCCTTGGGCTCGATTGCCTACCAGGACCTGGCCAAATCTCGCGCGATCTTGGTTAAGCAGATAGAGGAGAAGCTGGCCCCGATCTCTATCGTGCTGCAGAAGCATGAACAGCAGCTGGGAGACCTGGAAAAGAGGACGGATGAGGTTGGACACAGAGGCACAGCGGTGGAAGCTGATACCGGTTCCTCTAAGGATAGGATCCAAGCATCGGAGGCTGAGGGCTGACCATACAGAGGTTTATAAAATCATGAGGAACATGAATAGGGTAAACAGCCAAGGTCTTTTCCCTGGTGTGTGGGAGTCCAGAACTAGAGGGCTTAGGTTTAGGGTGAGTGGGAAAAGATATAAAAGAGACCAAAGGGACAACATTTTCAGGCAGAAGGTGGTGTGTGTGTGTGTGGAATGAGCTGCCAGAGGAAGTGGTCGAGGCTGGTACAATTACATCATTTAAAAGGCATCTGGATGGGTATATGTATAGGAAGAGTTTGGAGGGAGATGGGCCGGGTGCTGGCAGGTGGGACTAGATTGGGTTGGGATATCTGTTCGACCGAAGGTGTGTTTGTGTGCTGTACATCTCTATGACTCGATGACTGGAAGTGTCAGTCTGAGTCAATCCGTTGTCTAGCTACGGGCAAGGTGACTCCATTGGATGATGTGAACCCAGCTGATGACCCCTTTGGCCAAAGCTAGAGAACATTCTGGAAGATCAGGGAAAAGAAGGATATGAACACACACCTGGATGCCAGTCCCTTAGCGAAGCCTTGACTGCGATCTGCAGCAGAGCTCTGACCATGTGCTCCAAACTTGTTCATAAAAGCCCAGGGAGTGAGGGGGGCAAGCCATTCACCCCAGCAAGTCCACACTCAGCCTCTGATGAGCATCCCATCCAGGCCCAACCACTATCCTCTCAGCCTGCATTCCCCAAAGCCAATCCAGCGAACCTGCACATCTTTGGGCTGTGGGAGGAAAGCAAAGCACCCGCAGTAGCCCATGGAGAGAAGGTGCAAACTCGACACAAACAGAAAGCCAAGGGAGGAATCAAAGTCAGGTCCCCGATGCTGCGAGGCAGCAGTGCTACCCACTGAGCCACCATGCCAGCCCCAGGAGATTCTCAGCAGGTTTTCAGCCATTGTGTCTGTGCTGTCTCTTTCAGGGAATTCAGCTTTAATCCTGCAGATCCCCAAAAGTGCTGCGTAAGGCGAGAGGGAACACCCCACCAACTAAATCCAGGTAAGCAGTTGTTGGCAAAGCAGATTAAGGACAGACAAGGAAGAGTCAGACACCCTAGATGGGACTTGAACCCACAACCCCTGGATGAGGTAGCCAGTGCTTTATCCATTAGGCCACGGGGCCTACACAGTCACATGCAGCATGGCAGACTTTAAATACTGCGCCCTGACCTCTCATTGTGTGTTTTTCTGGATTTTCTCCTCTCAATGCACTGTGAGGATCCAAGATGGTGGTGATCTCGGACGATGGTGTTGCAGAGCTCGGCACCACAGCACAAGCGCCCAATCCGTTCCATCGCGATATCCTAGGAGTCTGAAAATGTTGTGGAGTCCCAGGACATTGTGAAAAATCAACTTTCCTGCGTTTTCTTCGTCCAGAGATGTTGAAGACGGATGGGGCAGTGTCCGAGGCCAGGCCCCCGGCCTAGCCTGCAGGATCCTTGGGCTCGATTGCCTACCAGGACCTGGCCAAATCTCGCGCGATCTTGGTTAAGCAGATAGAGGAGAAGCTGGCCCCGATCTCTATCGTGCTGCAGAAGCATGAACAGCAGCTGGGAGACCTGGAAAAGAGGACGGATGAGGTTGGACACAGAGGCACAGCGGTGGAAGCTGATACCGCTTCCTCTAAGGATAGGATCCAAGCATCGGAGGCTGAGGGCTGACCATACAGAGGTTTATAAAATCATGAGGAACATGAATAGGGTAAACAGCCAAGGTCTTTTCCCTGGTGTGTGGGAGTCCAGAACTAGAGGGCTTAGGTTTAGGGTGAGTGGGAAAAGATATAAAAGAGACCAAAGGGACAACATTTTCAGGCAGATGGTGGTGTGTGTGTGTGTGGAATGAGCTGCCAGAGGAAGTGGTCGAGGCTGGTACAATTACATCATTTAAAAGGCATCTGGATGGGTATATGTATAGGAAGAGTTTGGAGGGAGATGGGCCGGGTGCTGGCAGGTGGGACTAGATTGGGTTGGGATATCTGTTCGACCGAAGGTGTGTTTGTGTGCTGTACATCTCTATGACTCGATGACTGGAAGTGTCAGTCTGAGTCAATCCGTTGTCTAGCTACGGGCAAGGTGACTCCATTGGATGATGTGAACCCAGCTGATGACCCCTTTGGCCAAAGCTAGAGAACATTCTGGAAGATCAGGGAAAAGAAGGATATGAACACACACCTGGATGCCAGTCCCTTAGCGAAGCCTTGACTGCGATCTGCAGCAGAGCTCTGACCATGTGCTCCAAACTTGTTCATAAAAGCCCAGGGAGTGAGGGGGGCAAGCCATTCACCCCAGCAAGTCCACACTCAGCCTCTGATGAGCATCCCATCCAGGCCCAACCACTATCCTCTCAGCCTGCATTCCCCAAAGCCAATCCAGCGAACCTGCACATCTTTGGGCTGTGGGAGAAAAGCAAAGCACCCGCAGTAGCCCATGGAGAGAAGGTGCAAACTCGACACAAACAGAAAGCCAAGGGAGGAATCAAAGTCAGGTCCCCGATGCTGCGAGGCAGCAGTGCTACCCACTGAGCCACCATGCCATCTCCAGGAGATTCTCAGCAGGTTTTCAGCCATTGTGACTGTGCTGTCTGTTTCAGGGAATTCAGCTTTAATCCTGCAGATCCCCAAAAGTTCAGCGTAAGGCGAGCGGGAACACCCCACCTACTGAATCCAGATAAGCGGTTGTTGGCAAAGCAGATTAAGGACACACAAGGAAGAGTCAGACACCCCAGATGGGACTTGAACCCACAATCCCTGACTTAGGAAGCCAGTGCCTTATCCATTAGGCCACTGGGGCTACACAGTTACATGCAGCATGGCAGACTTTAAATACTGCGCCCTGACCTCTCATTGTGTGTTTTTGTGGATTTTCTCCTCTCAATGCACTGTGAGGATCCAAGATGATGGTGATCTCGGACGATGGTGTTGCAGAGCTCGGCACCACAGCACAAGCGCCCAATCCGTTCCATCGCGATATCCTAGGAGTCTGAAAATGTTGTGGAGTCCCAGGACATTATGAAAAATCAACTTTCCTGCGTTTTCTTCGTCCAGAGATGTTGAAGACGGATGGGGCAGTGTCCGAGGCCAGGCCCCCGGCCTAGCCTGCAGGATCCTTGGGCTCGATTGCCTACCAGGCCCTGGCCAAATCTCGCGCGATCTTGGTTAAGCAGATAGAGGAGAAGCTGGCCCCGATCTCTATCGTGCTGCAGAAGCATGAACAGCAGCTGGGAGACCTGGAAAAGAGGACGGATGAGGTTGGACACAGAGGCACAGCGGTGGAAGCTGATACCGCTTCCTCTAAGGATAGGATCCAAGCATCGGAGGCTGAGGGCTGACCATACAGAGGTTTATAAAATCATGAGGAACATGAATAGGGTAAACAGCCAAGGTCTTTTCCCTGGTGTGTGGGAGTCCAGAACTAGAGGGCTTAGGTTTAGGGTGAGTGGGAAAAGATATAAAAGAGACCAAAGGGACAACATTTTCAGGCAGAAGGTGGTGTGTGTGTGTGTGGAATGAGCTGCCAGAGGAAGTGGTCGAGGCTGGTACAATTACATCATTTAAAAGGCATCTGGATGGGTATATGTATAGGAAGAGTTTGGAGGGAGATGGGCCGGGTGCTGGCAGGTGGGACTAGATTGGGTCGGGATATCTGTTCGACCGAAGGTGTGTTTGTGTGCTGTACATCTCTATGACTCGATGACTGGAAGTGTCAGTCTGAGTCAATCCGTTGTCTAGCTACGGGCAAGGTGACTCCATTGGATGATGTGAACCCAGCTGATGACCCCTTTGGCCAAAGCTAGAGAACATTCTGGAAGATCAGGGAAAAGAAGGATATGAACACACACCTGGATGCCAGTCCCTTAGCGAAGCCTTGACTGCGATCTGCAGCAGAGCTCTGACCATGTGCTCCAAACTTGTTCATAAAAGCCCAGGGAGTGAGGGGGGCAAGCCATTCACCCCAGCAAGTCCACACTCAGCCTCTGATGAGCATCCCATCCAGGCCCAACCACTATCCTCTCAGCCTGCATTCCCCAAAGCCAATCCAGCGAACCTGCACATCTTTGGGCTGTGGGAGGAAAGCAAAGCACCCGCAGTACCCCATGGAGAGAAGGTGCAAACTCGACACAAACAGAAAGCCAAGGGAGGAATCAAAGTCAGGTCCCCGATGCTGCGAGGCAGCAGTGCTACCCACTGAGCCACCATGCCATCTCCAGGAGATTCTCAGCAGGTTTTCAGCCATTGTGACTGTGCTGTCTCTTTCAGGGAATTCAGCTTTAATCCTGCAGATCCCCAAAAGTGCTGCGTAAGGCGAGCGGGAACACCCCACCAACTGAATCCAGATAAGCGGTTGTTGGCAAAGCAGATTAAGGACACACAAGGAAGAGTCAGACACCCCAGATGGGACTTTAAATACTGCGCCCTGACCTCTCATTGTGTGTTTTTCTGGATTTTCTCCTCTCAATGCACTGTGAGGATCCAAGATGGTGGTGATCTCGGACGATGGTGTTGCAGAGCTCGGCACCACAGCACAAGCGCCCAATCCGTTCCATCGCGATATCCTAGGAGTCTGAAAATGTTGTGGAGTCCCAGGACATTGTGAAAAATCAACTTTCCTGCGTTTCCTTCGTCCAGAGATGTTGAAGACGGATGGGGCAGTGTCCGAGGCCAGGCCCCCGGCCCAGCCTGCAGGATCCTTGGGCTCGATTGCCTACCAGGCCCTGGCCAAATCTCGCGCGATCTTGGTTAAGCAGATAGAGGAGAAGCTGGCCCCGATCTCTATCGTGCTGCAGAAGCATGAACAGCAGCTGGGAGACCTGGAAAAGAGGACGGATGAGGTTGGACACAGAGGCACAGCGGTGGAAGCTGATACCGCTTCCTCTAAGGATAGCATCCAAGCATCGGAGGCTGAGGGCTGACCATACAGAGGTTTATAAAATCATGAGGAACATGAATAGGGTAAACAGCCAAGGTCTTTTCCCTGGTGTGTGGGAGTCCAGAACTAGAGGGCTTAGGTTTAGGGTGGGTGGGAAAAGATATAAAAGAGACCAAAGGGACAACATTTTCAGGCAGAAGGTGGTGTGTGTGTGTGGAATGAGCTGCCAGAGGAAGTGGTCGAGGCTGGTACAATTACATCATTTCAAAGGCATCTGGATGGGTATACGTATAGGAAGTGTTTGGAGGGAGATGGGCCGGGTGCTGGCAGGTGGGACTAGATTGGGTCGGGATATCTGTTCGACCGAGGGTGTGTTTGTGTGCTGTACATCTCTATGACTCGATGACTGGAAGTGTCAGTCTGAGTCAATCCGTTGTCTAGCTACGGGCAAGGTGACTCCATTGGATGGTGTGAACCCAGCTGATGACCCCTTTGGCCAAAGCTAGAGAACATTCTGGAAGATCAGGGAAAAGAAGGATATGAACACACACCTGGATGCCAGTCCCTTAGCGAAGCCTTGACTGCGATCTGCAGCAGAGCTCTGACCATGTGCTCCAAACTTGTTCATAAAAACCCGAGAGTGAGGGGGGCAAGCCATTCACCCCAGCAAGTCCACACTCAGCCTCTGATGAGCATCCCATCCAGGCCCAACCACTATCCTCTCAGCCTGCATTCCCCAAAGCCAATCCAGCGAACCTGCACATCTTTGGGCTGTGGGAGGAAAGCAAAGCACCCGCAGTAGCCCATGGAGAGAAGGTGCAAACTCGACACAAACAGAAAGCCAAGGGAGGAATCAAAGTCAGGTCCCCGATGCTGCGAGGCAGCAGTGCTACCCACTGAGCCACCATGCCAGCCCCAGGAGATTCTCAGCAGGTTTTCAGCCATTGTGTCTGTGCTGTCTCTTTCAGGGAATTCAGCTTTAATCCTGCAGATCCCCAAAAGGGCTGCATAAGGCGACAGGGAACACCCCATCCCATCAACTGAATGCAGATAAGCACTGGTTGGCAAAGCAGATTAAGGACAGACAAGGAAGAGTCAGACACCCCAGGTGGGATTTAAACCCACAACCCCTGGCTTAGGAGGCCAGTGCCTTATCCATTAGGCCACTGGAGCCGCACAGTTCCACACAGCATGGCAGACTTTAAATACTGCGCCCTGACCTCTCATTGTGTGTTTTTGTGGATTTTCTCCTCTCAATGCACTGTGAGGATCCAAGATGGTGGTGATCTCGGACGATGGTGTTGCAGAGCTCGGCACCACAGCACAAGCGCCCAATCCGTTCCATCGCGATATCCTAGGAGTCTGAAAATGTTGTGGAGTCCCAGGACATTGTGAAAAATCAACTTTCCTGCGTTTCCTTCGTCCAGAGATGTTGAAGACGGATGGGGCAGTGTCCGAGGCCAGGCCCCCGGCCCAGCCTGCAGGATCCTTGGGCTCGATTGCCTACCAGGCCCTGGCCAAATCTCGCGCGATCTTGGTTAAGCAGATAGAGGAGAAGCTGGCCCCGATCTCTATCGTGCTGCAGAAGCATGAACAGCAGCTGGGAGACCTGGAAAAGAGGACGGATGAGGTTGGACACAGAGGCACAGCGGTGGAAGCTGATACCGCTTCCTCTAAGGATAGGATCCAAGCATCGGAGGCTGAGGGCTGACCATACAGAGGTTTATAAAATCATGAGGAACATGAATACGGTAAACAGCCAAGGTCTTTTCCCTGGTGTGTGGGAGTCCAGAACTAGAGGGCTTAGGTTTAGGGTGAGTGGGAAAAGATATAAAAGAGACCAAAGGGACAACATTTTCAGGCAGAAGGTGGTGTGTGTGTGTGGAATGAGCTGCCAGAGGAAGTGGTCGAGGCTGGTACAATTACATCATTTCAAAGGCATCTGGATGGGTATACGTATAGGAAGTGTTTGGAGGGAGATGGGCCGGGTGCTGGCAGGTGGGACTAGATTGGGTCGGGATATCTGTTCGACCGAGGGTGTGTTTGTGTGCTGTACATCTCTATGACTCGATGACTGGAAGTGTCAGTCTGAGTCAATCCGTTGTCTAGCTACGGGCAAGGTGACTCCATTGGATGGTGTGAACCCAGCTGATGACCCCTTTGGCCAAAGCTAGAGAACATTCTGGAAGATCAGGGAAAAGAAGGATATGAACACACACCTGGATGCCAGTCCCTTAGCGAAGCCTTGACTGCGATCTGCAGCAGAGCTCTGACCATGTGCTCCAAACTTGTTCATAAAAACCCGAGAGTGAGGGGGGCAAGCCATTCACCCCAGCAAGTCCACACTCAGCCTCTGATGAGCATCCCATCCAGGCCCAACCACTATCCTCTCAGCCTGCATTCCCCAAAGCCAATCCAGCGAACCTGCACATCTTTGGGCTGTGGGAGGAAAGCAAAGCACCCGCAGTAGCCCATGGAGAGAAGGTGCAAACTCGACACAAACAGAAAGCCAAGGGAGGAATCAAAGTCAGGTCCCCGATGCTGCGAGGCAGCAGTGCTACCCACTGAGCCACCATGCCAGCCCCAGGAGATTCTCAGCAGGTTTTCAGCCATTGTGTCTGTGCTGTCTGTTTCAGGGAATTCAGCTTTGATCCTGCAGATCCCCAAAAGGGCTGCATAAGGCGACAGGGAACACCCCATCCCATCAACGGAATGCAGATAAGCAGTTGTTGGCAAAGCAGATTAAGGACAGACAAGGAAGAGTCAGACACCCCAGTTGGGTCTTGAACCCAGAACCCCCGGCTTAGGAAGCCAGTGCCTTATCCATTAGGCCATTGGATGTGCACAGCTCCACGCAGCATGGCAGACTTTAAATACTGCGCCCTGACCTCTCATTGTGTGTTTTTGTGGATTTTCTCCTCTCAATGCACTGTGAGGATCCAAGATGGTGGTGATCTCGGACGATGGTGTTGCAGAGCTCGGCACCACAGCACAAGCGCCCAATCCGTTCCATCGCGATATCCTAGGAGTCTGAAAATGTTGTGGAGTCCCAGGACATTGTGAAAAATCAACTTTCCTGCGTTTCCTTCGTCCAGAGATGTTGAAGACGGATGGGGCAGTGTCCGAGGCCAGGCCCCCGGCCCAGCCTGCAGGATCCTTGGGCTCGATTGCCTACCAGGCCCTGGCCAAATCTCGCGCGATCTTGGTTAAGCAGATAGAGGAGAAGCTGGCCCCGATCTCTATCGTGCTGCAGAAGAATGAACAGCAGCTGGGAGACCTGGAAAAGAGGACGGATGAGGTTGGACACAGAGGCACAGCGGTGGAAGCTGATACCGCTTCCTCTAAGGATAGGATCCAAGCATCGGAGGCTGAGGGCTGACCATACAGAGGTTTATAAAATCATGAGGAACATGAATAGGGTAAACAGCCAAGGTCTTTTCCCTGGTGTGTGGGAGTCCAGAACTAGAGGGCTTAGGTTTAGGGTGAGTGGGAAAAGATATAAAAGAGACCAAAGGGACAACATTTTCAGGCAGAAGGTGGTGTGTGTGTGTGGAATGAGCTGCCAGAGGAAGTGGTCGAGGCTGGTACAATTACATCATTTCAAAGGCATCTGGATGGGTATACGTATAGGAAGTGTTTGGAGGGAGATGGGCCGGGTGCTGGCAGGTGGGACTAGATTGGGTCGGGATATCTGTTCGACCGAGGGTGTGTTTGTGTGCTGTACATCTCTATGACTCGATGACTGGAAGTGTCAGTCTGAGTCAATCCGTTGTCTAGCTACGGGCAAGGTGACTCCATTGGATGGTGTGAACCCAGCTGATGACCCCTTTGGCCAAAGCTAGAGAACATTCTGGAAGATCAGGGAAAAGAAGGATATGAACACACACCTGGATGCCAGTCCCTTAGCGAAGCCTTGACTGCGATCTGCAGCAGAGCTCTGACCATGTGCTCCAAACTTGTTCATAAAAACCCGAGAGTGAGGGGGGCAAGCCATTCACCCCAGCAAGTCCACACTCAGCCTCTGATGAGCATCCCATCCAGGCCCAACCACTATCCTCTCAGCCTGCATTCCCCAAAGCCAATCCAGCGAACCTGCACATCTTTGGGCTGTGGGAGGAAAGCAAAGCACCCGCAGTAGCCCATGGAGAGAAGGTGCAAACTCGACACAAACAGAAAGCCAAGGGAGGAATCAAAGTCAGGTCCCCGATGCTGCGAGGCAGCAGTGCTACCCACTGAGCCACCATGCCAGCCCCAGGAGATTCTCAGCAGGTTTTCAGCCATTGTGTCTGTGCTGTCTGTTTCAGGGAATTCAGCTTTAATCCTGCAGATCCCCAAAAGGGCTGCATAAGGCGACAGGGAACACCCCATCCCATCAACTGAACGCAGATAAGCCGTTGTCGGCAAAGCAGATTAAGGACAGACAAGGAAGAGTCAGACACCCCAGATAGGATTTGAACCCACAACCCCCGGCTTAGGAAGCCAGTGCCTTATCCATTAGGCCTCTGGAGCTGCACAGTTCCACGCAGCATGGCAGACTTTAAATACTGCGCCCTGACCTCTCATTGTGTGTTTTTGTGGATTTTCTCCTCTCAATGCACTGTGAGGATCCAAGATGGTGGTGATCTCGGACGATGGTGTTGCAGAGCTCGGCACCACAGCACAAGCGCCCAATCCGTTCCATCGCGATATCCTAGGAGTCTGAAAATGTTGTGGAGTCCCAGGACATTGTGAAAAATCAACTTTCCTGCATTTCCTTCGTCCAGAGATGTTGAAGACGGATGGGGCAGTGTCCGAGGCCAGGCCCCCGGCCCAGCCTGCAGGATCCTTGGGCTCGATTGCCTACCAGGCCCTGGCCAAATCTCGCGCGATCTTGGTTAAGCAGATAGAGGAGAAGCTGGCCCCGATCTCTATCGTGCTGCAGAAGCATGAACAGCAGCTGGGAGACCTGGAAAAGAGGACGGATGAGGTTGGACACAGAGGCACAGCGGTGGAAGCTGATACCACTTCCTCTAAGGATAGGATCCAAGCATCGGAGGCTGAGGGCTGACCATACAGAGGTTTATAAAATCATGAGGAACATGAATAGGGTAAACAGCCAAGGTCTTTTCCCTGGGGCGTGGGAGTCCAGAACTAGAGGGCTTAGGTTTAGGGTGAGAGGGAAAAGATATAAAAGAGACCAAAGGGACAACATTTTCAGGCAGAAGGTGGTGTGTGTGTGTGGAATGAGCTGCCAGAGGAAGTGGTCGAGGCTGGTACAATTACATCATTTCAAAGGCATCTGGATGGGTATACGTATAGGAAGAGTTTGGAGGGAGATGGGCCGGGTGCTGGCAGGTGGGACTAGATTGGGTCGGGATATCTGTTCGACCGAGGGTGTGTTTGTGTGCTGTACATCTCTATGACTCGATGACTGGAAGTGTCAGTCTGAGTCAATCCGTTGTCTAGCTACGGGCAAGGTGACTCCATTGGATGGTGTGAACCCAGCTGATGACCCCTTTGGCCAAAGCTAGAGAACATTCTGGAAGATCAGGGAAAAGAAGGATATGAACACACACCTGGATGCCAGTCCCTTAGCGAAGCCTTGACTGCGATCTGCAGCAGAGCTCTGACCATGTGCTCCAAACTTGTTCATAAAAACCCGAGAGTGAGGGGGGCAAGCCATTCACCCCAGCAAGTCCACACTCAGCCTCTGATGAGCATCCCATCCAGGCCCAACCACTATCCTCTCAGCCTGCATTCCCCAAAGCCAATCCAGCGAACCTGCACATCTTTGGGCTGTGGGAGGAAAGCAAAGCACCCGCAGTAGCCCATGGAGAGAAGGTGCAAACTCGACACAAACAGAAAGCCAAGGGAGGAATCAAAGTCAGGTCCCCGATGCTGCGAGGCAGCAGTGCTACCCACTGAGCCACCATGCCAGCCCCAGGAGATTCTCAGCAGGTTTTCAGCCATTGTGTCTGTGCTGTCTGTTTCAGGGAATTCAGCTTTAATCCTGCAGATCCCCAAAAGGGCTGCATAAGGCGACAGGGAACACCCCATCCCATCAACTGAATGCAGATAAGCAGTTGTTGGCAAAGCAGATTAAGGACAGACAAGGAAGAGTCAGACACCCCAGATAGGATTTGAACCCACAACCCCTGGCTAAGGAGGCCAGTGCCTTATCCATTAGGCCACAGGAGCTGCACAGTTCCACACAGCATGGCAGACTTTAAATACTGCGCCCTGACCTCTCATTGTGTGTTTTTGTGGATTTTCTCCTCTCAATGCACTGTGAGGATCCAAGATGGTGGTGATCTCGGACGATGGTGTTGCAGAGCTCGGCACCACAGCACAAGCGCCCAATCCGTTCCATCGCGATATCCTAGGAGTCTGAAAATGTTGTGGAGTCCCAGGACATTGTGAAAAATCAACTTTCCTGCGTTTCCTTCGTCCAGAGATGTTGAAGACGGATGGGGCAGTGTCCGAGGCCAGGCCCCCGGCCCAGCCTGCAGGATCCTTGGGCTCGATTGCCTACCAGGCCCTGGCCAAATCTCGCGCGATCTTGGTTAAGCAGATAGAGGAGAAGCTGGCCCCGATCTCTATCGTGCTGCAGAAGCATGAACAGCAGCTGGGAGACCTGGAAAAGAGGACGGATGAGGTTGGACACAGAGGCACAGCGGTGGAAGCTGATACCGCTTCCTCTAAGGATAGGATCCAAGCATCGGAGGCTGAGGGCTGACCATACAGAGGTTTATAAAATCATGAGGAACATGAATAGGGTAAACAGCCAAGGTCTTTTCCCTGGTGTGTGGGAGTCCAGAACTAGAGGGCTTAGGTTTAGGGTGAGTGGGAAAAGATATAAAAGAGACCAAAGGGACAACATTTTCAGGCAGAAGGTGGTGTGTGTGTGTGGAATGAGCTGCCAGAGGAAGTGGTCGAGGCTGGTACAATTACATCATTTCAAAGGCATCTGGATGGGTATACGTATAGGAAGTGTTTGGAGGGAGATGGGCCGGGTGCTGGCAGGTGGGACTAGATTGGGTCGGGATATCTGTTCGACCGAGGGTGTGTTTGTGTGCTGTACATCTCTATGACTCGATGACTGGAAGTGTCAGTCTGAGTCAATCCGTTGTCTAGCTACGGGCAAGGTGACTCCATTGGATGGTGTGAACCCAGCTGATGACCCCTTTGGCCAAAGCTAGAGAACATTCTGGAAGATCAGGGAAAAGAAGGATATGAACACACACCTGGATGCCAGTCCCTTAGCGAAGCCTTGACTGCGATCTGCAGCAGAGCTCTGACCATGTGCTCCAAACTTGTTCATAAAAACCCGAGAGTGAGGGGGGCAAGCCATTCACCCCAGCAAGTCCACACTCAGCCTCTGATGAGCATCCCATCCAGGCCCAACCACTATCCTCTCAGCCTGCATTCCCCAAAGCCAATCCAGCGAACCTGCACATCTTTGGGCTGTGGGAGGAAAGCAAAGCACCCGCAGTAGCCCATGGAAAGAAGGTGCAAACTCGACACAAACAGAAAGCCAAGGGAGGAATCAAAGTCAGGTCCCCGATGCTGCGAGGCAGCAGTGCTACCCACTGAGCCACCATGCCAGCCCCAGGAGATTCTCAGCAGGTTTTCAGCCATTGTGTCTGTGCTGTCTGTTTCAGGGAATTCAGCTTTGATCCTGCAGATCCCCAAAAGGGCTGCATAAGGCGACAGGGAACACCCCATCCCATCAACTGAAAGCAGATAAGCAGTTGTTGGCAAAGCAGATTAAGGACAGACAAGGAAGAGTCAGACACCCCAGATGGGTCTTGAACCCAGAACCCCCGGCTTAGGAAGCCAGTGCCTTATCCATTAGGCCACTGGAGCTGCACAGTTCCACACAGCATGGCAGACTTTAAATACTGCGCCCTGACCTCTCATTGTGTGTTTTTGTGGATTTTCTCCTCTCAATGCACTGTGAGGATCCAAGATGGTGGTGATCTCGGACGATGGTGTTGCAGAGCTCGGCACCACAGCACAAGCGCCCAATCCGTTCCATCGCGATATCCTAGGAGTCTGAAAATGTTGTGGAGTCCCAGGACATTGTGAAAAATCAACTTTCCTGCGTTTCCTTCGTCCAGAGATGTTGAAGACGGATGGGGCAGTGTCCGAGGCCAGGCCCCCGGCCCAGCCTGCAGGATCCTTGGGCTCGATTGCCTACCAGGCCCTGGCCAAATCTCGCGCGATCTTGGTTAAGCAGATAGAGGAGAAGCTGGCCCCGATCTCTATCGTGCTGCAGAAGCATGAACAGCAGCTGGGAGACCTGGAAAAGAGGACGGATGAGGTTGGACACAGAGGCACAGCGGTGGAAGCTGATACCGCTTCCTCTAAGGATAGGATCCAAGCATCGGAGGCTGAGGGCTGACCATACAGAGGTTTATAAAATCATGAGGAACATGAATAGGGTAAACAGCCAAGGTCTTTTCCCTGGGGCGTGGGAGTCCAGAACTAGAGGGCTTAGGTTTAGGGTGAGAGGGAAAAGATATAAAAGAGACCAAAGGGACAACATTTTCAGGCAGAAGGTGGTGTGTGTGTGTGGAATGAGCTGCCAGAGGAAGTGGTCGAGGCTGGTACAATTACATCATTTCAAAGGCATCTGGATGGGTATACGTATAGGAAGAGTTTGGAGGGAGATGGGCCGGGTGCTGGCAGGTGGGACTAGATTGGGTCGGGATATCTGTTCGACCGAGGGTGTGTTTGTGTGCTGTACATCTCTATGACTCGATGACTGGAAGTGTCAGTCTGAGTCAATCCGTTGTCTAGCTACGGGCAAGGTGACTCCATTGGATGGTGTGAACCCAGCTGATGACCCCTTTGGCCAAAGCTAGAGAACATTCTGGAAGATCAGGGAAAAGAAGGATATGAACACACACCTGGATGCCAGTCCCTTAGCGAAGCCTTGACTGCGATCTGCAGCAGAGCTCTGACCATGTGCTCCAAACTTGTTCATAAAAACCCGAGAGTGAGGGGGGCAAGCCATTCACCCCAGCAAGTCCACACTCAGCCTCTGATGAGCATCCCATCCAGGCCCAACCACTATCCTCTCAGCCTGCATTCCCCAAAGCCAATCCAGCGAACCTGCACATCTTTGGGCTGTGGGAGGAAAGCAAAGCACCCGCAGTAGCCCATGGAGAGAAGGTGCAAACTCGACACAAACAGAAAGCCAAGGGAGGAATCAAAGTCAGGTCCCCGATGCTGCGAGGCAGCAGTGCTACCCACTGAGCCACCATGCCAGCCCCAGGAGATTCTCAGCAGGTTTTCAGCCATTGTGTCTGTGCTGTCTGTTTCAGGGAATTCAGCTTTGATCCTGCAGATCCCCAAAAGGGCTGCATAAGGCGACAGGGAACACCCCATCCCATCAACTGAATGCAGATAAGCAGTTGTTGGCGAAGCAGATTAAGAGCAGACAAGGAAGAGTCAGACACCCCAGATGGGACTTGAACCCAAAACCCCCGGCTTAGGAAGCCAGTGCCTTATCCATTAGGCCACTGGAGCTGCACAGTTCCACGCAGCATGGCAGACTTTAAATACTGCGCCCTGACCTCTCATTGTGTGTTTTTGTGGATTTTCTCCTCTCAATGCACTGTGAGGATCCAAGATGGTGGTGATCTCGGACGATGGTGTTGCAGAGCTCGGCACCACAGCACAAGCGCCCAATCCGTTCCATCGCGATATCCTAGGAGTCTGAAAATGTTGTGGAGTCCCAGGACATTGTGAAAAATCAACTTTCCTGCGTTTCCTTCGTCCAGAGATGTTGAAGACGGATGGGGCAGTGTCCGAGGCCAGGCCCCCGGCCCAGCCTGCAGGATCCTTGGGCTCGATTGCCTACCAGGCCCTGGCCAAATCTCGCGCGATCTTGGTTAAGCAGATAGAGGAGAAGCTGGCCCCGATCTCTATCGTGCTGCAGAAGCATGAACAGCAGCTGGGAGACCTGGAAAAGAGGACGGATGAGGTTGGACACAGAGGCACAGCGGTGGAAGCTGATACCGCTTCCTCTAAGGATAGGATCCAAGCATCGGAGGCTGAGGGCTGACCATACAGAGGTTTATAAAATCATGAGGAACATGAATAGGGTAAACAGCCAAGGTCTTTTCCCTGGTGTGTGGGAGTCCAGAACTAGAGGGCTTAGGTTTAGGGTGAGTGGGAAAAGATATAAAAGAGACCAAAGGGACAACATTTTCAGGCAGAAGGTGGTGTGTGTGTGTGGAATGAGCTGCCAGAGGAAGTGGTCGAGGCTGGTACAATTACATCATTTCAAAGGCATCTGGATGGGTATACGTATAGGAAGTGTTTGGAGGGAGATGGGCCGGGTGCTGGCAGGTGGGACTAGATTGGGTCGGGATATCTGTTCGACCGAGGGTGTGTTTGTGTGCTGTACATCTCTATGACTCGATGACTGGAAGTGTCAGTCTGAGTCAATCCGTTGTCTAGCTACGGGCAAGGTGACTCCATTGGATGGTGTGAACCCAGCTGATGACCCCTTTGGCCAAAGCTAGAGAACATTCTGGAAGATCAGGGAAAAGAAGGATATGAACACACACCTGGATGCCAGTCCCTTAGCGAAGCCTTGACTGCGATCTGCAGCAGAGCTCTGACCATGTGCTCCAAACTTGTTCATAAAACCCGAGAGTGAGGGGGGCAAGCCATTCACCCCAGCAAGTCCACACTCAGCCTCTGATGAGCATCCCATCCAGGCCCAACCACTATCCTCTCAGCCTGCATTCCCCAAAGCCAATCCAGCGAACCTGCACATCTTTGGGCTGTGGGAGGAAAGCAAAGCACCCGCAGTAGCCCATGGAAAGAAGGTGCAAACTCGACACAAACAGAAAGCCAAGGGAGGAATCAAAGTCAGGTCCCCGATGCTGCGAGGCAGCAGTGCTACCCACTGAGCCACCATGCCAGCCCCAGGAGATTCTCAGCAGGTTTTCAGCCATTGTGTCTGTGCTGTCTGTTTCAGGGAATTCAGCTTTGATCCTGCAGATCCCCAAAAGGGCTGCATAAGGCGACAGGGAACACCCCATCCCATCAACTGAATGCAGATAAGCAGTTGTTGGCAAAGCAGATTAAGGACAGACAAGGAAGAGTCAGACACCCCAGATGGGACTTGAACCCAGAACCCCCGGCTTAGGAAGCCAGTGCCTTATCCATTAGGCCACTGGAGCTGCACAGTTCCACACAGCATGGCAGACTTTAAATACTGCGCCCTGACCTCTCATTGTGTGTTTTTGTGGATTTTCTCCTCTCAATGCACTGTGAGGATCCAAGATGGTGGTGATCTCGGACGATGGTGTTGCAGAGCTCGGCACCACAGCACAAGCGCCCAATCCGTTCCATCGCGATATCCTAGGAGTCTGAAAATGTTGTGGAGTCCCAGGACATTGTGAAAAATCAACTTTCCTGCGTTTCCTTCGTCCAGAGATGTTGAAGACGGATGGGGCAGTGTCCGAGGCCAGGCCCCCGGCCCAGCCTGCAGGATCCTTGGGCTCGATTGCCTACCAGGCCCTGGCCAAATCTCGCGCGATCTTGGTTAAGCAGATAGAGGAGAAGCTGGCCCCGATCTCTATCGTGCTGCAGAAGCATGAACAGCAGCTGGGAGACCTGGAAAAGAGGACGGATGAGGTTGGACACAGAGGCACAGCGGTGGAAGCTGATACCGCTTCCTCTAAGGATAGGATCCAAGCATCGGAGGCTGAGGGCTGACCATACAGAGGTTTATAAAATCATGAGGAACATGAATAGGGTAAACAGCCAAGGTCTTTTCCCTGGGGCGTGGGAGTCCAGAACTAGAGGGCTTAGGTTTAGGGTGAGAGGGAAAAGATATAAAAGAGACCAAAGGGACAACATTTTCAGGCAGAAGGTGGTGTGTGTGTGTGGAATGAGCTGCCAGAGGAAGTGGTCGAGGCTGGTACAATTACATCATTTCAAAGGCATCTGGATGGGTATACGTATAGGAAGAGTTTGGAGGGAGATGGGCCGGGTGCTGGCAGGTGGGACTAGATTGGGTCGGGATATCTGTTCGACCGAGGGTGTGTTTGTGTGCTGTACATCTCTATGACTCGATGACTGGAAGTGTCAGTCTGAGTCAATCCGTTGTCTAGCTACGGGCAAGGTGACTCCATTGGATGGTGTGAACCCAGCTGATGACCCCTTTGGCCAAAGCTAGAGAACATTCTGGAAGATCAGGGAAAAGAAGGATATGAACACACACCTGGATGCCAGTCCCTTAGCGAAGCCTTGACTGCGATCTGCAGCAGAGCTCTGACCATGTGCTCCAAACTTGTTCATAAAAACCCGAGAGTGAGGGGGGCAAGCCATTCACCCCAGCAAGTCCACACTCAGCCTCTGATGAGCATCCCATCCAGGCCCAACCACTATCCTCTCAGCCTGCATTCCCCAAAGCCAATCCAGCGAACCTGCACATCTTTGGGCTGTGGGAGGAAAGCAAAGCACCCGCAGTAGCCCATGGAGAGAAGGTGCAAACTCGACACAAACAGAAAGCCAAGGGAGGAATCAAAGTCAGGTCCCCGATGCTGCGAGGCAGCAGTGCTACCCACTGAGCCACCATGCCAGCCCCAGGAGATTCTCAGCAGGTTTTCAGCCATTGTGTCTGTGCTGTCTGTTTCAGGGAATTCAGCTTTGATCCTGCAGATCCCCAAAAGGGCTGCATAAGGCGACAGGGAACACCCCATCCCATCAACTGAATGCAGATAAGCAGTTGTTGGCGAAGCAGATTAAGGACAGACAAGGAAGAGTCAGACACCCCAGATGGGACTTGAACCCAGAACCCCTGGCTTAGGAAGCCAGTGCCTTATCCATTAGGCCACTGGAGCTGCACAGTTCCACGCAGCATGGCAGACTTTAAATACTGCGCCCTGACCTCTCATTGTGTGTTTTTGTGGATTTTCTCCTCTCAATGCACTGTGAGGATCCAAGATGGTGGTGATCTCGGACGATGGTGTTGCAGAGCTCGGCACCACAGCACAAGCGCCCAATCCGTTCCATCGCGATATCCTAGGAGTCTGAAAATGTTGTGGAGTCCCAGGACATTGTGAAAAATCAACTTTCCTGCGTTTCCTTCGTCCAGAGATGTTGAAGACGGATGGGGCAGTGTCCGAGGCCAGGCCCCCGGCCCAGCCTGCAGGATCCTTGGGCTCGATTGCCTACCAGGCCCTGGCCAAATCTCGCGCGATCTTGGTTAAGCAGATAGAGGAGAAGCTGGCCCCGATCTCTATCGTGCTGCAGAAGCATGAACAGCAGCTGGGAGACCTGGAAAAGAGGACGGATGAGGTTGGACACAGAGGCACAGCGGTGGAAGCTGATACCGCTTCCTCTAAGGATAGGATCCAAGCATCGGAGGCTGAGGGCTGACCATACAGAGGTTTATAAAATCATGAGGAACATGAATAGGGTAAACAGCCAAGGTCTTTTCCCTGGTGTGTGGGAGTCCAGAACTAGAGGGCTTAGGTTTAGGGTGAGTGGGAAAAGATATAAAAGAGACCAAAGGGACAACATTTTCAGGCAGAAGGTGGTGTGTGTGTGTGGAATGAGCTGCCAGAGGAAGTGGTCGAGGCTGGTACAATTACATCATTTCAAAGGCATCTGGATGGGTATACGTATAGGAAGTGTTTGGAGGGAGATGGGCCGGGTGCTGGCAGGTGGGACTAGATTGGGTCGGGATATCTGTTCGACCGAGGGTGTGTTTGTGTGCTGTACATCTCTATGACTCGATGACTGGAAGTGTCAGTCTGAGTCAATCCGTTGTCTAGCTACGGGCAAGGTGACTCCATTGGATGGTGTGAACCCAGCTGATGACCCCTTTGGCCAAAGCTAGAGAACATTCTGGAAGATCAGGGAAAAGAAGGATATGAACACACACCTGGATGCCAGTCCCTTAGCGAAGCCTTGACTGCGATCTGCAGCAGAGCTCTGACCATGTGCTCCAAACTTGTTCATAAAACCCGAGAGTGAGGGGGGCAAGCCATTCACCCCAGCAAGTCCACACTCAGCCTCTGATGAGCATCCCATCCAGGCCCAACCACTATCCTCTCAGCCTGCATTCCCCAAAGCCAATCCAGCGAACCTGCACATCTTTGGGCTGTGGGAGGAAAGCAAAGCACCCGCAGTAGCCCATGGAGAGAAGGTGCAAACTCGACACAAACAGAAAGCCAAGGGAGGAATCAAAGTCAGGTCCCCGATGCTGCGAGGCAGCAGTGCTACCCACTGAGCCACCATGCCAGCCCCAGGAGATTCTCAGCAGGTTTTCAGCCATTGTGTCTGTGCTGTCTGTTTCAGGGAATTCAGCTTTGATCCTGCAGATCCCCAAAAGGGCTGCATAAGGCGACAGGGAACACCCCATCCCATCAACGGAATGCAGATAAGCAGTTGTTGGCAAAGCAGATTAAGGACAGACAAGGAAGAGTCAGACACCCCAGATGGGACTTGAACCCAGAACCCCTGGCTTAGGAAGCCAGTGCCTTATCCATTAGGCCACTGGAGCTGCACAGTTCCACGCAGCATGGCAGACTTTAAATACTGCGCCCTGACCTCTCATTGTGTGTTTTTGTGGATTTTCTCCTCTCAATGCACTGTGAGGATCCAAGATGGTGGTGATCTCGGACGATGGTGTTGCAGAGCTCGGCACCACAGCACAAGCGCCCAATCCGTTCCATCGCGATATCCTAGGAGTCTGAAAATGTTGTGGAGTCCCAGGACATTGTGAAAAATCAACTTTCCTGCGTTTCCTTCGTCCAGAGATGTTGAAGACGGATGGGGCAGTGTCCGAGGCCAGGCCCCCGGCCCAGCCTGCAGGATCCTTGGGCTCGATTGCCTACCAGGCCCTGGCCAAATCTCGCGCGATCTTGGTTAAGCAGATAGAGGAGAAGCTGGCCCCGATCTCTATCGTGCTGCAGAAGCATGAACAGCAGCTGGGAGACCTGGAAAAGAGGACGGATGAGGTTGGACACAGAGGCACAGCGGTGGAAGCTGATACCGCTTCCTCTAAGGATAGGATCCAAGCATCGGAGGCTGAGGGCTGACCATACAGAGGTTTATAAAATCATGAGGAACATGAATAGGGTAAACAGCCAAGGTCTTTTCCCTGGGGCGTGGGAGTCCAGAACTAGAGGGCTTAGGTTTAGGGTGAGAGGGAAAAGATATAAAAGAGACCAAAGGGACAACATTTTCAGGCAGAAGGTGGTGTGTGTGTGTGGAATGAGCTGCCAGAGGAAGTGGTCGAGGCTGGTACAATTACATCATTTCAAAGGCATCTGGATGGGTATACGTATAGGAAGAGTTTGGAGGGAGATGGGCCGGGTGCTGGCAGGTGGGACTAGATTGGGTCGGGATATCTGTTCGACCGAGGGTGTGTTTGTGTGCTGTACATCTCTATGACTCGATGACTGGAAGTGTCAGTCTGAGTCAATCCGTTGTCTAGCTACGGGCAAGGTGACTCCATTGGATGGTGTGAACCCAGCTGATGACCCCTTTGGCCAAAGCTAGAGAACATTCTGGAAGATCAGGGAAAAGAAGGATATGAACACACACCTGGATGCCAGTCCCTTAGCGAAGCCTTGACTGCGATCTGCAGCAGAGCTCTGACCATGTGCTCCAAACTTGTTCATAAAAACCCGAGAGTGAGGGGGGCAAGCCATTCACCCCAGCAAGTCCACACTCAGCCTCTGATGAGCATCCCATCCAGGCCCAACCACTATCCTCTCAGCCTGCATTCCCCAAAGCCAATCCAGCGAACCTGCACATCTTTGGGCTGTGGGAGGAAAGCAAAGCACCCGCAGTACCCCATGGAGAGAAGGTGCAAACTCGACACAAACAGAAAGCCAAGGGAGGAATCAAAGTCAGGTCCCCGATGCTGCGAGGCAGCAGTGCTACCCACTGAGCCACCATGCCAGCCCCAGGAGATTCTCAGCAGGTTTTCAGCCATTGTGTCTGTGCTGTCTGTTTCAGGGAATTCAGCAGATCCCCAAAAGGGCTGCATAAGGCGACAGGGAACACCCCATCCCATCAACTGAATGCAGATAAGCAGTTGTTGGCAAAGCAGATTAAGGACAGACAAGGAAGAGTCAGACACCCCAGATGGGACTTGAACCCACAACCCCTGGCTTAGGAAGCCAGTGCCTTATCCATTAGGCCACTGGAGCTGCACAGTGCCACGCAGCATGGCAGACTTTAAATACTGCGCCCTGACCTCTCATTGTGTGTTTTTGTGGATTTTCTCCTCTCAATGCACTGTGAGGATCCAAGATGGTGGTGATCTCGGACGATGGTGTTGCAGAGCTCGGCACCACAGCACAAGCGCCCAATCCGTTCCATCGCGATATCCTAGGAGTCTGAAAATGTTGTGGAGTCCCAGGACATTGTGAAAAATCAACTTTCCTGCGTTTCCTTCGTCCAGAGATGTTGAAGACGGATGGGGCAGTGTCCGAGGCCAGGCCCCCGGCCCAGCCTGCAGGATCCTTGGGCTCGATTGCCTACCAGGCCCTGGCCAAATCTCGCGCGATCTTGGTTAAGCAGATAGAGGAGAAGCTGGCCCCGATCTCTATCGTGCTGCAGAAGCATGAACAGCAGCTGGGAGACCTGGAAAAGAGGACGGATGAGGTTGGACACAGAGGCACAGCGGTGGAAGCTGATACCGCTTCCTCTAAGGATAGGATCCAAGCATCGGAGGCTGAGGGCTGACCATACAGAGGTTTATAAAATCATGAGGAACATGAATAGGGTAAACAGCCAAGGTCTTTTCCCTGGGGCGTGGGAGTCCAGAACTAGAGGGCTTAGGTTTAGGGTGAGAGGGAAAAGATATAAAAGAGACCAAAGGGACAACATTTTCAGGCAGAAGGTGGTGTGTGTGTGTGGAATGAGCTGCCAGAGGAAGTGGTCGAGGCTGGTACAATTACATCATTTCAAAGGCATCTGGATGGGTATACGTATAGGAAGTGTTTGGAGGGAGATGGGCCGGGTGCTGGCAGGTGGGACTAGATTGGGTCGGGATATCTGTTCGACCGAGGGTGTGTTTGTGTGCTGTACATCTCTATGACTCGATGACTGGAAGTGTCAGTCTGAGTCAATCCGTTGTCTAGCTACGGGCAAGGTGACTCCATTGGATGGTGTGAACCCAGCTGATGACCCCTTTGGCCAAAGCTAGAGAACATTCTGGAAGATCAGGGAAAAGAAGGATATGAACACACACCTGGATGCCAGTCCCTTAGCGAAGCCTTGACTGCGATCTGCAGCAGAGCTCTGACCATGTGCTCCAAACTTGTTCATAAAAACCCGAGAGTGAGGGGGGCAAGCCATTCACCCCAGCAAGTCCACACTCAGCCTCTGATGAGCATCCCATCCAGGCCCAACCACTATCCTCTCAGCCTGCATTCCCCAAAGCCAATCCAGCGAACCTGCACATCTTTGGGCTGTGGGAGGAAAGCAAAGCACCCGCAGTAGCCCATGGAGAGAAGGTGCAAACTCGACACAAACAGAAAGCCAAGGGAGGAATCAAAGTCAGGTCCCCGATGCTGCGAGGCAGCAGTGCTACCCACTGAGCCACCATGCCAGCCCCAGGAGATTCTCAGCAGGTTTTCAGCCATTGTGTCTGTGCTGTCTGTTTCAGGGAATTCAGCAGATCCCCAAAAGGGCTGCATAAGGCGAGAGGGAACACCCCATCCCATCAACTGAATGCAGATAAGCAGTTGTTGGCAAAGCAGATTAAGGACAGACAAGGAAGAGTCAGACACCCCAGATGGGATTTGAACCCAGAACCCCTGGCTTAGGAAGCCAGTGCCTTATCCATTAGGCCACTGGAGCTGCACAGTGCCACGCAGCATGGCAGACTTTAAATACTGCGCCCTGACCTCTCATTGTGTGTTTTTGTGGATTTTCTCCTCTCAATGCACTGTGAGGATCCAAGATGGTGGTGATCTCGGACGATGGTGTTGCAGAGCTCGGCACCACAGCACAAGCGCCCAATCCGTTCCATCGCGATATCCTAGGAGTCTGAAAATGTTGTGGAGTCCCAGGACATTGTGAAAAATCAACTTTCCTGCGTTTCCTTCGTCCAGAGATGTTGAAGACGGATGGGGCAGTGTCCGAGGCCAGGCCCCCGGCCCAGCCTGCAGGATCCTTGGGCTCGATTGCCTACCAGGCCCTGGCCAAATCTCGCGCGATCTTGGTTAAGCAGATAGAGGAGAAGCTGGCCCCGATCTCTATCGTGCTGCAGAAGCATGAACAGCAGCTGGGAGACCTGGAAAAGAGGACGGATGAGGTTGGACACAGAGGCACAGCGGTGGAAGCTGATACCGCTTCCTCTAAGGATAGGATCCAAGCATCGGAGGCTGAGGGCTGACCATACAGAGGTTTATAAAATCATGAGGAACATGAATAGGGTAAACAGCCAAGGTCTTTTCCCTGGGGCGTGGGAGTCCAGAACTAGAGGGCTTAGGTTTAGGGTGAGAGGGAAAAGATATAAAAGAGACCAAAGGGACAACATTTTCAGGCAGAAGGTGGTGTGTGTGTGTGGAATGAGCTGCCAGAGGAAGTGGTCGAGGCTGGTACAATTACATCATTTCAAAGGCATCTGGATGGGTATACGTATAGGAAGAGTTTGGAGGGAGATGGGCCGGGTGCTGGCAGGTGGGACTAGATTGGGTCGGGATATCTGTTCGACCGAGGGTGTGTTTGTGTGCTGTACATCTCTATGACTCGATGACTGGAAGTGTCAGTCTGAGTCAATCCGTTGTCTAGCTACGGGCAAGGTGACTCCATTGGATGGTGTGAACCCAGCTGATGACCCCTTTGGCCAAAGCTAGAGAACATTCTGGAAGATCAGGGAAAAGAAGGATATGAACACACACCTGGATGCCAGTCCCTTAGCGAAGCCTTGACTGCGATCTGCAGCAGAGCTCTGACCATGTGCTCCAAACTTGTTCATAAAAACCCGAGAGTGAGGGGGGCAAGCCATTCACCCCAGCAAGTCCACACTCAGCCTCTGATGAGCATCCCATCCAGGCCCAACCACTATCCTCTCAGCCTGCATTCCCCAAAGCCAATCCAGCGAACCTGCACATCTTTGGGCTGTGGGAGGAAAGCAAAGCACCCGCAGTAGCCCATGGAGAGAAGGTGCAAACTCTACACAAACAGAAAGCCAAGGGAGGAATCAAAGTCAGGTCCCCGATGCTGCGAGGCAGCAGTGCTACCCACTGAGCCACCATGCCAGCCCCAGGAGATTCTCAGCAGGTTTTCAGCCATTGTGTCTGTGCTGTCTGTTTCAGGGAATTCAGCTTTAATCCTGCAGATCCCCAAAAGGGCTGCATAAGGCGACAGGGAACACCCCATCCCATCAACTGAATGCAGATAAGCAGTTGTTGGCAAAGCAGATTAAGGACAGACAAGGAAGAGTCAGACACCCCAGATGGGATTTGAACCCAGAACCCCTGGTTTAGGAAGCCAGTGCCTTATCCATTAGGCCACTGGAGCTGCACAGTGCCACGCAGCATGGCAGACTTTAAATACTGCGCCCTGACCTCTCATTGTGTGTTTTTGTGGATTTTCTCCTCTCAATGCACTGTGAGGATCCAAGATGGTGGTGATCTCGGACGATGGTGTTGCAGAGCTCGGCACCACAGCACAAGCGCCCAATCCGTTCCATCGCGATATCCTAGGAGTCTGAAAATGTTGTGGAGTCCCAGGACATTGTGAAAAATCAACTTTCCTGCGTTTCCTTCGTCCAGAGATGTTGAAGACGGATGGGGCAGTGTCCGAGGCCAGGCCCCCGGCCCAGCCTGCAGGATCCTTGGGCTCGATTGCCTACCAGGCCCTGGCCAAATCTCGCGCGATCTTGGTTAAGCAGATAGAGGAGAAGCTGGCCCCGATCTCTATCGTGCTGCAGAAGCATGAACAGCAGCTGGGAGACCTGGAAAAGAGGACGGATGAGGTTGGACACAGAGGCACAGCGGTGGAAGCTGATACCGCTTCCTCTAAGGATAGGATCCAAGCATCGGAGGCTGAGGGCTGACCATACAGAGGTTTATAAAATCATGAGGAACATGAATAGGGTAAACAGCCAAGGTCTTTTCCCTGGGGCGTGGGAGTCCAGAACTAGAGGGCTTAGGTTTAGGGTGAGAGGGAAAAGATATAAAAGAGACCAAAGGGACAACATTTTCAGGCAGAAGGTGGTGTGTGTGTGTGGAATGAGCTGCCAGAGGAAGTGGTCGAGGCTGGTACAATTACATCATTTCAAAGGCATCTGGATGGGTATACGTATAGGAAGAGTTTGGAGGGAGATGGGCCGGGTGCTGGCAGGTGGGACTAGATTGGGTCGGGATATCTGTTCGACCGAGGGTGTGTTTGTGTGCTGTACATCTCTATGACTCGATGACTGGAAGTGTCAGTCTGAGTCAATCCGTTGTCTAGCTACGGGCAAGGTGACTCCATTGGATGGTGTGAACCCAGCTGATGACCCCTTTGGCCAAAGCTAGAGAACATTCTGGAAGATCAGGGAAAAGAAGGATATGAACACACACCTGGATGCCAGTCCCTTAGCGAAGCCTTGACTGCGATCTGCAGCAGAGCTCTGACCATGTGCTCCAAACTTGTTCATAAAAACCCGAGAGTGAGGGGGGCAAGCCATTCACCCCAGCAAGTCCACACTCAGCCTCTGATGAGCATCCCATCCAGGCCCAACCACTATCCTCTCAGCCTGCATTCCCCAAAGCCAATCCAGCGAACCTGCACATCTTTGGGCTGTGGGAGGAAAGCAAAGCACCCGCAGTAGCCCATGGAGAGAAGGTGCAAACTCTACACAAACAGAAAGCCAAGGGAGGAATCAAAGTCAGGTCCCCGATGCTGCGAGGCAGCAGTGCTACCCACTGAGCCACCATGCCAGCCCCAGGAGATTCTCAGCAGGTTTTCAGCCATTGTGTCTGTGCTGTCTGTTTCAGGGAATTCAGCTTTAATCCTGCAGATCCCCAAAAGGGCTGCATAAGGCGACAGGGAACACCCCATCCCATCAACTGAATGCAGATAAGCAGTTGTTGGCAAAGCAGATTAAGGACAGACAAGGAAGAGTCAGACACCCCAGATGGGATTTGAACCCAGAACCCCTGGCTTAGGAGGCCAGTGCCTTATCCATTAGGCCACTGGAGCTGCACAGTTCCACACAGCATGGCAGACTTTAAATACTGCGCCCTGACCTCTCATTGTGTGTTTTTGTGGATTTTCTCCTCTCAATGCACTGTGAGGATCCAAGATGGTGGTGATCTCGGACGATGGTGTTGCAGAGCTCGGCACCACAGCACAAGCGCCCAATCCGTTCCATCGCGATATCCTAGGAGTCTGAAAATGTTGTGGAGTCCCAGGACATTGTGAAAAATCAACTTTCCTGCGTTTCCTTCGTCCAGAGATGTTGAAGACGGATGGGGCAGTGTCCGAGGCCAGGCCCCCGGCCCAGCCTGCAGGATCCTTGGGCTCGATTGCCTACCAGGCCCTGGCCAAATCTCGCGCGATCTTGGTTAAGCAGATAGAGGAGAAGCTGGCCCCGATCTCTATCGTGCTGCAGAAGCATGAACAGCAGCTGGGAGACCTGGAAAAGAGGACGGATGAGGTTGGACACAGAGGCACAGCGGTGGAAGCTGATACCGCTTCCTCTAAGGATAGGATCCAAGCATCGGAGGCTGAGGGCTGACCATACAGAGGTTTATAAAATCATGAGGAACATGAATAGGGTAAACAGCCAAGGTCTTTTCCCTGGTGTGTGGGAGTCCAGAACTAGAGGGCTTAGGTTTAGGGTGAGTGGGAAAAGATATAAAAGAGACCAAAGGGACAACATTTTCAGGCAGAAGGTGGTGTGTGTGTGTGGAATGAGCTGCCAGAGGAAGTGGTCGAGGCTGGTACAATTACATCATTTCAAAGGCATCTGGATGGGTATACGTATAGGAAGAGTTTGGAGGGAGATGGGCCGGGTGCTGGCAGGTGGGACTAGATTGGGTCGGGATATCTGTTCGACCGAGGGTGTGTTTGTGTGCTGTACATCTCTATGACTCGATGACTGGAAGTGTCAGTCTGAGTCAATCCGTTGTCTAGCTACGGGCAAGGTGACTCCATTGGATGGTGTGAACCCAGCTGATGACCCCTTTGGCCAAAGCTAGAGAACATTCTGGAAGATCAGGGAAAAGAAGGATATGAACACACACCTGGATGCCAGTCCCTTAGCGAAGCCTTGACTGCGATCTGCAGCAGAGCTCTGACCATGTGCTCCAAACTTGTTCATAAAAACCCGAGAGTGAGGGGGGCAAGCCATTCACCCCAGCAAGTCCACACTCAGCCTCTGATGAGCATCCCATCCAGGCCCAACCACTATCCTCTCAGCCTGCATTCCCCAAAGCCAATCCAGCGAACCTGCACATCTTTGGGCTGTGGGAGGAAAGCAAAGCACCCGCAGTAGCCCATGGAGAGAAGGTGCAAACTCGACACAAACAGAAAGCCAAGGGAGGAATCAAAGTCAGGTCCCCGATGCTGCGAGGCAGCAGTGCTACCCACTGAGCCACCATGCCAGCCCCAGGAGATTCTCAGCAGGTTTTCAGCCATTGTGTCTGTGCTGTCTGTTTCAGGGAATTCAGCTTTGATCCTGCAGATCCCCAAAAGGGCTGCATAAGGCGACAGGGAACACCCCATCCCATCAACGGAATGCAGATAAGCAGTTGTTGGCAAAGCAGATTAAGGACAGACAAGGAAGAGTCAGACACCCCAGATGGGACTTGAACCCAGAACCCCTGGCTTAGGAAGCCAGTGCCTTATCCATTAGGCCACTGGAGCTGCACAGTTCCACGCAGCATGGCAGACTTTAAATACTGCGCCCTGACCTCTCATTGTGTGTTTTTGTGGATTTTCTCCTCTCAATGCACTGTGAGGATCCAAGATGGTGGTGATCTCGGACGATGGTGTTGCAGAGCTCAGCACCACAGCACAAGCGCCCAATCCGTTCCATCGCGATATCCTAGGAGTCTGAAAATGTTGTGGAGTCCCAGGACATTGTGAAAAATCAACTTTCCTGCGTTTCCTTCGTCCAGAGATGTTGAAGACGGATGGGGCAGTGTCCGAGGCCAGGCCCCCGGCCCAGCCTGCAGGATCCTTGGGCTCGATTGCCTACCAGGCCCTGGCCAAATCTCGCGCGATCTTGGTTAAGCAGATAGAGGAGAAGCTGGCCCCGATCTCTATCGTGCTGCAGAAGCATGAACAGCAGCTGGGAGACCTGGAAAAGAGGACGGATGAGGTTGGACACAGAGGCACAGCGGTGGAAGCTGATACCGCTTCCTCTAAGGATAGGATCCAAGCATCGGAGGCTGAGGGCTGACCATACAGAGGTTTATAAAATCATGAGGAACATGAATAGGGTAAACAGCCAAGGTCTTTTCCCTGGGGCGTGGGAGTCCAGAACTAGAGGGCTTAGGTTTAGGGTGAGAGGGAAAAGATATAAAAGAGACCAAAGGGACAACATTTTCAGGCAGAAGGTGGTGTGTGTGTGTGGAATGAGCTGCCAGAGGAAGTGGTCGAGGCTGGTACAATTACATCATTTCAAAGGCATCTGGATGGGTATACGTATAGGAAGAGTTTGGAGGGAGATGGGCCGGGTGCTGGCAGGTGGGACTAGATTGGGTCGGGATATCTGTTCGACCGAGGGTGTGTTTGTGTGCTGTACATCTCTATGACTCGATGACTGGAAGTGTCAGTCTGAGTCAATCCGTTGTCTAGCTACGGGCAAGGTGACTCCATTGGATGGTGTGAACCCAGCTGATGACCCCTTTGGCCAAAGCTAGAGAACATTCTGGAAGATCAGGGAAAAGAAGGATATGAACACACACCTGGATGCCAGTCCCTTAGCGAAGCCTTGACTGCGATCTGCAGCAGAGCTCTGACCATGTGCTCCAAACTTGTTCATAAAAACCCGAGAGAGAGGGGGGCAAGCCATTCACCCCAGCAAGTCCACACTCAGCCTCTGATGAGCATCCCATCCAGGCCCAACCACTATCCTCTCAGCCTGCATTCCCCAAAGCCAATCCAGCGAACCTGCACATCTTTGGGCTGTGGGAGGAAAGCAAAGCACCCGCAGTAGCCCATGGAGAGAAGGTGCAAACTCTACACAAACAGAAAGCCAAGGGAGGAATCAAAGTCAGGTCCCCGATGCTGCGAGGCAGCAGTGCTACCCACTGAGCCACCATGCCAGCCCCAGGAGATTCTCAGCAGGTTTTCAGCCATTGTGTCTGTGCTGTCTGTTTCAGGGAATTCAGCTTTAATCCTGCAGATCCCCAAAAGGGCTGCATAAGGCGACAGGGAACACCCCATCCCATCAACTGAATGCAGATAAGCAGTTGTTGGCAAAGCAGATTAAGGACAGACAAGGAAGAGTCAGACACCCCAGATGGGATTTGAACCCAGAACCCCTGGCTTAGGAGCCAGTGCCTTATCCATTAGGCCACTGGAGCTGCACAGTTCCACGCAGCATGGCAGACTTTAAATACTGCGCCCTGACCTCTCATTGTGTGTTTTTGTGGATTTTCTCCTCTCAATGCACTGTGAGGATCCAAGATGGTGGTGATCTCGGACGATGGTGTTGCAGAGCTCGGCACCACAGCACAAGCGCCCAATCCGTTCCATCGCGATATCCTAGGAGTCTGAAAATGTTGTGGAGTCCCAGGACATTGTGAAAAATCAACTTTCCTGCGTTTCCTTCGTCCAGAGATGTTGAAGACGGATGGGGCAGTGTCCGAGGCCAGGCCCCCGGCCCAGCCTGCAGGATCCTTGGGCTCGATTGCCTACCAGGCCCTGGCCAAATCTCGCGCGATCTTGGTTAAGCAGATAGAGGAGAAGCTGGCCCCGATCTCTATCGTGCTGCAGAAGCATGAACAGCAGCTGGGAGACCTGGAAAAGAGGACGGATGAGGTTGGACACAGAGGCACAGCGGTGGAAGCTGATACCGCTTCCTCTAAGGATAGGATCCAAGCATCGGAGGCTGAGGGCTGACCATACAGAGGTTTATAAAATCATGAGGAACATGAATAGGGTAAACAGCCAAGGTCTTTTCCCTGGTGTGTGGGAGTCCAGAACTAGAGGGCTTAGGTTTAGGGTGAGAGGGAAAAGATATAAAAGAGACCAAAGGGACAACATTTTCAGGCAGAAGGTGGTGTGTGTGTGTGGAATGAGCTGCCAGAGGAAGTGGTCGAGGCTGGTACAATTACATCATTTCAAAGGCATCTGGATGGGTATACGTATAGGAAGAGTTTGGAGGGAGATGGGCCGGGTGCTGGCAGGTGGGACTAGATTGGGTCGGGATATCTGTTCGACCGAGGGTGTGTTTGTGTGCTGTACATCTCTATGACTCGATGACTGGAAGTGTCAGTCTGAGTCAATCCGTTGTCTAGCTACGGGCAAGGTGACTCCATTGGATGGTGTGAACCCAGCTGATGACCCCTTTGGCCAAAGCTAGAGAACATTCTGGAAGATCAGGGAAAAGAAGGATATGAACACACACCTGGATGCCAGTCCCTTAGCGAAGCCTTGACTGCGATCTGCAGCAGAGCTCTGACCATGTGCTCCAAACTTGTTCATAAAAACCCGAGAGTGAGGGGGGCAAGCCATTCACCCCAGCAAGTCCACACTCAGCCTCTGATGAGCATCCCATCCAGGCCCAACCACTATCCTCTCAGCCTGCATTCCCCAAAGCCAATCCAGCGAACCTGCACATCTTTGGGCTGTGGGAGGAAAGCAAAGCACCCGCAGTAGCCCATGGAGAGAAGGTGCAAACTCGACACAAACAGAAAGCCAAGGGAGGAATCAAAGTCAGGTCCCCGATGCTGCGAGGCAGCAGTGCTACCCACTGAGCCACCATGCCAGCCCCAGGAGATTCTCAGCAGGTTTTCAGCCATTGTGTCTGTGCTGTCTGTTTCAGGGAATTCAGCTTTGATCCTGCAGATCCCCAAAAGGGCTGCATAAGGCGACAGGGAACACCCCATCCCATCAACGGAATGCAGATAAGCAGTTGTTGGCAAAGCAGATTAAGGACAGACAAGGAAGAGTCAGACACCCCAGATGGGACTTGAACCCAGAACCCCTGGCTTAGGAAGCCAGTGCCTTATCCATTAGGCCACTGGAGCTGCACAGTTCCACGCAGCATGGCAGACTTTAAATACTGCGCCCTGACCTCTCATTGTGTGTTTTTGTGGATTTTCTCCTCTCAATGCACTGTGAGGATCCAAGATGGTGGTGATCTCGGACGATGGTGTTGCAGAGCTCGGCACCACAGCACAAGCGCCCAATCCGTTCCATCGCGATATCCTAGGAGTCTGAAAATGTTGTGGAGTCCCAGGACATTGTGAAAAATCAACTTTCCTGCGTTTCCTTCGTCCAGAGATGTTGAAGACGGATGGGGCAGTGTCCGAGGCCAGGCCCCCGGCCCAGCCTGCAGGATCCTTGGGCTCGATTGCCTACCAGGCCCTGGCCAAATCTCGCGCGATCTTGGTTAAGCAGATAGAGGAGAAGCTGGCCCCGATCTCTATCGTGCTGCAGAAGCATGAACAGCAGCTGGGAGACCTGGAAAAGAGGACGGATGAGGTTGGACACAGAGGCACAGCGGTGGAAGCTGATACCGCTTCCTCTAAGGATAGGATCCAAGCATCGGAGGCTGAGGGCTGACCATACAGAGGTTTATAAAATCATGAGGAACATGAATAGGGTAAACAGCCAAGGTCTTTTCCCTGGGGCGTGGGAGTCCAGAACTAGAGGGCTTAGGTTTAGGGTGAGAGGGAAAAGATATAAAAGAGACCAAAGGGACAACATTTTCAGGCAGAAGGTGGTGTGTGTGTGTGGAATGAGCTGCCAGAGGAAGTGGTCGAGGCTGGTACAATTACATCATTTCAAAGGCATCTGGATGGGTATACGTATAGGAAGAGTTTGGAGGGAGATGGGCCGGGTGCTGGCAGGTGGGACTAGATTGGGTCGGGATATCTGTTCGACCGAGGGTGTGTTTGTGTGCTGTACATCTCTATGACTCGATGACTGGAAGTGTCAGTCTGAGTCAATCCGTTGTCTAGCTACGGGCAAGGTGACTCCATTGGATGGTGTGAACCCAGCTGATGACCCCTTTGGCCAAAGCTAGAGAACATTCTGGAAGATCAGGGAAAAGAAGGATATGAACACACACCTGGATGCCAGTCCCTTAGCGAAGCCTTGACTGCGATCTGCAGCAGAGCTCTGACCATGTGCTCCAAACTTGTTCATAAAAACCCGAGAGTGAGGGGGGCAAGCCATTCACCCCAGCAAGTCCACACTCAGCCTCTGATGAGCATCCCATCCAGGCCCAACCACTATCCTCTCAGCCTGCATTCCCCAAAGCCAATCCAGCGAACCTGCACATCTTTGGGCTGTGGGAGGAAAGCAAAGCACCCGCAGTAGCCCATGGAGAGAAGGTGCAAACTCGACACAAACAGAAAGCCAAGGGAGGAATCAAAGTCAGGTCCCCGATGCTGCGAGGCAGCAGTGCTACCCACTGAGCCACCATGCCAGCCCCAGGAGATTCTCAGCAGGTTTTCAGCCATTGTGTCTGTGCTGTCTGTTTCAGGGAATTCAGCTTTGATCCTGCAGATCCCCAAAAGGGCTGCATAAGGCGACAGGGAACACCCCATCCCATCAACGGAATGCAGATAAGCAGTTGTTGGCAAAGCAGATTAAGGACAGACAAGGAAGAGTCAGACACCCCAGATGGGACTTGAACCCAGAACCCCTGGCTTAGGAAGGCAGTGCCTTATCCATTAGGCCACTGGAGCTGCACAGTTCCACGCAGCATGGCAGACTTTAAATACTGCGCCCTGACCTCTCATTGTGTGTTTTTGTGGATTTTCTCCTCTCAATGCACTGTGAGGATCCAAGATGGTGGTGATCTCGGACGATGGTGTTGCAGAGCTCGGCACCACAGCACAAGCGCCCAATCCGTTCCATCGCGATATCCTAGGAGTCTGAAAATGTTGTGGAGTCCCAGGACATTGTGAAAAATCAACTTTCCTGCGTTTCCTTCGTCCAGAGATGTTGAAGACGGATGGGGCAGTGTCCGAGGCCAGGCCCCCGGCCCAGCCTGCAGGATCCTTGGGCTCGATTGCCTACCAGGCCCTGGCCAAATCTCGCGCGATCTTGGTTAAGCAGATAGAGGAGAAGCTGGCCCCGATCTCTATCGTGCTGCAGAAGCATGAACAGCAGCTGGGAGACCTGGAAAAGAGGACGGATGAGGTTGGACACAGAGGCACAGCGGTGGAAGCTGATACCGCTTCCTCTAAGGATAGGATCCAAGCATCGGAGGCTGAGGGCTGACCATACAGAGGTTTATAAAATCATGAGGAACATGAATAGGGTAAACAGCCAAGGTCTTTTCCCTGGGGCGTGGGAGTCCAGAACTAGAGGGCTTAGGTTTAGGGTGAGAGGGAAAAGATATAAAAGAGACCAAAGGGACAACATTTTCAGGCAGAAGGTGGTGTGTGTGTGTGGAATGAGCTGCCAGAGGAAGTGGTCGAGGCTGGTACAATTACATCATTTCAAAGGCATCTGGATGGGTATACGTATAGGAAGAGTTTGGAGGGAGATGGGCCGGGTGCTGGCAGGTGGGACTAGATTGGGTCGGGATATCTGTTCGACCGAGGGTGTGTTTGTGTGCTGTACATCTCTATGACTCGATGACTGGAAGTGTCAGTCTGAGTCAATCCGTTGTCTAGCTACGGGCAAGGTGACTCCATTGGATGGTGTGAACCCAGCTGATGACCCCTTTGGCCAAAGCTAGAGAACATTCTGGAAGATCAGGGAAAAGAAGGATATGAACACACACCTGGATGCCAGTCCCTTAGCGAAGCCTTGACTGCGATCTGCAGCAGAGCTCTGACCATGTGCTCCAAACTTGTTCATAAAAACCCGAGAGTGAGGGGGGCAAGCCATTCACCCCAGCAAGTCCACACTCAGCCTCTGATGAGCATCCCATCCAGGCCCAACCACTATCCTCTCAGCCTGCATTCCCCAAAGCCAATCCAGCGAACCTGCACATCTTTGGGCTGTGGGAGGAAAGCAAAGCACCCGCAGTAGCCCATGGAGAGAAGGTGCAAACTCGACACAAACAGAAAGCCAAGGGAGGAATCAAAGTCAGGTCCCCGATGCTGCGAGGCAGCAGTGCTACCCACTGAGCCACCATGCCAGCCCCAGGAGATTCTCAGCAGGTTTTCAGCCATTGTGTCTGTGCTGTCTGTTTCAGGGAATTCAGCTTTGATCCTGCAGATCCCCAAAAGGGCTGCATAAGGCGACAGGGAACACCCCATCCCATCAACTGAATGCAGATAAGCAGTTGTTGGCAAAGCAGATTAAGGACAGACAAGGAAGAGTCAGACACCCCAGATGGGACTTGAACCCAGAACCCCTGGCTTAGGAAGCCAGTGCCTTATCCATTAGGCCACTGGAGCTGCACAGTTCCACGCAGCATGGCAGACTTTAAATACTGCGCCCTGACCTCTCATTGTGTGTTTTTGTGGATTTTCTCCTCTCAATGCACTGTGAGGATCCAAGATGGTGGTGATCTCGGACGATGGTGTTGCAGAGCTCGGCACCACAGCACAAGCGCCCAATCCGTTCCATCGCGATATCCTAGGAGTCTGAAAATGTTGTGGAGTCCCAGGACATTGTGAAAAATCAACTTTCCTGCGTTTCCTTCGTCCAGAGATGTTGAAGACGGATGGGGCAGTGTCCGAGGCCAGGCCCCCGGCCCAGCCTGCAGGATCCTTGGGCTCGATTGCCTACCAGGCCCTGGCCAAATCTCGCGCGATCTTGGTTAAGCAGATAGAGGAGAAGCTGGCCCCGATCTCTATCGTGCTGCAGAAGCATGAACAGCAGCTGGGAGACCTGGAAAAGAGGACGGATGAGGTTGGACACAGAGGCACAGCGGTGGAAGCTGATACCGCTTCCTCTAAGGATAGGATCCAAGCATCGGAGGCTGAGGGCTGACCATACAGAGGTTTATAAAATCATGAGGAACATGAATAGGGTAAACAGCCAAGGTCTTTTCCCTGGGGCGTGGGAGTCCAGAACTAGAGGGCTTAGGTTTAGGGTGAGAGGGAAAAGATATAAAAGAGACCAAAGGGACAACATTTTCAGGCAGAAGGTGGTGTGTGTGTGTGGAATGAGCTGCCAGAGGAAGTGGTCGAGGCTGGTACAATTACATCATTTCAAAGGCATCTGGATGGGTATACGTATAGGAAGAGTTTGGAGGGAGATGGGCCGGGTGCTGGCAGGTGGGACTAGATTGGGTCGGGATATCTGTTCGACCGAGGGTGTGTTTGTGTGCTGTACATCTCTATGACTCGATGACTGGAAGTGTCAGTCTGAGTCAATCCGTTGTCTAGCTACGGGCAAGGTGACTCCATTGGATGGTGTGAACCCAGCTGATGACCCCTTTGGCCAAAGCTAGAGAACATTCTGGAAGATCAGGGAAAAGAAGGATATGAACACACACCTGGATGCCAGTCCCTTAGCGAAGCCTTGACTGCGATCTGCAGCAGAGCTCTGACCATGTGCTCCAAACTTGTTCATAAAAACCCGAGAGTGAGGGGGGCAAGCCATTCACCCCAGCAAGTCCACACTCAGCCTCTGATGAGCATCCCATCCAGGCCCAACCACTATCCTCTCAGCCTGCATTCCCCAAAGCCAATCCAGCGAACCTGCACATCTTTGGGCTGTGGGAGGAAAGCAAAGCACCCGCAGTAGCCCATGGAGAGAAGGTGCAAACTCGACACAAACAGAAAGCCAAGGGAGGAATCAAAGTCAGGTCCCCGATGCTGCGAGGCAGCAGTGCTACCCACTGAGCCACCATGCCAGCCCCAGGAGATTCTCAGCAGGTTTTCAGCCATTGTGTCTGTGCTGTCTGTTTCAGGGAATTCAGCTTTGATCCTGCAGATCCCCAAAAGGGCTGCATAAGGCGACAGGGAACACCCCATCCCATCAACGGAATGCAGATAAGCAGTTGTTGGCAAAGCAGATTAAGGACAGACAAGGAAGAGTCAGACACCCCAGATGGGACTTGAACCCAGAACCCCTGGCTTAGGAAGGCAGTGCCTTATCCATTAGGCCACTGGAGCTGCACAGTTCCACGCAGCATGGCAGACTTTAAATACTGCGCCCTGACCTCTCATTGTGTGTTTTTGTGGATTTTCTCCTCTCAATGCACTGTGAGGATCCAAGATGGTGGTGATCTCGGACGATGGTGTTGCAGAGCTCGGCACCACAGCACAAGCGCCCAATCCGTTCCATCGCGATATCCTAGGAGTCTGAAAATGTTGTGGAGTCCCAGGACATTGTGAAAAATCAACTTTCCTGCGTTTCCTTCGTCCAGAGATGTTGAAGACGGATGGGGCAGTGTCCGAGGCCAGGCCCCCGGCCCAGCCTGCAGGATCCTTGGGCTCGATTGCCTACCAGGCCCTGGCCAAATCTCGCGCGATCTTGGTTAAGCAGATAGAGGAGAAGCTGGCCCCGATCTCTATCGTGCTGCAGAAGCATGAACAGCAGCTGGGAGACCTGGAAAAGAGGACGGATGAGGTTGGACACAGAGGCACAGCGGTGGAAGCTGATACCGCTTCCTCTAAGGATAGGATCCAAGCATCGGAGGCTGAGGGCTGACCATACAGAGGTTTATAAAATCATGAGGAACATGAATAGGGTAAACAGCCAAGGTCTTTTCCCTGGGGCGTGGGAGTCCAGAACTAGAGGGCTTAGGTTTAGGGTGAGAGGGAAAAGATATAAAAGAGACCAAAGGGACAACATTTTCAGGCAGAAGGTGGTGTGTGTGTGTGGAATGAGCTGCCAGAGGAAGTGGTCGAGGCTGGTACAATTACATCATTTCAAAGGCATCTGGATGGGTATACGTATAGGAAGAGTTTGGAGGGAGATGGGCCGGGTGCTGGCAGGTGGGACTAGATTGGGTCGGGATATCTGTTCGACCGAGGGTGTGTTTGTGTGCTGTACATCTCTATGACTCGATGACTGGAAGTGTCAGTCTGAGTCAATCCGTTGTCTAGCTACGGGCAAGGTGACTCCATTGGATGGTGTGAACCCAGCTGATGACCCCTTTGGCCAAAGCTAGAGAACATTCTGGAAGATCAGGGAAAAGAAGGATATGAACACACACCTGGATGCCAGTCCCTTAGCGAAGCCTTGACTGCGATCTGCAGCAGAGCTCTGACCATGTGCTCCAAACTTGTTCATAAAAACCCGAGAGTGAGGGGGCAAGCCATTCACCCCAGCAAGTCCACACTCAGCCTCTGATGAGCATCCCATCCAGGCCCAACCACTATCCTCTCAGCCTGCATTCCCCAAAGCCAATCCAGCGAACCTGCACATCTTTGGGCTGTGGGAGGAAAGCAAAGCACCCGCAGTAGCCCATGGAGAGAAGGTGCAAACGCGACACAAACAGAAAGCCAAGGGAGGAATCAAAGTCAGGTCCCCGATGCTGCGAGGCAGCAGTGCTACCCACTGAGCCACCATGCCAGCCCCAGGAGATTCTCAGCAGGTTTTTCAGCCATTGTGTCTGTGCTGTCTGTTTCAGGGAATTCAGCTTTGATCCTGCAGATCCCCAAAAGGGCTGCATAAGGCGACAGGGAACACCCCATCCCATCAACTGAATGCAGATAAGCAGTTGTTGGCAAAGCAGATTAAGGACAGACAAGGAAGAGTCAGACACCCCAGATGGGACTTGAACCCAAAACCCGCGGCTTAGGAAGCCAGTGCCTTATCCATTAGGCCACTGGAGCTGCACAGTTTCACGCAGCATGGCAGACTTTAAATACTGCGCCCTGACCTCTCATTGTGTGTTTTTGTGGATTTTTCTCCTCTCAATGCACTGTGAGGATCCAAGATGGTGGTGATCTCGGACGATGGTTTTGCAGAGCTCGGCACCACAGCACAAGCGCCCAATCCGTTCCATCGCGATATCCTAGGAGTCTGAAAATGTTGTGGAGTCCAGGACATTGTGAAAAATCAACTTTCCTGCGTTTCCTTCGTCCAGAGATGTTGAAGACGGATGGGGCAGTGTCCGAGGCCAGGCCCCCGGCCCAGCCTGCAGGATCCTTGGGCTCGATTGCCTACCAGGCCCTGGCCAAATCTCGCGCGATCTTGGTTAAGCAGATAGAGGAGGAGCTGGCCCCGATCTCTATCGTGCTGCAGAAGCATGAACAGCAGCTGGGAGACCTGGAAAAGAGGACGGATGAGGTTGGACACAGAGGCACAGCGGTGGAAGCTGATACCGCTTCCTCTAAGGATAGGATCCAAGCATCGGAGGCTGAGGGCTGACCATACAGAGGTTTATAAAATCATGAGGAACATGAATAGGGTAAACAGCCAAGTTCTTTTCCCTGGTGTGTGGAGTCCAGAACTAGAGGGCTTAGGTTTAGGGTGAGTGGGAAAAGATATAAAAGAGACCAAAGGGACAACATTTCAGGCAGAAGGTGGTGTGTGTGTGTGGAATGAGCTGCCAGAGGAAGTGGTCGAGGCTGGTACAATTACATCATTTCAAAGGCATCTGGATGGGTATACGTATAGGAAGAGTTTGGAGGGAGATGGGCCGGGTGCTGGCAGGTGGGACTAGATTGGGTCGGGATATCTGTTCGACCGAGGGGGTGTTTGTGTGCTGTACATCTCTATGACTCGATGACTGGAAGTGTCAGTCTGAGTCAATCCGTTGTCTAGCTACGGGCAAGGTGACTCCATTGGATGGTGTGAACCCAGCTGATGACCCTTTGGCCAAAGCTAGAGAACATTCTGGAAGATCAGGGAAAAGAAGGATATGAACACACACCTGGATGCCAGTCCCTTAGCGAAGCCTTGACTGCGATCTGCAGCAGAGCTCTGACCATGTGCTCCAAACTTGTTCATAAAAACCCGAGAGTGAGGGGGGCAAGCCATTCACCCCAGCAAGTCCACACTCAGCCTCTGATGAGCATCCCATCCAGGCCCAACCACTATCCTCTCAGCCTGCATTCCCCAAAGCCAATCCAGCGAACCTGCACATCTTTGGGCTGTGGGAGGAAAGCAAAGCACCCGCAGTAGCCCATGGAGAGAAGGTGCAAACTCGACACAAACAGAAAGCCAAGGGAGGAATCAAAGTCAGGTCCCCGATGCTGCGAGGCAGCAGTGCTACCCACTGAGCCACCATGCCAGCCCCAGGAGATTCTCAGCAGGTTTTCAGCCATTGTGTCTGTGCTGTCTGTTTCAGGGAATTCAGCTTTAATCCTGCAGATCCCCAAAAGGGCTGCATAAGGCGACAGGGAACACCCCATCCCATCAACTGAATGCAGATAAGCAGTTGTTGGCGAAGCAGATTAAGGACAGACAAGGAAGAGTCAGACACCCCAGATAGGATTTGAACCCACAACCCCTGGCTAAGGAGGCCAGTGCCTTATCCATTAGGCCACTGGAGCTGCACAGTTCCACACCGCATGGCAGACTTTAAATACTGCGCCCTGACCTCTCATTGTGTGTTTTTTGTGGATTTTCTCCTCTCAATGCACTGTGAGGATCCAAGATGGTGGTGATCTCGGACGATGGTGTTGCAGAGCTCGGCACCACAGCACAAGCGCCCAATCCGTTCCATCGCGATATCCTAGGAGTCTGAAAATGTTGTGGAGTCCCAGGACATTGTGAAAAATCAACTTTCCTGCGTTTCCTTCGTCCAGAGATGTTGAAGACGGATGGGGCAGTGTCCGAGGCCAGGCCCCGGCCCAGCCTGCAGGATCCTTGGGCTCGATTGCCTACCAGGCCCTGGCCAAATCTCGCGCGATCTTGGTTAAGCAGATAGAGGAGAGCTGGCCCCGATCTCTATCGTGCTGCAGAAGCATGAACAGCAGCTGGGAGACCTGGAAAGAGGACGGATGAGGTTGGACACAGAGGCACAGCGGTGGAAGCTGATACCGCTTCCTCTAAGGA